>NC_073626.1:90898981-91540481 GCF_029407905.1 Bubalus kerabau
TCCATACAAATTGTGAAATTATTTGTTCTAGCTCTGTGAAGAATGCTGTTGGTAGCTTGATAGGGATTGCATTGAATCTATAGATTGCTTTGGGTAGTATACTCATTTTCACTACATTGATTCTTCCAATCCATGAACATGGTATATTTCTCCATCTGTTAGTGTCCTCTTTGATTTCTTTCACCAGTGTTTTATAGTTTTCTATATATAGGTCTTTAGTTTCTTTAGGTAGATATATTCCCAAGTATTTTATTCTTTCCGTTGCAATGGTGAATGGAATTGTTTCCTTAATTTCTCTTTCTGTTTTCTCATTATTAGTGTATAGGAATGCAAGGGATTTCTGTGTGTTGATTTTATATCCTGCAACTTTACTATAGTCATTGAGCAAAAGAGACACTGATGTATAGAACAGTCTTATGGACTCTGTGGGAGAGGGAGAGGGTGGGAAGATTTGGGAGAATGGCATTGAAACATGTAAAATATCATGTATGAAATGAGTTGCCAGTCCAGGTTCGATGCACGATACTGGATGCTTGGGGCTGGTGCACTGGGACGACCCAGAGGGATGGAATGGGGAGGGAGGAGGGAGGAGGGTTCAGGATGGGGAACACATGTAAACCTGTGGCGGATTCATTTTGATATTTGGCAAATCTAATACAGTTATGTAAAGTTTAAAAATAAAATAAAATTAAAAAAAAATAAATAAATAAAAGAAAAAAAAAAAAAGAAAAAAAAAAAAAAAATAAAATAAAAAAAAAAAAAAAAAAAAAAATAAAGGACATTAACCAATTATACCTAAAAAAAAAAAAAAAAAAAAAAAAAAAAAAAAAAAAAAAAAAAAAATAAACTTTAGATGGATGAATTATACAATATGCAAAGCATCCCAATAAAGTTTTTTTTTTTTTAAATGCAATGGGATAGATTATAATGGAAAAATATGTAAATTTGAATTGAGAAAACAAAAAAATTTTGTGAATCATAAAACACTGTAAACCTAATTAAATGGAAAACCATGAACTGGGAACATTTTTGAATTATATACATGACTGATGGCCTTAAAACAAACAACAAAAAGTTATGATAATTCAGTAAGAACTGTATTGCCCTAGTAGAACAGAAGACAGATACCACAAGAATCCTCAAAGAAAAAAGTACAAATGACCAATAAGTATATAATAATCCATTCTTAACATTAATACAAGAAGTTTCACCTAGTAGTCACACTTTTATAGTCTATCCAATGAAAATATCAGAGATACCTTTAAATATTAATGAACAAGAATGTTCTTCCACTGTTGTTTATTAGGAAACTGGGATTGTCTTACACATACGAAGCTGGGGGAGTGGGCAAATACATCACTATCGTTTATTTACTATAGAAAACAAGGCAGGAAAGACATTCGACCAATTTTCAGAAGTGGTTGTCTTTCTAGGGGTGGGGTGGGAGTACCGAAACTTATTGTATCTTTATATTCTATATTTTTGTAATGAATTTTCATCCACAACTATTCTTTCCAAAATTCAGAAAATAAACAAGTTATTCCTGTATTTACCTTCTTTGAAAAGGAATTTTATAAGATGATCATGTATTCTTTACCAGTGTTTCTCACACTTTGCTACATATTAGAACCACCTGGGAAGATATTTTAAAATCCTAATACCTCATAGGCATTAAATCAGAATTTCTGAAAGCAGGACTCAGTCAGCGTTCTTCTTTAAAATCCCTGGCTATGATCAAGTTGTACAGCCAGATTGTGTATAGGTGGACCAGGACTCACGGGCAGGAGAATAAGCAACACTCAAAGGTCCTTAAGTTCACAGTGGAACAAACCAAACACACACAGGTCCGTGTGTGAGCACAGAACAAAGTTTGTGTGTGTCCTAGTCAGGCTACATGCAGCGGTAAGACATAGGCAGGCCGCCCGCTCCTTGGAGGAAGTGATCATAAAACGAGCCTGCAGGAGGAAACAGAGTGCTGTCCAGTTAACTGCAGCAGGAGGGAACATCGTGCTGTGCGTCAGAGCCCCGACTGTGACCTGACCACTCAGACGTGCTGGCAGGGCTTAGACTAGCCGGTTCTGCGTGCAGACTGTGTTATTCCCTGTGCCGCCCTCCACCTCCCTGGGAAGGGGCCTCTCAGATGCACGTGTGCACAACCTCCAGCCTGCCGCCTCCCCCGTGCCTGCCACCAGAGCTCAGAGCCACGTCATCTGCAGCTCATGTGTCAACAAGGCGCAGACAGAACAATGCAGACTGGCACCAGCATGGGAGAATATGCTGGGGTGGGAGCTGGACTGAGGCCAACCTCTACCAACAACTCGCACACTGGGTAAGTTCCCTACAGAAGAGCCTCTGCGTCTGTATCTGCAAAGAGGCCTGACTAGTCGTGCCTTGCCAACCCTCACCTGCCTGCCATCCCTCATGATTCACGCACACCACAGAGAGCATGACTGTCGATAAACCTGGAAGCCAGTAGAGTGTTAGCTCTGACTATGACCTTGATCTGACTCAGCTGTGATAATTCCTCTGTCACAGTACCATAGAAAGAAAGAAAATGGAAATTGAGAAGTACAGACACAAGGGAAGTTCAAAAGAGGAGGGTTACAGAATGACTCCTCTCAGCCTCCTCTTGCTAATTAGTGGTCCGCAGCAGGGCCTGACAAAGCAATGAGTACCACCACCCACTCAAGACCGTTTTCAGAAGATGCTGACTTCAGAAGGAGGCCTCTCAAAGAATGCTAGAGGCAATGTGAAGTCAATGCAGCGTTTTGTAAAGTGACGGGGCAGTATGGACCAAGAAGTTTTAAAAATGCAGTCCATTTAGTTCAATACTTTCACTTCTGGGAACCTGTCGCTCTTGAGAAATCAGATGTACATAAAAATTACTTAACAAAAATATTCACACTGGAAGTTCTGGAGACCGGATGCACAACACTGTCAGTGTATGTCCAACTTGTACACTTAAAAATGGTTAAGATGGGAACCTGTAATATGTATTTTATCACAATTAAAGATCTATAGGCATTTAATAGCAAAAACAAAATAAAACATCCTGACTCGATTTTTTTAAAAAAACTTAAAAATAATATAAATATCTAACAGTAAGAAATTAGTTAAAAATCAATTATAGAATATTGAAACAACGAACATCAAATATCAAGTTCTTCAGGCACACTGGAACACGCTCATGATATAACATTCAGGAAAATGACAGAGCACATGTGGTACTGGGTTTAGGAAGAAGTAATTAAAAAAAACTAGAAAATCAAAACCCTAAGAATGATCCTGTCTCTCCACTGGGATTTCCAAATTTTCTACAATAAACACTCCAGCGGGGAGAGAGAAGGAGGGCCTTGGTAGACATTAACTCATGGTCCAAGAATCAAAGGGCAGAATGACTTCCACTTTACAGCCCGTCAGCTTTGAGGTTTTCCCTTAAAGAAACAGACAGCCTGAGGGGTTTTCAGAACTGCTACATCAGCTCTGTCGACTGAGACAGAACCGGGACTGGAGACAGCAGAGGTGCACGTGCAGCAGCACCCCCATATGTTCCAGGACCCCCAGTGGATGCCAGAAATCACAGAGCGTACTGAACCCTATATACACTGTGTTTTTTCCTATGCACACATATCTACGATAAAGTTTAATTTATAAATTAGGCAAAATACAAGATTAATGACAACAAATAGAATGAGGTCTCTCTCAAAGTCTTTTATTGTACAAATTTAATGCGTTTCCCCTCTTACCTAAAACACTCATCCCATGCTGTGGTTGTAACTTGTGCAGTTTGATGTGTGGGAGCAAAACTAGCACAAGTTTTTTTCCTTCCTGACAATTTCACGTATAGAAAATTCGTTCTTACTGTAGATCTTAGCTACTTCAGCAAATGATTTTTTTTCTTCTCTTATTAAGTCGAGAACCTTTGCACTTAAAAGGAAACTGCACAGCTTCTCTGCAGCATGTCTGAACAGTCAGCATCACTACTCTTGAGCTCCGGGTCCATTATTAAGTAAAATAAGGGCTGCTTGAACCCAAGTACTGCAGTATCAAAACAGCAGATCTGATGACCAAGGGGACTATGCGGTGACTAATGGGCGGGACACAGAACAGAGAGTCGATTCACGTCCCCGGCAGGACAGAGCACGATTTCATGATGTGGTGGTGCACAATTAAAATTATGAATTGTTTACTTCTGGAATTTTCCATTTAATATTTTTGGACACCAACTGACCAGAAATAACTGAAACCACAGAAAAAGAAGCCACAAATAAGGGGCAATGACTATAATCAGCACTACCCAGTCTCCCCATATATGTGAGGATTAGAAAAGCAGTATCACCCACTTTTCACGATCCGCTGTTTCACCCCATTTACAGTAGCTTAAAAGGTCCCTCCCTGCCTCCTTCTGACTATTTATTCATAATGGGCCCAAAGTGATCCGGGAAAATGTAATCCAAATATAAAGTGACAAAAGATATTACTAATAAACAATTCACAGGAAACGGGCTTTGCTTTTCTCTGAGAGACAAAAGGATGCATTACAAATATTAATGAATTCTTAATCCAAAAAGGCTTGCAACACCACAGAACTACTTTAATGGATACTGATCCTTGTTTTCATCACCAGAAAATTTACTTCTCATTTAGCAAAAATAAAAACTTTTAAATAGTACTCGGGAAACTGAATCTTCCAACTAGCAGTGAAAAAATATAAATACTGTACAGCAACATGACAGAACAGTAAATAAAAATAACTAGCAATAGAATTGGGACATAAACTCAACCACATCAAGTGCAGGGTCCCATTACTTCAAAGTTAATGACATTTTCTCAGGTCCAGGGTTTTCATGACCTAGAAGCTGATCACCAAATGTACTCGTATACACACCTTCATTATTGATACAGGCTGTGTGGAGTGCCTGTGACAGGAGTTTCTAGTATTTGAGTTTTGCTAGGATAATAGTTTCAGTCCAGTAGTTTCTTGATTAGCATCAATTAGTGAAGCTTTTCTGTCTAAACAAGTAAAACAAGTTTGGTTTTTGGTTGGGTATTTTTTGTTTTGGTTTTGCCTTAAACAGAAGAAAGAGAAGGGCAGCTAATCTTACAAATGAGAAGTCATGGAGGTAAGTTCAGAGCTGGGTCTGAAAGATTATGTGCTCTTGAAGCACAGCTGGGAAGGGAAAACAGAGGGGACAGAGTAGGTGGCGGGGGGCGGTTCTCTACCTATGGGCTCTGCTCACACACTGTACTTACTGTATCATTAGCAACAACAGTGCTAACTTTTCAAATAGATGGCTATTTTTAAAATCCAGTGCACGTTCACAACCATATGTCAACTATTTTTATAGTCAGGTAGAACATTAGGGTTCTGGATAATTTTCCAACAATATGGTTTAAACAGAAGTTTGTGTGTGTGTTTAACACTGGAAAAATGTTGTTTACTGTCTGATGTATTCTGAGTCACTGCCACTTTTAAGCAAGCATCTCTGCCCTTGACTTTCCTTTTTGAATTAAAATTACCAAGATAATGAAACCAAATGACCACTGTGAGACATAAGTTTGCTGTTCACATTTAGGTAATCATCAAACACCGCCCCACCAGAGAAGAATGCACTTAGTGTTTTTAATTATCATTTGAACCAAAAGCATCTAATATGGAGACTATTTCCTTCATTCCATTAAAAGGTTGAATTTTGCAGAATCAGTTATTCCCTTCCATTTGTAAGGCCTTGCAGAGAACATATTAGCATAAATGAATTTATTCCTATAGAGAAAAAACAAACTTTGAGATATTTTCTCAAAGCAAAAGACAGCTAATTTGGTCGGGACACAGGAGACAAAGTCTTGTCAGGGATTTCTCTGCAGGTTTGCCTGTAGCCTCAGTGAGACCCTTCTGGGTCTGACCGTTCTTTCTGGGTCTGACCATTCTTGCCACACTGCCCAAGCTTGTCATGCCATTCATTGTTACCTGATATCCCACGAAAATGCCACAAGGTAAGTAAACAGTAATTGTGAAATGATGAATGTGTTCGCTAACCTTGTTGTGGTAATATTTTGTAATATATATATCAAATCACTACATTATATACCTTAAACTTACAATGTTATGGGTCAATTATATTTCAAAAAAGCTGGGAAAACAAATTTTTAAGTCCCATTAAAACTAACCTTGATTTTTTAATCAATAATAATATTTATGAAATATAGTATGCCCCAGTTTCTCAGGTGTTCACCAATCTTGGGGCTCAAGAGGCATCAATTCATTTGCAGCAGCACAGACTACAGGAGGGAAACCTCTAGAACCTGGCTTCTAGAGATGAGGTACACTTGGAGAAGACATCATGCCTGCCTTCAATCATCAGACATAAGAAGCATACATATACTAATTCAAGGAAAAAGGACAAATGATGAAGCTAATAAGAATAAAGGCAAAATGCTGTGTACAATTTGTAAAAAGCAGTAATTCCAATGGGGTAACTGGCAAAAGGGACAGTGTAGGAACTGGGATTTGAAACAAGCAAAGAAATCTGACAAAGAGATACAGCAGCAGGGGGAGGGCAAAGAGAAGCAAGAAAGGACATTCCAGGAATTTCCCCAAATACTGATAAACAGGTCAAATTCCTTGGCACAGGAAATCACTTCATACCAAAAGGTTTCCAAGTTCCAGCTAATGACTGGATTGTAAACAATGTTGTCCAAAATAAGAAAGTTCTATAACAACAAAAGGTTTTTGGACAATCACCAACTCACAGCACCAATGCTAACATTCAGAGCTTAACATTTACCTTAATTTTACACCCCCCTTCAAACTGCAAATAACCACTACATGATTTAGAAATAATGTATATAACATATTGAGGAAATTAGAAAAACAGATGCCAACTTCACAGTCCCAGGGCATATCAACTCCAAACATGTCTATTGTGTAAATGTAAATTATTCTTACACTGCCATCTGATCAATAAGGCCCCAGTTTATCTTGCCCTCAGTAAACAAATACTCAGAAAACCCAAAAGAAGATCAAAGAACTTCTGTAACTCCAGGTATCAGCATTTTGGCAAGGCTTTCCTCACATCTGATTAAAGTTAGGTAACATTTGGGTTTTTACTGGTAAAGGAAAATGCAAAAAGTTAGTAATAAAAAGTGAAGCCAAAATACTTCAAATCATCTATGAGTGCCTTGTCCTACCACTTCAAAGTCTGAATTTTCACCCACAATTAAATTTTATAGCTGTTCAAATGCTGTATGATGTAATCAAGGAAAATACATGAGTATATAATGCTAAGCAGTAATAAACAGACTGTTGTCAGATTACACTTGCCAAAATCCATAACCTTGTAAACATACCACAGCAAGTTTAGATTACAGCGTTTCTCTAATTTGTGAACAAGAAAACAAAACTGTTGGTTAATGTTAATATTGATAACATGAATCTTTGTAAAAGTCTAGTCTGGGCAATCAATATGGTTCATAGATAGGTTCAACTAAAGAAATCAATCTATCCAAATCATTTTTTTTTTTTTTTTTAAAAAAAGATCTCCTTCCAGAAGTTACCATAACAAAGAATAAAAACGTTCTGCTGGAAGATTTCTTGTAGGCACTAGCTTTGCCTAATTCCAACACACTCACTACTTATATAACCAAGAAGCCAGGTAGGGGACTCGTTTACCTGGGGACTTTTTGGTTGACCTTGACGGCACAGAGTGAGACTGTCGGGGCAGCAGAGGTGATGAAGGCAGAGACATGGAGACGCCTTTAGCCAAGCTCACCCTGTAGGCATCCTCTGCCGCTGGAAGGCTGCTCACAGAAAACTCACCGCCATGGCCAGGGGGCAGGACTGGAGGGGAAGTCTCTGGACCATAGTCACCTCCTGGAGTGAAGACAGAAAACCTTAGGTTAAGCCACAGATGTGAGTTTAATTCCTAAGAACTACATTCTTAGAATTCCCATATGCCATATGTGTGTGTTGAGTTTTTTTTTTTATATATATATATTTTTTTAAGGAGTCTCCTCTCATCCCATCCACTTCGCACTCCCCAGGGCAGAGTCCACCATCCTACATCTTAACCAGCGCAAACCCTTAGTCATGAAACTGGAACCGTGGCTCATTGATGAAACAGGTTCTCCTCAATATTCAGCCCCTTAATGAACTTAAGGATAGACAAGCTTACTCTGAAGAAATTAAACATTTTAAGGCACATATATTTTTAAAAACGCAGAGAATGCAATTAAAAAGAGAACACAGGGAAGGGAATATGTCGGCAGAACCAGAACCTCTGAACAAAATACAGCCAGTCCTCAAGGATGCAGATGTTATGCTTTCCTCCTCGACCCCAGGCATATCCAGAGAAGCAACTGAGATGGTGCAAGAAGAAGAGATAAATTATTTTCCTGATGATTAAAAGAGCATCTTCAAGCTTTGAATTATATACAGCAAAACTGGAAAGGTACAGAAAGTTTTCCACAAGCTAACTTGTCTCTCTGACAGAAGTTATCCAACTGGTCCTTACCATGCCTTCCTGACTCCAAAAACCAAAGCCTGGATTTGAACTTACACCATTTATTTAGCCAGGAGGGAACTCAATTCTTGCAGATCTTTACACACAACACCCAAAAAGGATGCGATGCTAACTTTCAAGTCCCCAAAGGCTTCACTGTACTTGTGTTTCACATTAGGAGGCATGATGAAGCAGAGTTACTCCCCCCACAGACCAGGAGGGAGCAGGGAGGGGAAGAGTTGAAAAAGGGCAAACACGCTCAAGCACTGCTTTCAAAGGCATCTCAAAACCAGCAGGGCTGTGAACAGAAAAGCCACAGGTTCCACCAGGCGTAAGTTGGCACCATCAGAAAGTAATTTCAGTCTCAGCTGGGCTAGCTATGCTTGAAAGGGTTTTAATAAAGTTGGGGAACTAAATATCCAAACGACCTATATTTGAAGAAATGACAAGAGTGACCAGGAGACTCTCACAAGAATTTTCAAAAACAAGAACATTACGCAAACATGTAAGACAAATAACATTCTTGTCCATGAGGAAGGTAGGCATGCAGGCTGGAGTTAATGGAGATCCTTACCTCCTAAGTCCCAATGAAGGCCAATACCCCCTCCTCTTACAAGCCCTGCCCACCCTGCTTCCGGAGTCTGCACTGTAAGATACCACCAGCACCAGTTCCCGTGACCCAGGAGCTAGTCTCACACCAACACAGACAATCAAGAAATCTTTCAAAACCACCTCCTTGACGTCTTAAGCCAGGGCATGAAGCTTCCCAGTTGCCTCCCCTTCAACAGTCTTGCGATGAAACAGATCTTAAGGCAGAACAGGAGATGTGCCATAACGCCAGCTCCCCCTGGGGCTCAAGGTTCATCATGCTGAGACTTGAAGGGACAGCTGTTTGCTCTGGTCCAACATCAGGCTTTCATGATCAGCCCCCCCACCACATTGGTCTCATCTTAGGAAAGCAAACAGGTGCTGTGCCTTCAAGAATGATACCTGGTCACCTGATTCCTGGTTTGGCCAGAAACCCCAGAAGACAGACAAGAACGTGCACAGCATGAAGGCCACAGACACCCCAGGGAGTTACATACATAGAATGTGGAGGGTCTTGAAGAGGCAACACTGGTTTTCCATGAGGTTTGAAGAGAGGTACCCTGCCCTGGGACTGTCCTTGCTCTGCCAAGACCACCAACCTGGATACTCAAACGGCTATGGGGTAGCCTTATGGGAGCAGGCACTGTCTCTTCCTACTCACACACAAGTATCTCTGACCGAAAACAAGCCCCAGATTTCAAGTCATCTCACGTGGATGAGGACACAAATGAGGGAGAAACGCATCTATTACAACACCACCAGAAACAAAGCCGTAAGCTGATTACCGAGAAAGCATTTATTTTCTTAAATACTTAGAATTCTTCAATGTGATACATGAAGAAATTGGAGATTGAGGGGTGAAAGAGAATTAAAGTGTTTCCTAATTACAAATTCTGTCCATAAACTTTGTTTATATCAAGCAAAGCAAATATTTTCATTAACTGCAAGTCTGGTGGGGATGGGTTTCCAAAGAAAGCCATAACCATGAGGACCTTCGGCCTTCTGAGCAGCTGTGCTCCAGTACTTTGATTTTATGTGGTCTGCAATAAAACAGGACTTAGCGATGGGGCTGGGGGAGGGAAGGTTTCTATTTCAAGTTTACTTTGACATCTCACCATAACATCAGTCCCAAACATGCTGTTCTGCTGGTTTGTTTTTAAGACACAATTAAAGATCCCTAACTTCCAGCTTCCTTTCATCACAAAAGCACAAAGCAGAGAAAGCAGCTTTATGTATGAACAGGAGGCACAAAGAAGTGGGTGATCCATTGGCTAAGAGGCTGGAGACAGCGTCTGGTGCTTTAACTGCATCAGACAAGGGGTTCAGGTCAAAGTCAGTCCAAGAGCATCACAAGGATGCCGACGCCAGTGCCAGAAAGAGAAAGTCTCTTAGGGGAATCCACAGGACTATACAATCCTGGTTCTAGGCAACATGACACCAGAAATTCTCCAGTTGATTTAACATTCCCCAGCAGATGTTTAAAGAGGTTTAAGAGGAATTAAAAACATTTCACCGCAACAACCAGCATGGCTGGCTGGCACGTTTCTTTTTAGCCTTGAAAAGATGTTTTTCTTTGAACTGTGACCTATTTTATTCCGTACCTCAATTAAGTGACAGGAAGCACACCTCAATCCCCCTTCCTGTTGCTGAAGCAGGAATGCCCAGGCCAGGTAGTTTGACGCATCCTCTCCAGGGTAGGAAAACCATATTATCAACCACCCGTGACTTACCAGCCCTCCTCCAGTTCCCCTGGCAGGTGTTTCCCATTTATTCACCATGGACACTCACATCCACCCCAACATGCTTTCACTTTCAGAGAACATCTAATCCAATCACATGAATTCACAGACAAGAAGCCAGGGCGTGGGGGTAAACCGTAAAAAGCAAGGTCAAGGCTCAGTTCAGTTCAGTTCAGTCGCTCAGTCGTGTCCGACTCTTTGTGACCCCATGAACTGCAGCACGCCAGGCCTCCCTGTCCATCACCAACTCCTGGAGTCCACCCAGACCCATGTCCATCAAGTCGGTGATGCCATCCAACCATCTCATCCTCTGTCATCCCCTTCTCCTCCTGCCCACAATCTTTCCCAGCATCAGGGTCTTTTCCAAAGAGTCAGCTCTTCGCATCAGGTGGCCAAAGGATTGGAGTTTCAGCTTCAAAATCAGTCCTTCCAATGACCATTCAGGACTGATCTTCTTTAGAATGGACTGGTTGGATCTCCTTGCAGTCCAAGGGACTCTCAAGAGTCTTCTCCAACACCACAGTTCAAAAGCATCAATTCTTCGGCACTCAGCTTTCTTCACAGTCCAACTCTCACATCCATACATGACCACAGGAAAAACCATAGCCTTGACTAGATGGACCTTTGTTGGTAAAGTCATGTCTCTGCTTTTGAATATGCTATCTAGGTTGGTCATAACTTTCCTTCCAAGGAGTAAGCGTCTTTTTCATGTCATGGCTGCAGTCACCATCTGCAGTGATTTTGGAGCCCAGAAAAATAAAGTCAGCCACTGTTTCCACTGTTTCCCCCTCTATTTGCCATGAAGTGATGGGACCGGATGCCATGATCTTCATTTTCTGAATGTTGAGCTTTAAGCCAACTTTTTCACTCTCCTCTTTCACTTTCATCAAGAGGCTCTTTAGTTCACTACTCTTCACTTTCTGCCATAAGGGTGGTGTCATCTGCGTATCTGAGGTTATTGATATTTCTCCCAGCAATCTTGATTCCTAGAACTCCCAAAGTGCCCCAAGTGCCCCCAAGTGGCTGTCTCATGGTCTAACATACTCACTACTCTACATATTTAAGAACTTAAACTTTAAAAAAAAGGAAGTACTCAAAATAGACATAGTTTTAAATGAGTTGATTCTATACAGGGTTAGCACATTTTTTGCAACAGAAGTTTAGGCTTTGTGAGTCACATACAGTCTCGGCCATTCATACACATACACATACACACACACACACACACACACACACACACACACACACAAACACACACACACACTTTTCTTATTTTAAAATCACCAACTCTGAGTTTCAAAAATAAAAGACCAGAAAGGGCATGAGTTTATAAGGTTCTTCCTGTTTGTAATACATAAAGCAAATATACATATATATATAGTAAATAAAAATATATATATATGGTTATAAGGTTCTTCCTGTTTGTAATACATAAAAGCAAATATACATATATATATGTATGTAGTAAATAAAAGCAAATACACATACATATATTCTTTCACACATGAAAACTAAATCCAAGTCAGAGTTTGCAAAGATAACAGAATTATCAAAGGGGATAAAGTCATCCAATAAGGCTTTCTTAATTGGCAGAAATAGCTTTTGATAATAGTTCTTTAATTTTTTTCCACTATTACAGACTGTGAAAAAGGATTTAAACTCATAATGGAAGAAAATGCAAACCTGGGAGATGATGAATGTTTAAAGGCGGCTGTGCAGCATGGCCATGTCCAGCACCAGAGATTAAAGTACATGGAGTGCAGGATTAGGGAAGGCTTTAAAAAAATGAGGGCAACAAAGCCAGGGAGATGAAAGTAAAAGTGCATTTCTGAAAAGAGAAGACCTGAGAAAGGCAAGGGTGAGCTTAGACATTCAGGTAAAGAGGTCTGCAGATGCAGGAAATCAGATTTCCATTTATTGTGCCATTGAAGTGGCAAGCTGGAGGAGGGGGGAATGGAAGCTTAGAATAGAAAACAGAAAAGATGTTCTGTTTATCCAGTTCCAGAAAACAGGACTGGTACAATACATTTAACTAGGGCATTAAATGTGTTAGGGCATCTTTTGTGCAGTTCCTGCCCAGGAGTGCACTCATGTTTCCTAACCATATCTTCCATCATAAGGCTTTATATCCATATAACTCATGTATATTTACAGAAACCTAGAAAATTGGAAAAGATTTCATCCCACAAGATCCAATATCATTTCCGGAACCTTGAGAAGGCACTCTCTGAAAGCTCTTTAAAGCATTTTACATCTTTTAGGATCTCCCAAGTATCGAGCCAGAGCTGACTGTTCATGTGCATCTTCAAAAAGAAAGATTAATGTATTCAAGAAAGCAATTTTCCAAAACATTCTTCACACAGTCATGACTAATTCTCAAACAATACCGCTAAAAGGCAACAAAGCCGCTCACCCCAGAGCACAGAAAAATCTGGTCAATAGGACAAGTTTATCCTATTGTCTTCAAAACTCCAGAGGGTTCTAAAGAGAGCTCAGTGAGGACTATCCTCACAGCTTTATTCTTAATACTCGAGGGTTACAGAACCAAATGTACTTTATCCAGAAACAGATGAGTAACAGACCAGTATTTCCTCTCAAATTGTCAAAATTTTCCCTTCAAAGCAGGCATGTCATCCTGCAAGGGAGTCTGAACTTTAAGAATACGTATATGACCTCAGAAACACTTCCACTCCCAAGCCCCAGGGGGGTGCGCTGTAACAGAATAAGTACTTTTTTAGATATACTATGTGTTAGGACAAGGTTTCAGGCTCTTTACATCATGTAACCACCTCAGGAAGCAGGTGCGGGCTGCCCTGGTGGCTCAGTGGTAAAGAATCCACCTGCAATGCAGGAGACCCAGGTTCAATCCCTGGGTCGGGAAGATTCCCTAGAGGAGGGCATGGCAACCCATTCCACTATGTTTGCCTGGAAAACCACACAGACAGAGGAGCCGGGTGTGCTACAGCCCATGGGGTTGCAAAAGAGCTGGACATGACTTGGAGACTAAACCGTCTCCAGCAGAAAGGAGCTGCTAGTGTTATGTCCATCCTTCAACCAGGAAACTGAGGCTTAGAAAGAATCAAGAATCTCGATCAAGGACACCATCAAATGGCAGAGTCAGGTCTGAAGCCAGGCAGTCCAATCCAGAGTCCATTCTCTTGGTCCTGTTCCCCTAAGAAAAAGGTATTGAGATAAGCCTTTCCACCGTGTGTTGTTTAGTATACTTAACAGGAAAAGCCAAAAATAGTCTATGTAGGTCTACACGCAGTGCCGGGCCACGGTGAGAAGAAATCCGTCCCTTCATCTATTTTCACTCTTCATGCTGGCTGTTTAATTAGCTCCAGCACTCCTGGAACACTCCATTTGGGAGGCGCCCAGGCCCAGGCATCATTAATTTCCTTTCAGTCACACCTTATGCTGTCACCGTACAGGCAAAGTGGATCCTAGAGAGATGTTTAGTCATCACGCACCCTAAATAGTTTCTTTTCATTTCACTCCGTACTGTAAATGCATTAAATCTTGTAGCCTTTGGGCCTGCAGTCTCTGCCCAGGATGGAGGCACTGACTGCCATTCCCACCACACAGGACACAGAATCCTGCCACTCTGCCAGGCCGGGTGATGAAGGGGGCAGTGGGGCGGTTGTGGCCAAAAGCAGTCTGGGTTCTGGGTTCATCTTAAATCTGCATGGATACATTATTCTACATCTCCAGCATTCCCCACAGGGCCTGTCTAAAACTGCACACTTGGATTCTGAGATTTGCCAGGCCCACTGCACACAACTGGAGCAGCAGTTCCCAGCTCTCCTCGCTGCCTCACAGAGGGGAGCCCAGGCCCTCAAGAGGCGGCCACGGTGAGCGGCCAGGGGTACAGCGCACGCCGGCAAGCAAAAGCCCCTGACGTGATTCTCAGGTATACACAGGGACAACCATCGAAGCCTGAGACCACAAGAAAGGAGACAGAAAGGTCTGAACAGTTTGTGCTCCTGTTACAAGACGGTGGGGCGTGGGGAGAATTGAAGAGGAAAACAAACTCAAGGGAGTATTCCATCATGCGGATAATTAAATAAAGGTTCCCATTATTCACAATGTGTATCCTTCAGTGTGTGTGTATGTGTGTGTGTGTGTATATACACATATACACATACCTGTGTGCACACATACATGTGCATGCACACAATGTATGTTTACATAGATATACACGTGTATATAATGTAAACATACATACTTGTACACGCATGGAAGGTCTCTAAGAAGGACCCACAGGAACCAAGTGCAGTGGATGCTCTGGGAACAGGACTGCCCGGCTGGGAGCCCGGATGGGAGGTAAATACACTTTTAACTGGTTTATATTTTTTTTCTATGTGCATATGCTTCCTCTAAGTATTTTAAATTTGCATCCTTAGGATCGAGACAGGGGTGGATATGAAGATCTTAAGTCTAACGGGGCCACGCACCACAGCTTAACTTGGCAAGTGGGAGAGATGAAGTTTCGTCCCATAAAGACTGTTCAAAGTGACAGTGTATGTGCTTGACAGGTCAGAGGTGGATACAGGACAGCAGAGTAAGGACAGCCCTATGCCCTGCCCCAAAGGGAGTCGGATTCTTGGCAGCTCCCATCATGTAGCACATGTCTCCTCTCTCCTCTTCCTCCACCCTGGCTACTCCATGTCCTTGTCATCTCTGCTGCTGGGGGTGGAGTGTGGGCATGCTCGTGGATGCAGCTCACAGGATAATCCAAAGCCCTAGGGAAACACTGGTCTTCCCAGGTGGCTCAGTGGTAAAGAACCTGCCTGCAAATGCAAGAACCGCAGGTTTGACCCCTGGTCCGGGATGATCCCCTGGAGAAGGAAACAGCAATCCACTCCAGTATTCTTGCCTGGAGAATCCCATGAACAGAGGAGCCTGGCGGGCTACAGTCCATGGGGTTGCAAAGAGAAATGACTGAGTGACTGAATAACAACAACAGGGAAACATGAGGTCTGCCAGGGATAAGGCAGGATGAGGGGAAGGAAGACTTGGGGGTCTGTTAGATGGAGGGTAGGGGAATAAGCAGAGGCTAAAACAGGAAAGGAATGAGGCAGGACAGGACCAAAGAAAACAGAGGTAAAAGGAAGAGGGAGCAGCCCATAGCGGAATTGGGTGGAGGCAGGAAAAGCACGAATTCCTTCTCCAGGGATCTTCCCAACCCAGGGATCAAACCTGGGTCTCCTGCATTGCAGGCAGATTTTTTACGACTGAGCCACCACGGAAGCCCTAATCTAGTATGACCTCAATCTAATTTGATTGCTTTGGACTGCAAGGAGATCCAACCAGTCCACTCTGAAGGAGATCAGCCCTGGGATTTCTTTGGAAGGAATGATGCTAAAGCTGAAACTCCAGTGCTTTGGCCACCTCATGCGAAGAGTTGACTCACTGGAAAAGACTCTGATGCTGGGAGGGATTGGGGGCAGGAGAAGGGGACGACAGAGGATGAGATGGCTGGATGGCATCACTGACTCGATGGACGTGAGTCTGAGTGGACTCCGGGAGTTGGTGATGGACAGGGAGGCCTGGTGTGCTGCGATTCATGGGGTCGCAAAGAGTCAGACATGACTGAGCGACTGAACTGAACTGAACTGACAAAGACCCTACTTCCAAATAAGGCCACTTTCACAGCTATCAAGTTTAGGACTTCAACATTTGCTTTTCAAAGGGACACAATTTCAATTCTCTTCTCCAATACCAAGAGCAAATAAGCCAAAAAAGTAGTATCTTTTAATCCTGAGGGAGCACAGAGCATGACCAAACCTCATAAAGCCAAACCAAATTTTCTATTAAGTGTAGTATCAACCAAACAAATTCTCAGATATCTGTCAAAGGCTCAGAAAACGCACAGCCCATTTATCCTTTTTTAGGAAGAAGTAACTTAAAAATCAAAATCAACTACTCAACAGTGGGGATATTATGACTGGCAGGAGAAAAGCAATAAACTATAACTCAAGCCCAACCTTCAAACACTTCACTCAACTATCCCTCTTCAGCTTCCATTCCCTTTTCATGCAGGAAATGTGTTTCTCGAACCATATCCTTCAACCCATGGTGCAGAAAGAATCTCTTACTTTATCCGGTGACCTCTTAAAACAATAGTGCCTTGTGCCAGAACTGGCTAACAATGGCTAACATTTTTTACATGATAGTGACACTGGGCAGAGAAAGCTCTCTTTACTGCTCCCCACCAACACCCTACCCCAAACAAGAAGAGCATCACAGAACACCACCATGACCACTTCCGTTGCCAAGGAACTCAGATTACAAAAAAAGAAAAATATAAGTTTATCATGTGATCATTTTCTCAAACACCTGGGATAAACATTTAAGCTAGTGTACACAATTTTGTATATGTCATATGATGACAATAGGAAAACAATATGTGCCACCAAAAATGAGAAGTATATTTAATAAAATGTTGATGGTGGCTACTCCTAAGAGAGTGAGAAGTATCGATGTTTTTCCCCCTTCCTTTTACATTTTAAGGCTGATGTATGTTCTGACATTTTTATAATTAGAATGTTTTGTAAGACAAAACACACTTTTCCAGTAAACATTTATGTGAAACATAAATTTGTATCTCTCTTCTTTTACTTACAGAGGTTTCCCAGCGAAAAGCCCCTCCACTGGATACCTGTCAAGCCTCTGTCCTCATGAGTTCCTTTCTTCAAGAAGAAGAGCTCACTTTTCCTTTATCCAGCCTCTTCTAACCATGTCCACTGGTTTTGCTTAACCCACTGGGCTGACCTGCCCAAACTGCCCACGGTCATCATTCTCCCAGGTTTTACTGATGGGGATGGTCCTCCTTGCTGACGGTTCCCACGGTGAAGTTCTGGACCGGCTTCCTGTAACAGTCTTCATGTTGTCCAAGATCCAGTTCCTGACCCTATACAGTTGACCCTTAAATAATGTTGGTTGAACTGAATGGGTCCACTTACAGATTTTTTTTTTCAGCAGTATAATCTCAGTATTATGCAATCTGTGGTTGGCTGAATGCATGGATGAGAAACTGCATATACAGAGGAACCATGTAGATGGAGGGCTAACTGTAAGCTACATGCAGAATTTCAACATCAAAGAGGGTCATGACAGCACCCTTCCAGGCTGTTCAGAGGTCAACTGTATACTTTAAAGTAGTCAAAAGGAACCTCAAGGTGCTGGCTCTGTTTATATCTTTCTCTGCTTTTAACTCCCAAGTTCCAACCAATGAATCCTTCCCTTTGCATAAAACTGCAACCTGAATATACCCTCTTATTTGTAAAGACATGGAGAACTCTGCTTTATACACAGAACTTTCTTGAGGGGGTCGGGGGGCTGTGACCGAAGAATGATGAGGGTAAGACCACCACCTCCACGTCCCACATCTGTGTGACACCACCCCGGAACTGTGCCAGAAGGCAGCCCTGGGACTGCCCTGGCACACTGGAGCAACTCCTAAAGCCATTCTCCACCTCAGTTACACACCTTGTACTGTGGTAACTACTGGAACTCGCTTACCCTAAAGCGCCCTATTAAGTACCCAGACAACACATCAGTATTTATGTTGTTTTCTGTTTTAATTCTGTGTGTCGGTGTTCACTGAATGTATCTGCTCTAATGATGAAGATGCTTAAGCTAGCTATTATTAAGATCTTACTTGATGTACCAGACCCCCTGCTAAGCATTTTATACCCATTAGCTAATTTATTCAACCTATTCCATTGGAAGTAAATGCTGTCATCATCCCCAGTTACAGATGAGGAAACTAAGGCTTAGGGAGGCTAAGTAGATTGTCTGTAAGTGGCAGATTCAGATGTGAACCCAGGCAGACTGAGCACACAGAATCCTCAAGCACAGCATTGCCCTGGCCTGCCTCCCCACCCCCTGCAGATACCCTGACCAAGCTGCAGACTGAGCATGGTGCGCTGTTCGGTGCTTAAGAGATTCTGACTATCATCCCCTGACAGTTTAGCAAGTCATGTTCCTCTGAATGATAATCATCAGGAACATTCTGTCAGATTGGACATGCTGACATTTTGGGGGTGGAAAAAAAAGTGGAGGGGAAAAGACTTTTAGAACAATACCATAACCAGTACACCACCCCCTCACTGATTACTCAAATCCAAACCCTGGCAGTCCCCTGTCAGCAGAGCTGTCTGCCAACAGCCCTCATTACAAGAGCAAGGGAGAGTAGACAGAGCAGTACCATGCATCCTGCTTCAACTCCTTACAAGGAAAGTGGGATCTATAAACATTTGGGGGAAAATGCCTCAAAGTTTCCATGCAGCATTTAAACTTTCTCCCCCACAAACAGATTAAAAATACAATGCAACCAACTCAGTACAAATTCTAGAAAGCAGCAGAATAAATCAATTGCGTACGTGTGGCTATTTATCAAGATCCCTTTCAGGCCTGTATTGGGGCACAGGGAATAGGGGAGAGAATGCGATGACTTTTCCTTCTCTGCCTCTGTCATTTTACTTGCTGTCTTCCTGCTGCATCATTAGCACCATCACCAAAACCACGACAAAAAAGAAAGAAAGAGAAAAAAGCATTGCTCAGTTTTTGAAGCAGCAGCCTCAATGACATGTCTGGTAAAATATCTTAGCAACAATGTCAATATTGTCTCACCACAGCCAACCATATTAACATTTCACTCTAATCATGATTTCTCAAATATAAAATGGAATGTGCATTATCCACTTCATTCATTCTCTGAGTATCACGGGGGGGGGGGGGCGGCGGGAAACAGTTTTCTAACAATTTTGATAAAGCTGCATGAAAAATGAACACAACATTGTAAATCAACTGTAACTATCAATTCAAATAAATGTCTGTCTATCCTGGGATAAACCATAATGGAAAAGAATATAAAAAAGAATGTGTGTGTGTGTGTATATATATATATATATATATTAATATGTACAGCAGAAATTAACATATTATAAATCAACCATACTTCAATTAAAAATAATTCAACATCAAAATTATATTCAATGCTATTCAGTTTTGTGTATCTAACTTCTAAGTATGAGAATAAGCAAGGGTTGAAATTAAAAGACGCTTACTCCTTGGAGGGAAAGTTATGACCAACCTAGATAGCATATTCAAAAGCAGAGACATTACTTTGCCAACAAAGGTTCGTCTAGTCGAGGCTATGGTTTTTCCTGTGGTCATGTATGGATGTGAGAGTTGGACTGTGAAGAAAGCTGAGCGCTGAAGAATTGATGCTTTTGAACTGTGGTGTTGGAGAAGACTCTTGAGAGTCCCTTAGACTGCAAGGAGATCCAACCAGTCCATTCTGAAGGAGATCAGCCCTGGGATTTCTTTGGAAGGAATGATGCTAAAGCTGAAACTCCAGTACTTTGGCCACCTCATGCGAAGAGTTGACTCATTGGAAAAGACCCTGATGCTAGGAGGGATTGGGGGCAGGAGGAGAAGGGGACAACAGAGGATGAGATGGCTGGATGGCATCACTGACTCGATGGACGTGAGTCTGGGTGAACTCCGGGAGTTGGTGATGGACAGAGAGGCCTGGTGTACTGTGATTCATGGGGTCGCAAAGAGTCGGACACGACTGAGCGACCGATCCGATCCAATCCGATCCGATCCGATGAGCAACTGGCATAAACACAAGGGCCATACTGACAAATTACTTTGCCTTGTTATTTCTGTAATGGAATCCTTTCACTCATCTGTTTATCTATATTTCAAATTCATTTTTATAGGGCTGCCAAGAGCAGTTTACTAGATAACAGAGGAGCTCCTTTTCCTAGGAATTTTCAAAGTCACAAACACATACTTCTGTCATGGCTGGCTGGGGCTGGCTCTGCAGAGACACAGGAACAAATGGCATGCCAGTGGCTCCCAAGCCTGGCTGACCATTCAAAAACCATTTTAAAAATATTACAGAAGCTTGGGTCCCACTGCTGGTGAGTGATTGACTAGGTCTGGTGGGAATGTGACTCACAAGTGCCCTCAATGAACTAGCCAGGTTTAGAAATCCCCGAGCTAGGGCCTTCTCTGCCAAATCTGAAGAGAATATGCAATTCTCAGGTAGAACCCTTCGAGACCACACAGATTCTCTTCACACAATGCTGGTGGCAGATCCTTGCTGTTCAGATCTCACATTCCTCCCCCTTCTCCCTCCTAGCAAACACATGCCATCCCAGACGTTTGCAGCAACTGACCCAGAGCACTCCACCAGGGCCAGGCCTGCTACACAGCTCTCTCCTCCTGCACCAGATGGAATGGCCAGGGCCATGTCTGCCACACAGATAAGGGAATGGAGAAGACAAAAATAATCTGAGATGCCTTGTATACTAATGCCAAAAGGAGAGAGTCAAGGGGCAGAAACAAAGAAGCCAGAAGTGTATAGAAATTACCATAAATTATAATAAGAGCCACCATTTATAAAATGCTTACAGTGGTCCAGACACTGTTCCAAGTATTAACTCACGGAATTCTCAGGATGATCAACAACCCTCTGAGGCAGATGCTGTAATCATGCCCATTTTACAGATGCAAAAATGTAAACAGCGAGGTTAAGCAACCTGACCTGGGAGCTGAACCTATGCAACCAGCTCCTATACTGCACTGAACACAAAGTTCTGGAGACAAACTGGATTCTAATCCTAGCTCCTTCACGTAGCAACTGTGCAGTCTTAACCTAGTCATTTTATCTCTACTGATAAGTTACTGTTTATAGGAGTTTGTCACACTGTCTAATACACAGTTAAACATTCAAAAAGCAACCTTTATTAGTATTGCCATATTTTACCCCAAGGGGCTCACTTCCTAGTTACTTTCAATATTGAGGAGGAAAAATATCTCACCACTCCCTCACAACATCTGAGTGTCAAAAAAAATCATTATATAAATTTAAATATCTGTATATTTTATTTCCTTGCTTAATAGGCATTTTCCAAAACCAGAAACAAATGTGAAAGCAAAAACAAATGTCCTTCATCATGATGCCTGTTTTAAAAAAAATCTTCCTTTCATTTGACTTTCATAAGTATTCTATGACACCAATAGAGATTGTTACCTTCATTTTATAGGCAAGAAAACTGAGGTTCAGAAAAACGAAGCAATTTGTTCAAAGAGAACTAGAAGGTACATTCAAACGGGAACTCTTACCTAAGCTTCCTGAAGCCAAACCTGTGCTTATCCATCTTTAAGATGCTGCTTCCATAAATCGGAAGAGATCTGAGGTACTGTTTGGGAGCCCAATAGCCATGGTAACAATTTAATGGATAGTGGGGGCAGGGGGTGGGGGTGGAAATCAGAATTTCTAATCTTCAGACTCTCAGAGCTAAGGATATAGCTCTAAGAGATTTAATCAGATTAGCAGCATCAAAACTCTCACATGAAGCAGGGAAAGAAAGCCGATCTCCCTGAAATAATGACTTATAACCTCAGTCAGTTTTCAATACTGAACTTACAGAATTAAAACAAAATCCTTCCCTTAATCCTGTCAAAAATGGAGTCTGAGTTAGATGAATCTTTTTAAGTTTTATAATTCAAAATTAAACATGACATGTTTCACTTGCTTAGAACTCTGGCTACTAAACCATCAATGGTTAACACCACTTAACAAAATATTAAAACACCTATTGAACTCAACAGAAAATCCGGTAAATGAACAGGCAGGAAAGAGAAAGAAATGCAAATTTTGTTGTCAAATAGTTATATACTATCTGCCAAGCGTGGATTCAAGTAGTTTATAAATATTAACTCATGTAATCCTCAGAAGTAACCCATGAGGCACAGAAAGTTTAATTTGCTCAAGTTCACACAGCTGGTAAACTATGGAGCCAGGCTACAAATCCAGGCAATGTGGATTCAAATGGCTAACAGACATATTTAAACGTGTTTGATTCATTCAAAGAACTGCATAATTAAAGCTTACTGGAAAAGATTAAATCGTTCATTTGTTTATTCACATGCTTATCAGCAGAGGTTATAATCATTCTCACATATTGAAGGTGGAACTGTAAATTTAATGTCACATTTTTGAAGGGCAATTTGACAAAATTTAGAAAAATTATAAATGAATGTACTTGTTAATCAACAATCTTTCTTACAACTATTTTTATGAGAGGACAGGAGTTAGGCACAAGGAGATTTATTCTAGCATTGCCTGTAATGACAACAACAAAACAAGATGAAACCATCAATAGGAAAATAATAAAACAAGTTACAGAATATTTGTCCAATGTAATATTGAACAACTTTTAATATGAAAATGTGTCTAAAAATTCATTCAGTCAACATCGTAATTTACAGAATAAAACACACCGTGAAGTCTGTGTAGGTTTTCTTAAAGACGTATATGCATGTATATGCATGCCTACACACATACATGCATAGAAAATATCTAGAAAGATTTAAAAAACTGTTAACATTCCTTTTAGGAACAAAAAGGGAAGCAGAAAACAACTGGCGGGGTATCTTTACTTTGAAAATCATTGTATTGTTTTACAATGACTGTATATTAAATATTACATTCATGGTGTTTGAGTGATTTTACAAAAAAAAAAGGTGAAGTTATAACCATCTCAAGGACATTAAGCAGAAATGGACTTTCAGATATAGAAAAAGAAAGATATCACAGTGCTATTAAATCTAGATTAAGACCATCTAAGAATCTGAAATAAACCTGGGGGAGGAAGGGGAAACACTTCAAGAAGGGAGGAAAAAATATCCCTGGAGAGAGAAATTATAATTTACCACTGTCTATCTTGAGGATGTGTTTTTCTTTATGTTTACTCAGCACCAGAGACAAAAATAAGGGAACCAGCCAGAGACATAGTAGAAACGGAACTAGTCTGGAGTCAAAAACTATGCCTGGAGCCCATCTTTGCTTTAACTAGCTATGTGACCTTGGACAGCTGCTCAAAGTTTTCCAATTTATTTCTCAAAAACTGAAGACACTGAATTCAATTTCTAAGATCCTCCTATATTGAAAACCTTTTACTTCATTACCTTGGTTTAAAAAAGAATCTCTGGGGACTTCCCTGGTGGTCCAGTGCCTACAATTCAGTGTCCCCAGTGCAGGGGGACTGGATCCGATTCCTGGTCAGATCCCATATGCCGCAACTTAAGAGTTCACATGCCACAACCAAAGATCCCATGTGCCACAACTGAGACCCAGCACAACCAAATAAATAAGAATCCTTGTACATGATAAGCCAAGAATATGAGCCATGGACAAAGTCTTATTAAGGAGATGTTCACCTATCTGCAACTATCCCTGCCTGCTTTCAGGAACTCACAGGACTTGGGCTCCCGGCACATCCGGGGAACAGGAAGCACTTAGACATGCTGACTGTGTACACAGGCAGAATGTTATCAGGTACCATAGAAAAACCTGATGACTCATTTGTGTTGGTTTTATGTCTTTATTTTGGTTTCTCTATAAATTTCTTAAATATAAGTCAATCATACTAGCAGCTCTCTAGCTTCATCACAAACATGAAATTTTTAATAATGGAGGAGACACTTTTATCCATCGAAGACAAGCAATGTGACTTTCAGCAACTTCAAGGAAAATTCCCCTACAAATAACTTTATAAGGAAATCCCACTACTACACATCATGGGCCACATTTGGAAAAGGAAAGAACCAAACTAAAGAGTCTCTCACGTTCCCAACAGAAAACATGTACTAGGAAATAAAAAGCAAATACCCAGTACTAGAAAGAGCCATGCAAGCAGGCACACACACACTGCTTACACAGGTGGTGAGCAAAATAGTCCTTCTTTCTGAAGAACAATTTGATGAGAGATACCATGAGCCCATGACACTTACTCCTTGGAAGAAAAGTTATGACCAACCTAGACAGCATATTAAAAAGCAGAGACATTACTTTGCCAACAAAGGTCCATCTAGTCAAGGCTATGGTTTTTCCAGTAGTCATGTATGAATGTGAGAGTTGGACTGTAAAGAAAGCTGAGCGCCGAAAAATTGATGCTTTTGAACTGTAGTGTTGGAGAAGACTCTTTAGAGTCCCTTGGACTCCAAGAAGATCTGATCAATCCATCCTAAAGGAGATCAATCCTGAATGGTCATTGGAAGGACTGATGTTGAAGCTAAAGCTCCAATACTTTGGCCACCTGATGCGAAGAGCTGACTCATTGGGAAAGACCCTGATACTGGGAAAGATTGAAGGCGAGAGGAGAAGGGGACAACAGAGGATGAGATGGTTGGATGGCATCACTGACTCAATGGGCATGAGTTTGAGTAAACTCCGGGAGTTGGTGATGGACAGGGAGGCCTGGCGTGCTGTAGTCCATTGGGTAGTGAAGAGTTGGACACGACTGAGCGACTGAACTGAACTGAACCATGAGCCTCTGAAAAGTTCATTTCTTTTTACTATTAATCCTTGTTTAGAAACATTCTACTAAAATAATCAGAGATTTGTACCAAGATATGTATTATTCCAGAGGGTTTTTTTAATGAATGAAATAAATATGTAAACAAAATGCATGTAAACAAAACCATGGGATATTGGTATAATAAAATATTAGACATTTTCCAAGACTGGTGACATTTAAAAGGTTAGAACAAAACATAATGAAAAAAAACAGGGTATTTTTCATCACTATTTTCCAAATTTTCTACAATGAGCATATGCTATACTGGACATTGATTTAAAGGCCCAAGTTTATTCTCATTTTAACTTTTCCAAAACCAGAATGGATTTGATAGCTGATGGCATCTTAAAATTGCTATCAGCCAAGGAATGGTTATAACGTGGCAGGCCCTGACTGTGCAAACCTATGTTATTACATCTGGACAATTATAACCTCCTCCAGGTTTCAGTCAACAGACTATTTAGAGTCCACTGTGGAAGGAATAAGAGCCCTGGATTTTATCTGAAGGCCTTCCATTAAAACCTCCTTTTGAGATTATGAAAGAATGAAATCAAACTCGTAGAATGAATGTCTGCAACTGGGAAGAAAGTCCTGGAAAAAAACAGTAAAAAAGACCCAAAATATGCTGCAACATCAATGTTCTTAATGGTGGAGATGATGATGTCATATGGAGAAAAATGAATACTGACAACTAGGTGAAAAAAATGATTTAGAAGAATCAGGTTCTGAATATATAAATTTGAAATACCTTAACCAATTTATCTCATTCTCTTCTCATTTTATAAAAAAGATAGATATATGTAAAGTATCTTTCTAAAGAAAGGAAATCTCAAGTATATCATTTTAAGTAATAAAGTATGTCAATTAAATTGACAGCAGTTTTTTCTTCCTTAGTAGTACCCAAAATAATGGTGTGTTTTATAATAAATGAAGTACTGTGTTTACACTGATAATCAGAACAGTAAAGACAAGTGTTATGGGCTGAACAGTGTTATCCCAAATCCACATGTTGAAGCCCTAACCCCCAGCATTGATGGCATTTAGAGAAAAGGCCTTAGCAAGATAATTAGGTTTACATGAGGTCATGATGTGGGGCCCTTATAATGAAAGTTACATCCTTATAAGAGGGGACACTGGAGAGCTTTCTGTCTTTAACAGCATGAGGATGCACATATAAGGCACCATCTGCAAGCCAGAAAGAGGACCTTCAACCAGAACCTGATGATGCTGGTATCTTGAGCTCAGATTTTTAGCCTTTAGAATTGTGAGAAAAAAAGACTTGTTGTTTAAGCCACACAGTCTTTGGTGTTCTGTTGTTGTTGTTCAGTCAGCCAGTCGTGTCTGACTCTCTGCGACACCATGGACTGCAGTGCACCAGGGCTCCCTGTCCCTCACCATCTCCCGAAGTATGCCCAAGTTCATATCCATTGCATCGGTGATGCCATCCAGCCATCTCATCCTCTGATGCCCTCTTCTCCTCCTGCCCTCAATCTTTCCCAGCATAGGGACTTTTCCAAAGAGTTGGCTTTTCACATCAGAAAACCAAAACACTGAAGCTTCGGCTTCAGCATAAGTCCTTCCAATGAGTATTCAGGGTTGATCTCCCTTAAGATTGACTGGTTTGATCTCCTTGTTGTCCAAGGGACTCTCAGGAGTCTTTTCTAGCACCAGAGTTCTAAGGCATCAATTTCTTTGGCACTCTGCCTTCTTCACAGTTGAGCTCTCACAACTGTACATGATCACTGGGAAGACCATAGCTTTGACTTACGTACCTTTGTTGGTAGAGTTATGTCTCTGCTTTTCAACACATTGTCTAGGTTTGTCATAACTTTCTTGCCAAGAAGCCACTATCTTCTGATTTCATGGCTGCACATCATCTGCAATGACTTTCGAGCCCAAGAAGAGGAAATCTGTCACCCATTCATGGATCCCTGCCTTGTCATGGCGAAGGAGCTTGTGTAACTCGGTGAAGCTATGAGCCAGTCCATGTGGGGGCACCCAAGATAGATGGGTCATAGCAGAGAGTTCTGACAAAACATGGCCTACTGGAGGAGGGAATGCAAACCACCCCAGTATACCTGGCATGAGAACCTTATGAACTGTATAAAAAGTATTATGTTATGGCTGCCCATCGACAATAAGAAAATTTAACATCATAAGTCAAAGTATTCTTAAAATCTGGTACTTGGAAAGAAGTTTTATACATAACTTTAAAGTTATCGAGAAAGCTTGCTTGGAGAGGGCTGGTGAGGTGGGGACAAACAAGCCCTCAAAAGCTACGAGGCATTAACATACAAATTGCTTGGTTTTGAGAACTGAGTAAGAGTAAGATCGTCAGGAAGTCAGCAGTACACAGGTGGCGCTCCTCCGGCCTCAGCCAGAAGTGTGCATCCTTTTAACTTCTGCTACCAGCCAGTTCCACGGTCTATAAAAACTCCAAACAACTGTCCAAACCATTATAGGCACCTATGTGCATGTCTATATCTAGAGCCATTATTATTACCGAGTAGTCTCTGCTCTGGGACAGCCTCTGGGCACAAAGAATGTCATCATGTACCAAATGTAGCAGAATGATGCTTCCAAACTCCATTGTTCTCAGTCATTGAAGCGTGTCCGACTCTTTGCAACCCACTAACTGTAGCCCACCAGCCTCCTCTGTCCATTGGATTCTCCAGGCAAGAATACGGGAGCGGGTTGCCATGGCCTCCTTCAGGGGATCTTGCCAACCCAAGGATCAAATCCGGATATCCTGCACTGCAGGCGAATTCTTTACCATCTGAGCCTCAAGGAAAGCCCTCCTAACTCCCTTAAAAATGGGCAATTCACTGACAAACTTTTGAAAGTGAAGAAATAAAAATCAGCTCCAAAGTCTTGTTTCATCTTGACCTCCATGACAGTGCTGTGGGCATCAGAACATAGACAAGAATCTCTGATTCTACACTGGCACTACAGATGGCTGATGTGTTGTAAATAGTCTGCCATGAAAGGTCAAGGGGCAGGTGAGAGACAGACCCAGATCCTACTTTCCAACTCAGTGATTTCAGATATGAATAAGGGCTTCTCAGGTTAATGCTCTATACCTGGGCTAGGGCAACCCAACTGCTTATCCCTAACTGCCATCCAAAAACTGCGAGACAAGTGTAAGGTCAAAGCCCTAATTCCCTTAAGAGAAAAAATTTAGTGTCAGTCAGTCAGTCAGTTCAGTCGCTCAGTCCTGTCCGACTCTTTGCAACCCCATGGACCACAGCACACCAGACCTCACTGTCCATCACCAACTCCCAGAGCTTACCCAAACTCATGTCCATTGAGTCAGTGATGCCATCCAACCATCTCATCCTTTGTCATCCCCTTCTCCTTCTGCCCTCAATCTCCTCCAACATCACAGTTCAAAAGCATCAATTCTTCAGCGCTCATCTTTCTTCATAGTCCAACTCTCACATCCATACATGACCACAGGATAAACCATAGCCTTGACTAGACACCTTTGTTGGCAAAGTAATGTCTCTGCTTTCTAATATGCTGTCTAGGTTGGTCATAACTTTCCTTCCAAGGAGCAAACATCTTTTAATTTCATGGCTGAAGTCACCATCTGCAGTGATTTTGGAGCCCCCCCAAAATAAAGTCAGCCACTGTTTCCACTGTTTCCCCATTTATGTGCCATGAAGTGATGGGACTGGATGCCATGATCTTTGTTTTCTGGAGGTTGAGCTTTAAGCCAACTTTTTCACTTTCCTCTTTCACTTTCATCAAGAGGCTCTTCTCCCATAAGGGTGGCGTAAGTTGCACATCTGAGGTTATTGATAACCCTAACCCTGAAACATACAGGGAAGCTATAAAGAGGATGGGCGATAGAGCCTTCCATATATAAGACTTTCACTAATTAAGGATATGCTGAGGTGAAATATCTCAGCAACTTGACAAAAACTGTACTTTGAAATCTATTCCTGGAACTTGCCTGGTGGTCGAACAGCCAAGACTCTGAGCTCCAATGCAGAGGTTGGGTTCATCCCTGGTCAGGGAACCAGATCTCACAAGCTACAGCTAAGAGTGCACATGCCACAACTAAGACCTGGCACAGGCAATTAAATAAATATTTTTAAGAAAAAAAATAAATCTATTGTTAAAGCTGCCCGCTAACTCCTGAAATTTCTTTAGCAAGGGGGAAAGCATCTCAGTTTAACTTCACAAAGAAAAAGCATAAAATGCAAGTGACATGATATAGGCTAAAAGGTAAAATGAGTTATTTCCAAAGTATAAATCACCATACAATAGACAAATGACTCAGAGTGGCCCCAGCCTTATCATAAGGGGAAGGCTAAAAGGTCCTTCCAATGAACACCCAGGACTGATCTCCTTTAGGATGGACTGGTTGGATCTCCTTGCAGCCCAAGGGACTCTCAAGAGTCTTCTCCAACACCACAGTTCAAAAGCATCAATTCTTCAGCACTCAGCTTTCTTCACAGTCCAACTCTCACATCCATACATGACCACCGGAAAAACCATAGCCTTGACAAGACAGATTGGAATGAAAATCCCAATCCCAAAGAAAGGCAATGCCAAACAATGCTCAAACTACAGCACAATTGCACTCATCTCACACGCTAGTAAAGTAATACTCAAAATTCTCCAAACCAGGCTTCAGCAATATATGAACTGTGAACTTCCTGATGTTCAAGCTGGTTTTAGAAAAGGCAGAGGAACCAGAGATCAAATTGCCAACATCTGCTGGATCATCGAAAAAACAAGAGAGTTCCAGAAAAGCATGTATTTCTGCTTTATTGACTATGCCAAAGCCTTTGACTGTGTGGATCACAATAGACGGTGGAAAATTCTTCAAGAGATGGGAATACCAGACCACCTGACCTGCCTCTGGAGAAATCTGTATGCAGATCAGGAAGCAACAGTTAAAACTGGACATGGAACAACAGACTGGTTCCAAATAGGAAAAGGAGTTGGTCAAGGCTGTATATCGTCACCCTGCTTATTTAACTTATATGCAGAGTACATCATGAGAAACACTGGGCTGGAAGAAGCACAAGACAGAATCAAGATTGCCGGGAGAAATATCAATAACCTCAGATATGCAGATGACACCACCCTTATGGCAGAAAGTGAAGAGCAACTAAAAAGCCTCTTGAAAAAGGTGAAAGTGGAGAATGAAAAAGTTGGCTTAAAGCTCAACATTCAGAAAACGAAGATCATGGCATCTGGTCCCATCACTTCATGGCAAATAGATGGGGAAACAGTGTCAGACTTTATTTTGGGGGGCTCCAAAATCACTGCAGATGGTAATTGCAGCCATGAAATTAAAAGACGCTTACTCCTTGGAAGGAAAGTTATGACTAACCTAGATAGCATATTGAAAAGCCAACAAAGGTCCGTCTAGTCAAGGCTATGGTTTTTCCAGTGGTCATGTATGGATGTGAGAGTTGGACTGTGAAGAAAGCTGAATACCGAAGAATTGATGCTTTTGAACTGTGGTGTTGGAGAAGACTCTTGAGAGTCCCTTGGGCTGCAAGGAGATCCAACCAGTCCATCCTAAAGGAGATCAGTCCTGGGTGTTCATTGGAAGGACTGAATCTGAAGCTGAAACTCCAGTACTTAGGCCACCTCATGCGAAGAGTTGACTCATTGGAAAAGACTCTGATGCTGGGAGGGACTTGGGGCAAGAGAAGAAGGCGACGACAGAGGATGAGATGGCTGGATGGCGTCACCAACTCGATGCACGTGAGTTTGAGTGAACTCCAGGAGTTGGTGATGAACAGGGAGGCCTGGCATGCTGTGATTCATGGGGTCACAAAGAGTTGGACACGACTGAGCGACTGAACTAACTAACTAAAGATGGCAGAAGAGCCTTTAGTATCCAAAGTCAATGGTAGAATCAGTATTTGCAGAGAGGAAGTCATAGAAAGAAGCTTCTAGAACATAATTTTCTTGCCTGAGATCAACCAGGAAGGAACATGATGTTTCAGAAGGGTTTTGTTTGTTCTTTAAAGTACTACCCAGTGTCTCTACAAAGAAAAGATGTACTGAACATCTAGCAGAAACCAGATGTCAAGCAAGGCACTTTTGTAGACAGGTTATCTTATTTAACCTTGACAACATGCCTGCAAGTTAACTTAACTAGAAATAAGTTAACAAAGAAATTTGTCCAAGGTCAAGTTATCAGGGAAGAAAACAAGCTAGAATTTGAATTTGCATCTTCGGATTCCAAAGTCTGTGCTTTTTCTATATCCTGTTGACAGATGAGGGACAACAAACAAAAACCTGATGAAGGAACCAATCAAACCAGACAGAACAGCAGTCCCACTCCTACTAATAACCAGCCTGTTCCAGTCTATGTTTAAGTCCTATCCTAACATTTTAAAACAAATTTATTTAAACACTCTCATAAACAGAAATACAGTACCTTTAGAACTGAATTATTTCTGCTTATTTTGTTGCTTGGGAAACATTTTTGGAGTCACTTAACAACAAGATACCAAATATCCATAGCTCAGCAAGACAGTCACTGTACTAAATTCCTAAATAATAGTCCACAACCACAAAAAAATGGGCAATGCAGCAGAGAATAATCAAAAGCAGCTTCATATTTTCCGGATAAAACAAAGCATCATTTGTACTCATGCATTTTTAGAAGGTACCACTGAAAACCAGACTGCAGCCTGGAATGGCTTAAAATACCACATTTAACAATCACATCAATGACTTTTAAACTTTAGAGGCAAACAGCTTCCTTTTACTACAAATTCAAAGTGAAGGATTAGAGGCAAAGCTCATAGATTCAGCACACACACAAACTTAGGGACTATCCAATGCCTTAATTAACTCTATTAATTACAAGTGTATTTAGCTGGGTTTTAATGAGGAAGAGGTGAAGGTCAAAATTTTTAAATAAATTATTTCAAACTAAGATCCCCTGCTGAAAAAAACCACCAATAATCAAACAGAAAGGAAAAGCCTAATAAACGATTCTTTTGGCATATTAAGCAACTTTTCCTTCATCAGTCTATATTTTAATAGAGGCAGCACTACAATTAAAGGTTCACCACACTGCTCTTCTGCCTCAACTTGGAACTACTTCCACACCAATACAGAGAAAGTTGGGAAGTTGGATAGGGCAAGAGACTATGGTTTCAAGTCTGGCAGAGGTCAGAAGGGCCAGACAGGGAGAGGGGTTAGCCTTTTCTAGGAGGGCAGGAGGCCTTCCCCATCTAATGCTTCTAGATTGATGCCATTATCTCCAGCATTAAAAGTGGGGGGGGGGGGGATCCACTATCAACAGTGAGATTAGATTATATTATAGATGTTCATTAATATTAAGTTTCAGAGGGCTTCCCTGGTGGCTCAGTGGTAAAGAATCCACCTACCAATGCAGGAGACATGAATTCGATCCCTGATCCGGGAAGATCCCACATGCCTTGCAGAAACTAAGTCCATGCTCCACAACTATTGAGCTGGTGCTCTAGATCCCAGGAGCCACAACTCCTTAGTCCACATGCCACAACAGCTGAAGCCCATGTGGCCTAGAGCTCGTGCTCTGCAATAAGAAGCCACCGTGATGAGAAGCCCACACACCACAGCTAGAGAGTAGTCCCTGCTCACTGCTGCTAGAGAAAAGCTTGCACAGCAGTGAAGACCCAACACGGCCCAAAATAGATAGATAAATCACTTTTTAAAAATTAGGTTTCCTAACTTGGAGACCAGTAGAAAAAAAGTCCAAAACACTAGCCACACCATGTACTCACTCTGTGGAAGCAGAAGCTATTATGTTATAGTGAGCTGCACTAGATATCCATGTTAATTAGCTTTTGAAGTGGAGGGGGCCTGCAAATGTCTATGACCAAGAATCCTCCCCAACGTACATCTTGGTAGAAGGAAGTCCACCTTGCCCTAGAGAAGCTAAGAAGTCCAAATATACACTTGCTTAGTCTCCCTTACAGCTAGAACACAGGCATGGGAACCAAGTTCAGCCTCTGTCTTTTTTAGGTGACAATCTTTTTCTTGTTCACTGAAAACTACAGGCCTGGAGAGAGTCTATTATTACATTGTTTTCATACTGTATTTTTTTAACTTTTTATTTTGTATTGGGAAATAGCCGATTAACAACGTTGTGATAGCTTCAGGTGAACAGCGAAGGGACTCAGCCATGCGTTTATTTATATATATATCATTTCTCCCTATCTGCCCCACACTTGCAATTTCTCCTTGACTAGTCTCAAGCATTTTTGCTTCTAGATGAGTTTTCAAATCAACGTGTCAAAACCAAAATAATGCTGGGTACATGTTATTATATACTTGGCCAAATCCACAGAATGCCCAACACCAAGAGTGACCCCTAACGTAAACTATGGACTTTGGGTAATGATGATGTATCATCGGAGGTTCATCGGTTGTAACAAGTGTACCTCCCTAATGGGAGAACACTGACAATGGGGAGCTAAGATTGAGTGGAGGCACGGCTATACAGAAAATCTCTGCGCCTTCCTCTCAATTTTGCTGTGAACTGAAAACTGGCTCTAAAAAAACGTACGTCTTTAAAAAGAAAACAGATGGGATTTCACTAGGGATTAAATCATAGGTATAATTTTGTAAGAGCAAGTCAGTTTAAAACAATAAATCTGGGGACTTCCCTGGTGGTCCAGTGGTTAAGACTCCGCTCTTCCAATGCAGGGGGCATGGGTTCAATCCCTGGTCAGGGAACTAAGATCCCACATGCCATGCAGTGCAGCCAAATAATAGCAGTAGTAGCAATATCAGTAATAGTAAGAAATCTGCCCATTAGGGAATACAGTATTTCTTGCCATTTATTCAGATCTTCTTTTAAGTCCACCAACAAAGCTTTAGTATTTTCTTCAATATAAAATCTGTACATTTCCTCTTAGGTTGATATTTAAAGTTTCTGTTTCTATTACAAAATGGGCCTATTTTCCTATTCATTGTCAGTTCTGCCGTACAGAAAAGATATTAATTTCCTATCCTGGTCTTGAAAGAAAAAGTGAAAGTGTAGTCACTCAGTCTCTTGTGATCTCCCGACTCCTGTGATCCCATGGACTGTAGCCCACTAGGATCCTCTGTCCATGGAATTTTCCAGGCAAGAACACTGGAGTGGGTTACCATTTCCTTCTCCAGGGGATCTTCCCAACCCAGGGATTGAACTTGGGCCTCCTGTGTTGTGGGCAGACTCTTTATCATCTGAGCCACTAGGGAATCCTGCTCTTATAATCTCTCTAAACTATTAGGTCCAGGTTTGATACCAATACTCTTAAATATTAAGAGTTCAGTAATTATCCTTAAATTAAGAAACATTAATGATAGTGACATGATAGATTTCTGACAGCAAAGGTCACTTAGACGTGAGGCAAGAGGCTGCAGACCTATCTCTAGAGAGCTTCAAAATAAAGATAACACCTCATTTGCTTGTTTTAGATCAAGGTTCTAACATAAGAGCAGGGAAAGAAAAAATAGATGTCCTCATCTGGCCCTCTCCACCTTATGGTTTAATATTGATTTTTGCTCCCATAGGCCTGACTGAAGGTCAAGAGAAACTCAGCTCCTTTGCTCTGGTGGCCTAGTGGGGACAAGGTAAATGCTCCTTCCCAAAAAGCATTTTAAAGTTTTTAATACTGCATTCTCCAAGTAATTCTATAGCCTCCAGAAAATACTTTTTGCTCAGCTATAAGCATTTCCTAGGTTTAAAAGAAAAACATTTGAAAAAGAATTTTACTATTTTTCGAGTTGACTCAATGACTTTCAATAACTTCATACCTCACCATATGTAATACTTGAAATAGCCTTATATACATATAACTTAAATTTCAACACCTGCCAAAATTTTACCAATAGTTCAAGGACTTTTCAATACCTCTGAAAATATATTTGTTTTCTTTTGAAGAATACTAAATTTAACTGAGAGATTTTCCAAATTTTCAAAACAGGTTCGACATAAAAGTGTAGTTCAAGATTGTAAAAAAAAAACTACAAAGGATATGAAAAGCTGAACTCAGTATTTCAGACAAGTATTTTCTAAATTTCTGTGATTGTGAGTTCAAGCATGTAAAAATGAATTTTATTTTGTGTGTGCAACAAATACTGGTTTAACTGAAAACAGCAGAGCAAAAATTTTCCATATTGCAGCAGACATTATTTCCCAAATTTCAGAGCAGTCTCAGTAGATTAGCCAGCTTTAATTTACAGGGAAACTTAGCTGTGATTTACTTCTATAATGAGAGTTGGCACAGAGTTCAACATAGGAATGGTCAAATTCCAAGTATTTTCCCCAATCATCTTGTGACATAACCATCAAGATTTAAAATTCCATCTGCTTTGTTCCCCAATGGAATACAACCAGGTTCTAGTTAGGAGGAAAAAGGCATACACCATACAGATGTTTTATGAGAAAAGTTCCCATTGCTTTTTCAAGTTGGTTTGCATTAGTGAAAAACCAAAATGTGGGAATTATTATGAAGAAATGATTCAGAAAACACAGTAGTTGTTCTTTAAAGACCAAAGGGGAAAATAAACCCCAAATCACACGCTCTACCATTGGAAACGTTTCAGACACAAACAATGCTCACTGTCTGGCCCATGTGAAAGGCAGGGTGCTGAAAGTCATTAATATACTATAATTTCACATGAGCCTGGCATGGGTCACAGAGGATGGTACGGACTGTTGTCAAAGACTCCGTTACTTCTTAGGGAGTTTTGGCTTGGAGACCCTGGCTCTGAGAAAAATAACCCACTGGTTGGCAGCTCTAGCCTAACAGACAGCTTTAGGATCTAACTTTATCCTGGAAATTACAAAGGCATCTAAAGAAGCAAACAACACAGTTCCTAGGATGAGTGTCAGCTGAGCTGGAACTGGTTAAAAATTTTTTGTTTTAGACAGCTTTTGGAAAACTCGAGAGGAGGTGGTTTTGGTCTTGACCCAGCAGAGGATGAAGAACCACCCGCCCGCCCCATAGAAATTATGTGAACTGAAAATTCTCCATAGTAACAATCCGAATTAATTATTCAAAGCTGGAAGTTGATTTTCTAAAGTTAAGAGCTAACTATGGTCTCCTGTTTCCATTATCAAAGATTGGTCTCTTCTTTGCATCTGCTTATCCAGGCGTTAATGAGAAGCTTTTAATAGAATTTTTCAGCAACTTCACAACAAAGTCTCTACTTGGTTAAAGGGAAATTAATAACAGAAAATCCATCTAGGTTCCATATAAACAAAATTTTATAAGTTCACTTATTCTTTTACAGAAACAACATAACAATATTACCAGAAGGTATTACAAGATCTTTCAAATTAGAGTTAACTATAATTCAACTTATTTATATCTTAATAGAAAGTAAAACTGAACTGTTATTCAATATACAGTAACTCAGAAAACCAGCCATTCTCCGACTCTAGATTAACATGAGTTTACAGAGTGAAATGGCACATTTCAGGGCAATCAATCCATGCTAACAGATTTTTATTGTGAAACACAGGCAGATAACGTAGTTTTTCTGGTGAGTGGTCACCAAAATAACCTTATAGGACTTTACCACACAGAATGCAGTGTAGAATCATACAATGACCACATACGCACCAGAACTCTACAAATGGGAGCGAAATCCAAGCCAAATTAAGTAGCTCTCATCATAATGAAAACTAGAGGCCTGGCAATCAGTGGGGCTACACCTGTTAGGGGGAAAATCTGATACTCAAAAGATGAGGACCAGTCAGCCAGCAGTTGGTCAAACATATAAAATGCAAGTGTGTGTGGGAAAAGAGAAAGGGCTTTCTAGAAACCAAATTCCTAGGCACATCTGCTCTCCCTAAATGTCTATAACTCTGCCTCTGAATCTGAATGAAATGATAAAATTATGACCCTTACAAGTCTTTAGGGAAAGGATTTGGTTCAGAACTCAAACTCAATTTTCAAAGTCCCCTCCCAGAAGAAAGCACAGAAATACATTCAGGTTCTCATGGCCTCCTGGATGCTGTTTGTTCTAACCCGTATCAGAGGTTCTCATGGCCTCCTGGGTGCTGTTTGTTCTAACCTGTATCAGTTCTCTGATCCATTCCCAAGACAATAGCAGCCTGGATTAAGCAGGGCCTTTCAGACTCAACAACGACCATGCTTGCTCAGCTCAACTCCATCTTGGACACATACCTGTTTCCTTCTTGCTTCCCTTTCCTCCCTCTCGGCTCTTCTTCAGCACAGCCTTTAACATTTTCAACACTCCTTTGCTTCTAAAGAGAAGAGGAGGGGAAGGAAGAGGAATTAAGGATTATAAATTGGAACTGAACTTGCATACTGACACAAAAGGCAACTTGTCTTCAAACAAACAGATCACTTAGGATAAAGGTAACTTGAGTTTTACATTAATTTTCTGTGAATAAACTAACATGGGGAACTAAAAGCTAAAGACACAGTGTTTTATAACACTTAATGAAGTGATCAGAAGGTCACTGTCTTTTTATAAAAGTAGAAAAAAAAAACCACAATGGTGCATTCTCAGCATTCCACATCTAATTAAGGTTATGAGGCTAAATCTGGACACATTACTGTAAGATGTCTGGCATAGGAATGTGGGTCTCCCCCGGTTCATGAAAAGAAAACATTAAGACAGAATCAAAAAGATAACAGTTAAGAAGGAAGCTACATGGTTAACGGCATGTTTTACAGGTGCTACTGATTATACAACCATAAGGAAAACATTTTGGAAGGCTAATCAGAATAAAACATAACTGAAAAACATTTGGAAAATAAATACAGTGGAACACTTTTCAACCCTGATGTCAGGGGATCTGATCAAATAGCACACACTGCAATGGGTTTTTACCACATATAGTTAGGACTTTGGACGTGGGGGTGGGGAGGTAAGGGGAACAGGCCTGTGGCTGAATCCCTTAAATAATGAGCTGTATTTTTTAAGCAGGGTTATATTGAGCACATAAAAACAACACAATGGTCCAGGCCTAAGATGAAACATAAAACCACCCCTCCAGCAAGAGACAGACAAAGGGACCATTATTTTGTCAGATAGGCTTCTTTAGCTCTCTTCCCTCCACTAACTCAGATGAGATGGCCAGACAACCCCAAACAGTAACAAATCTGAATGGGCTGTGTTACCATCACACCCTTGTTAACACACTAAGGAGAGACAGGTAGAAGAAGGCGAGCAGCTTGCTGCTGAAGAGAAAGCAGAGAGGGGACAGACAACTCTTCTGCAGAAAAACCTGCCTCGTGAGCACCAATGCTTCCAAAGGCCTCGGTATAACACCCCACACAAGCACACACCACCCCAGAGTTGATTCGAGGTTTTCCACTGAGAGGGAGGAAGAGTCCCAAAGTGCTGCCATGTACAACATAAGCGCACAGGGTGACCTTTCTTATCATTGGGTCTGGGCCTGTATTTATTTTTCCAAGTCTTTTGTTTTCTTGATGAAGAAACAGAGACCCTGGGAGGCCAACTCGCCCAGGGGTCACACAGCTAATTAACAGTAGGGCCAGAATCTAAACAGCAGACTCCCAGCAAGGGTCCCCCTCCTTCCAAGGTGCTGGCCTCTCTGCTCCATGCAATAAAAGCTTCGGACAACAGCAATCAAACTAGCAAAAAAATTAACAACTAACCAACAAGCCTGAAAGATACTAGAAGAAAATATCTTAAGCAGAATTTGGAGAAAGCCACAGTGAAACTTACTGAGGGTTAAATCATCTTACAGAAAAAGAGTCTTTACACACAAAAGGGGCATGGCTTAGAGCCTAATTCTTTTTTAAAAAGCTACTTGAATGGACCCTTGTGAAAAGACATGGGTTTCATGACGCGCAAGCTCTGAATTTGGAAGTGGGCCACAGTGTGCTTCCATAGGGGAACCGTGGAAGCACAGATTTCTCTTGACAGTCATGCTTGAAGGAAACAAAGCAAAACGTTGTGGCATTTAAAAAAGAGGGGGGGGTTGGCAAAATTAGATAATAAATACATGCCTGGTAAGCACAGACATTTTCTTTTTCAAATTAAAAAACCAATCAACCAAACTTCAAGGTTTGTCATTTAGCAAAGACTACATACTAAAGAAATAAGACAAAGACAATTATCGATGGAGCCTTGCCAGCAGAGCTTGGCCAAGGCCCTCATGGAACTTTTCCCTGTGTCTTCCTGGATCACTGAACAGCTCAGGCCCCATCATGGTGGTGAAGCTACCCCTGATTAACCACCCAGGTCTCCACCAATCGACAACAGATCTACACACCTTTTGGAATACATGTCCCACAGGCTAAGGACTGGCAGACGTGGAGTTGGGCATCTCATCTCAGGTACCTTAGATACCTATTTCAAGGAGCTCAGCTGTTTTCAGGAGAGTCACATCTTCCATATCAGTGGGCTCCAATGAAGAGGCTAACAAATATCTGCTGTAAGTTTTTCTCCCATTTCTTGCTTCCCCCACTAAATAGTAACTCAATGGAAAGAGCCTACATTTATATTTTAAATGATATTCAAACTGCAACATGGAGAAATTTTGATTATGTGTGTGTGCATGTTCAGTGGCTCAGCTGTGTCCAACTCTGCGACCCCATGGACTGTAGCCCGCCAGACTCCTCTGTCCATGAAAAATTTCCAAGCAAGAATACTGGAGTGGATTGCCATTTCCTACTCCAGGGGATCTTCCTAACCCAGGGGTTGAAACCATGTCTCTTGCACTGGCAAGCAGATTCTTGACCACTGTGCCATCTGGGAGGCCCCCCCTTAAATGATTGTATCTGAGTAAAAACTTAAGGACCCCTCCCAGCCCCCATACACACATAGGCTGGAAAGGAAAAAAGGAAGACTGCTCCCTGTGGGCTAAATTCTGAAATTAACACAGATCAGAGTAGAGCTATGCAAAGTCCCACTCAGTCATGGCCCAAAAGATTTAACTGGAACTTGACATACATCAACAGATCATTTAAACACTGAGCCCATCTGAAGCAAGGTGGTCAGAAACAGCAAGAGCAGTAATAGGCTGGTGGGGTCCACATTAGCAGTATCATCCAGAGAAGATTCTCTGCACACCTGATAGTATCTATAAATTCATAAGTGCATACCCCCCCCACATCCAGAAACAGACCTTCTAGGCTATGGTACCCAGTGCTATTTAACACTGGCATCATAACTACTTTCCCTTCTTCTGATTCTGTTCTCACTGAGCAGGGCCTCATAACCTGACTTTTTAACCTAACAACGGAGGAGGAGAGTGTGCTGGCTCTGGTCAACCCAACACAATTGCCTAGCTTGTTGGCAGATATGACTCTGGGAATAAATTAATAAACCGGTGTTCTGGCTTGAAACAAAAGCTCTCATGAGAAAGAGTTCTGCCAAAGGGAGTCACTTTGCCAAGTACCATCTATTTAAGACATAAAGAATATTAAGTTTCTGATTCCAATTAGAGGACTAAAAAAAAAAAAGTGGTAAATTCTCGAATGCAAATGCCACCGTGAAGCAGTCTTCTGAGAGCAGCTGCAGGGCTCTTCCTGAATGACGCCTTCCGCATCACCCCCCTTCCTGCAGCAGCTTCAACTACAGTCACTGTTCATCTAAAAAGGGGGCGCACTGCCCGCTACACAAGTGAATCACACAGAAATCATGCAAACCAGCCTTCCAGGCACAGGAATTCAGACCCAAATGATTAAATAATAAGCCCGACACCCAGAAAAGAAATTGCCAGAAAACAAAGAGACGCCAGAAGTTATCGGTTCAGTTGCTCAGTCGTGTCCGACTCTTTGCGACCCCATGAATCGCAGCACGCCAGGCCTCCTTATCCATCATCAACTCCTGGAGCTCACTGAGACTCATGTCCATTGAGTCAGTGATGCCATCCAACCATCTCATCCTCTGTCGTCCCCTTCTCCTCCTGCCCCCAATCCTTCCCAGCATCAGGGTCTTTTCCAATGAGTCAACTCTTTGCATGAGGTGGCCAAAGTATTGGAGTTTCAACTTTAGCATTAGTCCTTCCAATGAAGACCCAGGACTGATCTCCTTTAGGATGGACTGGTTGGATCTCCTTGCAGTCCAAGGGACCCTCAAGAGTCTTCTCTAACACCACAATTCAAAAGCATCAATTCCTTGGCACTCAGCTTTCTTCCCAGTCCAACTCTTACATCCATACGTGACCACTGGAAAAACCATAGCCTTGACTAGACGGACCTTTGATGGCAAAGTAATGTCTCTGCTTCTGAATATGCTAAGTTGGTCATAACTTTCCTTCCAAGAAGTAGGCGTCTTTAATTTCATGGCTGCAATCACCATCTGCAATGATTCTGGAGCCCCCCAAAATAAAGTTTGACACTGTTTCCCCATCTATTTGCTATGAAGTGATGGGACCAGATGCCATGACCTTAGTTTTCAGAATGTTGAGCTTTAAGCCAACTTTTTCACTCTCCTCTTTCACTTTCATCAAGAGGCTTTTTAGTTCCTCTGCACTTTCTGCCATAAGGGTGGTGTTATCTGCATATCTGAGGTTATTGATATTTCTCCTGGCAATCTTGATTCCAGCTTGTGCTTCTTCCAGCCCAGTGTTTCTCATGATGTACTCTGCATATAAGTTAAATAAGCAGGGTGACAACATACAGCCTTGACGTACTCCTTTTCCTATTTGGAACCAGTCTGTTGTTCCATGTCCAGTTCTGTTTCTACCTGACCTGCATATAGGTTTCTCAAAAGGCAGGTCAGGTGGTCTGGTATTCCCATCTCTTTCAGAATTTTCCACAGTTTATTGTGATCCACATAGTCAAAGGCTTTGGCATAGTCAATAAAGCAGAAGTAGATGTTTTTCTGGAATTCTCTTGCTTTTTCCATGATCCAGAGGATGTTGGCAATTTGATCACTAGTTCCTCTGCCTTTTCTAAAACCAGCTTAAACATCTGGAAGTTCACGGTTCACATACTGCTGAAGCCTAGCTTGGAGAATTTTGAGCATTACCTTACTAGCGTGTGAGATGAGTACAATTGTGCAGTAGTCTGGGCATTCTTTGGCATTGCCTTTCTTTGGGACTGGAATGAAAACTGACCTTTTCCAGTCCTGTGGCCACTGCTGAGTTTTCCAAATTTGCTGCCATATTGAGTGCAGCACTTTTACAGCATCATCTTTCAGGATTTGAAACAGCTCAACTGGAATTCCATCACCTCCACTAGCTATGTTCGTAGTGATGCTTCCTAAGGCCCACTTGACTTCACATTCCAGGATGTCTGGCTCTAGGTGAGTGATCACACCATCGTGATTATCTGCGTCGTGAACTAAAATGGACTGTAACGGGTGAATTTAACTCTGATGACCATTATATCTACTACTGCGGGCAGGAATCCCTTAGGAGAAATGGAGTAGCCATCATGGTCAATAAAAGAGTCCGAAATACAGTACTTGGATGCAATCTCAAAGACAGAATGATCTCTGTTCGTTTCCAAGGCAAACCATTCAATATTATGGTAATCCAAGTCTATACCCCAACCAGTAACACTGAAGAAGCTGAAGTTGAATGGTTCTATGAAGACCTACAAGACCTTTTAGAACTAACACCCAAAAAAATATGTCCTTTTCATTATAGGGGACTGGAATGCAAAAGTAGGAAGAAAAGAAACACCTGGAGTAACAAGCAAATTTGGTCTTGGAGTACAGAATGAAGCAGGGCAAAGACTAATAGAGTTTTGCCAAGAGAACACACTGGTCATAGCAAACACCCTCTTCCAACAGCACAAGAGAAGACTCTACACATGGACATCACCAGATGGTCAACACCAAAATTAGACTGATTATATTCTTTGCAGCCAAAGATGGAGAAGCTCTATACAGTCAGCAAAAACAAGACCAGGAGCTGACTGTGGCTCAGATCATGAACTCCTTATTGCCAAATTTAGACTTAAATTGAAGAAAGTAGGGAAAACCACTAGGCCATTCAGGTATGACCTAAATCAAATCCCTTATGATTATACAGTGGAAGTGAGAAATAGATTTAAGAGACTAGATCTGATAGAGTGCCTGATGAACTATGGAATGAGGTTCGTGACATTGTACAGGAGACAGGGATCAAGACCATCCCCATGGAAAAGAAATGCAAAAAAGCAAAATGGCTATCTGAGGAGGCCTTACAAATAGCTGTGAAAAGAAGAGAAGCGAAAAGCAAAGGAGAAAAGGAAAGATATAAGCATCTGAATGCAGAGTTTCAAAGAATAGCAAGAAGAGATAAGAAAGCCTTCCTCAGTGATCAATGCAAAGAAATAGAGGAAAACAACAGAATGGGAAAGACTAGAGATCTCTTCAAGAACATTAGAGATACCATGGGAACATTTCATGCAAAGATGGGCTCGATAAAGGACAGAAATGGTATGGACCTAAGAGAAGCAGAAGATATTAAGAAGAGGTGGCAAGAATACACAGAAGAACTGTACAAAAAAGAAGTTATCAAGTTCCTGCTAAATTAAAAGATCATACATGTAAGGATGTACTTAAAAACAAGCATGAGAGGATAAAATAAGAAATACTGTCCTTTTTCACTTTACCATATTACAGATCAAGAGTCATAGGTATAACAAAAATAAACACTGGCCAAACAGAATCCCTCAATTTCTGCCGCATAAAAACCTTGGCTTCTACCACACAAGTAGTATAAACATATGGTTGGATATAAATATTTAAAAATAAATATTGGAAAAAGTGGAGAACTTTGGTCCTCATTTCTTTATATATTTTTTGAGGAAGAGAGAAAAGACCAGCCTCTAGGTCACAACAACTGAAATTATCTAATGAGAGAAAATTTCCTATAATGTTCATTTAAAAGAAAATAAAATGAGCATATGACATTATCTTCAATGATCTGAAGTCACCCAGATTTTCTTGTTTTTCTACTATCCTTCAACATCAAAGTTTCCCAAATGCCACAAATTCTTCCTTTTAAAACTCAGGAAGTTAAATCAACTATTTAGTTTACTTTTACTTCTCAGATTTCTCCTTTAACATATAAACTCTTTGGAGATAGGCATAATGTCTCCATGTTATATGTTAAATAAGCATTCTGCACAGTGATTACAATGGTATATAAAATATAACAAAAGTTATCCTAGATTAAACAGTGAGATGATTTCAAAACAAGACAAAAACCTATTTCAGTCTGCAATCCCAATGGCAGTATCATAAACATGACCACTTTGTGTGAAATCACAAAGTAATACCAGCCTTCAAACCTTCCTCTTCTGGAGTGCCTTACTGCCTATTTACATTATTTCAAGTGGAATCCATGATCTGAGGGCAGGGACTATGTTTATTCTTGAACAGATACAAACAGAAGCCGGAACACAGTCTTCGCACCCACTCTGTTCTCAGTATTTGTTGACAGATTTAACTAGGCTGCAACGAACACAGATGAGCTATTTCCTCCAAATCAAGCAATTAAACAACATTTATAGCAGTTTATAAATTACAAAGACCATTCCTATATATTTTCATTTGCAAAGAATGCAAAAAAACTCAGTTAAATCCATGAGATACTTGGGAGGAAAATGCTGCATTTTACAATACCCTGTCATGTCCACACCTGAGTCAGCCTTAAAAATCTCAAGATAATAAAACCTTATCCAGTTATCCTGGACACCTAAACATATGCTCTTTGCTCACTCTATGGAAAGGAACTTCTTGCATCAAACCATCTACCTGACCTCACAGCAAAGCAGTCTCAGAAGGTGACTCCATTCTTCAGTCATTGAAACATATATATTATCATGTGAAACAGATCGCCAGTCCAGGTTCAATGCATGAGACAGGGTGCTCGGGGCTGGTACACTGGGATGACCCAGAGGGATGGGATGGGGAGGGAGGTGGGAGGGGAGTTCAGGATGGGGAACACATGTACGCCCATGGCGGATTCATGTCAATGTATGGCAAAACCAAATCAATATTGCAATTAGCCTCCAATAAATAAAATAAAATAAAATTTTTAAAAAGGGGATGTAATGTATAGCATGGTGATAATAATCAATAGCATTGTATTATAAGTTGGAAAGTTGCTAAGTAAATATTGAAAGTTCTCATCAAAAGAAAGGTGACGGCAACTGTGTATGGTGAAAAATGGTAACTAAACTTCCTGTGATCATTTCACAATGTATAAATTTGTCAAATCATTGTATCTTACATCAAAACAAATATAGTATTGTATGTCAATTATACTTCAAAAAATAAATAAAAAAAATAACCTACTTAATTTGTAAAAAGAAATAAATAAAGCCAGAGTAGCAATATTTACGAGTGAAAAACACTGGACAGTAAGACGTGCATACTCATTAAGAAAAAAAAATTTTTTTATTTCAGAGAAGAGAGACATCAAAAATATCCTCAATTTTAGGGACTCAAAAAATTTTCAACCTACTAAGATTTAAGACTCGTAACATGATAGTCATGACATCTGTAGGACTGCCTTTAGAACTTTCCTTTGCATTGGCAACTTTTACTATTTATTAAGAGAAAGGAAATGGGTGACAGCGGTGATGGGGGTGATGGTGTCTAAAGCAGCCTACAGGATAAATAATACGGAAGAGAGCAAGCTAGAGAAAACAAAGTCGAGTAGAGACCACAAAAGGAAACAAAGAGCTCTGCTAGAGAGGGCGCTGGCTGCTGCTGAAACTCATGGAAAACTGTATTGTTAATAGAAGCTTCCTGAAAGCAAGAGCCATATCTTGACGACATTCTTTTAGAGTTCCCAGGGGGCTGGGGAGAAAAACCAACCCTTGTGGAATACTTGAAATTCCAGGCAGTCTCTCTCACATTTTTCCCCACCCTGGCTAGTAGAGAAAACCTAGGAATCAGGAGACCTGACCCTGGCGTTGTGACAGGAAACAGGCCACTAAACGTCTCTAGGATGCAGATGCTTCATCCAGGAAAGTTGCAGGAAAAGAGAAGGGGTTATTGATCAAGAAATCAGAAAGCAATTGTGAAGATAAGTTAAAATAGCGGCCTTTCATATGGCTTAATATGCAGAGCTGGGGAAAAGGAGATAAAGTGCAGGCGAATGATGCCCTCAGACACAACAGACCTAACCATTTTGTCCTCTTTATTTGAAGTCATTCTACAAACTCTACCTTTAATTCTGCTGTTCTTTAAAATTAGGTTTGTCTTAGGCAAAAAGACACCAAGTTTGAGTATGAGTTATTAAAAGGAAAGTAAATTTACAGTCACAGGTAATGTGAATTTAAAAGAGTTCTGGGGGGAAAAAAAAACAAACAGAGTTCTGGGCATGAAGTTTGAACTCAGATGCTTAAGTTCTGATGCCCCAAATTCAGTGCAAACTCCCTATTAGATCGAAGTCATTTTCAACCCCTATTTAAAATACTCTGTAGAAAGATATACAAGTTGTTTTGAGAAACATGTCTTTAAAAATCTAAGTCTCCTAAGCTAGTATTTCATGTTGCTAAAAAATTACTACATATAAGTTTGTTTAAAGAAGTTTTCATTTTGATAACACTTGGCAGAAGAGAAATTTTACTTTTGGAAGAAAATATGAAGAAGTTGCCTGCTTCTGGCTACAAGATCCATTTTCCTATATTGTGAAGACATTTGTTTCATTCAACTTGGAATACCATCCCCTTCATAAAACTTTCCCAGGCCATGATAGTCAAAAGGTACCTTTAATTCCACACCTCACTTTGTACTATCAATCAAAATCACAGTGAAAAATGTTGAACTCTACAAATCTCCCATGGCATCTAAAAATGTCCCTTACATGTAACAAACACCTAGTAAGTCTCCTTAAATGAAAGAATAGCAGGGTTGTTATGGAGGGAAAATCAAAAATCAATAGCAATTCTCTCCCACAACAGATTTGGGCTAATAATGTAAGAATTCTTCTGTTACCAAGTACTAATTTCCAAGTTTATGGACAAAGTTATTTGACTTACACACGATGAACAGCACATTCCCATGGCAGGATCTGCTATGTTATCAGGCTTTCAGAAGTACCAGCTGCAGGTAGGTTTTATTTTGGGATTTTAAATACACACACAGAAGGGATAAGTACAACAACAGAGAAGCCAAAACCTGAAATCAATACATTCTGCCTCAAACCAGGAAAGGCTCAGATAGGGAAATAACCAAGTGCAGCTGCTGCTGCTGAGTCGCTTCAGTCGTGCCTGACTCTGCAACCCCATACATGGCAGCCCACCAGGCTCCACCATCCCTGGGATCCTCCAGGCAAGAACACTGGAGTGGGTTGCCATTTCCTTCTCCAATGCATGAAAGTGAAAAGTGAAAGTGAAGTCACTCAGTCATGTCTGACTTATCACAACCCCATGGACTGCAGCCTACCAGGCCCCTCCATCCATGGGATCTTCCAGGCAAGACTACCGGAGTAGGGTGCCATTGCTTTCTCCGAACCAAGTGCAGAGTTCCTGGCAATTATCATTATGCCTCCCAGGCCAATGGTTCTCATGCAGGATGGAGCACCAGCCTTGCAGAAAGCCCCTGCTCACCTAGAAGCTTCACCCAGGTGCTCTCCAACCAGGCACCTGCCTCCCAACCTAACAGCACGACACTGCCTAACTAGAGAACAAAATAACTGTGACATTATTGCCATCACCACCACCATCCAGATGGCCATAGATATTGAATTTATTAGAGAAAGAAAAGGCATTTCACAAGCCCACTTCAAAAAGCTATTTCAAAAGCTTCCTCTTAGAAGCCTTCCTGGTCTTATTTCACTTGCTTGCCCACCTGCCTCCTCCACTAGGCTGTGGGCCTCTGAATGGTCAGAGCCTGCCAAGCTTCACCAGCACAGTTTCCTCACTTCAATATCAACGGCTATATCAGAGAGGAACACAATCTTAATCCATCTCTAATTCTCAAAGGGAAAACCTGTACCTCAAAACACATTGCTAGCCTAATAAATTTAAGTAAACGTAACCTCCCTGTTTAAAATGCAAGACCCTGAGCATCAGAGGAACTTGTCCTGACTCTCCTAAGACAGGGTTACAACCCGATTTTCCAATTACAGAATAAGCACTGGGCTAGGTGTTTCATTCTGCACACATTCCTGAGTCTCCACTCTGCGCCAATCAAAGAGGGGCGCAAAGTATAATATGTTGGAGGAGGAAGACATCATCATCAACAAACATGGGCAGGAAGCCACAAGTCCAGGCCGCCCTTTTCTCTGTAAAGTGAAACTGAAGTCTGAGAGGAGCAGAGATGGTTCAGAGTAGCCCCTATAGAGAAGAGGAAGGCAAGCACAAGATTAAAAGGGCAGCTCAACAGTTCTGATTGCCCAACCAAGAGCAAGACACAGTGAAAGTGTGCAATTCTATCCTCCGATGCTCCGCCCCGAGGAAAGCATCCAGAGGACAAGAGGTTTGATCGGCCATCGGGTGTTGGCAGCGCAGGTGCAACGGGAGCGGTCGGGGTGCTCGTACAAGAGTACCCAGACTGGTGTGCCATGGAAGTGAGGCTGGACAGGAAGCAAGTGGAGCCCTGAGAAGAAGCACAGCCAGAGAGAACAGGGATGGTGTTTTGGAGAGATCAAAAAGCAAATACAGAGGGGTAAGTGAATGAAGAAGCTAAACAGAGGCTGTTTGATCCTCTTAATTTTAAATTCTTGGATATGCAACAATTCCAGACACTGTTAAAGCCCACATGACTGCCAACAGCACAGTTCACTGAAGTGGAACGTCCTCAAGTGAGGATCGGAAGCAAAGAAGTCAAGGAACTTGAATCTTGGCCTGGGAAAGGGTCATTCAGATGCTCCCTGCAGTAAGGGAGGCAAGGTTAAGGGTATCAACCACAACCCTAACAGCCAGTATTTACCAAAGTCTTTACTATATATCAGGTTTCCCTGGTAGCTTAGCTGGTAAAGAAGCTGCCTGCAATGCAGGAGACCCTGGTTCAATTTCTGAGTTGGGAAGATCCCCTGGAGAAGGGAATGGCTACCCACACTCCAGTATTCTGGCCTGGAGAATTCCATGGACAGAGGAGCCTGGCAGGCTACAGCCCATGGGGTTGCAAAGAGTCAGACATGACTGAGTGACTTTCACTTTCCTTTCTTTACTGTCTATCAGTTAAGTGGAAGAGTTTTATATTCTTCGGCAACCTCATTTTTAAAATCTTTAAAAAATCATTTATGGGACAGTCTCACTGATTCCTTTTTATAAATAAGAATGCAAAGAAAGGCTTAAAGAAATGAACAACTTCCCCAAGGGTACGCAATTCATAAAGGCGAAGCTGGGGCTTGAACCCAGCTCTGACTTGCTACCTCCCAAGTCCTCAATGAACCAGGGAGAGGGGAGCTAGGAAGGTGACCCGGAAAACACAGAATACAAATCTCAAAGACAAAGTGGCTTTTGCACGAGGGTGACAAACTACAGCTGTTATGGATCCAGCTGAGGAGAGCTGGGGAAAAAGCCAATGCCAGGCCACCGCAGCCATGAGGCCAAAGCCCGCGCAGCACCACCTAGGCTGTGGCTGTGAAGCTCAGTCTCTGCATGTGGTCCCACCCTTTCTCACACAGCTCCACGGAGGGGGTGGCCAGACCACAGGACACTGTCCTGTGTAAGGTTCACAGCAACTGGAGACCCCAGTCCCAATCCTCATAAAGGCGATTAGCTCCTTAACAGCCGCCCTGATTACATCTTCTTCTCTTTTCCCTTCTCCTTCCTGTGAAGTTTTCTACTTACATCATACAACAGAGTTATGAACCGCAACTCACATGGGCCACCTTCTTGATGTCTGACAATGACAGCTCCCTGAGTAAAGGCAGGAGGCGTCGCGCTATTAACTAGATGACCTTGGGCAAGTTATTTCGCCTTTTACTGGCTCATCCGTCTAATGGGAACACCGCTTCCCTTCCCGTTTGACAGGGTAATATCAAGTCTCTTCCACCTCTAGGTGCTATCATTGCAAAGGGGAAGCTTTATTTCTTGTTCACAGGGCCACGGTAATCACAGCAGCTGATGAACCATCACCACAGATGAAAAAGGAACTCCTCTAAGGAGTCTATGGCATGGGCTGATGATAAGTCTTGAGTATGAAAGGAGAAGTGATCCTGAAGACATGTCAGGAAGTCCATTTTTTCCCAAAAAGTGTTAACAGGCACTCAATCAATCAGTGCCAGCTGAATGAAGCCTGGTATTATAAATCTAAAGAAATTAAAATTTTTTAAATTGCACTGCATCTGGCCTCAAAGTGAAAAAGGTCAGACAACTTCAAAGATGCCCTGTGAAAGGCAGCTATTCATTACACCAAGATCTCTTGCTCATGGTGCTGACAGACGGATCTTTCACTTAAAGCTTCAGAATATAAGACGTCAAAATCCCTCCTCCACTTCTGTCCGAGCTTGCTATGATGCTCTGAATAAGGTTATAACCTCCCCAGGACTTAATTTCATTAGGTTGGGGATTCTCAATACCCGTGTAGTTTGCTTTTTTTTTTTTTTTTTTTTTTTTAAGACTCCCCCAGGTGATTCTGGTATACAGCCAGCAACACGCATTTAGGACTAATTATATTTCAGGCCCTGCTCTAAGCACTTGATATATATAGTCATTTAATCCTCACACCAGCCCTCTACAGAAGGTGCTATCAGTATCTCCATTCTACTGGGGCACAGAGAAGCTGGAACTTGCCCAGAGTCGTGAAGCTCACGAGGGCCCATCCAGGCAGTTGGGCTCCAGAGCCTGACCATGTAGTCCTATCCCATGCCTCCTTTTTGGAAAAAAGCGAGCGAGTAGCTCCCAGGGGCCTGGTGAGGTGGTGAAACAGACAAAAAGAAAATCTCTCTCTCTCCCTTATCTTGTAAAAGACACCTACTGTCCACTCCCTCAAGTTCTGCTAGGCACCCAAGCAGAGTTATTTCAAACTACCGTGTTGTTGATACGTATGATCTGGAGGCATCTCACAAGATACGTGCAAAAAAATGAGCACACTCAGGCTCACAGGTGGAAAATACTGGGAGATGGGCCATACTGTTGATGAAGAAGATACTTTGGGGCAGAGACCTCCGTGTCACATAGGCAATGCTTCCCCCATTCCAAACACTTACCCAGAAATAAAAAACTATGCTATTCAAGAGGAACTCAAAAAACATCTCCCCATTCTCACTGGAATGAACTGAATGAAGCTTGTTAATTGTGATCGGCTGGGGCAAGGAATGGCCTTGTGCCCAAGTTCTCCTCTGGACAGTTTTACACAGTCCAGTTAATGTAATGTGGTCTTAACCTTGGACATCAAAGTTCTAAAATAAATTAGGCAATGCCAGTGACAATGCAGTGGAGCCAAATCAAATACACAGGTGTCACGCTTGTGCATCATATGAGCATCCTCTTCCCACAGCTAAGGCAAGTATATCAACACATGGATCAAGGGCTTTTATCTGAAACTTGTAAGGAAAACGATCTGGGCCATAAACATTTGGTTGCAATTCAGTTCAGTCACTCAGTCGTGTCTGACTCTTTCTGACACCATGGACTGCAGCACGCCAGGCTTCCCTGTCCATCACCAACTCCTGGAGCCTACTCAAACTCATGTCCATCGAGTCGGTGATGCCATCCAACCATCTCATCCTCTGTCGTCCCCTTCTCCTCCTGCCTTCAATCTTTCCCCGCATCAGAGTATTTTCTGATAAGTCGGTTCTTCACATCAGGTGGCCCAAGTATTGGAGTTTCAGCTTCAGCATCAGTCCTTCCAATGAATACTGATTGCAGTACACAGTCTCAAACTGCGACTGCCACAGGGCCTATGAGAAAGGCCACGTGGGAATGTGTGCTCAGCCGCTCCAGTCAGGCTCTTTATGACCCTATGGCCTAGAGCCCATCAGGATCCTCTGTCCATGGGATTCTCCAGGCAAGAATACTGGAGTTGCCATGCCCTCCTCCAGGGATCCTCCCAACCCAGGGATTAAACCTGCATTTCTTGCATTGCAGCTGGATTCTTTACTGCTGAGCCACCAGGGAAGCCCCACGTGAGAATGGGCATTGGCTTTATTTTTTAATCCACTCCAACCGCCCCCCAAATGGGGGAATACCAGAGTTCCAGATGATAAAATTCAAAGACAACTCACGCTAGGAAACAAAAGCCAAACATGTAGAGGAGACCATTTTTTCTTTCTTTCTTTTTTTTTTTTTTAATATTAACAAATCCAGGCTCAAAGGAAGATAGGAAAGACACAAGGCTGTCATCCAAGTCAGGAGTATCTGACCTTTTAAGTGCCATGGGCTGCCTCAGCAATCTAGAGCCTCTAATCAGAATGTTTCTGAGTGATTTTGACACAGAAAATGCAATTACAGAGAAAATCAATTATACTGAAGCAGACATCAAAATATTTAAAAAGCAAATCTGTGATAATAGTAATGTGTGCTTCTTAACGCATAAATAACATGACACAGCAGCAGGTCTAAGAGCTACTGTTGTTTCCTGAGTGGTGATGGGCATAATTGATAGCTTAAACTACCTCCCTCAACATGATACAGAAGTCTATAATTTCTATGTGCCAAAGCCACAGGTGCTACTCTTATTCCATAGTTTATTCTCCCTTTCATGATTGAAGGAAAAACTACATTTTGGCTACAGTATAGCAAAATTTGCATTTTTCTACACCCATCAAAGTTCAGAGACCGTCTGCAGTGCATCCAATGACCCTAAGAGTTTGGGACCCTTACCCAGAGAATCAGGGTCAGACCCAACAGAACAATTACTCTGACTTGGCAAAAGCTCTGCAAATAGCCCAGGAGTTTCTAGAGAAACAGCAGCTCACTTTTATCCCACTCCTGGAACCACTGAAATACAGGAAATTAATCGGTAATTTACTGATTGGCACACATTAGCAGGATTGGGAACTCCACAAAGACATCACCCCTAACAATTATATGACAAGTTCCATGGCTAATTTTCACAGTAGTCTGTAAAAGTTCTATTTAACAAGAAAGTCCATCACCAACAAATTACTAACAACAGCTAGCCTGGCATCACAAGAGAGATACCTATGGAAATTTAGTGTGAGACAATATACAAACGCATGAAAGTCAGGTGAATATTAGGGACAAGTGTGTTTTATATTGGTTTTATTTTCTTGAATTCTCTTCTTATCCTTTTAAAAAGTATTTAAGGTCTAATATGTATGGCCTTCCCATGAATTGGACCAGGCTTCCACATGAGACTGGTACCCAAGGCTTGGCCTCTTCCGCCCCCACTGCTTCATACAACCAGGCCACTCACCAGATGCATGCCTTCATGGGGGATGCCCTAAGAAGATAAATACCATTCAGAGTCCAAAATACATGGACTCACATTGGGCTACTGCCAGTTTCTCATGGATCCTGGGTAACCGAGACGGTTTTTGTTTTCATGGTTAGGACCTACAAACAACAGCTGCAAAAGTGTAATACTTTTTCTAGACTAATAAAATTACCTAAATCTGGCTCACTGTTTCAGCTGTGGCAGCAGCCAAACTTCCCAGAAAGATGCAAGCCCTGTATGGTTTCCAGAAGATCTGGGATGGGAGCTCTGAGCTAAACCGGAGGCGTTCAAATCCAACCCAACAGCAAAAGATACAGTAACTAAATTCTGAATTACAGGATAATTCCTATGCGTGGAGATTACAAACATTACTTTTAGGAGTCAGATAAAACTTTAATCAAACCTATAAAGTTCAAGCACACTTGAAGTTATGTGACATGCCATATATGAACATCAGATTTTTTTTTCTCTAAAACACAGTGAAAGGTTCAATTAAAGCCCTTAACTCTGCAGGGAAGCCTTTGATCATAGATTCTGTCACCACCTCTCAACACATACAGACAGTATGAAACATATCTCAGACCTAAGGAACAAAATCAGTATTGTGAAGTGGCGTGGAAACCACACATACATATACACAGAGATCATGCTCCTTTCAAGTCGGGAGGGCTGGGGGGACGGGCACAGGAAAATGAGTTGCAGAAACTACAGCTTCCAAACTGAAAAGGTTCCTTAGACACAGTACATGAACACAGCTATCAAATTATTTTCTAAATATAAGTGTGTGGTCCCAATGCCTTCTTTAAGGAAAAACAGCTTCATTAGAACCCAGTGGAAAACAGGAACACTTTTCTTGAATGACTCTGCATTAAAGACAGTGGATACAAAACGGTTTTAGATAAAACGAAGATGTTGCACAGATGTTGTAAGTTGTCATGGTCTTACTAAAACATCTTTCTGCCACAGCAAAATATGAGTCCTCAACAGAGCTGGATATAAAATAATAAATATCTGTCCCTTGTCTTTATGTAATCCAACTTCCCAAGCTGGCTCCCTTCTGCCTCCTCAGAAACCTAATAAAGCCTATATTTCAATGTACTGATAATTCACTGAAAACCACAAAGCCATTCGTCTCCAACTCAGACTTAAGTTATGACTTTTTTTACAATTATCTCTTCTTATCAATACTGTAAATCTGTAACAAACAAAAGGCCTTTACTCCACAAATCCAACAGACCACCATAAAAATAACAGCCAAGGTGGGAACACAAATGCACCCCATAGTAAGTATGGTTATGTCTTTCACTATGAATAATCTGGTTTAGTCCTCACAACGAGGAGGTCGGAACTATAATTGTGCTGACAGATAAAGAAATTAAGGGTCAGAGAAACTTCACAGCCTGCCCCTAGCCACACCTTCCCTCTTTAAAAAAAAAAATTATTTTTAATTGGAGGATAACTGCTTTACAATATTGTGTTGGCTTCTGCCATATATCAACATGAATTGGTCACAGGTTTACATACGTCCCCTCCCTCGTGAGCCTCCCTCCCCCCTCAAGGCCCATCCCGCCCCTCTAGGTTGTCACAGAGACTGGGTTTGAGCTCCCTGTGTCATACAGCCAATTTCCATTTGTATCTATTTTTACATATATTAATGTATATATTTAAATGCTACTCTCTCAATTCATCCCACACTTTCCTTCTCAACATAGCACTCCTTGGAGGAAAGAACACTAGACCGTCACTTTTGGTACCCTGAGCCTTGGATCCCAAGATTAAATGATGCATAAAACCAGCCTCTGTTGCACAGCATGGGGCCTGAAGATAGGACATATAAAACTAATTGTTTCTGTGGAATTTAGAAACCATTCAACTTTCACTAAAGCGGACCCTCCCCTTAGAGAAACTTGTTACCAAAAAGGAGAACTATGATGGAAAACAAAGAACATTTCCTTCTTGGAACAGGGCAAAAGGAGAGACCTATAGGGAAACAAAACACAGAACTGTCTGTGCCAGGACTGCGGCCAACTCCATCCTCGCAAGATCAGTTAAACAGAACAATAAACCTCATTAGAACTCTGCTTTAATTCACCTGCCTAGTCTTAAATATGTAGGTTTCATAGATGATATCTTCATCTACTCCAAAACAGTTACATTCGGAACTATTAATAATAGCAAAAATCAGATCTACATATACTATCCTCATTATCAAGGTTTTTACTTGGGTCTTTTCTGCCTTTACTACTTTAAGCACATGAATGATTCAATCAACATGATCATAGGTCCAGAAGAGTTTATATTTTCACATGTTGTTATTTATAACCTAAAAAAGAGAGGCTCATCTGAGCAACCTAAAAAAGAGAGGCTCATCTGAGCTAGCCAGTTATCAACTCCCACAACTTCTTCAATTCTTCCAAACAGAATTTCTTAAAAGTGTCACTGAATTTTAAAGCACCTTCCCATAAAAACCCTTTGAGGGTAAGGAGCATGACCCCACCGTCCTAAGCTTGGGCTACCTAGCCAATATGCAGCTAATAAAAAAAATCAGGGGTTGAACCCAGATGAAGCCACAGAAGACACAGACCATGGTTCTTCCATTTAAGGGTCTTGTCTTTATCACCTACTATGTAAAAAAAAAAAAAAAAAAAAACACACACACATACATATATGGTGATACACAAATTTGGAAAAGTCCCTGATGCTGGGAAAGACTGAGGGCAGAAGAAGAGGGCGACAGGATGAGATGGTTGGATGGCATCATTGACTCAAAGGACATAAGTCTGAGCAAACTCCAGGTGATAGTGAAGGATGGGGGAGCCTGGCGTGCTACCTGCCGCCCACAGGGTCACAAAGAGTCAAACACGACTTAGCAACTGAGCAACTGAACAACAGCAACACAATTTTGAGTAAAACCCAGTTCCTGCCCTGAACACAGCCAACCTACTCACCAGACAGAAATCTAAATCTGTGGCATCATGGGAACAGAACAAGTCAGAGCGGCATGATGGTGAAGGTTTTGGAGCCACGGAGACCAATCCATAGGTTTAAAATCCCCAAACCCTAACTCTACTATGCTTCACCTTCCCTGTGATCCTGGGCCTGAAACTTAAACTGTCTAAATCTTAGAATCCTCATTTGTAACAGAGATGACATACCACAAAGTAACTGTAAGAATTAAAAACAATGTGACAAGTGCCTAGAACTATGCCTAGCAAGAAATACATACTACATAGGTGGTTGTGACGGTCTCATGTTATTCCATCTGCTTATATCAGCCCAACTACAACTTCTAAAACCCAATGAAATGTCAGTGGAATGGGCTTTCCTTTTTTCTATTTAGGATATTAAAATGATAGGGCTTTATCACCAATAACAATTTGGAGCTGACTGAGGGAGGGTGAAGGATGAGTCACACATTTCTGCCTTGAATAGTGCCAATGACCACAGTGGGAAAAGCAGACAGAAGCATGGGGGTGAGGAGACTTGGGGAGGTGGAGAGTGGAAAGCAGGCAACAATTAGGAGGAAAATGAGTTCAGTTTGGATATCTCAAAAGTACATATGAGTCATCCAAGTAGAAATGTCCAAAAGATTGTTTGAGACAGGGTGAACTTGGAGAAAGACCTGGGGGTCATTAGCATGTGGGTGGTGGCTAAAGCCATGGAAATACAGAAGTCACCCAAAGAAGCCTAGCAGACTAAAAGCAAAGCACCAAGGATGCAAGCCCAGGGAGTGTGCATACTTACTGGCAGGCACAGTAGGACCCAGGAAGAAATGAAAGGAGGAAAGTAGGAAAAATGCAAAGGAACCCAAAGGAGAAAGTTTCAAACGAGGAATGGGAGTGATCAGTAGGTCAAGAGCTACAGGAAAGTCTTGTCACAAGTCCTCTTAGAGGCCATCTGTAACCTTAGGAGCAGTTTCTGTGAGGTTGAGGTGATGGAAACCAGATGACAGGTCGTCGGTAAGATCTCTGCCTAAATGGTGAAATTCTTTGATTTCAAAATAGAAACTCACTGTTCTCCAAACCCACCAAAATATTAAAACCTCAAACAACCGATTACAAGGTGTTTTTTTCCCCCCCAAGAGAAAGGGAAATTTGCAAAAGAGACCCAGTCAAAAACCACAAAAGCCAGTTAACCTGATCTTTGCTATTAAGCTCCTATCTATTTCCTTGAAGCTGGTCCTCAAGGAGAGAGAAAAGAAAAATTAGCTTAATTCTCTACCACCCAAAAACTGGAGGAGGGAAAAAAGGGTCTAACTTACTAGATAAATTTCCTGTCCAATAACTCTCCAAGGGCAATGCATATAAATTGCTATTTCAACATTACCTTGAGAAATGTGTTGCCACAAGTCGGGAGAGACTTTGGTTTCAATATGCAAATCCCTGCATACTTTGGTAAAATTCCATTTAAGCAGAGTCCCACCTGGATTTCTAATTAAGCCTGAGCTCTTGTTAAATTTAGTAGATTGTTCCTCAGCATCATTTTCCTCATTCTTTGTATACTTATAACTGTAGAAAGCGCTTTCCTAGGCAATTTTAAATAAAAGTTATAAAATGGTTCTATGATGCAAATTATAGCACTACAAGGGACTGTTTGGCTTGGCAGTATAAACTGGTAAAACTAGTTAGCAGACTTCAAAAATTATTCCCCCAAAACATCTGCTCAGGCTAGAAAGAGGTTTTTGTTTTTTTTAAGTCTACTCCACATACAAGAATTTATACACCATCACCTCTTGAGAAGCTTAAAACACACGCACGCGCACACACACACACACAGATAGAAAGCAACTGAACAACAACAAATCTAAGTTGTGTCCAACTCTTGCGGCCCCATGGGCTATAGTCCACCAGGCTGCTTTGTCCATGGGATTTTCCAGTCAAGAATACTGGAGTGGGTTGCCATCTCCTCTTCCAGAGGATCTTCCCAACCCAGGAATCGAACCCACATCTCCTGCATTGACAGGTGGATTCTTTATAACTGAGCCACCAGGGAAGTCTAGGTAAGTAGGTAGGTAGGTAGATATATACATAGCAGGGACACTCTCTCCATCCCCCTATTTCCAGTTCAGTAGGCCTAGGGGGAGTCCTAGTATCTTAATTTTTAAAACCTCAAGGGAGATTATACTGTGTCCTCCCCTGACATGCTCCTGTTGAGAAGCTTTTATGTTTTGGCAGGATCTGCCAAAGTGAGGGGGGGGGCAGACAGTGGGGATGGCAACTGTCCACTGCTTCATGGACGAGCAAGACACAGTTGGAAAGGTGACTGCAGAATATGAAGTCCTGCGAGCAAGCCACACTGTACAGATGGCAGAGTGCATCTGCACATCGCACGGACGTCTCAAGAACACTCAGGCTGGAAGCAGTTTTAACCTTGACCCCGCCTCCTAGGGAAGAGTGTTTCCAACACCCACAGAGAAGAGATACAGGGCAGAGCCTTCATTCCCCAAGTCAACAGTTCTGTCCTGGGCCTCCTGGAGACTTCTGCTCCACAGCCTCAACTGAGAGCATGGGAGCATGAATAACAACAGTCCTCCAAGCTGTGCCCACTCAGGATGGGACTGGAGACTCCGTTCTCAGTCAGTTCTCTCTCCTTAAACGAAAGAGGGAATACTTGAGTCCTACTACACGCTACACACTGGAGACAGCAAATACAAATGAAAAGGCGTACAGAACAAAAATCTTACCCATCAGGAACCTCCAGTCTCACCAAACACCTTGCATTAGGTACTTTTGTTTCACGATTTACATGTAAGATAGCAGTACAGGAAAACCACAGTCCAGATGTTTAGCAACGTGTTTAAAGTTCTTAAGGCCACAAGAAGCCTCCCTGAAACCCAGGAGGGGAGTAACTCCAAACAGGTTAACAAGACAGCATGTAGAACAGATAAGAGATGGATCCCAAGCTATTGTAACTGGTATGGCCCTAAAAAGGCAGCCTGGGAAGACGTCTGGGTAAGGTAGGTGTAAACGTCCCTTTATTTGTCACCTGGTGACTATAGGGAAGTTCATATTAATTATTAAACTTCAAAAGCTATTCACAAGAATTGGGGAAGAGAAAAATGATAAAGAAGTAAACATCACAATGTATTCATCTATTGAATTGTTCTGTTGTACACCTAAAACTAATGCTACGTGTCAACTACAACTCAATTTTTAAAATATATCAAAAACAGACAGCAGGCTGACACCATTAAAAATCTAAAAATTTTAATCAGTTCTACTGATACAATATTTTTGGTGCCCCCCCAAACCCTGAAATGGGCACCAAAAAAGGTCAGAAAGATTTTTAAAGAATGTTATCAACACATCCCTATTACTAAGAGTTCTTTGACATAGTAATTAAGTCATGGATTTTTTTTTTCCCAATTCTTCTTAAATTTCTTTGAATAAAAAAACAATTTACCTTCAACAGCCACAGAATTTTTCAGAAAATAACATACTGTGGAAAACTTGGCCTGTAGAAATACAGCTTTTCCCTGGGTCTCACTCACCTTGCCTCACCCCAGACTCCACTTGCTGGCAACAGAGAGCAGCTGTGTCACTCGGGGGGCACCCCGAAAGTTCCTCTGGATCAGGCGACTACAGCAAGATGGGACGAGAACTGAAAAAAGAAAAACCAGTCAGTACACTCGTCCTGTAACACCAGAAGCACAGAGTTTATAAAACCAGCTACAACCAGGACTTCAGAAAAAGCCATGATGGACAGGAAAAGCCATCAGTATATACATACTTTAAACAGGGGAACAAGGTGATGGGCTGGCAAACCAAGAAAACTCATTCCTCCTCCTGACAACCTCTGCCCAGGCTGACCAGGGACTGTCACTGAAAGCCTCGTCTTGAGCAAGGTACTGCAACATTCAAACTACCTTCTCTAGCTTGGGTTTTCTCTTCAGCTGATACTAATGAGTTTGCAGCCCAACAACAAGAGTCTCAAAGGTTTCAGACAATGAGCCCAGAACCTTGCTAAGGCACTCACGGTGCTGAAGTTCCCCAGAATATTTTCTTCCCATATTTCTTGCCTCACTCCCCACAGGTCCCTGCTCTTTAAACGACTCACCGTTTCCGAACACACGGCCCAATCTCACACCTTTGCTCTCCCTGTTCCCTCATCCGGAGACACCGCCCCCACTCCGGAGATTAGTCATCCTCCAAACACAGCTCAAGTACCCCCTGCATGCCCGGCCTATCCCCACAGCACCTCGCCTCTGCGCACAAAGCCCCTCGCAGGCACCTGTGTCCTAGCGCCTGCTTCCCTCTGCCTTGACCCCGCCCCTCCTCCCCAGCTGGCCCCTCCACCACCCTCCTGTTCTTCTCACAAGGAGAGGCACATGCCAAGGCATGTTTGTTCCTTGAAGGATTTCCAACAAGAGGTTCTCTGTGACTGACTCGGAGTCCACTTCCCTGGGAAATACTCTTCTTACTGCTACTCTGGTCCTGGAAGATGTTCTTTTTCAAGAGTGCTATCCAAGCTCCAACACACCAACAACCGGGCTCTTGCCCAACTCAGTCCCCTCGCAGCAAGGCTGCCGGGCATCATTGCCAAAGAGGATGGATCATGTGTAGTCACGCTGGGGCCGACGAAACCACCTTGGCAGGGCCCCGGAGTCTAATAGGTTCGTGCATGCAAAGGCGGGGCGGAGACCTCTTTCCCCGTTAAGTCTGTTTGATGAGGAGCTCTGTAAGACATGCCACGCCTCCACCCCCCCACCACCAATCACAACCCACCTGAACTTCAGAGACGAAAATGGAGCACGGGAGCTCTTCTCTGGGAGGAAACCAGGGACGGAGGCAGGGGACAGGCCCGGCGCTCCCCACCTCCACCTCAGAGAGAGCTGAGATCTCATTTAAGCAGAACATGGAGGAGAAACCTACCCGGTCCAGGTGGTCCCCTGACATCAAATCTCACCTCACATTCAGCAACAGCCCCCAAAGCTGCCCAGGCTTCTGAGCGCCCCCCCAGGTTCTGCTTCCCTAGGTTGCCGACCTCGCTGGTAATGCTGACGGGTTCACTGCAGCAGAGCACCACCTGGTGAACCACAGCTCAAATATCCGAGGCATCCTCCTAGGGTTCACTCGTAAGGGAATCACCTGCCTCTTTGCTGAGAGTCTGGCAGCCAGGGAAGGAGTCCATCTCACACATGCTGCGAGGAGTTCAGCCAACCTTCTCGCACAAAACACCTCAGCAGAAGAGGCAGGCATCTCAACAGTCCCAACCACAACTGCCAGACAAGTATAAAAGAGTATCCACCACAGCTGCCCACTGTCACACAGACCCTCAGCCCAGAGCAACCATGGACATGTGTGCACTCTCACCACTAACAGGTGATGATACACCTCGTGCTCTCTCTCTCTGGCCTCTTGTCCACTCACAGCAACCCATTTACTACTTCTGTGATGGCGGGGGGCAGGCAGTCCTTTCTGAGTCCACGATGACAAACAGAGCTCTGTAAATTACAGAGGTCCCAAAGAGGAGGCAACCTTCTGCAAAGAAGGAGTGTCCCTACAGCTTGATTTGTGGCTATGCGATCACAAAGTCTAGATTCTGCATTTCGTCCTACATGGGTTTTAAGGGCCACATTCAGTAATTATAGAAAGGAAAAAGGGAGGTGGAGAGCAGAGGAACTCTGAGTGGTGTTTGAGGAGTTACTTATAACTACGGTTAGATCACTCATCCACCAGACTCAGAAGAGAAACTACCCCTCGAGTTTTCAATTGTCCTTTAAAAATGTTAGTCGAGGAAAAAGTGGACCTTTTTACATTTTCTTGTTTTAGCATTCCTCCACTAAAACTTCCCAGGTGGCCCTAATGGTAAAGAAACTGCCTGCCAATGCAGGAGACATAGAGATGGGGGTTCAGTCCCTGGGTCAGGAAGATCCCCTGGAGAAGGAAATGGCAACCCACTCCAGTATTCTTGCCTGGAAAATCCTATGGTCAGAGGAGCCTGGCAGGTTACAGTCCATGGGGTCACAAAGAGTCAGACACGACTGAAGCAACTTAGCACGACCACTACAAGGGCTCCATTCATTTTCAATGCGCAGTCCAAAATTTGGGCCCAAGCAAGTTTTGAAAAACAAGCATTTTGCTATATAATATTCTCATGTAAACTTCAAAAAGTACACTTATTGAAGGAACTTTTTATGGAACCTTAAAATACAGGAGTTTAGAGACCAGGTGGGTGATGACATTCAACTGCCAAATCACTAGCTCTTTATTTTCATGGATCTAATTTCCAGTTGGCTCCTAAAAATAAAACTTTAAAAAGCCTTTCGAAGAGAATCATTAGGGTTTACCTCCTGGCCCTCATTCTGTTTCAAAGATGAACAAAGAGACTTTAAAGTTGTTTATCCAACAGAAATAAGCTTTTCTCTCTTAAGCATCCTTCCCAAAACCTAGCACGGGGCATCCGCAGACCACAAAACAAAGATGAGGAAATGTTTGCCGTCCAAAGTGTGTGGCCAGTGATCCCGTGTAACAGTCCAAGTCCTCCGGTGACACTGGGTCCTGCTGCACTGAATACTGCTCCTCAGAGTGTGAGGCCCAGAGAGGGGACCAGCGAGATGAAGCCTGCAACCTTCACCAGGTCACAGCCCACTGTATCTGAGAGCTCATGCAGCACAATGGAGATCAACACCACAGAAATTCTGAAGCCAGTGAAAGAAACCTCTTGTTTTTGTTTTGCTTCATTTTGAATGCTGGTGCTTAATAGAAAGCAAGTTTAAACAAAGGCAAGAAAATAGGAAGAAGGAAAACTCTGGGGACTCAGCATGCATCTGGGACCTGAGCTGCAACAGGCATTATATAAAACTACTTGCTTCCATTTCAAATCTTGCAGTTTCCATTTTCCTTAACACAAGTTTACTACGAGTACCGTTAAACTGTCCACTGAGGCAATTTAGATCCTTCACCACCCATAAGACTCTCCTGAGGAGCTTTAAAAATTCTGATGCCCAAAATATTTAGAACAGAAACTCTAGGGACCCAAATGTGGTTACTTTTTAAAGCTGACCAGCTGATTCTAATGCAAAGCCAGGACTTGGAACCTCTGCTCTAACCTATCCTCAGGGTGTTTTTTTCTGTCTTGGTGGTTGCTGCTGCTGCTAAGTTGCTTCAGTCGTGTCCGACTCTGTGCGACCCCATAGATGGCACCCCACCAGGCTCCCCCATCCCTGGGATTCTCCAGGCAAGAACACTGGAGTGGGTTGCCATTTCCTTCTCCAATGCATGAAAGTGAAAAGTGAAAGTAAGTCACTCAGTCGTGTCTGACTCTTAGCAAACACATGGACTGCAGCCTACCAGGCTCCTCCGCCCATGGGACTTTCCAGTCAAGAGTACTGGAGTGGGTTGCCATTGTGTTTTCCGTCTTGGCGGTTGGGGAGCAGCAAATATTTACACCCAAAACAAAGGGAGTGGGAGGAGAAACACAAATTGACAGGTAGAGAGCCAAAGGAAGCTGGAGTGAGTAACACTGTGCAGGGGCTGATCACCAGGGTGGGTGCAAGGTGGGGCCTGGGGGTGCACACTCCCGGAAGGAAGGACAGGGGTGGGGAAAAACCAGGTCATTCCCTAAGTAAGGCCTGGATGGACCTTGTCATGGAGTTGATAAGAAAGAACAATTCAAAGCTCATCTGTAAAGAACATCCTGGTGTCAAGTGTTTGCTATGTGAGAAGTGATTATTATAACAATGGTTTTCAGATGTGAAGAACTGTATTTATCATTGTGATTTCTCTTGGTTCTTCTAGTAATAGTATTAGCAGGTTTTTTAACTGATAACCCATATTTTCTTGCTCACTAAATCTGACAAAGCACACACTCATTACAGGCTAACTGTCTGGAGTTACAATGTCCAAAGAACAAAGCTTTCCTAGGCTCATATGAGAGCTGACCCCAAACCTGATTCAATTACCATCATGGTGTTCTCAGATGTGGCAGCATGTGGATAAGAGAGAGAAGCTGGATACCTAGGAAGGGTGAGGACCGCGAGAACACTGTCTCCAGCTGAGAGCCAATTCCATCCTCACTTCATGTTCCTTAGTCCACAGGGTTACCTGCTCTCTACCTGTTCTGTAACAGAGGGACAAAAAGCAGGCTGTTCAGCTGGGTACCTCCTTCCCAATTCCAGTCTCTCATGGAGGAATTAATCAGTTTTACTTTATCCATCCTTTACCAGTGCTGCCCAAAGTAAATTATGGTGCAGGACATCTGTACCAGATACACCTGGGCCATTTCTAGACACCCCAGACAGCATAAGAAGGCAATCAAAATACCTGGAGTACAGCCCAGGAGTCTGCATTTTAATCAACCATACAGGCACAACAGCCTGTGAACCCATCATAAACTCTCACCAACTCCTCCTTGGAAATGGATTTATCAGGTGTGCTGCTAAATCCCTCCATAACCTCTGCCACTTCCTACCTGGGCTTTCATTAACTCACCCTCCCTCTTGGTCTCTCACAGTATCTGGTCTCCTCAAAGTACACTACATGGCCTTTCATCAAATACCTCTTGGACCCCAGCACGGCTGGCTCAAAGCTCCTGACTCATGTCACGCCTCTCTGAACTCATATCAGATGCAAAACTTCTCTAGCATTTTCAACTGTGGAGTTCCGATCTGTTAGCTCTCTTCCTCTCTCAACTAAACCTCAAGCTTCTCGAAGGCAGGGTCCACATCATCCCTCTGAGTCTTCCACAGGGCAGAGTATATCTTGGGTTTCCAGAGCAGTGGTGGACTAACAGACCAAGCTCCTGCTTCAGCCCCAGGTTTTCCTCCATTCACCTTCTTCTCTTCTCCCTGAGAAAACTTTTTGATCTCTTCTTTCCAAAACGAATTGTTTCAGGCAAGGGTGGGAGAAAAATTAACATGCTACTGGGGAAAGAGTGAGGAGGGCGAAAGAAACAAGTCAGCAACCTCAACTCTCCAGTCAACAGCTAGAAACCAAGAAGATCTATTTAGTCTTTGAAGCTGCCAAAATCAAATAAACTCATGTACAATTTAGAAGAGAACGTCCAAATTTCTCATTTTTATGCAACACCTCTTTTCCCAGGCACTCCCTGAGAGCTAGGTTTACTCCTTTTTTAGATAAAATACTAACAGGGAAATATTTGTTTTCCCCAGTCACCATAAATGAAGAAAGTGGAGGGTGACTGCTAGATCAAGGCACAACGAACAGTCCTGAGAAATGATTACAGGCAGTCACAGTTTAAATAGGCTTTCAGTCCCCCAAAGAGTCCAAGAACACCTAAACAAAGCATTTCAATACAGCACCAGTAGCGCCTCTGAGAGATCACCCCAGGCACGAAGTAAAGGTTATTTCTTTCTGGGGGGATGGTGTCTCCAGTCACTACATTCAGGAGAGAAGATGCCCACAGTGAGTGACCTCAGAGGCTAAGAATCAAGTGTTCTCAGAAACAGCAATGGCCACTGTGTCCTACTGCAATGTGATGTCCCTATGTTTGTCCCAAACCAGCAACCACCCAGACAGACTTTCCCTCAGCGTAGCCGTTCTGATGGGGAACCTTTCTTCTGGCTACGCCCACACCTGCCATCTGCTCATCACTTTCCACCTATCTTTTCTTACGCTATTTGTGAGTAAAGCTGCTCTCTGGATCATAAACTTCCTTGAGCAGAGGGACTGCACCTTTGTATGAACACCATGCCCCCTCATCTCTGCATCTCACAGCTGATATCTACTAACCCTATCCAGAAGCCCTGTAGCCAGCTGATCTTAAGGAAGGAGGTAACTGAGTGTTTTAAAGTAGCCTGAAGATTTCTATAGTCTTTAAAGATATTGATTTTCATGCTTTCTGATAGCATTTTTAAAAACACAGGTTTACCTTAGGATCCTGTGATCAGTGAGACAAGCCTCAATTTATCTTCCAATCTAGTCTGTACGGGACAGAGTGCTAAGTCACCTCAGTTGTGTCCAACTTTGTGTGACCCTATGGACTGTACCCAGCTATCCGTATAAGCCCTCTGTCCATGGGATTCTTCAGGCAATAATACTGGAGTGGGTTGCCATGTAGAGCCCAGGCATAAATTCTGGCCGGAGAAGGCAATGGCACCCCACTCCAGTACTCTTGCCTGGAAAATCCCAAGGACGGAGGGACCTGGTGGGCTGCAGTCCATGGGGTCGCTAGGAGTCGGACACGACTGAGTGACTTCACTTTATTTTTTCACTTTCATGCATTGGAGAAGGAAATGGCAACCCACTCCAGTGTTCTTGCCTGGAGAATCTCAGGGACGAGGGAGCCTGGTGGGCTGCCGTCTATGGGGTCACACAGAGTCAGACACAACTGAAGCGACTTAGCAGCAGCAGCAGCATAAATTCTGGGCCAAACTGCATGTGCCCATCTGAAACTGCAAAGGTTAGGGTGAGTTTATCCTTGACCTAAAGGAAAGCTAACCTCCAGTGGCTTCAATCGTACATCAATTCAGAACTAATTGTTGGATAATTTCATATTTATATCTTGATAAGTAGCAGCATTCAAGTAACAATTTGCTTTAGTAAAGAGAGTAATGAATCTAACTGGTAGTTCTATAATCATAAGGTTATGGTTTACACTTGGATCAAGGATTTTTTTTCTGTAAACTGAGTTAGAAACTCTTTTTCCAGATTCACAAAAGTAACTCTCAGTATTGTTTCAAGTTCATTATTTAATATGCCACTTAACTCTAAGACCTGTCCATTTACAAGCAGGCTACCATAAGTCACTGGGTACCGAAACCTTATCTCATCACGTCTGAGCTGTGCAGGCCTTCCAGGCCAGGCCTGTGCTTCCAGCTTCCACAGCCCGTCCTTCCTTCCCCACAGCTGAAGCCTCTTGACCCATGCCCCCATCCTCCCCTCCCTGGCTTCATCCAGCAGGAATTTCTAGAACAGAGATTCAAACAGCTTGAGCCAAGTTGTTCTTGCTGCTTAACCAACCCTGACCCTGCTGTGTCTAACTGGGATTCTCTCTCCTGCATTCCACAAGCCTGGGTCACCCTCTCGTTCAGTTCTGATAACAGCTTGAGCCCCTAGCTGGATAACCTGTAGGTCCCTGGGCTCTGAGATGCTGTGTAGTACTTGATCATCTTCCAGGGTACTGGCGGTCTAACCTGAACCCACTGGGCTTCAGCTGCTTAACCTATCTGAATCTCAACATATCAGAAATGAAAACCTCAGCAACGAAAACATCAACAAAGCAAGAGAAAATGTGGGATGAACGTTTTCCTTGAGCATTCAACACCCCCACGCCATGGGTGCTGAAGTCAGAGGACTTCTTATAAACCACTTCAAAGCTAACAACCATGGCTACTTAATGTGCAAGCATGCACACCCAGTCGTGTCCAACTCTTTGCAACCCCAAGGATTGTAGCCCACCAGGCTGCTCTGTCCACGGAATTTCCCAGGCAAGAATACTGGCGGGGGTTACCATTTCCTTCTCAAGGGGATCTTCCTGACCCAGGGATCAAACCCGGGTCTCTTGTGTCTCCTGCATTGACAGGCAGGTTCTTTACTAGCTGAGCCATGGAGAAAGCCAGCTACTGAATATAAAATATAAGAATGACTAGATAATTATTCTCTGCTAGAAATCAAATCATCTTCTAATATCTCATTAACAAAGCTAAGTTTATAAGTACATTTTTATCCACAGCCTTAAAAAAAAAAATCAGACATTAAAAACTGGCTGGCTAAACTCTCTTTCACTTCAAAATAACTTGAAAAACAGCAACCTTCATTTTCTGGTCAAAGCTTATTTTTGCAACACCTATCATTTTCTACAGAATTCTACCATTTTCTGCTTTCTACCACTATTTTGCAGAAAGACTTTTCCCTCTTGGCTTTGTATCTTTGCTTTTTGATCTTGTTAACAATCCTGAAAATTCCAACCTTGCAATTTTTTCAGTCCTGGGAAGGAAAAACACACAGTCATTTAAAAACCAAAAGCAGTGTCAACACTTCCTCAATGACATAGCTGCTGTGAGCGACCAGTGAATAAAAGTCTGAGTTTTTCTGTTGTTGGGTTTCTTGGTTTGCTTTTATTGGCGGGGGTGGGGGTGGGGGGTGAGGGAATGGGATAATGACTTCTCTCAAAATAATTCTCAGAGTTATTAAGCACATGGTTCGAAACAGTATGGCATTAGCGTAAAGCTAAAAGTACTATGATAAAGTTCTATAATAAAGCACAGAAAATATACATGAACAAAAAAAAAGGTTTCTCAAGGACTCCAGACAGGAGAGAACCCACTCTGTGTGCCAGGCATTACCTGCCACACAAGTTCTTTAAGGTATTACAAACCTTTAAAAAAAAAAAAAAAAATGAGGCATGTGACCCAGCAAGCCCACTTCTGAGTATTTATCCAAAAGAATTGAAATCAGGATCTCGAAGAGCTATCTGCACTCCCACGTCCACTATAGCCTGATTCACAATAACTAAGACTGGAAGCACCCTAAATGTCCATCAGCAGATGAATAGACAAAGAAAATGTGACATATCCATACAATAGAGTATTATTCAGCCTTAAAAAAAGAAAATCCTGTCATATGTTACCACATAGATGAAACTTGAGGACATTAAGCTTGCTTGATGAAATAAGCCAATCTCAGGAGAACAAATACTGCATGATTCTAACTCATATGAGGTGTCTAAAGCAGTCAGGGTCCTAGAAGCAGAAAGTAGAATATGGTGGTTGCCAGGGGCTGGGGCAAGGATTGTGGGGGGACAGGGAGAGGAGATGGGAAATGGAGTGCTGCAGTTCAAGTCTCAGTGATTTAAGATGAAAAAGTTATACGGATCTGCTATACATTATGCTTAGAGCTAACAATAGTGTACTGTGCACTTAAAATTTAACTTTTAAGTCTTTTTTTAAAACCACAATTTTTTAACAGTGAGGAAACAGGCTCAGGAATTCAGATTATGCTGGCTTCAAAGTTCCCATCCCTTCTACTGCTTCATACAGCCTACTTGCAGGCAAAGTATAAACAATGTAGATAAGCATATAATTATGGGCTAAAGTGCAGGGTAGGAGGAAAGGAGAGGGGACAGGGAGGCAAAGAAGGCTGAAGTCACTGAGGAAAGCCTCAAAGTAAAGGGCAACCTAGGCCAACCCCTGAAGGTGAAGCTGAGCCCATGGGGACTGCAACAAGCCTGACATCTGAGTACAGACACTGGGCTGGTCCAAGCCAAGAAGGCATGTGAGGAAACTGCTTTCAATGGCCACAGGGTAGCAATATACAGAACAAACGTCACACTTCCAACTCATGAGCTAAACACAGAGAGCTAAAAACTGAAGCAAACCAAAGGAACTGGTCAGAGTACCTTATGCCATTTATAATCTAGCCCTCCCAGTTTTGAGTGCTTGCCAAATCCTGGAAAAGGCCTTGCTATAGGAGAAGCAAGCAACAGGATAAGATGGCTGGATGGCATCACTGACTCAATGAACATGAGTCTGATCAAACTCAGGGAGATAGTGAAGAACAGGGAAGCCTGGTGCGTTGCAGTTCGTGGGGTCACAGTCGGACACAACTTAGCGATTGAACATTGACAAGTACTATAAATAGTTACAGGGCATGGCCCTCCACTAGGTTCACTATGAGTTAAAACAATCAAAAATAAGACAAGGTATACAATACTACTAATATGGCAAAACCAATACAATATTGTAAAGTTAAAAAATTATGTTAAGTTTAAAAATAAAAAAAAAAAAAAAAAAATTTTCCATTTACTCTTTAAATGCCATTCAATAAAGTTCTCAAATTTTGTTAAAAAAAAAAAAATAAATAAATAAAAAAATAAAATAAACAAAAGAATAAAAACATGGCTTTAGAGTAATGCCCCAATTATACAACATTCCTAAAAAAGTATTTTGAGCAAATATCAATAAATCTTTTAAACAATGAAATAGCTCCCTTTAAGTATCAAACTTGGGTTAATAGAGGAAACCTGCCTATGGACTTTGTTCTGAATGAGTATTAATACTCATTAAATATTTAATGCTGTGAGTGACCAGTGAATAAAAGTCTGAGTTTTTCTGTTGTTGGGTTCCTTGGTTTGCTTTTATTGGCGGGGCGGTGGGGGGGACTTCTCTCAAAATAATTCTCAGAGTTATTAAGCACATGGTCAGAAACAGTATGGCATTAGCGTAAAGCTAAAAGTACTATGATAAAGTTCTGTAATAAAGCACAGAAAATATACATGAACAAAAAAAAAGGTTTCTCAAGGACTCCAGACAGGAGAGAGTACTGTGAGTACTGGTCACTCACAGTATTAAATAAAGTATTATCTTTATTTTATTGTGTGAAATGGCCTGGGGGGTGGATCTTAATCAATTGAAGATGCACACTGAAGTCTTTACCAGCAACACATAAAGCCTGGAAATTGCTTCAAAATCTTCTAACCACATTAAAAAACAATCGTGATTAATCAAACCAGACTGGCAGATGTTGATATCTGTGCAGACTGTGCATGGGTATACAGTGGCACATATTACCTCACTACTTGCATGCCTTTGACAATTTACATCAGCCATTTGGAGTAACATTTCAACATTTATTTACTAGAGTCCAGCTACCTCATTGTCATACACAGGTTCTCTATCCAGAATGTCCTTTTATTTCACGTAGACAGCTCCGATTCACTTCCCAAGACCCCACCCTCTTCCTTTCACTCAGTACAGAGTACAGTACAGTTACAGTCTTCAATCCCCCCGTGCTCCCACTATATCCCATTCATCTCTGCGGTGTGCCCCTCACACTGTCATGTATTTGCATATGCAACCAGCAGCCCCCCAGACATTAGGAAAGAACCCAAGTTTGTTTATCATCATATGATGATATGGGAACAGTAAGTACTGATCAATACAGAGGAATTTAACAAGGCCTAACCTGGAGTCATCACAAAAACCCAGCTGTTGTCCTGCAGCAAAGAATCTCAGAAAGGTCTGTCAGGCTGCACAGCCTGTGTTCTTCCCCAGCTCACGTCCTTGCACAGTCAAGCAAGCTGACTTCCACAGCCTGCCTCCACTTCTAACTTCCAAATTGTCATTTCTTATGGACAGAACCCCTGAACATACACCAATGTTCACAGGTCAAATGGCCTCCAGATAAAAGAAAACAGAGACCCCCCCAGGCACACGCTCTGAAGAAAGGTACACAGAACACACGTGTGCCGTTTATTCTGGACTGCTCAGCGGGCCTGCCTGCTCGATTCCAAAGTTGTTCGAGGTAAGACTGTCCAGTGATACATAACTGTACCTGTGCAGTACCTCCATCTCCTGCCTAACTAACAGACTGGAAGGAGCACCAGCTGAGAAAGACTGGCGTCCTGGCCACTCCCCTGACTAGCAGCAGCACCTCGTGGGAATCAAGTCACTTCTCCATCAGCCTTCAAGATTCTGATGATCAGAATAGGAACACCACCCACCACAGGCTGATGTGAGGAAGCAAAATAAATGTATATCCAGGGCTTTAAAACCTATGTTTAAATAGCAAAACTCTTTTCTTGTACAATTTCAAAATGATGAAAAAGATACAGATCTCTCTAGTACTTTCTCCAGGAAAATTTTTAGCTGTCTTTTTTTTTAAGTTTTTTTATTATTATGTCATAATGTTTGGCTGCACTGGGTCTTCACTGCTGTGTGTGGGCTTTCTCTAGTTGCGGTGGGCAGGGGCTATTCTCTAGTTGCGGTTTACAGACTTCTCATTGCCGTGACTCTCTTGTTGCAGGGCACAGGTTCTAGGGCACCCCGGGCTCAGTAGTTGTGGAGCACGGGTTTAGCTGTCCCCCCTTGCTAAGTCACTTCAGTCGCGTCCGACTCTGTGCGACCCCATGGACGGCCTCCCACCAGGGTCCTCTGTCCCTGGGATTCTCCAGGCAAGAACACTGGAGTGGGTTGCCACTTCCTTCTCCAATGCATGAAAGTAAAAAGGGAAAGTGAAGTCGCTCAGTCATGTCCGACTCTTAGCGACCTCATGGACTGCAGCCTACCAGGCTCCTCTATCCCTGGCATTTTCCAGGCAAGGGTACTGGAGTGGGGTGCCATTGCCTTCTCCTGTCCCCTTTTAGTTGTCTAGAATCTTCCCAGACCAGGGATTGAACCCATGTCCCCTGCATTGGCAGGCAAATTCTTTACCACTGGACTACCGGGGAAGTCCTCAACTGTATTTAGTTTTTAATTCTTTAAATGGGAGTTTACAAATCGTCTCTCCAACCCTTAAACTTACAGTATGAACCTACATCTCACACTCTAACCCTTAATTATATGCCATTCTATATTGTTCATCCCTCTCCAGTGTGTGGACAAAATGGTAAAGTACAAAAGACAGAAAATCTGAAAGTAATCTGGATTCTTGTGCTAGCTTGTCAGTATTTTTCAGATCTTTTTTTGAATTTTAGAGCAATCTTCTTCAGGTGTGTGTGGGGAGATATTAACTTTGGGGGGGGTGGAAATCTTAATTTCAGCCATTCCTTCAGTTTTCATTTTAGTTATAGCCTGTTCAATTTAAACAAAACTTACTATTTTATTTTAAATGTCTGTAGTAAATTTCTGAATGGTAAAATTACTTTTCAGTACTTTTAAAGAAATCTTTACCAAAGCATAGATTACTTCTGTCAATGGGAAAATAACTTAAAAAAAAAAAAGCCTTGATTAGTTTCAGTTGAATGAGAAAAAGGCCCCAACCCTGCCCTATGTCTTAAATTGGATTTGAAAACCACTGGCATCTATCAAAATGTAGGCAAAGGGTCAAATATTAAAGAAATACAGTGATTACTATGTCATTCATAGGTAAATTACCTGTTTTAAGTAAACCATTAACCTTGCATTCTCATTTACAGTATTTATCTGTAAGATGATCAGATCTTTTAGTTTGGAGTCCTGGGCTAATCAAGGAAGGACTTAGTCTCTTAGCTTCCTGTAACTCCAGACTACGGCTGGTTCAACAAAGGCACAATGCTGCTGCTGCTACTGCTAAGTCACTTCAGTCGTGTCCGACTCTGTGCGACCCCATAGACAGCAGCCCACCAGGCTCCCCCATCCCTGGGATTCTCCAGGCAAGAACACTGGAGTGGGTTGCCATTTCCTTCTCCAATGCATGAAAGTGAAACGTGAAAGTGAAGTCACTCAGTCATGTAGATGCTCTAAAACCGCACCTGTACTAGCAAACAATTTCAAATACCCTGGTAATGATCCATAGCTCAGAAGCTATCTATAGGAGTGGTAACAAATTATTACACTTTAACCTAATAAGCCCAGTGTGTTCCTACAGTTGGTAAAAAGATAAAAAGAAGCAATGTGGTGTCTAGAAAAGGACTACTGGACAGGATGCCAGTGTGGGCAGGGTGGGGCCAGGGAGGAGGAGCTATGTTGGCTACACCACACAACAGTTATATATTGGAGGAGGTTACATCTATACCACTCAACAGATGTGTTTGTCCAAAGGGTCCTGGCCATACCATACAACAGATGTATGACATTGAACCAGTCTCTTAAATTTGCTGGCCCTGAATAGCTTCATATGCAAAGTCAGCAAGCTGAATTAGCTGTGTTCAAGCCTTTCTGATACTAGTGAAAGTGTTAGTCGCTCAGTTGTGTCTGACTCTTTGTGACTCCATGGACTGCAGCCTACCAGGTTCCTCTGTCCATGGAATTCTCCAGGCAAGAATACTGGAGTGGGTAGCCATTTCCTTCTCCAGGGGAATCTTCCCGACCCACGGATCAAACCTGGGTCTCCTGTGTTGCCGGCGGATTTCATCACCATCTGAGACATCAGGGAAACCCTTCCCATACTACAATTCAGTTTAAATCCACAAACGCTTGATTAACTCCAAATTAAAAGAAATAAGGCATGTAAAATCCTTAATACAGTGGCTAGAATGCCCACGCACTTCTGTTGGCTGTTATTAAAATAAGGTGGCTCAGGTCTGTATGTGTTGAACATAGCGTATATTTGAATTTCTTTGGTGGGATTTTCTAAACGAAAACACACACACACTTTAAAGTCCTGTTTTAATCAGCACTGTTAAATCAAAGGAGCCCCAAATTAAACAATAAATTATGAAGCTCTATATGAAAGGATATGAGCCTCTCAAAATTGACTGGCTTTGTTTTGTTTTGAATTAGACTTTCAGTGAACTCTTGGCAGCAAGAGGGAGGAAATCATGAGTGCTGTCAAGATCACTGGCTCAGCAGACATTTACTGAAAATTGCTGTATCAAAATTGCAGCTGGGGAAGCAAAGATCGGCGAGACCCTGCCTCCGGGTCCAAAAAACGGCAAGTGACCAGAGTCCCAGGGGTACAAAGTGGCGAAGGGTCTTGGATATATCAGAATAAGGCTATCCTGAAACCTCCAGAAAAAATGTCTTAAAAGTAGTGTGGCATAGATACTCTGTCTGGCCCACACGCTTTGTTGTAGTTTCTAATTGAGTTAGGTTGCCAACTCTCAGAAATCAAAAGGTCATCCCTAAATAACGGTCCAGCCTCTCAGAAGTTCCCAAGTACCAGCAGCACTGAGCCCAGATTCCCATTCTGTGACCCCCCGCCCCCACAGCGGTGCAGCCCCTTCACCTCCACTACTCCCCATAATTAACCCCAGCAGTGTGGCTCAGCCTTCGCCATCGGCTCACTCCCTCGCTGGCTCCTGATCCCATCTGCCTTTGCCCCCTCTACCTGTGCATAAGCACAGAGCTTCGCCAGAGCTCAAGCTCTGGAGCAGAGACCTCCCGAGCTGGCACCTCCACTCTGCCACATACCAGTCTTGTCATTATCTTAGGCAAGTAATTCATCTCTTAGCTTCCCATCTGCAAACTCTGATATTAATAGTATTTACCTCATAGGGCTGGTGTGAGGGGAAATGTGTCGTTACCTGCAAAGCGCCTCATGCATAGCAACTGCTCTATAAATATTAGATGTTACTACTCTCTGGCCCCTAAGGGCATGTTAGTTTCAAACTTCTGACCTAGAGCTTAAATATTCTAAAGTTACCTCCTAAATTATGATCAAAAAGAAAAAGGCATATGGTGAAAGCCGTTCAGACACAACTTAAGAATTATGAGGGACTTTACTGGCAGTCCAGAAAAGATTCCATGCTTCCTCTGCAGGGGGCACAGGTTCGATCCCTGGCTGGGGAACTAAAATCCCACAAGCCACTAAGTGCAGCCAAAAAATAAAAGTAAAGAATTATGACACCCCCCACTTACAAAGGACAAATATTATATGATTTCACATATATGAGGTACCTAGAAGAGGCAAAAATCACTGAGACAGAAAGTAGAATAGAGATTAGAGAGGCAGGGAGAAGTGGAGAATGGGCAGTTAGTATCTAATGGGTATAGAGTTTCTCCTGGGGTCAAGATGAAAAAGTACTGGGGATGGATGTATGCTGACTGCACAACCACTGGAATGTAATTAGTGCCACTGAACTACACACTTAAAAATGATTAAAATGTAAATTTTGTTTATGTATACTTTAAAGGAAGGACTGATGTTGAAGAAGCTCCAATTCTTTGGCCACCTCATGTGAAGAACTGACTCAATGGAAAAGACCCTGATGCTGGGAAAGATTGAGGGCAGGAGGAGAAGCGGACGATAGAGGATGAGATGGTTGGTTGGCATCAGTGACTGAATGGACATGAGTTTGAGCAAGCTCCGGGAGATGGTGAAGGACAGGGAAGCCTGGTGTGCTGCAGTCCATGGGGTCACAAAGAGTCAAACACGACTGAGAGACTGAACTGATACTTTAAAACCATTTTTGAAAAATGAATGACTACAGCCAACATAATTTGGCCTGCTGCTGTTTGCTAGAATTAAGTGGTTAACGATCCCTAAGACCCCAAATACAGTACACATTCATGTTCTCAAAAGCCAACTACTGCATTTCCCCTAATAGTTTAGGAAGAACTGTGTTAACTATCTAACAGCTGTGCAGCACGGCTTTCTCTCCATCTGGAGGCTTGTGGGGATGAGACTTCAGCAGATACAGTTATGAGGCCAGGGGGATTGCCTTTTAATATCCATCTACAGAGGTTAGGCTGTTCTTCCTTAATTATCAAATGCTCCACACAGACACCTCATTCGCTCTTTTCTCTCAAAAAGAGACAAAATGGGCAGCTTCCTGCCAAGCACTATGTAACTGGCTGCCTTTGATCAGGGAGATGCCAGGCAACAGGGACAAGAGGTTTTCATTTCCATGCCTGTTTCACAACAGCATCCAACATAACAAGAGTCTGAGACAGCAAAAGAGACACATTTGTATAGAACAGTCTTTTGGACTCTGTGGGAGAGGGAGAGGGTGGGATGATTTGGGAGAATGGCATTGAAACATGTATAATATCATATAAGAAACAGATCGCCAGTCCAGGTTCGATGCAGGATACAGGATGCTTGGGGCTGGTGCACTGGGATGACCCAGAGGGATGGTATGGAGAGGGAGGTGGGAGGGGGGTTCAGGATGGGGAACACGTGTACACCCGTGGAGGATTCATGTTGATGTATGACAAAACCAATACAATATTGCAAAGTAATTAACCTCCAATTAAAATAAATAAATTTAAATAATAAAAAAAAAGAGTCCTGCCAGGCTACGAACCAACACGTAGAAGGCACTGTCCCCAACCACTTCAACCAAGGTCTGACTTTTAAATTTCCATATGTTGTTGTGTCTGTCCTTCATTTAAAAAAAAAAAAAGAAAGGATGTAAAATATAAACAAATGTAAAACCTGAAAACTGCATTTAGCCTGAGAAATACACACACGTTATATCCAGTACGTATCTGCAGTCTTCCAACTCAGTGTTAGTTGCTCAGTCGTGTCCGATTCTTTGCGACCCTATGGAATGTAGCCCCCAGGCTCCTCTGTCCATGGGATTCACCAGGCAAGAATACTAGAGTGGTTAGCCATTCCCTTCTCCAGGGGATCTTCCCGACGCAGGTATAGAACTCAAGTCTCCTTCATTGCTGGCAGATTCTTTATTGTCTAAGCCATGAGAACCACTACAAATATTTATTCCCTAACATATACAGAGCCATCCCCTACAAATTTACAATCCTGAGCCAAACAAACTGCACCTAGCTCTAAGAAGAAACTGTACTGCACTTGGAAATTTCTTAAATAAACTGATGCATTTTTGGTACCAAGTTGTTTGGCAGGAAAGATCTCTCTATATATTACTGAAAAATCAAAGTGATAGAATATATTTCATCTTTTAAATACTACATTTTAAACTTGGACTGGGAGAACTACCTGGTTCTACTTCGGTTCTGATTTCTAAAGCTGCCTGAGAGTTAAGAGACTAACTACCCGGGCGGCTATATGTCCTATATATAAACCCTCAAACACTGATGATCATTTTCCCCTGCAAGGACCAAAAAGACAAAAAGGGGAAAAAAATCACAGGCTAAGTGCACATTATATATCTCTTCAAAACCAATGTGTGCATCAAATGATGAGTATTTTTATACTCCAGGGATTAAAGGGGAGAAGATAAATGTTTTTAAAACTCCCTAAAAAACAGCCTCAAACAAAACTGTCTCCATATAAGAAATGGCTTCAATTTACCAGCCAGGAATCAGTGAGCAGAGGAGTTGGTATTTTTGTGAGTAGAAAGTGTGGCCTTCTCTGTCCAAGCTGCATATAAACCAAGTAACAAATCTTTATTAAACAGGGCTGGGAAAGTTGCTGAATTAGGAGACAAGAAGAGTGTGTGACCTCAGTTTCACTGCTGTTATGGCCTGAACTGTCCACCCTCTCCCCACCCTTACTCAAAAAGCTTCTTGGTAAAGACCTAACTCCCAGACCTAAAATGTGATGGTATTTGGAGACAGTCTTTATACTTAAGTAATGAAGTTAAAACAAGACCTTTGGGAGGGCCCTCATCCAATATGACCAGTGTCCTTATAAAAAGGGGAAATTTAAACAGAGTCAGACATGCATAGAGAGAAGATGATGTGAAGACAGTTATCTAATAACTCCCAAGGAGAAGAGTCTAACACATATCCTTCCTTCTCAGGTTTCAGATGGAACCAGCCCTGCCAACACCTTGCTCTTGGACCTCCAGCCTCCAGAACCCTGAGACAATACATCTCTGTAGTTTAAGCCACCTTGTCTGTGGAACTGTTCTGGCAGCCTTAACAGCTGTTTACCAACCATACCACCTCAGATTCAACACAACCCAGTCCTCGGGGACCTTTCCTATCAGGTGCACATTAAACAATACCCATGCAAATATCCTGCAAATCTACACACGGCTGTGCAGCAGTCAGCACTGTAAGGCACAGTGGGTTACAGAAGAAATCGAAAACTCTTTCCACCCTCTCCTGCAAAGATTTTAACCACCTAATTGGCATAGGGAATGTACAATGTGTTGCAAATTGACCACACCACTATAAATCAGGACCGGGAATGTATTTTTTAAAAAATCAAACTCTATACTTACCAGCCAACAACCCAAAAAGCAGAGTCACTTTTAAGATAGGATTGTTTTTCTCAGGACAAATGGCAAAGACTGCATAAATACTCTCATGTTCTGCGAAGTTTGGATGCATAAAGATGCGTCATCCTCTGGGTCTCACCCCTTTGGGACACAATTTTACTGCAGGAATATGACGTAACTGGCCTGCTTTTGGCCACCAAACAGAATACAATATGCCTTCAATATGTCAGCCTGCTTTATCTCCCTAAATACATAATTGATTTTCAACATTTTATGCTCCAATTACTGCCCCAAAGCAGATTGGGACAAGTTCACATTTCAAATGCTCCTTCCTTCCAAGGACAAAAGGAGTGATCAGAACAATTAACAAAGTCTATGCAATTTTTCTTGGAGGAGTTGTTTGCTTGCCACCTTCTCCATTTTCTCTGCCACTCACATATATACCCTCATGCATCAGAAAGGATACAGAACCTTTACAACCTGACTAAAACAGAGCCATACATACTATGAACAACAACCAACAAGAAGAGAAGAAGGAATTGTCTTTATTTAGAACACTGAATGAGCAGCTAACTTACAGTCCCAACAGAAACAGAATCAGGACCAATGTCAAAAAAATTAAAAGCTTCAACTTTCCTTAAAAAAAAAGTAGAGCTATATATTTAGGTCATTTTATTTTTAACCACAGTCTTCTAAATGACCTGAATATCCCAACATCCAGTCTAAATGACAAGTTTTGTAATTCCTATGAATAATTTAGTTGGGCAAATTTGTTTTACTTGTTGAATAAAAATGTTACTTTAGAAAATGACAAGCCAGTTGCCCACAATAATTTTCAGTCTGAACATCTTCCATTACTCTTAGGAAAAAATAGCCTGGGATGGGAGAGTGCAACTTTAAAACTCAGTCTCCAGCACGGCATGGACATTAACAGCCATATGGAAAGGGGTAGTTTTGTTTATCTGAAGTTTTCCAGCTATTCACACCCCACCTCACCAATGTGGGGGGGGAAAAATGCAAATACCAAGGTACTTTAAAGTTCCAAAGGCATATGTTTAAATTCAGTTTCTGAAAGACATTACTATTAGCACAATCAGAGTGACTTTCTTAGAACATCAAATGAATATTATAAACCAGAAGATTCTACCTTGACATCTACTAAAATGGAAACAGCAGCAGCATTGGCCTCAGCATCCGATATGGTTTTGTTTTATTTCTAAATCCAGCTTCACTTTCACAAAAGTATCTGGAGTAGAATGAAACTTATATCCAGAATGCTGTTGGCCATGGAAAACAGAATAGCATTTATTACTGGGTGGAGCTGGGAAGTAGGGTATACGTGATGCCCTTGTCTCCTTTTAGGTGGAGAACAGGCCTCCAGCTTACGATCCCGGCCCCACACTCACCCCTTCCTAGAAGCCCCAGTGACAGAGCTCATCCTTGAAGGTCGGGAACAGAAACTGGGGTGGAGGGGGTTGATAGGGAAGAAGCGCCTCCACCTTCTTCTTCCTAGATGCCAAGCTACTCTCTGGAGGCACGTATTGAAGTCTTCTTGAGACTTCCCTGGCAGTCCAGTGGTTAAGACTGGACACTTGCAATGCAGGAGGCATAAGTTCAATCCCTGATTGAGGAACTAAGATCCCACATGCCATGCGGTGTGGCCAAAATATTTAAAACAATTAAAAAAAAAAAAAACAATAAAAAAAATTAAGCCGTCTTAAACATCTTGGCTCTATGAGGACAGCACCACGTGAGCAGCCAGACAAGCCTAAAGACTGTGTGGAAGTCAATTAGGAAGCTCACCGTTGACAAACGTTTACATCACCCTCTCCAACATTAGTTCCATCAGTTTAAAAAAACAAAGTACCATTTGAATTCCTGATACTGTCTTTCTCCTGTCCCTCTGAGAACTGGTTCCGAACTCAGATTGACAGGAAAAAGTGGACTGTCCTTTTAGAGCCCCTCTCTCAAATCCCAACAATCTAAAGAATGAGTTTCCCTGTTTGAGGGATAAAATTTGAGATTTGACTCTCTTTCTAAAGTTTATTTTACTTCTAGTAACCTGTGAAAAAATAGAACAAGTCTAACACCCCAAACACTGACTTTTTTCCATTTCATTCAAAACTGACGATGAATCACCGTTACTATTATTATGACCATCTCTCTGTATTCCAGTTCAGCCAGTGAGTAGTGGTAGCCGAGTGTACTTATCCACATTACTCACACTTGTTTATAAAATGAGAATAGTGATATCCCTATCTCAGGGGTATAATTTATAGAGTGAATGAAATAATGAGGATAAAAAGAATTACTGTACATAAAGCACCCAGAACGTACAAAGTTGGTAGTATTACATGTCACCTCCCTGCTTCATCTCTTCAAAATAGACACACTCACTGAAAACCAGAAAGGGCTTTAGAAAATTATTACAATAAACCTTTCTTTTATTTTTAGATGAGGAAATTGAGACCAGAGAAAAATTTCTAAAGCTCTTCATTCAATTCTCTAAACACTTATTTCTGAATGTTATCCACTTCCCACATTCTTGAAATAGGATTTGGCAGATTATAATCTGGAAGAAAAGAAAACCAACCTAGACAGCATATTAAAAAGCAGAGACATTACTTTACCAACAAAGGTCCGTATAGTCAAAGCTATGGTTTTTCCAGTAGTCATGTACGGATGTGAGAGTTGGACTGTGAAGAAAGCTGAGCACCGAGGAACTGATGCTTTTGAACTGTGGTGTTGGAGAAGACTCTTAAGAGACCCTTGGACAGTAAGGAGATCCAAACAGTCGATCCTAAAGGAAATCAGTCCTGAATATTCATTGGAAGGACTGATGCTGAAGCTGAAATTCCAATACTTGGGCCACCTGATGTGAAGGACCGACTCATTGGAAAAGATCCTGATGCTGGGAAAGATTGAAGGCGAGAGGAGAAGGGGTCGACAGAGGATGAGATGGTTGGATGGCATCACCGACACGATGGACATGAGTTTGAATAGGCTCCAGGAGTTGGTGATGGACAGGGAAGCCTGGCGTGCTGCAGTCCATGGGGTTGCAAAGAGTCGGACACGACTGAGCAACTGAAATGAACTGAACTGAATCTGTACACTAGAGCCACGTGTTAGTATCGGATCTTTTTTTACCTTACAAAAGAAGGCCAAGAGGAAGACTCGCAGGGTTTATGGGCAGGCTGGCCCTTAGGCCCAGGCCCTTCACCGGATGCTCCCACGCCTTTTCATTGAAAGAGCAGGGAAGGGCACGGCTGCATTCCCCTAATGAGTCATGTTTCTGGAATCAGCATAACTCTTCCTTAATTCATTCTTTGAGTGAGGTCACTGTTCTCAAGGGCTCCCAGCAACCCAAAATCCTTATTTTATCAGTTTCTCAGTCTATTTCTGTCATTTCTAAGCATTTGCCAGCTATCACACTTTCTCAATTTTCCCATCTAAGCTACAAACACATCAACCAATAATTTATGAGAGTGAGTAAGCTTTTTTTTATATAAAATTAAGGACAGGAATACTTACTGCTAGTGTCTTCTGAATGATATTATGACTACTATTTAAGAAAACTTCTTCAGATATAAATGCTGCCAAAGACTGGGTCCTTTTATCTATCCCATTTTTCAAGGAAGTTTCGAAGGAAAGGGGAGTACCTACCAATGGCCTGTATTTCCTTTTTCTTCTGGTTCTTTAATATCTGCTCCATCTATTTCCAGAAGAGACCTTTTTCTCTCTCTTGTGAAACACTTCCACTAAAAATACTCCAATAGCACTCAAGTATTTAATTTGCGGGTAATCAATAAACTGCATCACTGTTGAAACGATATTAAATTCAACTTTCCATTCAGTACTAAGTACACAGTTTTGTGCATCCTCAAATGGAAATGAAGCTTTGGGCAATCTATCAGTTATTTCTTCAGCCTGCTTTTAAGGCTTTTAAGTTCTTCAAGAAACAATCGTTTGAATTCTATATCTGTCTGAAATTCCCAACTTATCATAGTAGTTAAACTAGTGCAAGAGATCAATAGAAAATCACAGATGACCAGTCTACCCCAACCATCATCCCAACAAATTCATATTCATTACCACTTGTTGGTCGCTGAGGAGCTGTACCTTGGAGCTGTACTACAGCACTCTGCCCAGGTAAGCAAACAATAGTCTTGAACTCGACAGTCTCCCTTCCCATCATCTTTTAAGTTCAGAAATAGGTTTCTAAGATTTGACAATCTTAGGAAGTATTTTTAAGTAAACTAAGACTAATTTACCTACAAATATTCCACAACAAGGACAAGAAGGGTCCCACTCTAGCTCTGCTCCTGCCCTTCCAGAAACGACAGCAGCCTCCTGGCTCATCTCTCCTAGGGGCTGACCAGAATGTCATCAGTCACCCCCCTCACTACCTTTCTACCCATCCAGCCCTCCTGCCAAAGTCAAACCCAGTGATTTCATCTGACTGAAATGGAGCAGGATCCTGTGGGGCCCTCCCCAGAATAAACCCTTTCCATGCCCCACCCCACCCCCATTTCTTGTGTATAGGAAATGTGCTTCATTCATCCTCCTTGACCTTGCCTGAGTTCCAAGAGGCAGATTCAAAACAGCTGCTAATCAGGGAAGGGAGTAAATGTAGAAACAAAGGAGGAGCAGCCAAGAAACAGTCTCCTCACCCCAAATTTTGTCCATAAAAACTTCCCCAAAAACCACCTGAGAGTTTGGGGGCTTTGACCATGAGCCACCCATTCTCCTTGACTGGCCCTGCAAAAAACCTTCCTCTGCTCCAAACTCTGACCCATTGGTTTGTTGGGCCTCTCTGTGCCTGGGGTGTAAGAACTTGTGGTTCAGCAACACTATTTCCACTTTCTCACTTCCAAATGATTAGCTTGCCTTTTTTACCACCCCATTCAAGTCTATTCCCCTCAAATAGATGAAATACTTTTCAAATTTGCAAGCAATTCTGCAAATATTGTGTATAAGGCTTTCATATGCACGAATTCTTTTGTATGAACTGTATTTTTCACCTCTGTCCAGCATGTCCAGCATAATCCATTAAGAGGAAGTGATGTGACCATCCTAATGGGAACACTGTAATCCTTAGGAGTTTGGTTTATGACCACCTCACCAACATTTTCAAGCAGATGGCCAAGGATAGCTTTCTGGTTTACTCCAAAACATCCTACACGCAATCTGCCTGACAGTGTACCTCTCTGTCAATTTCTCATCCACCTACCACTCCAAAAATCTAGCAACCCCTCCTTCAAAACACACATGTGCTTTCTCTTTTCTAGATGACTTTTGGTCCTTCTCAACCAGATCAAAAGTAGAGGGTACAAGGTGATTGCCTGGATATAGAAAAAAGATACTAGAGTATCTGACCACATTTACTTATCTCATTCCTCTATTTCTATTTTTGTGGATTTAATCATGATTTTATCATGATTTTAATTCAGAGATATACAAATGTTGCAGGTATGAGATGTATTTTATTGATAAAACTGCTATGTCAAAGATGTTTTGACTACTGGGCTGAAGAATAACTCTCTTTTATAATACATGTCTTGGTGGTCTAAGGACAACTCCTCCAAAAATGTTGCATTCTAGTTATCTAATAAAACAATTTCTATTCATGTAGTATTTAGATGGTAACAATATTCTCATTACTAAAATCAGACCTCACTCTTGGCTTTCCTATTAGATTTCTGAATCATATTTTCTCATTCAGGCGTACTCTTAAAGACAGTCTCCATAGTTAAAGTTTTAATTTTTAAGTAGAGATAAAAATTAAGTAAATGAGCAAACATCCTTTAAAAGACAAACAACACTCAAGGCAAATTTTCACACAGATGGCACTTTAAAAAGTACAGGCACTGTTCTAAGTTCTTTCTAGGATCCCTTTCAAATTACCAATGGCATTTTACACAGAACTAGAACAAAAAACTTCACAATTCATATGGAAACATGAAAGACCCCGAAGAGCCAAAGCACTCGAGAAATAATGGAGGTGGAGGAATCAACCTTTCTGACTTAAGACTATATTACAAATCTACGGTCATCAAGACAGTATGGTACTGGCACAAAAACACAGACCAATGGAACAAGATAGAAGGCCCAGAGATAAACCCACATACCTACAGGTACTTTATTTTTGACAAAGGAGGAACGAATATACAATGGGGCAAAGACAGGCTCTTCAATAAGTGGTGCTGGGAAAACTGGACAGCTGTGTGTAAAAGACTGAAATTAGAACACTTCTAACACCATACACAAAGATAAACTCAAAATGCATTAAAGACCTAAATGTAAGACCAGAAACTATAGAACTGTTAGAGGGAAACATAGGTAGAACACTCAATGATATTAATCACAGCAAGATCCTCTATGATCCACTTCCTAGAGTAATGGAAATAAACATAAAAATAAACAAGTGGAACCTAATTAAACCTAAAAGCTTTTGCACAGCAAAACTATAAATAAGGTGAAAAGACAACCCTCAGAATGGGAGAAAATAATAGGAAATGAAACAACTGACAAAGGATTAATTTCCAAAACATACAAGCAGCTCATACAACTCAAGGCCAGAAAAACAAACAACCCAATCAAAAAGTGGGAAAAAGACCTAAACAGACATTTCTCCAAAGAAGACACTCAGATGGCTAACAAACACATGAAAAGATGCTCAACATCACTCATTATCAGAGAAATGCAAATCAAAAGTATTATGAGATATCACCTCACACCAGTCAGAATGGACATCAACACAAAGTCTACAAACAATAAATGCTGGAGAGGGTGTGGAGAAAAGGGAACCCTCTTGCACTGTTGGTAGGAATGTAAATTGATATATCCTCTCACTGTGGAGAATAGTATGGAGATTCTTTTAAAAAACTAGAAATTTTTAACTAAAAATTCCTTAATAAAACCACTATATGACCCAGCAAGCCCATTATTAGGCATATACCCTGAGGAAACCAAAACTGAAAAAGACACATGTACCCCAATGTTCACTGCAGCACTATTTACAATAGCTAGAACATGGAAGCAAGCTAGATGCCATCAACAGATGAATGGAGAAAGAAGCTGTGGTACATATACACAACGCCCTATCACTCAGCCATAAAAAGGAACACATTTGAGTCAGTTCTAATGAGGTGGATGGACCTAGAGCCTATTATACAGAGCAAAGTAAGTCAGAAAGAGAAAAACAAATATTGTATACTAACATATATGAAATCTAGAAAGATGGTATTGATGAAATTATTTGCAGGGTAGCAGTGGAGACACAGACATAGAGAACAGACTGATGGACATGGAGTGGGGGAAGGAAGGACAGGCTGGGATCTATGGAGAGAGTAACATGGAAACTTACATTACCACACGTAAAATAGATAACCAATGGGAATTTGCTGTATGGTTCAGGGAACTCAAACTGGGGCTTTGTAACAACCTAGAGGGTGGGATGGGGAGGGAACTGGGACGGAAGCTCAAGAGGGAGGGGACACATGTATATCTATGGCTGATTCATGTTGGTATTTGGCAGAAACAAACACGATTCTGTAAAGCAATTATCCTTCAATTTAAAAATAAATTAATTAAAAAAATTAAAACCAAGTAAATGAGCAAAAGTACATGCACTGTTCTAAGTTCTTTCTCATTTAATCCTCATAGTGAGTGAAAGTCACTCAGTCATGTCCAACTCTTATGCAACCCCATGGACTATACAGTCCAAGGAGTTCTCCAAGCCAGAATACTGGAGTGGGTAGCCTTTCCCTTCCCCAGGGGGATCTTTCCAACCCAGGAATCAAACCCAGGTCTCCCACACTGCAGGCAGATTCTTTACCAGCTGAGCCACAGGGGAAGCCCTAATAACATTATTAGAATTACAAAATTATGTCATATATATTTTTAATAAAATTACAAAAATTACTATAAGAGATGGAGAAATTATCTTTTAGAAAACTCAAGACACCTCTAGTTAGTAATATTTTCAGTGAAACAGTTCTGAAGACCAACCATTATTCCCTGTGCCTTTCAGTCTCTTCACTGACCTACTGTCAAGGAACCCCAGTTATTAGTGGTGTGGCCTTGGGCAGGCAACAATTACTCTGTGATGCAGAACCGTTTTCTGCATTAAGTTCATTCACTGCAGCACCTACTCTGTGCCAGACACTGTTCTGGGCTGGGGGATACATCTGTGAACAAAAGACAAGCTGTGTTCTCAAGGAGCTTATTAGGTAACACTTAGACGGCCACTGGCCCAGAAGATAACTGTACATCATGTTAGCCATCATTAGCTCTCAAAATTAAGGGTCACCTTAGTAATCATTATCTTAGTTCTATTTTCACGTTAAAATAAAATCCTATTTGCTTTATTTTACCTAGGCCCAAATGCTCCTTAGCAAGAGAAAAAGGGCAGAAAGGGGGACAGTAAAATGATTCATCAGAATCTGGCACCACCGAGCATATAAACTCTACATTTCCTGGGAAAGAACTGTTGTAAAGTGCTACAGATACCACCGGCTACTGGGGATACAACAGACTGCTGCCAGGAACAAGATTCTGCAAACAACTTTTGATGGATAGCATCCCGCTGCGATTTGGCTCCTCCCAGGACTTTGCAATGATGCTGATGAAGGTCTATTTACACCTGGAGGTTACAGCTGACGTGCTGCTGCACCTTTGACAAGCTGCAAATTTTAACTACAGAGAAATTTAATCCCTAATGATGCCGGCTTCCAAGCTGCCCTTATAAAGCCTGCCATGAGAACATCTCTTTATTTGTTCAGAATTATTACATAATCACAGGCCATGCTCAGCACAGTCACCATACACAGAAAGCAGCCTGTCTTTCAGCACAGAATCGAAAACCACCGGCAGGAGAATAAAAGAATTCTGCTCAATCCAAAGTAAATACGTGAAGTAAAATGATAACAGGAACTCTCTGGAGAGCACTTCCCTTATAAACAGCTTAGATCACTTCACAAACACCTCGCTAAATCCAAATATCTTAAGTAGGCCCCCATCTCCACCTGGTGTCAGAAATGTCATCGGCCACCACTGAAGGCAGGGTATGCCTTAGGGGGTTTAGGTTACAACCTCAAAAGACTTCCTGAGGAGTCACATACAGTCTATCAATATATACGTTTCAGCCCATTCTATTAAAAAGAAAAAATCTGCAGCATGTTTGCAGTCTCCTGGTCAGCTACAGAGTCAGGTAGTTGGCTATGATCTGACCTCACACTTGGTGTTTATTCTGTCAGCATCAGAACACAGGCAACCCTCCTCACCCCGCCACCCCCTTCTCCCCAAATTCATGCACCAAAATTCAACATCAGGTTGCAGAACTTAGACTCAACAGGCAACACCGTAGGGAGGGAGGGACAAAATGAGAGAGGGAACAAGAACAGAGGTACAGGCTGAGCCACAATCTATACTGTCCATATCTCCAGCCCCTCCCACAGGAGGTCTCAATCTGGGAAGAATCTTCTGCCTATAATACTGTAGACGGCAGGCTCCTCCCCGGACACTGGGCCCTTATGCTTCTCTGTAGTCCTCAACCCCCTTCTGAGACCACATCAGTGCTACCTGGACTTCCCATCAGTTCCATCACAGCTCACGCCTGATCTAGACATGGACACGCAAGTCCTTGCATCCTTCCATCTGACCTCATCCCTGTGGTCCTCTCTCCCATCCCCCACCACCCTCCTTTCCTCATCCAGATTTTTCCCTACTGAGTTTCCTACCTTCCTTTTCCCTCTTCACTCAGTCTCTACAACCTTCTTTCCCTTGGTAAATTCCCCAGGGGTTACTGGCAAGGGTTTTAGAGTCAGGAGATTTGGCAGTGCCCAGCCTCTGCCATTTTCTGGATGGCAAGATGCTTAATCTCTTCAAACCCAAGACTTGTCATCGGTACAGCAGGGTTTACGAAAGTGAGGATTAAACAATTCACTACACATAAGTTCAGCTCAGTTCAGTCGCTCAGTTGTGTCTGACTCTTTGCGACCCCATGAATCGCAGCACGCCAGGCCTCCCTGTCCATCACCAACTCCCAGAGTTCACTCAGACTCATGTCCATCGACTCAGTGATGCCATCCAGCCATCTCATCCTCTGTCGTCCCCTTCTCCTCCTGCCCTCAATCCCTCCCAGCATCAGAGTCTTTTCCAATGAGGCAACTATTCACATGAGGTGGCCAAAGTACTGGAGTTTCAGCTTTAGCATCATTCATTCCAAAGAAATCCCAGGGCTGATCTCCTTCAGAATGGACTGGTTGGATCCCCTTGCAGTCCACGGGACTCTCAAGAGTTTTCTCCAACACCACAGTTCAAAAGCATCAATTGTTTGGCGCTCAGCTTTCTTCACAGTCCAACTCTCACATCCATACATGACCACTGGAAAAACCATAGCCTTGACTAGATGGACCTTTGTTGGTAAAGTAATGAAAGCATTTAGCAAAATACCCATATACTTTCAAATATGAAATAAGAGCCCATTTTGTAAGTGGAAAATCATAAATGGTAGAGATGATCATTTTCTCCCTCTACCATCTTTTTAATTTTTTTATGGTGGTAAAATATACACAACATGAAATTTACTATTTCAGCTACTTTTAAGTGTACACTTCAGTGACACTAAGCACATTCATGCTGCTGTGCAGCCTTCACGACCATCCATCTCTAGAACCTTCTCTGCTTCCCAAACTAAAACTCTGTATCCATTAGACACTCACTCCCCATTCCCTCCTCCCCACCTTGGACAAGCTCTCTCCACAGGGAGGTGTTGGCTGAGCCCTTCTCTTCCAACCCCATGTAAAATATCCATCCTCCTTTGAGACTGAGCACTCACAGTTATACCACCCTCCACTCCAATTCTCAGCTGTCACCTATCTATTTTTGGTAACTTCTCCTCCTTCACCAGGAAAGGGAGGGAAGGGGCTTAGTTCACAATCTTCTCTTCAGCAGTCAGTTCCCAAAGGAATGCACAAGAGCAGATGTGTTGGGGTGGGGGAGATGCTTTTACAACCTGGATTGGATTCACCTTCCTCACATTTACCCAGTTTGTTGCCCCCCAAACACCACACAGCTTACCTTCCACATAAACCTTGTCCCTGCCACCCAACCTCCACCTCACCAAGCTACTCCCTTGAGATGTAGCTCAAAAATCACCTCCTCCAGGAAGTCCCCCTGCACTCCTCTTCTTCCAGCTCCTCTGATAGTCCACACACTTTTCGAACTTCATTTTGCTATTTATCAACTGTGTGACCTTGAGTCACTGCTTAACCTCTATGGACTTTTAGTTGCTCGTCTGTACATGGGAATAATAACTCCTCATCATGACGCTGTTGAATTAGTTCACAGCACTTCGAGCAGTGCCCAGCACACAGCATTAGGAACTGACAGCACTTCCTGTCATGATCACTGCACTTGAGCCTCTGATCCTTGGCTCTGGGCTCCAGTCCCTGCCATCCCCAGGGCCACACCTTAGAGTCAGAGGGCACAATTCCTTGCTCTTGCTGGTGACCACAACTTCTGTGCCTCCAGCTCTTACCTGCCTCCCCCTCACCCCCAGAGGACTTGCTCTCCAATGTCCCTGGGCACGCCCCTTTCTTCACTGAGGGTGATCCTTTGACACACCCCTTTCGCCAGCACCCTGGATGTTCTGCACCTCTCTTCTTTGGCTGCACCCATGGGAATCCACACCACCACTTAGCTTCCCCACACCTATGCCCTGAGCTAAGAGTCCCCACGAAGACATGCCACTCCACTTGAATAGCTCCACCCCAAAAGGCCCCCAGTGTCCTAAAAAAGCCCATCCTTATGCCCCATGCCTTACAGACCCCAAAGAAAAGCCCCTCCCAGTCCCCCTCATGACTATCTCAAACTTTTATCACCATGCTTCTTGACCCCACTCTAGCTTTCCTCCCACTTCACCCAGAAACCCGAAGCCAGCAGGCTAAGTGCGCTAACACTCCAAATTCCTGCCCTGGTTCTCCATCCACCGATGTATGCACACGCACCTCCCCGGCCTTTCCCCTTCACTCCTATTTCCACTGGCCTCTCCTACACACGCACTCCTGCACTCCACCTACCTCACACTTACCCGCTTTGTTCCCCTCTACAGCACACTGTTTACCTTCCACAGGTCAGCTCCTGTCCCCTGCACTCAACCCTACTTCAACTGGCTAGTCCCTTGACCTGTGTGCATGCTCAGTCGCTAAGTTACATCTGACTGTTTTCAACCCTATGGACTGTAGCCTGCCAGGATCCTCTGTCCTTGGGATTTCCCAAGCAAGATACTGGAGTGCGTTGACATTTCCTTCTTCAGGGGATCCTTCCAACCCAAGGAACCTGCTGTCTCCTGTATTGGCAGGTGGGCTCTTTACCACTAGCCACCAGGAAAGCCCTGAATATTCCACACACACACACACACACCTCAACAAACTTCACTTTGCCATTTCTTCTGTCTCTCTCCCTAACACAGAGGCTACATGGTCCACTGCAAACCCTAAGTGCCTGGCACACAGGGGTTGCAGTAACTGCTGAAGAAACCAAAGGATATGGGCAACAAATCCTGCTTTTGCTCTTAAGTGTTTTATTTAATGTTTTATTAGAAACATCACCAATTAAGATCTGTCATCAGTCACTTACATATGATGCCATATATTTTCTTTCTCTCTAAACTGAGAAGCGCCCCCTCCCTCCACCTGCCCAGAACAAATATTCCTTTGATGCAAGAAAGACCAGAAACAAAACACTACTTCCTTCTCAATCAAAACAGAAAACCCAAAATAGCAAGACAGTTTATGAAAAGTATCCAGTTGACAACTGGCTTAGGTAGGAATAAGTACAGTTGTCCAAGCTTAAGAAGAGAAAGGGAAGTTTATTCTCAATAGTTTATTCTCGACCGCTATTTGGGGGAGACGATGAGACTCAAGTACTAAACACGAGAGTTGCCTGAAATAATAAGCCTCGGTTCTATTACGGCGCAAGGGAGGAAAAGGAAGCAGGAACTCCAGTGGAAATTTCCTTCGTCTAGTTTCACTTCAGGTAGGGCTTCCACACTAATTTCTCAAAACTTATGACGATTTAATTTATAGGGAGTGATTTTTTAAGACCCCGGGGACGCTGCAGATGGTTCCTCCGGGGCCCATCTGTTTGAGGAGGAAAGCTTGGCGCACACCATTACATCACTCTGACCTTCCTCCGCAACTTCCTATCCAACAAAATCTAGATGTTTGCTCTGTCAACAAGATATTTGTGTTTGTCTCCAGCTCTGGCCTCGGTTCCTGATTAGTTTTAAAATCATTATGCACCCGAGCTGAATAGGGCTACTGTTAGCAGCTGTAAGGTCCTTTTCTGGGCACATCCCCAAGTCCGTGGTCTTCAGGGAGTGATTTCTGTCCTTTCTGCATAAATACACACTCTCCTGATTGATGCGATGATCAATCCTCCCACCCCCAGCCAGAGCTAAAACCTCGCTCTTCCCTGCTCTATTTATTTTCCCAGGGACCATCAGGAGGGGAGAATGGCATTGGGAGGGCAGCCCTGGGCTCCCCCCACAGAAATAAATGCTCAGGCATCACACATTCCACTGTCCCAGTCCAGACCCGCCATCCCTTCCATCCATCCCAAAAGCTGCCCACACTGGTTAATACCATTTGAAGTACTGGAAATTCATGGCAGGAAACCAGCTGCTATTTTCCGGATGTTCACAGACCAGACCCCCCAACACCCCAGTGCCCACCAGCACAGATCTACTTCAGTCAAGCATGGTCCCCTAATCACCCACATCCGTGATCACCTCTTAAAGTGAATACTAGTAACCTACATCCTCCCAACTTTCCATCAGTCTCATTCTCCACAGGGCACAACCACAGACATAATATCAACTGAGAGTGCCCGGTAGGCACAGGGCCATAACCTTGGAAGAAATTACACTTTAAACAGGTTTTGTTTTGTTTTCATTGTTGTTGAGGGAGAGGGGGTTTCACGTACTGATCTTTACAATTTACTTTGAAATATTTTTAAGAATAAAAAGGAGTGACAGTTAGGTATGTAATAGAGCAAAGACCACAAATTCCTAATTGTAGAACTACACAGGGGTACGTTCACTGTAATTTCTTTCAGCTTCTCTTTGCATTTGAGTATTTTCTGAATTAAACGTTCAGAGGAAATGCATTCAGTACCTTTTAGAAAACTTTACTAAATCCCAGACTATATTTGGGTTTCATCAGCTCCCACTAAGTGTTGTCTTTCCATTTCAGGATACGTAGCCAGGATCCCACTTTGCAAACTGCCCGTCTTATCTCCCTAGACGCCTCTGGTCTGTCACCCTTTATCTATCTCTGTCTCTCATGACCTTGACAATTCTGAAGACTGCTGGGCAGGTTCTGTGTATTACAACCCTCAGGTGGGATCTGTCTGACCGTTTTTCTCACAGTTAACCTGGGATGATTGGTTCTGAAGGGGGAACCATGGAGGCAAGGTGTCCTCATGTTAAGAGTACATGCTCACAGCATGCATGACCACTGGTGATGCTAACCTTGATTATCTGGTTAAGGTCAGTGTTTATGGGTTTTCTCTACTGTAAATTTACCTTTTCACACTTTGTATAATCTCTTTTTTTAGAAGCAAGTCACCAAATTCAGTCCACACCAAGAGCTGGGGGAAATTAAGTCTCCCATTCCTGAAGGGGTAAGTATCTACATAAACCATTTGGAATTCCTCGACAAGAAGGACAACTCTTTTCCCTACATAAGCTTATATACATTTATTTTAATCTGGGATATAAAGCAGTACCACTCCATTTTTTTTGCTCAAAGTGTTCTGGCTTTGGCTATTAGGAGGTCATTGATGTTGGCTCCTATGTCCTTTGGCAAGCCCCCTTCCTTTGTTTTTTGAGGATTTCCTTATTTTCTGGTAATACGAGATGCTCTAGACCTATAATTATCCATTTCTCCAAAAGCCCAGATTACTTTTATTGAAGAACGGTATTTAGAAACCAAGACCTGGGGATGTTGTTGCTACTCGGGTGTCACTGCTTCCAAGCTCTCTCAATCTAGATTTTCTAGACAGATCTAGAAAATACATATATGTACCCAACCCAGGTATGCACAATCACCTATCTGTATTAAGCTAAACATAAGGATGTCTCCAACTCTAATCCAGTACCATGTGATTCACTGCAGTCTTCTGCCCTTGCTTAACTTTAAATTCTCTCTCCAACAGTGGGAAAGCTGTCTCCCACCATCCACCATCCATTTATTTGTTGGACCACTAAATACATTTTTCAGAATTGTTAACCCGTACTGCCATGAGAAACAACCTTACCAACTAGAGTAAATTGTTAATGTACAGTTCCTTTTGTATTTAGCCTTATAGTGTCTAAGCAAAATACCATTTTCCAAAGGTACTTGGTCTCATGCCTTTTTGTCCTCAACCCTTTCAGTGAGGTTATGCAAAACGACTGTGATACAGAGTCTCATGTCAAGGTCTGCATTCACCAGAGAATACACACCCACACACACTAGTTTATTGGTTTTAATTTGTATACACTTCTTACATAAAGTTCTTTTTCTTTTCCAGTTTTACTGGGGCATAATCAACAAACACAATTATAAGCTAAAGTGCACAAAGTGATGTTTTGATGTGCACATATTTTGTGAAAGAATTTTCCCCCTCCAAATTAATTAACACATCTTTGCCTCCCTCACTCACCCCTTGAGAATACGTGTAAGTTCTACTCTCTTAGCGATTTCAATTATACAATACAGTGTTAACAACTATAGTCCCCATGTTATATATTGGATCCTCAGACTTTATTCATCTTATAACTCAAAGTTTGTACTCCTCTACAAAACTCTATTTCCCTCATCTCCCAGCAACCATTATTCTACTCTGTTTCTACCAACTCAAGGTTTGTTTTTGTTTTTTCAATGATTCCACATATAAATGATACCATACAGTGTTTGTCTTTCTCTATTGGGCTTATTTCACTTAGCATAACGCCCTCCAGGTTCAACTATGTTCCAAGTAAGAAAATTTCCTTCTTTCTTAAGGCTGAATAGTATTCTGTTGTACATACACAACCAACTTTTTTAGTCCATCATCCACTGATGAAAATAAGTGGTCTGCCTAAGTTATTTAGTACCTATTTTATCTGAACAGTCTATTTAAATACTAGACATCACTTTCTATTGGTATACATGTTTTCTTTTATCCTTAGTACTTTAGTACTTATTTCTGAGTGTACCTCAGAACACCTAGAATAGTTCTGAACCAGAGTGACTACCTAGATACTAATAAAATGAACAGATTATACAAATTAAAATTTTAACTACTATGTTAAGTTGATTCTAACAGTTTAATTGCTGGAGATCTTTCAATAAAACTATTGAGGGAGAATGTTCATTGCAGGGTTATTTAAATATTAATAATAAGTAGACAGTTTTAAAAGTATACCAATAGGCTGGAATTTGAACTACATGGAGTCATTAGAAATCATTTGTAAAACACATTATTTGAGACAATATGCACTTTATGTGTGTACATAAAAAAAGCAAACTATACAAAAAGTACAGCATATCACTTAACATATATACATGTACACCTGCGAAAGAAAACACTGAAGGAAGGAAACACATCAAAAAATTATTTTTTGAAGCTCCTGTCTTCTATTTTAATTAAAACTAAAAGACAGAAGACTGTATTCTGTGTCTTCTTTCAAGATCTCATAAGGTGTTGGACCAGGGAAAGAGGAAGAAACAGAATCACAAGTTACATACTGGAGCTCCACATCTAGGTAAGGACCAAAGAAAACCAAGCAAAAAGCACGGCTGGGGAGTGCCCTTAGGTCAGCTGTAATCTGAGACTAACATTAAAAAGGTGAGGATGTGGTGCCTGAGATAATACATCCATTACAGAAGGAAATACAGGAGCAGAATGGAGAGCTGTCTGGGAAGCATCTGAGAGATGCGGGGCTTGGACAGAGCCTTCAAGGACAGGAGAGATTTCAAAGGAAGGAGGCAGCATGAATGGAGACAAGCAGTAAGCAGTATTTCCATCCACCTGGAAGTTTTTTCATCCCATTCCATAAAAACCCAAGGAAGATTTTAAGCAGTGACAGCCACAGGGAGAGCTTCAGTTTAAAGTGTCCCGCCCTCTTGACAAAGGGCTTGTGGGGATTGGTACAGGATTACCTAATAGGATCTGGTCAGCCTGTAGCAGACTGGATAACCTCAACTGGCTGATAACTGGACTAGCTCTGGTTTTCAAAGATTAACATTTTTACATTGGAATTTATACTGTATCCCTATAAAACTGTGAGTCATTCAGTCACATTCGACTCTTTGCGACCCCATGAACTGAGCTCGCTAGGCTCCTCTGTCCATGTAATTGTCCAGGCAAGAACACTGGAGTGGGTAGGGTAGCCATTCCCTTCTCCAGGGGATCTTCCCAACCCAGGGCTTGAACCTGGGTCTCCCACATTTGCAGACAGATCTGTTCATCATCTGAGCCACCAGGGAAGCCCATCCCTATAAAAAGTGCTTGTTACTGTAGAACACAAACACACACATGGTAACCATCCATTACACTGAAAAGGTCAATGGCAACAATGACCAGCTTTCAGCTTGTCACAACTTTTCCAAGCACACCAGCCAGCTACCCCCAGGGCCAGATCACACACAGGGGTAAATTCAAAGACAGCTACAGGACAACGTTCTGCAGACACAGGGGCAACACCCCTAGAGAATCCACTTCTCAACACCAAGAGCTCAGGAGGAACAAGTGTTTGTTAACATTTAACTAGACAAGGCAGCAGATGTTTTACACAAGTTATCTCTTAGTCTTCCCAACCAGCAAGACAAGGATTAGTCTTGTAAATGGCCACTCAGTTTGGAAATGGCAAAACTTTAATTCACACTCAGCTCCATCCAGCTTTAAGCCTGTTATCTTTCACTTGGAGTGATATCATGTGTTTCAACAAACTTCAAAAGCAGACTTAAACATACCTTTAGTATCACTGGTTTAAAAAAAAAAAAAGAGGTATCTAATCAGTTTTTTCTCAAAATAGTTATAATTCATATATGATGCCAAGAATTCAATTTAAAAATCTAAAGCATATTTTCAAGCCCCAATGGAATAAACACGATTTTCAAAGTATTACAAACTATAACATTACAAATATTATAACATTTTTTTAAAATGATTACAAGTCTAAAATATTAAAAACTCAACTTTATCACAATATGAATACTTCTCAAATTGAGACAGAATCATCCAGACTGACCTTTTTCATTCTCAGTGAAGACTAATCAAGTTTGTATTCTAAAATGTACTACCCTCTTCCTTTCTGTATGTCTTCTCCTCCCCTTCCACTCACTCTCCCCTCCCCACAAAGAGAGGTTCTCTTTCTACCATTAACTGCAAAACCAAAATTCTATTCTGTGATCTATAAACCATTAACTATAAAAGATTAGGGCCCATTGATAGTTTAATCTCCATGGTCCTGAGACAGAAATCCCCCTAGAAAGTTAAAACCAAGTATATCAGGAGTACGAGAGTTACTTTGCCCAAACCATCTAAAAAGCTTTCCGTATTGCAGTGATTTAATTTCTTAACCACTCTTTAGATGCTTTGGAGTGATGCTGTCAAATACACACTGTAGATGTCTGGAGTGTCACTGCCAAACCTTAGCTTGGAACCTCTACATGGTAGACCCTTAAATGTTTTAAAGTTACCTAATACAAACTTTGAAGGGGAAAATAGCACAATGTGATTAGAGCATACATTATACTCTTCTGTAGCCTACCTTTCAACAGTAGACTGAAGACATCTTTCCACACCACTCACCTCTCCCCCACCAAGTACAAAAGGGCTCGTTATTCCATTGTATGGGTGACCAAGATTTTCACCAAGCTCCTTTTGAGGTAAACATTTGATTTCCCCACTTTTTGGCTATTAAGCAATGGTGCAATAAAAACAATTTTATGTGTTTCTACAATTATTTCCTTACTATAAATGTCTAGAGCTGGAATTTCTGGGTCAAAGAGCTGTCATGCTTTAAATTAGCACACTGACAGGTTACCCTCCAGAAGGGTTGTGCCCGTTCATTCCCTCAACACTGCGTGAGTACTCAGTTTCACCACCACCCTTACCAACACTGGTATCATTCTTTTTCATCAAACCATCAGGGGGAAAAGTTATATTAGCATATAGTGAGCTGCCACCACGTGCCATATGCCTTACGTGTATTAGGACAGCCTTGTGGAGGCAGGTCCCACATACACCACTCTAACTGATGGGAAACCACTGCCCGAGTATGCTAAGTAACTTACCTAAGGCCACACGATTGTGTCAAAGATGCTACTGGGGTTTGAACCCAGTTCACTCATCACCAGAACACACAGTAGGAAATTTCTCAGGAATGTCAAAAACCTGTTTACTCACTCTCAATGGAACCCAACAATCTCTTTCCCCAGCAAAGCCTGGGGAAAGGCTTTTAAAATTCTGATTTCATGAACAGTTAGAAAGGCTGCTGGGCTGGGGTTAGGAGAATTCAAGGTTGAATTCAGCCACTTACGGATAGCTACTGTGTGACTGCTTACCCTGTCTCTTTCCTTGGCTGTAAGCTACACGTATGTACCATGTCTATCTCCAAATGTTGCTGCAAAGCCCCAAAGGAACCTCTATTCCTTCAACAATAGCCCTTTCTCTGTGCCCTGTGCTTCAGTGACACACAGGCCATCCATTCCAGTTCCAAGGGTCTAGGAAGGGGTGAACATCAATCCAGACAACCAGCACGGCTAAAAGAGTGCACAGGAGTGTGAGTGATTCAAGGGGCCCCTGGTGAAGGGGTAGCTGGGTTTCACAAAATAGCAGCCATCCAAAAAGACAAGAACAAAGACGCAACACCTGGGAAGACGCATGAAATCACACTGAACAGAAAAGTCTCTAAGTAAATGTATATTTTAGTCACATTTTTTACAAAGCCATATGCAAAGAAAGCAAGAGGATAAATTCACGGATGTTGCATTAAACACATAATATCATTCTTTTCTCCCCTTTCCCAAACTTTACAGAGCATCATTTAACATTTATAATTCTTAAAATATTTTAATTGCTATAAGAGCACAGATGGAAGTGATTAATTCTGACTGAAATAATGTATGTGAAAGTGGGAAACTCTAAAACCCCCCATGAATGGTATTATTGTCAGAGGATGAAATAATCTAGCATTCCGCATAATGGCGTTACAGTGCGCTAACACAAGTTATTTTTATATTCCGTCACTTGGTTTCCGGCTCACCTGATAACGTACAACATTAGTCATTTCTTTACAGTATTTTCTTTTTTGTAAAGAAATGCATGCATATGGAAAAATGGCCAAACAGCACAGAACGGTTTGCAGTAAAATGGAAGACTGTCATCTATCCCAGCCCCCCAGCAAAGGCAACTGCTGTGTAGTCTCTTGTATACATACTCCCAAAGATACCCTATGAATATTTTTTTCATTTAAAAATATTCTTGGAAGTTTTTCCTTAAGAGCACAAATAAACCTACCTCGTTCTCTTAACATCTGCAGATCACTCTCTTGCATGGACGCACCAGAATTTATTTAATCAGACTCTGCACTAAGAAAATGCCTGACAAAACTATTAAGCACTACTTACATAAGTCTTTTCCCTTACATTTTGATCCTCCATCCTAGAAAATGTTACATCTTCTAAGCTCTTCAGCCAGCATTCCAGGCCTACCAACACCTTCATAGATACCAGGATTCAGGGTTCCTTTCCCTGTTTCAGCTTCCAGCCAAAGCCAGATTGACTTCTCCCAGACTGACCATCCATCCATAGCTCGTGCTGCTAATAGGGCAGCCACCCATCCCACCTTCCTTTCCTTGGTTAATTCTCACTCAGTGCTTTAACGCGGGGTTTGGGCATAACCTCCTTCAGGAAGGAAGGATCTCCCAGCCCTGAGGGCACAGGAAATGCTTTGTTCGTGGTTCCTGCCACAGCTTGGGTCTTGGCACCTCCTCACCTCCTCATGATGAATGTGTATGCGTCAGCCCTGACCACCAGAATTTAAGCTCCCCAGGACAGAAACCATCTCTAAATAATCTTTGTAACTGCCGAAATTCAGTACAAAGTCTAGCACACTAACTATATTTAATATCCATTGAATCAAGCTTGAAATGAATAATGAAACTTCTGAACACCTCTTAGGTGCAAAGCCCTAGGAAGAGGTGCTGGACAAACAGTATTTCTCCCTGGGTACAATGATTCCCATATTACAGATGAAGAAACTGAGGGCCCTGATGTTAAGAAACCTGTCCAAGGGTATAAAGAAGAGCTGAAATTTGAAACCAAGTCTACTTTACTCCAAAATCTTTGATCTCTCCATTATGCTTTTCTTCTACATATCTGGATGCTGGGAGTTAAGTGAGGAGGTGAAACAAAGAGTCCTGAAAGGTGAGACATGTTCATTAACACTGTGGATAACCTAAGGGCACTGTAGTCCTCCTCCCCAAAAGTCAGCCAAAAGCAATCTGTAATGTAGGACTAAAATGGGAAAGAACAAAAAGGTTATGAGAAGTAAATCTTATCTACAGCATCCACAAATATGCACTTAATTAGCACACTGAAGGCAGAGTCTTTCAGGAGCCATTCAAAATGAGAACAAGCAGAGGTAAGAAGGTGGTGGGTGTGGGGGGTTGTGTGTGTGTGTGTGTGTGTGTCGCTCAGTAGTGTCCGACTCTTTGCAACCCGACTAACTCCTTGCTCCCCCTGTGAGCACAGCTAGTTACGTCCCAAGTTTCCCTCCCCAGCCCCCTAACTCTGCACCTTCTACAGTACCCAGGCGACTCACTGAAACTGACATTTGCACCGGCACTCCTAAAGGATTTTAAATTTCACTGCTTCTGCTCTGGCAGATAGCTACGCCCACCACGGGCGAGAGGTGGGACAGAAGTGCAGCACTGCAGAAGTTGGTACCCGGGTCTGTGGACCTTCTCTGAGATCCAGGGCTGGGCACAGACACCCCCCAACTCATCCACAAACTGGGCCTAGGAATAATACCTTCTTCCTTTTAGGGGCTTAAAGAAAATGCAAGTAGGTAATTTAAGAAGCACTTAGCGCAGAGCTGGCACCAAGTGAGGGCTCATTGGCCTCTCTCCAGTGACTGAACTAACGAACCACAGGGCAGGCTGACCCCTCCCGTTCCCTCCATCAGGATGGAGACCAAGGAAAAGCAGCTGGGAAGCCCCATAATTAACACAGGAAGTAGTAAATGGCATTTAGCAAAGGTGGGAAAACCAGAGGAGGCAGCTCCTCCCTCCCACACAGAAGAACTGTGAACCAATCAGCAGCAGTCAATGAACCCAAACCTGTTCACTAGAGGAGACAAAGAAGCAAAACAGCCCAAGAGTAACCGGATACCAACATAAAAGATACACAGGCTGAAAACAAAACTGGAAAAACCCTGTCTCCCCTATTACGGGCCATGGAGACAAGAAAGCCTCCCAACTCCGGAGAAAAAAAGTGGGATAAGGGCTGTGAAGACAGGCACTGGGCGGTGAGCCCTGAACACCCGCCCAGTGCAGTGAGGAGGCACTGGAGGTGTGCGGAGTTAAGCGCAGCTCCGGGCCCCGCCCTCCCTGCCTGACCAGGAGTGTGGCTGGGTTTAGGTGCAGTGTTACGTCACTCAACTCCCAAAACACCCTTCAAAAGCACCAGCATTCCAGCATTCCAAAGTCACAGAAAACCAGCTCAAGAAGGCTGGGTAAACCTCCCAGGGTCACAGTGATGCGGAGGGGCTAAGCTGTGACCTGAACTGGCTTCAAAGTCTTCTGTACCAACAAAAGACCTGGCTGGGGTGGGGTGGCAAGGGTGGAGGGTGAAGTGGGTGAAGGTGGTCAAAAGGTAAAACTTCTAGTTATGAAATAATAGTTCCTGGGTATGTCATGTACATCATGGTGACTAGTTAAAGATACTGTACTGTTTGGTAAAAGTCACTATACAGTCCATGGAATTCTCCAGGCCAAAATACTGGAGTGGGTAGCCTTTCCCTTCTTCAGGGGATCTTCCACCCAAGGATTAAACCCAGGTCTCCCACATTGCAGGCGGATTCTCTACCAGCTGGGCGGGGGCTTATTTTTTGTTTTGGTTTGGTCATGCCTCAAAGGCATGTGGATCTTAGTTCCCCAACCAGGAATCACACCCATGTCCCATAAATTAGAAGCACCGAGTCTTCACCACTGGATCAACAGGGAAATCCCAATGATAATGTATTGTATACTTTAAAGTTACCAAGAGAATAGAGCTTAGAAGTTCTCCTTTCAAGGGAAAAAAATTGTAGCCATGTGCGGTGATGGATGTTAATGAGACTTACTGTGGTGGTCATTTCACAGTATCTACAAATGCTGGATCATTACATTACAAGCCTGAAACTAATGTTACATGTCAATTCTATCTCAATAGAAAAAAAAAAAAAGACCCAACTGACAGAGAGGAAGGGGAGAGGAATCTAGGCTGGGTTCAAGACTACTAACAAAGCAAATGGTGTAATAACCAGTAGGCTGACTGGGCTTAAAACCTCGACTTCAAAGAGTTGAGTCCTTTTTGGTGTCTTTTTTCCCAGGATTTACTGTGATATTGTTGACATATGTGTAAGTTTAAGGCGTATGACATGGTGGTTTGACACAGATATACAGTGCAAAACAACTACCACTTTAAAGGTTGGTTCATACCTCCGTCCCTTACAATATTACCACTTGTGTCTCTGTGGTGATAACATTTTAAGACCAACTTTCTCAACAACTTTGAGATCTATAATACAGCATCATTAATGATCAAATCTATACTACAGCAATGTTAATGATCAAGTCTATAATACAGCATCATTAATGGTAGTCACCAAGCTGTACATCAGATCCCCACTGGGCGACTTTTTCATCTGTGACAACCTAGGCCACTCCCAGGCAAACCAAGAACCCTATGATATTGTTCCTCACTCTCCACATCCCAGGTTCCCTCCTCCAACCTCTTTTTCATAAACAAGAAAAATACTCAGAATCTAATTTCACTAGAAACTTCTTGCCAAAGGTCCGTTTAAAAGGCCAAAAAACCCAAACCTAATTTTGAGGGCTTGCTACTTTTATGTATGAATCCAAATAACTAAAAAGCATCCTTGGCAGAACTAAATATGAATGTACATAGTAAGTTCCTAAAAAAAAAAAAACCAAGCAATTCTCCTAGGTGTTCCTTTTCACCAGAGATCAAAACCATGTTGTTCAAGGGGCTCTCAAAAGCTCCAGGACAGAAGTAAAATGAAAGGCCAGGTTAGGCCATTCAGAGTCAAACACCCTCAAAAGCAGGATCTGGTTGCACCCTTCCTCACTCACCCCGAGATTCTGATAGAAACATAGCTGCCAAACCCCACTCCAGACCAACTGAAACACCACCTTCAGGCAGGCCTGGAAATGTGCAGGCAGAGTAAGAGCCCAGGTCATTCCTGCATGCACCACAATTCTGCTCTGGAACTAGAGGCTATAGGAGCAAGGGCTGTTATCCATCCCCTCCTATGGAAGTTCTACTCCAAGCCCATCCAGAGGACATGAAGGAGTTTCCACAGGGAAGTGGGGATGCCGCTTGAGAAACCCTATTTCCTCCTGCCCACTTAGCATTCCCAGCTGTGTATCCCAAAGGGGCCTCGAACTGCCCTTCCTGTCCTGAGAGTTTTTGGTTCCTGATAACACTCACCATCCCTCGCTTGCTGCCCAGCCTGGAAGCAGCCTTGCTCTCTGCCTTCAGTCTGCTGCCATGTATCCCTTTTCCTTTCTGGAAGCAGCATCTACTCCACTGCAAAACTCATCTTCCCACACACACTTTTTGGTGTTTTCATCCCTCTGTTCTGAAAGCCTGGTGAGGTCTTCCCAAGTGGCTCCGTGGTAAAGAATCTGACTGCCAATGCAGGAGATGCGGGTTTGATCTCTGGTCCAGGAAGATCCCACACGCCCTGGAGCAACTAAGCCCATGCACCACAACTATTGAGCTTGCACTCTAGAACCCAGGAGCTGCAACTACTCAGCCTATTTGCCACAAACTACTGATCCCACACACCCTAGACCATGGGCTCCGCAATGAAGCCACTGCAACGAGAAGCCCAGGCACTGCAACTAGAGAGTAACCCTCTCTCACCACAACTAGAGAAAAGCCAGAGCAGCATCGAAGACACAGCACAGCCAAAAACAAACAATTACATAAATAAATAAAAATAAAAGCCTGGTGACACAGGACTGGCAACTTGCGTTCAAAGCTTGGCTGAGCCCGTTTCCTTCTCTGCAAAACGAGGATCAGAACAACAGCACTCTGCAAAGTTTCTGCGAACGTGATAGGAGCTAATGCACCCTAAATCCACGATAAAAGGGGTTCAACGGACTTTCATTCTCTTCCTCCCACTAACTCGGGCCTCAAACATCAGCTCTCACCTGACCTACTTCAAAAGCCTCATCGCAGCGAACTCTGACATCCATCTGTCCCCACGCCAGCCTCCCCTCCACATCACAGCCACCAAAGCTTTCCTCCAACGTGCGGCTCTGATTACATCATCTCCCTGCTTTAAAACCTTTGACAGCTATCACTTGCTTTACAGGATCAAGTCCATACTTCTTAGCCTGGCAAGCAAGGCCTTTTGCAATCTGGCTCTCCCCCTCCCTGCCACTGCACCCAAATGCCAGGCACCATCTGTTCTAGTAACAGCACCCCAAACACGACTTGCATTTTCATGCCTCCCAGCCTCTGCTGAGCGTGCTCTCGTCAGAGAAAGCCCCTCACCCTCTCTCCCACCTGGCCAAGTGCTAGGTACCTTCCATCTCCTCTCTGAAGCCCCACCCCCACGCCAGCTACCAGCCCCACCTCTCCTGCCTCCCCCTCCTCCTGCCTTCCTTCTTCCTCTTCTCTCCTGCTGCACACACTTGTACTCAGCAAGACTTATCTCCTCAGAATGAGACACAGAGCTGGGCCTCAAACTCAGAAGGGCACAATGACAGCCCTCAATAAATACTCTTGGGGAAATTAATGCAAGGCTTCCACCTTTGACAAGTGGAAAGTTTCTAATTTGTCAAACAGTTAGCACCTTCATGGTAACTTTTTACTTCTAAAACTCTTTAAGGATATTATATTCAGTTGAGCCAGCTAAGACTGCTGTTAAGAAAGCAAAAAAAGAAGCCATGTCAGGGTCAAATGTCTATAAATCCCATCTGCTTAGAACTCAATCACTAGCCCTCTAGAAATGGTGTCTCTTCACTCTTTCCATGATGGGAGGGTGAAATCATGCCCTTTTGAGTCCTCCTGGCTTGACTTTGGTAGGAAAAGCTGCTGCTGCTGCTGCTGCTGCTGCTGCTAAGCAGGACAGTCTAAAGAGTCCTTCTTGCTTAAACAGAACATTACAGAAAGGAAGGGATAAACAAACTGTGACTTCATGGTAGAAAAAAAAAAAAAAAGTGTAAAAATACTCCAGTGCAGCTGGACTTGAGCACCCTTAAGGAATCAAGGTTATTCACAGGAAACAGGTACCGTATTACCTGGGCAGGGAGCAGCAAGAGACTCCATCTTCCTGAGACCTTTTTTTGCACAAGCCATTAGCAAAGCCAAATGCCCCAGGACTTATAAACAGCTGGTTAAAAGAAAACTTGTCTTTCTTCACCAATATATGCCTACTTAAGTAGCCTCCAAACTGTTCCTGGACTTCTGCTGTTCAAAACATGTGTGCATGCATGCTAAGTCGCTCATTCGTGTCTGACTCTTTGCAACCCCATGGACTGTGTAGCCCACCAGGCTTCTCTGTCCATGGGATTTTCCAGGCAAGAAAACTGCAGTGGGTTGCCATGCCCTCTTCCAAGGGATCTTCCCAACCCAGGGATCAAACCTGCTTCTCTTAAGTCTCCTGCATTGGCAGGCGGGCTCTTTATCACTAGCACCATGGATGTATTAATTCTCCCTTTCCGTGAGTCATTAATAGGGCACAAGCCAGTAAAGAGAGTCCTCCCCACTGAGGAGGATCCGGGGCCCATTGGAGTAGCATTGATGCCTCTCCTCTGCAGGAAGCCTGCACTCTTGGTTAGCAACAACCCTGTTCATAAACACACACCTATGACTGGAGAGTGGCACTGCAGACTTACACCATCTAAATAAAATAAAGTTTATTATTGTAAACCGCACTCCACCAAAACTCAACTGAAAGTCTTCGAAGTAGCTCATGGTCTCACAGACTTAGTAAATAAATGGACTTTTTAACATACTGACTTTCATTCAAACCAGGCGGTTTGTTAGCAATAACCTCATGGCAATAATAGAATATCCGTTTTATTCTCTGGTTCCTTCTCCTTTATATATTACCATCTAAAAATGTCTCATTTGTTTGTTCAAAACATTTCATATAGACATCTGTCTAGTTGTTTGAATGTAAGTGACTGACAAACCACACATAAAAGTTATCTTGAAATCAAGTTCTTGTATACCTACGGCTAGTCCATGTTGATGTATGGCAGAAACTAAGGCAATAGGGTAAAGCAATTATCCTCCAATTAAAAATAAAAATTCAAAAAAGAAATCAAATTCTTATCTGGACTTCTATAACAAGTATTTTAAAATTAGCAATTTCTAAAACACGCAGAACAAATGAAAATTTCTATTCATTTACTGCTCCAGAAGTTGAATTTTAAAATAGGGTTAAGAGAAGAAGGAAGAAAAGGACCTGTTTTGGGAACCTATTAGGCAAGTTCAGTCGCTCAGTCATGTCCGACTCTTTGCGACCCCATGAATCGCAGCACGCCAGGCCTCCCTGTCCATCACCAACTCCCAGAGGTCAAACTCACATCCATCGAGTCGGTGATGCCATCCAGCCATTTCATCCTCTGTCATCCCCTTCTCCTCCTGCTCCCAGCATCAGAGTCTTTTCCAATGAGTCAACTCTTCACATGAGGTGGCCAAAGTACTGGAGTTTCAGCTTTAGCATTATTCCTTCCAAAGAACACCCAGGACCAATTTCCTTTAGAATGGACTGGTTGGATCTCCTTGCAGTCCAAGGGACTCTCAAGAGTCTTCTCCAACACCACAGTTCAAAAGCATCAATTGTTTGGCGCTCAGCTTTCTTCACAGTCCAACTCTCACATCCATACATGACCACTGGAAAAACCATAGCCTTGACTAGACAGACCTTTGTTGGCAAAGTAATGTCTCTGCTTTTCAATATGCTATCTAGGTTGGTCATAACTTTCCTTCCAAGGAGTGTCTTTTAATTTCATTGCTGCACTCTCCATCTGCAGTGATTTTGGAACCCAAAAAATAAAGTCTGTCACTGTTTCCATTGTTTCCCCATCTATTTCCCATGAAGTGATGGGACCGGATGCCATGATCTTCATTTTCTGAATGTTGAGCTTTAAGCCAACTTTTTCACTCTCCTCTATCACTTTCATCAAGAGGTTTTTTAGTTCCTCTTCACTTTCTGCCATAAGGCTGGTGTCATCTGCATATCTATTAGCCAAGCACAGTGCTAATTATTTTGTATAGGTTCTCACCTTTAGTCTTGGCATAAACCCTGCGAAACAGGAATTACTATCCCATTTTACAAAGAGACAGCAATCCAGTAAACCACCTATGGTTCCTCTAGCTTCCAAGATCATGCTTTTTTCACTATCTCCTATATATTTGTTGTTGTTCTTCAGTTGCTAAGTCATATCTGACTCTTCTGCAACCCCATGGACTGTAGCCCCCCAGGCTCCTCTGTCCATGGGATTTTCCAGGCAAGAATACTGGAGTGGATTGTCATTTCAAACTCCAGGGCATCTTCCCCACCCAGGGATCAAACCCATGTCTCCTGCATTGCAGGCAGATTCTTCACCACTGAACCACCAGGAAAGCCCCATCCTCCTACAGATTAGTTTTTTGTTTTTTGTTTTGTTTTTTTTAAGGAGGAGAAAAAAAGCTGTGTTGTTTAGTTACAAAGCACTGCTCTATCCAAGGCACCTTATTATTCACAAAAGGCAAACTGTAATATATGAAATAGTATTGCCGCCCACTAAGGGGTTAAACATAAGACTATGCTGGGATTTGCCAATAATAGCTTTCATCCCTCCATCAAAGCTACTTTATATATACCATACTAGTCTTCATTAATACACATAAAGCTCCTTTAATTTTTCCCAGACATAAAACAAGCACTTGGAAAGCTATCAAGGGAAAAAACTTAAATATAAAATTAAATTAGCAAAGTCAGTTATAATATGAATTTTTATTTACATGTCTGAATTTCTAAGACAATGTACATATAAAATTATCACCCTGAGGGTGTATGTAGATTTGTGGCTATACTTCAAATTAGCATAAGCATTTATCAGAAAAATACTGTTAAAATTTATCGAGTGTAGGTAGAATTAATGCATATTTCTAAATTTATGTGTTTAGAAATAAATCTTTATAGAACCATGTTTTACCATTATAATTCAGATAACTTGTCATTCTGAATAAAATTCCACCACCAGCAACATTTCACACTCAAGCCATTCTACCCGAGTCACATGGTTTATAATCTTAAGATACACTAAAAACGTATACCCATTTAACCAGGTCAGCTACTCAGAATACCACCGTGTTTTCAACCACAATTGGAATAAATCAAACTTGCATCCCTCCCCTGATATACTCATAAATTTCCAAACAAACTGTAAGTCATACTTAATATTTTAAAAAGTAACTTAAGAATTCTAAATTAAATTGCCTATTCTCAAATCATAAGCATAGTCTAGGACATATTCTTGCAAAAATTATTTAACCTGAATCTAAACTTGCCTTGAGATTAAAGGAAAACTTCTAGTTTAGAGGAAATATAGGGGACAGAGGAACAAGGTAAACACCACCACAAGGAAACAAATCCAGACATGTACATCCTACAAACTCTCTTCTGAAGGTCAGGAGAGGGAGAGAGGAGATGGCCAGATAGTCTTTTTCTATATTTAAAAAAGCGACAGGGACAAAAGCAACAACCCACAGTGCAGTACGTAAACCCTGACCGAATCCTGATTCCCAAAATGAGAAATGGTGACAGATGACATTTGGTGAACAATTAGATAACAGTAAGAAATCAGTTAATTTTCTTTAAAGTGATAAAGAGGTGGTGATTTTTGTCCCTAAGTCCTTAGTTAGAAATGCATACTGAAGTTCGTCAGGTGAATTATAAAATGTCTGGGATTTGCTTTAAAATAATTTAAGCAAATTAAGCAATCCATTGGCAAATGTTTCTACAATTTAATCCATTTGAGAAATACTAAATCCTGTTTCCCTTCAAGGAGATTGAGGATGAATATTAGAAATAAGGATGGTCAAAAGTTCTGTAAATACCTGTTTTACTTTGATTAACCCTGATTTTCCCACTTAAACAGAAACCTTTTTTCCCTGCATAATATCTATAAACTTTCTGAGAATCAGTTTCTGTGGAACCCACCTTGGGAAGTGCTGCCTTATAGACATACACCACTCTGAGGTAAGGTTCTCTTAAGTCACATGCATGCTTCAAGAACCCTGAATAATCAAATATTCACAACTGCATCTATTCACAATGTAGGAACCAGCACTTTTTCTGTCTTTTGAGTCTGAAAGTTATTATCATGGTGGTGGTGGTGGTGGTTTAGTAACTAAGTCATGTCCGACTCTCTGCAACCCTATGGACTGTAGCCCACCAGGCTCCTCTGCCCATGGGATTTCTCAGGCAAGAATACTGGTGTGGATCACCAGTTCCTTCTCTGGTAACTTACTTGTTAAACTAACATGTTTTAATTTATGTCACGCTCTGTAATATGAAAATAGCCACTGCAAAATTTTAGTTATTCACAACTACTTTCTTGGAAATCTTCAATGGAATAGATTTCAAATTCTTAAGTTTCAAACCACACTGAGTTTTCACTTTCAAAACTACCTAGAGATATTTCGAAGGGTCCCTCCCCAAATCCTCTGCAATGACTCCTCAAAATAAGTTACTGGCTTCCCAGAAACAAAACACAAAACAAAATATAACCCCAAGTCAAACCTCTTCAACCACTGATGGTACTTAAGGATTCCCAGGAACTCACCTCAAAGACCCCCATCTTTATGCACCAGAAGTGGTTCCATTCTCATAAGTGGATTCTCTGGGTATCTGAACAACTAAATCCCAAGATAAGTTCACTTTACCACAAACTCTACTTACTCCACAGCTAAAAGTTTTATAGCAAGCTGTGAACTAATATCTGTAGTTTGGTTTTGGGTCTTTGTTTGCTTGTTTGTTTAGAAAAACTGCATCCTATTCCATTTAAGAACCCCAACACTTAAAAAAAAAATCCTTTGGTAATTCACTTAAAAGAGAACAAAAACGGCTAACGAAGAAATCTAAGCTAGAAGTCACTACGACAAGGAAAGAATCAAATTTGATGTCTCCTTTGCATCTGGGAGGCAACTTACAACATTCAAAACCCTTTCATATACATTCCATCATCTGACCCTCAAAACCCTGGAGAGACGCCTGTTTTCCATCATGATAGCATATATCTAACATGGTTCAACTTGAAAGCTGACAACCTATCAACCCTCAATTATCCTCACCAGAGAGAATATAAGCATAAACAATTTGATTCAGCTGAGCAGAGTAGAGAGCCTCACCACTTGTCTCTCAACGGGGACTCTTAGGCCAGACCCTATTGTAGGGACTTATTTTATTGCCCATGATTTTGCTTGGGGGTACTTGCAGACAGCTAACTGTCCATAGGCATTTAGATCTACACACATAAAATCCTCCAGGCCTTTCCTATTATTGCATAAGGAGAGCAGACTCTCCTTTGAACTCACTATACCTGCCCAGGATGGTCCAGGAATATTTTTGTAGCAACATCCCATGGAGTTTTCCATTTGCACTCATGCCAGTGTTCCGACATGAAAGAAGGACAACATGTAACTGCAGGCAACATGTATAAGGGCAGTTTTGAAATAAAGTGACCGTGGTTTGGATCCCGGATCCTCCTGTCTTGACTGTGTGTGCTCCCTGCTCTCAGATCCCTCACAGGTATATGGCACTTTCTACCTCCTAAGGTTGCAGGGAGCTGGAGGAAAGACGCCCTCCCCATGGTAATCAGCACAGAAGGGGATTTACAGCTGTTGAGTTCTCTGCCTGCCTCCCTTTCCCTCAGAAGGGGAAACAAGCAATTTTGTAAAATGACTAAGGCAAGCCGGACCCCAACCACCAAGAAGCCTATGACCCATAGGCAAAGCAAGCAGGCAAATGACTTTTCAATAAAAAGGCAAACAGAGAAAAACATTATAATCAATGTACAAGCAATGTGCTAGGGAGGTGAAAGAGAAGGAACCATTTAGAGGCAGAAGGGGGAAATCAGAAAAATGTGAATGAGAAAGCACTATTTACTTGAGCTAAGCCTTTAAGGACAATGAAAATTTCAGTGGTAGGAGGAGGGGAGAACAGGTCCTCCGAGGCAAAATTGAAAAGATGTAGGTTATCAACGGACCCAGCAGGGGCTCAGTGGCAGACAAACAGAGAGGCCAATTGGGTCTGGTAAAGAAAGTTACAAATCATATCACAGAGAATCTTGAAACCTAGATGGGAACTGCCAGGGGTCTTACCTGTCCTTACATTAGCTGTGGTGTTTTTGGCTTTAAGTAACACAAGTACATGAAAATAAGGGACAAGTGACTTAAACTATGGTCTCAAAACCTTTTGATCATGTAGCCCTAACAGTAAAAAAAAAAAAAAAAAAAAAAGGGAAACCTATATCCCCCAATAGTTTATATGTAATTAAAACACTTCTTCTTCAAGTCACTCAGTCATGTCCGACTCTTTGCGACCCTATGCACTATACAGTCCATGGAATTCTCCAGGCCAGAATACTGGAGTGGATAAGTAGCCTTTCCCTTCTCCAGGGAACCTTCCCAACCCAGGGACTGAACCCAGGTCTCCTGCATTGCAGGTGAATTCTTTACCAGTTGAGCCACAAAGGAAGCCCTAGAGTTATCAATTACCAGGGAAACTCATACATGATAAAACATCCATTAAAAACTCTTTAAAGGATGAGAATGATTCAAACAGTATTCTCAAGTTTATTTGTATTTGTTAATATACCTCTATACACAATGTTGGTGCCAACTCATTAAATTTGATTTAAAAGTAATTTCCTAATCTCAAATAAGACATTTTCTTATTCCTATGGATTTTAGATTTACATCATTATCATTTAACTTTCTTTGAAAGAATCTTTTTTAAACCACTTGCCTATTTTGTAGGAGCCAATTTACTTAAAACTAGATGATATAACCCATAAATCTGTTTACATGGATAGAGTTCACCAAAGGCAAGAACAGGAATGAGAGTGCCATTGTCAATTCCAGCAGGTTGTAAAATGCCTCCTCTGCCCTCAGGTGACCTTGTATAACCTAAGTACAGAAGACTCTCAGATATACCAACTAGTGTCAACTCATCTGTTAAATATTAGTAAAGCTTTTTTCTCGACAAACTTCTAATATTTCTTCCCATGTTGGATGGTCTGGCACACTCTACGTGGGGAATCACTGCTTCAAACAATAATAAAAAAAATTCCCCACATAAGAAGTTCTGAGTCACAGTGGTTTCAGGGTTGGTTAATTCTGCAACTAAAAAAAAAAGTCACCGTGGTCTTAGGCCCCTTACATCTTTATGATTTTCAGAGTTTCAACCTGTTTTATTTTGCTGACAATATTGGGCTCCCAGTATGGTAGGAAATATAGTTGGTCACACCCTTACTCATTAACCAGTCACTAGCAACAGGTACGGTATTACTAAAGTTGACTTGGCTTAATCACGATTCACTACCTGGGGCAGAAAATACACCCAACTTACCCTGAAACACATGGGCAATGGAAAACTAACCGAAAGCAGGGTCATATTATCAAGCAACATGGTAAATTATTACAGCAGTGGTCCCCGCAATGAATCATGCAACCACCAGAGCCTGAGGGAGCCCAGACCCAGGCAGAAAAACCACCCAGCAGAACTCAGCTCCAGCTGCTGAATTCCAAGCAAATAAAGGGTTGCTGGTTTAAGCCACAAGAAGGAAGGGAGGACCAGGAAGGGGAATGCTGTGGTATGGGCAAGAGACTACCTCTGCCACAGCGCTTTGTGTATGTAGGACAATGGATGAAGAAAGAACAACACTGTTTCATTCCCACGTAATTTTTTAAATTCAGTCATCTAGCTCAGAGTCAACAAGCACTCAATAAACATTAATAATTGATGTTACTAATCCCCAGTAATTTAAAATAAAGCATGGCAGACAGAAGGGAGTATAATGGGTTACATGGGAATAATGACCAACTCTCTTTTTTTTTTTTTTTTTGCAGTAATTCAATACCCTATTACCCAAATGCCTGAGCATGCAGCCATTCAGATACCCACAGAATGTGGAAAAGTCTACTACTCTCAAGACTACAGTGTATATATCACAGAAGCATTAAAAAGGTTCATATTCTTCCACATATTGGTATGGAGTTATAACCAGCAATTCCACTTCTGGAAACCTATCCTGCATTAGGCAACGAGCCCTTTTTGTTTACCCAGCTCCCTCAATGTGGGAGACCTGGGTTCAATCCCAAGGTCGGGAAGATCTCCTCGAGAAAGAAAAGGCTACCCATTCCAGTATTCTGGCCTAGAGAATCCCATGGACCATACAGTCCATGGGGTCACAGAGTCGGACACGACTGAGCCACTTTCACTCCTTCTTCCATTAAAAATAACCCCCTTCTGTGTGGGATACTTTGTCTCCCCACAGTCCCATCTTGTGGACCTAACCCAACTTGCCAATTGTAACTCTCTGTTGGCTGGCATCAAGCCAATCTGAGCTCTCTCCAGGGTTTTCCCAAATTGGAACTGAGAACAAAGATTCAGTTTTATTTTTGGGTTTTTTTTATATTTTTATTTTATATTGGGAGTATAGCTGATTAATAATGCTGTGATAGTTTCAGGTAGACAGCAAAGTGACTCAGCCATACATACGTATGAATCCACTCTTCCAAACTCCCTTCCCATTCAGGGTGCCACAAAACATTGAGCAGAGTTCCCTGTACTCTACAGTAGGTCCTTGCTGGTTATCCATTTTAAATATAGCAATGTGTACAAGTCCATCCCTTCCCACTGCCCCCCCCCACATCCCCCCCCATCCCCGCCCCCAGTCCTCAGAGTCAGTTTCTTGAGGATGTGAAGTTCTGAAGCTACTAGCAGCCAGGTATCCCTATGTGCTGGGCTCTCTGACTTTTTTTTTTTACTTTATTTTTTATTGGGTCCTTTGATTTAATGATGAGTAAATCACATCCTGAGACAAAGGGCTCTGATAGCCTAAGACATTTCTTTCCAAACACCTAAATGTCAAAATGGGTTGGTTAAACAAATTATAATAATGTATGTAATGAATTTACAAAATAGCCATTAAAGCTGTGCTAAAGAATGTATTGATAGAACAGGGGTGGGGCAGGGGGAGCATATCACATAAGCATACACTGTACTCTAAACTGTGCAAATACATTATATGCACCTTTTTATGTCAAATCTTTTTCGTATTTCTTTAAAAGTTCATGTAATATACAATCCTACTTTTGCATGAGTATATATGCATGAAAAGATCACATCCAAGTGTTGCTTAGAGACTTCCCCAAATCCAACCCCAACTCACAGAGGTATTAAGTCTCTTCTGGGTATGGAAGGGAGGGTGGTGAGTCACCGTGGCTCTGGGCTATACAGCTGAACATCTTGGGTTCACATCTACATATAGTTGTGACTAGAAGATTTCTACTAATAAATTCCCTCATGGTAGTGGCGAAATCTGTGGGGACTAAAATCCAGGGACTATGCCATCCCTTTGCAATGCTTTTCTTGTCCTTGACATTTCTACCTATGCAACTCTTCTTTCCAGAATATTCTCCTTGATCACACACACCTTTGGGAACCCCTAAAGAGGACATCTATCCTAGGAGGGTTACTTCCATCAGTAACATGGAAACCCAACCCAAACCAGAACCTGTTCTATTCTGTACAAGATGTTTCTCGAGAGCCTTCTTTACCTAAAGTCCTCTCCTATCCTTCAAAATCTATTCCCCTATAATAAAAACCAGAAGCCATTCTTCTGCTTTGCTGCTCTTGTCCCCTTCTGCTGCTGCTGCTGCTAAGTCGCTTCAGTCGTGTCCGACTCTGTGCGACCCAATGGACGGCAGCCCACCAGGCTCCCCCGTCCCTGGGATTCTCCAGGCAAGAACACTGGAGTGGGTTGCCACTTCCTTCTCCAATGCATGAAAGTGAAAAGTGAAAGTGAAGTCGCTCAGTCGCATCCAACTCTTCGCAACCCCACAGACTGCAGCCCACCAGGCTCCTCTGTCCATGGGATTTTCCAGGCAAGAGTCCTAGCACACTGATAACTCTTCTCCCAACTTTATTACTGCTTCATAACTCTCTCTGTCCACACACATCTGGAAATGGCAGCCTTTTTACAGTCAGCCAAAGGCCCGTACAGTCAAAGCTATGGTTTTTCCAGTACTCATGTATGGATGTGAAAGTGTTAGTTAATCAGTAGTGTCTTTGCAACCCCATGGTCTATAGCCCACCAGGCTCTTCTGTCCATGGGATTTCCCAGGCAAAAATACTGGAGTGGGTTGGCATTCTCTTCTCAATGGCAGGGATCCCCAAGCCAGGGATCAAACCCCCATCACCTGCATTGCAGGCAGATTCTTTACTGTCTGAGGCACCAGGGAATAGGTCCCTCAGAGTGGGAGAAAATAACAGCAAATGAAACAAAAGATTAATCTCCAAAATACACAAGCAGCTCATGCAGCTCCATACCAGAAAAACAAGCAACCCAATCAAAAAGTAGGCAGAAGACCTAACAAACACTTATCCAAAGAACATATACAGATAGCTAATAAACACCTGAAAAGATGTTCAACATCACTCATTATTAGAGAAACGCAAATCAAAACTACGATCACCCTCACACCAGTCAGAATGGCCACTGGACCATAAGGAAGGCTGAGTACCAAAGAATTGATGCTTTAGAGATGTGATGCTAGAGAAGACTCTTGAGAGTCCCTTGGACTTCAAGGAGATCAAACCAGTCAATCCTAAAGAAAATCAACTCTGAATATTCATTGTAAGGACTGATGCTGAAGCTCCAATACTTTGGCCACCTGATGTGAAGATCTGACTCATTAGAAAAGACCCTGATTCTGAGAAAGACTGAAGGCAGGAGGAGAAGAGGGATGAGATGGTTACACAGTATCACTGACTCAAGGGACATGAGTTTGAGCAAACTTCAGAAGATAGTGAAGGACAGGGAAGCATGGCGTGCTGCAGTCCACGGGGCTGCAAAGAGTGGGGGCACGACTTAGCAACTGAACAACAACGGGTACTCATTAATTGCTTAGTTATTTTGAAAAGACGGTCTTCTGAGTATAAGTTTAAGAAGCTGAAGAAGGACAAGTTGCTCAGACATAAAAGAGTCTATAATAGCACATAATTTATTTTAGAACCCTTTAAAGAAAATCCATACCAGCTTCCAAATGAGTGTCAAGTTGCACTCAGTACTCTTAAATAGGCAAGCAGGGCACAGTATAAACATTTAGAGTCTGTGAAAATGGGTCACTTGCAGCCTACCACTTCTTTACCATTAAACCAATAGCGTAACAGAAGAATTTTTTTTCTTTTTTGCACAGCAAGTGATGCAAAATCAGACTAATCCAGACAGCAGTAGAAAGAGCCCAAGAACAATTTCACCAAAAATGGGACATTTATCCAGGCTTTGTAATTCAGCTGAGAGATACCAAGAAGAAAAGCAAATGATATATTTATTACTTATTTTAAAAAAGATGCACCGATTTGAGAAGTGATTTCCGTAAGAATGCTATCTGGGTTACAAATGGGGATTATAAATCACACCAGATCCTGAAGTCTACTTAATAAAAAAATAAGTTGGAAATAAACAAATGATTAAGTTAAGGTATATGAATTTCTGAAACTCTCTTGGGGAGAATGTTCTATTACCATTATTACTGAACTGTTTTTAATCTCTGACATCAAAGCATAGATGTTAACCCTGGGGTTCTGAAACCCAAGTAACTCATAAATGAAATATTATGAGAAAATGCCACATAGTAACTTAAGTCTGTCTGCCAAGTTTTAGCCAATTCACTTGTGACTTCATAAATAAAGACAGATATGGGGGTTGGAATAGAAAGAATCAAAAGACCTAGGTTCAAGCTCACCTCCACTGTTTACAGATGATATCAAGCAAACTGATCTAATTTGCCCAGCCTGTTTACTTAACTAAGGGTTTAAGAAAATAATATGTAAGTAAAGCCCTTTATGAACGCCTAAGTACTACTTTAATATTACAGAACTAGCTCCAGAATACCTACATTTCTCCAACTATTGGACAGTCACAGAACTTTATAGTTGAAAGATAATCTCATTTTAGGAAATGATAACGAGAAAACTAAGGCCCAGAAAAGCTAAAGAACCTAGTATACTGACAACATCTGTAAACTGGTAGGGGGTTAGGAAGAGGTTCTAGTTTTTCCTCTATTGAAATATGCATTTTAAAAGATGGTTCAAAACAAAGCTATCCTGCGAACTAATACAAATCCCTCCCCAGCAATACATATATTTCCTCTGCATTATTTTGCTTGTGTAAACTTTATTCCTGTAAAAAGTTAAACTTTTCATCAGAAGGGTAAAAAAACAAAGCCATCTCTCTGACTATGAGACCCTCAGCCTACTTGCAACCCAACCCAGACAGAAACCTTTACAACTGGGTTAGAAACGCCTGATGGAAATATCAACATAACACAAACGTCCAGCTATGCCGGCAGGCATCATTATAATGTGGATTACAATTCTACCAGCCCAGGGATACTGATATTAATGTTCCTGGGAGATAAAGAATTAATCAGCAACTCAGAAGGGGATGTTGCCTAAAAATGAACAATTTAATTGAGAAAATTCCACTGTCTTGAAATTTGTGCCCTCAATCACCCACTATCAAAAACCCACTATGGCACCAAATAAATTGTGTGTGGTTAAAGAGACAAAATGTTCTTTTCTACAGGCTGTTATGGGAAGTAGAAAAAGGCTGACTATGAATCAGTTATGTTTTAGTTCCACGCTGGACATAAATGATGATAATTTAGACATTCTGGTGGCTAAACCAAAAAAGCAGGAAAACCATGGCTCCCACATCCCAGCAAAACTTAAGTTTGCAGACTCACAGCTGAAAGAGAGGGTCATGAAAAGTGACCTTAAATTTATTTCTGGACTTTCCTGCCTCCACTAAAATCGATGACACTATTTCCCACCTCTTATTGTCAAATCACAACAATCCGGAAGCCTGGACCGAATTCACTTGGCAGGTAACAGGAGCAACCCTAGGAGGAAGTCCTGAGGATGTCAGATACCATATTTCCTTTACTCCCACATACTTTTCATCTTAATACAGCCAAGATATACTTACAATGAGTTCTCACTGACACCCACCAAGCATTCTGGCTGACACAAATTTTGCAGAAACTGGCATCCCTAGGGAAGGTCCCTTGTGAGGTCTTTAAGTAGCTTAGATGAGTAAAACATTCAGACTACCACTATAATGAACAGCTCTCGGTGGCTCATAAATTCTTTCATTCCCAGCAATCAAGAAGCAGCTGTTAAAATCCTGGAATCTTCCTAGTAGCAGATCTTAAATACCTCCAAGTTGGCCAGGGAAGGTTCCCAACTGCTTTCTTCTCTCCCTCCCCCAGCCTCTCCCCAGGAGTGCCAAGCTGGCAGGAATAAGGGAAGGGAAAAAAGACCCAGGAAAGGAAAAAAGATAGTAAGTGAGTAGCGGCTTTGGCGAAAGCAGAGAGGCAGACTCCCTTCATTTCCACTACAGAGAAATACCAACTCCGCACCAACTAACCAGGTGTCTCCTTTCTTCTCCCATCCCCACCCCCTCCAAACACATTAACTTCTGCAGTCTGAGGGCCTGGCATTTGGAGTTAATGACCTCAGCAGTCCTAAGCCCATTCCTCAAAGATTCTAAACCAAGCTCTTCCTTTCCTTGCCAGAGTTCGAGGCCCATCCCCCGGGAAGATTCAGCTTCCTTTTTCCTTGTATCTAGCCCAGACGGCGATGCTCCTGGGGTCAAGTTCAAGATGAAGGTACCCTCCTAACCTCCAGGAGCCGACTCCACTGCAGGGAACAGAGCTACCTAGACGAGTCCCATCCTTCGAGGCACGGGGATCTGGGGCTGTCAGCAGTGGGCCGGAGGGGGCTGGGAGGGGAAGACTGTCGCCGAGCCCGTTGTCCTCTGAAACCCTGGCCGCGGCGCCGGGATTCTACCTGACCACCGCCGCATTTCCTCCCGGAGCCTTACACAATAAGTAAACTAAGTTTTGAAAACGCCGGTTCAGAGACGTTTCTGTCTGCAAACACGGCGCATAATGCCTTGGGGCTTCCTTCCTTGCCAGCCGTTCCGGAAAGCTGCCGCGCCAAAGCCGGGAGCCCCTCACACCCCCAGAGCAGCGCGCCCGCACCCCAAAGTCTCCCAGAAAGAACGTGCGCCCTGACATAAGTCCCCCAAAAGAAGTGAGCACCTTCATTCTCCAAGAACACAATCCTGATCTCGAACTCTCTCTCAATGTCTAATCCTTGCTCACCCCCCTCGCCCCACCCCCAAAAGAACACGGATATACTCATCGCAGTGTTCTCGGAAGCGAACAATACTTTCGACTCAGAGTGGGGCACTACACTCCCCCAGAGGCTTAAGTTCAACCCGCCAACTTCGCGACCCGCGCTCATCTACACTTCGGGGGTACTCTGGACCCCCCCGTGCCAGGCGCACCTCTCTCCCTCCTCCCCCGCCCCAGGTACCAGGCGCAGCCCAGGCCCTTGCCAAACCCGAAAGCTACAGAGGAGGCGGAAAGGGGAGCGCGGAGGCGCGCCGAGCGGGGGTGGTCCCGAAACTCAAGTGTGCGGCCGCAAGATCCCGGTGCCCCCGAACCTCAGCTCTGCCCGGGGCCAGATTGGTCCGGCGAGGAGGGCAGGCGAAGGGAAGGCACCGACCCTCCAGAGCCGCCAGGACCAAGGCCCGGAGCGCACAACATGTCCGTGCCTATCTCCGGAAAGCTCCCGGGTGTGCCCAACGAAGGGGGGCAGGGAAGCTCCAGAAACTTTCCCACATGCCTTTCCACTCTCCCCATCACCCTCTCCTCTCCCCAGACCCATGCTCCCCTCTGCACCGCAGCAGCTGGCGCGGCTCGGGACTCGCGGAGGCCGGCGGCGGCGCCAGGGCGGCGGGAGTTACCTGCCGGGAAAGTTTCCAGCTCCTCGGCGCGGTTACCCACCCCCAGGGCCGGGCCTCGGGGCGCGGCCAGCTCAGCGCTCCGCGGCTGCCTCTCCTCCGGCTCCCAAGGCGGCCGCTGCTCCTGCAGCAGCCACTGCTAAGGCTGCGCTCCGGCCCGTCCCCCCGCCTCGCACAGCCCACACCGGGGCCTCATTGGCAGCGCGAATCCCCGCCCTTGCGCGTGTTCCCGAAGGCACCTTCCTCTCGCGCGCCCGCTCGGGCCGCGCCTCCCGCGTCCCTTCCCGCCCCGGGCTGCTGCGGCTCCCGGAACCAGTGGGACGCGGCGCGCGAACTTTCTGCAGGGACCCTAGCTTCGTTCAGGGGGCCTAGTCCCCGCGGCTGCGTTTGGGCCCTTCCAGGATTGGATCAAAATGGGTGATTGTATTTTTTTTCTTCAACCTCTAAAAATCAGTGAAATGGCCTGGCCTTCCCTCCTTGCTGCTTGTTGAAAACAGCCGAGGAGGACATCTGGGAGCAATTAAGCAAGCTGAAGTTTTGGTGGATGCTTTAGGGTGACTTGTGTGGCTTTCTTGAATTTTCTCTGCCTCACTTAACTACACACACTAACTTTCTAGGGCAAGAATGAGCTAAAGCAGATGGGAGGTGTAAAGGGCATCTCGCCTGCTGTGTCTTTTTCTTTCCCGAACTCGAATTAGGGAGGTTCAGGGACCGGTGATTGCCTCGGACGTCCCCGGGGCCGTGTCCCTGCGGCCTCCTCCCACCGCTCCGGGCTGGCCCTGTGTTGTCTGCACGCACACACATACACACACACACACGGGTGGCCCTGTGTTTTGTGCACACACACATGGAGTGCTAACGTCATGCTTGTATCGTGGGAGGAGGGAGGTATGGAGGCAGGAAATACACAAAGATGCTATTATTGTTTCCGTCAGCAGCAGTAAATTAAGTTCCCGAGTTCCCAAAATGTTTTGTTATTCCACAGTAGAGTGAAAGCTGGGGTAGGGCTTATGGATTCGGGAACCCTGGGTTCCCAGGCAGGCAATTCAGCCCGCAGGGCGCAACCCACTCCACACCCGAAGCCCGTTAGACCAGCCTTGGTCTAAGAGCGATCTACTTAGGACCGTCGCTGCCTTGCATGGCCTGCGGGAATCATACACGGGTCACCCCAATCATGTGTCTTAGAGCAGGGAATACAGAAGTTGCTATAAATGGATTTATTGGCAACCCCTAACCTTGCTGAGCCAAATACGCCTTTAAAGACAACTGTCTTTTAAACAAGTTCCCCCATAAAAACTTCAACCTCACGCAGAGCTTCCCAATATAAAGATACCCCGGGAGAGGAGCGTCCATGTTTAAAGTTCCTGTGAAAAGGGACAGGAAGTAAGATGCCACACAATCTCCTTACATAAATAAAAGATGACTGAAATTTGCTGGATTTTTCACCCACAGTTTCAAAGTGCTGATTATTACTATGTTGATACTTGAGCAGTAAACATACCAGCGACCTTGAAGTTTTCCTGAAATAAAGCAGGAAATGAATATTTAAAATAAAATGTAAACTTACTGAACCAGAAGAACTGTGACTTATTTCTTCACTCTGAAATGTCCCATTGCTGAAAAATATGGTAATACGTTTTAATTTCTCTTGAAATGCATGAAAGTTACCAGTCTTTCAACAACAGATGAAAAAGGAGGACAACAACGTTAATAATAAAAGAATGACACAATAGAAAAAAAATATCCACACACAGACTAGTCTAACTAATCTGAAATGTTAGGATACAAAAGAAACAATCCTAGGGAAATAGACTAGTAGAGTTCCCTGACTCCAACTTCTTTATAATGGGTGAAATGTACAATTTGCATTGGCTCTTCTGTCTCTGGCTCTTCTAAGCTATGTTCTCCAAGTTTTTCTAAGAAATTGCTCAGTTGGATTGAGCTTTGAAGACAACAAAATTCATTTTCCCCCCTCCTCAAAACTCCCTAAGTAGCAAGCAGAAGATCACATAACGTAAATATATTACTTAGCAGCAGCATCTTTATTTTTAGCTGAAAATTTTTTGTCTTTATAGCTTCAGAAGTCACAGTCATTAAAGAAATAACTTCATCACTGCCTAGTTAGGAGTGTTTAACATTCTAAACAGGCATACAGCTAGCAATCTGAAATTTGCACACAGAAGGGCCCTGTCTCCCGTTCTTCCTGTAGTGTTTACACAATCCAAACTACATATGTTATTATGCACAATCTGATCTCCAGCTTTAAACAGCTAACATTACATACAGTATGTCATACTAAGAACATCAAAACCTGTCTTAAACTGTGAGTGAAAAATGGTACATTTTATAGAAGACAAGGCCAAAAGCACAGAGTCATGAAAATTCATGGGTGAGAAAAAAGGAAAATTCATTAAGAGCTAGACTGTAAAAAAAAATTTTGAGCGTTTTCTAAGCAGCTAAATAACGCTGGTATTAGTGGAACACAGATTCAAAAAAATCAATGCTTTTTAAAACTCGGCTTTTCCCTCAAAAAAAATGTTTTTGGTTAGTTGTTAGGTGAGGACTTATTTGTGTTTTTAGGAGGAAGGGAAGGCAAAAATCATTGCCTGCTTTTCTTATGGTCTTTCTGCTCATCCCACCCAGTTTAAAAAACTCACTCATTACGTTTTTGTAGATTTCAGTACAAAAAAATTTTTTAAAATATAGCTCACATGAATATTATACGCTGAGCACTTGCAGCAAGACTGCATACAATACTGGGTTCTATTTTTAAACTTTCTGTCAGCTTGCCAGCAATGTAGCTTTTCTCAACAGAGGGAAAGAAAACAGCAAATAATAAACCGGTTATTTTACCCTGCAATTTACTGCCCTGGGCAATAGGCTGAGGAAGGCGTGAGAAAAGAATGTGCCCTGTGAGTGTTAGCATGGTTTTTTCCCTTGCTCAGATTCTTAAGTACATCTATTTTAAAGCAAGTGTAAGTTAGGATCATAGCCAGTGTTTATTATGATAAGTGTAGTATAGAAGACATAGTGAGAAGTGGAATGTTTAAAACAGTATAGTAATTAAATGCAAAAAGTGAGACAGGACTTCAAAAAAAGGTAAGGTAGGCAATCCAGACTCAAAATAATTGAGCCCACAAACATTTTTTGCCTACTTTGGAGTATTTTTTTAATGTTTACAGAATTCATTCTCCTTTGATTCATTCATTCTTCCTTTCCCTTTTAACTCTGTGGAGAGGAAAGAAAATTTTTAAACCTGGGGGGAAAGAAAAAATAAAACCTGGGGAGTGATGAAATAAATTGGGTTATAGTTAGAAATCAATTGGGGAAAACAAAGAAATTACATACCCTTACCACATGTGTAATAATCCATGGTCATGTACATATACCAACACATGGTCAGATGTGGGATAATGGCAGACATCCATCCAGGGATATCAGAAGCCATACTTGTACACAGTTATTCAGGCAGTTATAAGAGTCATCTAAAGTGACATATGAACCCCTCTGCAGATCAAGCACATGGCCTGCCAATATTGTAGAAACTCATCCAATAGGGACCAGGCCGTGAATTATTTAAACTGGTAAGGAATCCACTGAGGGAAGAAAGTAGGAAGGTAGATTCAGGGATTCACATTTCCTTATGACAGTATAGGAGTAACTAAAATCCTGGGAGAATCTGCTTTAAGACGGCATGCCATCTGACGAACATTTTAAATATAGATTTAGCCCTATCTTGTGATGGTGAAATGGTCTGTCGGGGGAAATAGACATTTCCTATGTTCAGGAAGAATGAGGTAATGCAATCAGGTAATAATCCCTCCAATAAATGTTGAGTCTGGTTAAGATGGCTTAACCATCTTTTTAAGTCATCTTAAAAAGAAAGGAGAAATGTGTTGCTAAGTTTCAGTGTAACAAATGCATTTTAATGTTCCCCACCATGGGAGGGGTGCCTTCCTTCTTCTGAGTAAGTTGCACAACAAGTCTGGACATTACAGGAATAATATTTAGATTCTAGAGTTCTGACTTTGGCAGTTATTGTTTGTGATTCCCGGCAATTCACTTAGTTTTTTTGAACCTCCGATCCCTCATCTTTGAAATAAGGAAGATAGCCTGGAATTTCTGCTTCCCAGTTTTGTTGAGAAGATTAAATGAAATAAGGTGAAAAGCATTTAATAAATTAGAAAATGCTTTACAATTGTTAATTTTTATTTAATAAACAATAAGCTATGTTTTTCCTCCCCATTACCTGGGTCCGCTTTGATTGGAATAACAACCTAGAAACTTGATCAGAGCAGCCCAGAGGGCCCACGTTTGCCAAATGTGAGAAGGAGAGAGCCTGAACGATGATTTAGTAGTAGATAATAACACAAATCAAACTCTCAGAGGCTCATCTGGGGCTAAATTGGCAGTTCTTGTCTCAAACAGTAGCAGTCAGGAGACACGTTATATTTTTACAGGAGCCATTTATGGTTTTCTTGTGTGTTAATGTTAAGGAGGAAAAACTGGAGTATGTTTACAATACAGGTGGACCTCACTTTATGCAAATCAACATGGAAACCCTTAATTACACAACATATTGATTACAATGAAATGTTTCCTTTTAAAGAATTCTTGCTGAGATTCTTTGCCAGTGCCACTACCATCTTATTTACATTATTAATGACTAATAATCATCCTGTCAATTCTGTGAAACAGTACTGATGCACTAAGGAGATTATGAGCTTGAACCCATATAAACATTTTTTTGTAATACCAGACACTAGTCAAACTCCTTTGCAGTTGCATATTTACTTGAAGAAATATAAATCATAGACCAGCACCTACCACAACATTTGGTTCAAAGGGCAGGGAGCAGGAGGCATAAATATGGAGAGTCTAGGAGAAGGCAATGGCACCCCACTCCAGTACTCTTGCCTGGAAAATCCCATGGATGGAGGAGCCTGGTAGGCTGCAGTCCATGGGGTCGCTAAGAGTCAGACAGAACTTAGCGACTTCACTTTCAGTTTTCACTTTCATGCATTGGAGAAGGAAATGGCAACCCACTCCAATGTTCTTGCCTGGAGAATCCCAGGGACGGGGGAGCCTGGTGGGCTTCCGTCTATGGGGTCGCACAGAGTCGGACACGACTGAAGCGACTTAGCAGCAGCAGCAGCAGCCCAAACTGAAAGTTTGGTTTTGTTTAAAAATCAGTTTGCTGTTTCCCCTGTGATGATCAAACAATCTAATCCAGAAGGATGGGGAATATCGATACCATTGATGATGATGATAATTGATTTCCTAGAACAGAGAGTGATTTCTCCACTAAAGGGCAATGCAGAATAGACAGAGGCAACTTCCAAGCCAAATGTGCATATAGCAGAATTCCCCCATTTAAAAAACTTTTTTTAAACTAGTCTTGGGATTTAATACAATAATTAGAAGTTCTAGGACTTCTGTGATGGTCCAGTGGTTAAGAATCTGCCTGCCATTGCAGCAGCCATGGGTTCGATCCCTGGTCCCGGAAGATCCCACATCCCTTGGGGCAACAAAGCCCTGCACACCACAACTACTGAAGCCTGTGCAATCTAGAGCCTGCAGTCCACAATAAGGGAAGCCACCACAATGAGAAGCTCGCACATCACAATGAGTAATCCCAGCTCATGACAATTAGAGAAAATCTATGTGTAGCAATGAAGACCCAGCACAGCCATACATAAATAGATGAAAAAAATAAATAAATAATTTTTAAAAATAATTAGAAGTTCTGTCTAAAACAGTCTATTAAAAATCTTTAGATTTGGGGCAGAAATCTTTTAATCTACACGTTTGCACTCTAGATCTTGGTGTATGTCATGTCTAAATGTTTCAATGGCTTTAACAGGAATCATATCTGCCTAAGAGAAAATAGGGCATGATGTAATTATCTCTGGGCTTCATTAGAGGAGTCACTCCTTACCTAGAGAATTTGCTTTAAAATCCAGCTACTTAGTAAAGATTGATTTGACTACCTGGTGAGTTGTACCTAAAGCCCTGTTATCTTTCAGTGAATTCAAAGCTCTTCTAGCTTTTACAGTTAATCTAGTTTCTCTCAGTCTTCAGGATTTTCTGTGCCTTTGAAAAGACCACCTGAAGGGAAAGAGATTACTAATACAATTACAATAGAAACAGGTTAAAACAAGACATCAGAAGCCCAAAATAAGACAGCGATCACTGGGGGTTAAAATTAGATGATGTCCTCTTAGGCTCTTCATCCTCTTTCTAATTCTCCATGCCCTCACCCTACCCCCAGGAGCCAACCAGAATGCTAGAGGCCTAAATCTTGTTGACAAAGAATTAGTACCGAAAATTAAAAAAAAAAAAAAACCTGTCCTAATATTTATCTGGGAAGCTATATTTAGCGTCCCCAAATCAGGTGGCATGCGGAGAAACTGGATCACTCATACATCACTGGTGGAAATATAAAATGATACAGCCACTCTGGGAAACGTTCCCTCGTGTTCCCGTGGCTACGAATTGGCTTGCCGATGCAGGGGATACTGGTCTGATCCCTGGCTGAGGAAGATCCCACATGCCACAGAGTAATTAAGACCATGCACCACGATTACTGCAGCTAGTGAACTCCAGGCCTGTGCTCCACAGCAAGAGAAGCCACCACAATGAGAAGCCTGTGCGCCGCAATGAAGAGAGCCCCTCTCGCTACAACGAGAGAAAGCCTGCGTGCAGCAACCAAGACCCAGGGCAGCCAAAAACAAAGAAACAAATACGTACATACATAAAAAATTTTTTAATTAAAAAAATAAAAACTAAGTATGTAACTGCCACATGACCCAGAAATTGCACTCCTGGATATTTATCCCAGAGAAATGAAGACTTGCATTTCACATGAAAACCTATACACAAATGTTCATAGAAGTTTTATTTGCAATAACAAAGCATAGAAACAACCCAGACATCCTGCAAAGATAGATCATCAAACTGGTCTATCCATGCCCTGGAATACTAACACAGCAGTTAAATGGAATAAACTATTGCACACAACTTGGATGAATAGCCAGGGGATTATGCTGAATGAAAAAAAAGCTAATTCTAAAAGGTTACATACTGTATGATCCATTTATATAAAATGCTTGAAATGACAAAATTATGAAATGAAAGAGATTATTGGTTGCCAGGAGTCAACATTGGTACAAGGGAGAAAAGTGAAAGTGTTAGTCACTCAGTTGTGTCCAGCTCTTTGTGACCCCATGGACTGTAGCCAGCCAGGCTCCTCCGTCCATGGAATTCTCCAGGCAAGAGTACTAGAATGGGTAGCCATTCCCTCTCCAAGAATCTTCCTGACCCGGGAATGAACCTGCGTCTCCTGCATTGAAGGCAAATTCTTTACCATCTGAGCCATCAGGGAAGCCCTGGTGCAAGGGAAAGGAGGGCTTAAAAGGACAACAGAAGAGATCTTTGTAGTGATAGAAATGTTCTGTTTCTTTACTATGTCGATGTCAATATCCTTGTGATAACATTCTATAGTTTTGCAAGATATTACTGTTTGTGATAAACTGAGTAAAGGGGACAGGAGAGCTCTACATTAGTTCTTATAACTGCATGTGTTATAAATAGTGATCTCAAGACAAAAAGTTTAATTTTTAAAATCAGATGGCAAAAAATACTCAAGAAGATGAAAACCAAAATATTAATAGAAAAAAATTGTCAATAAACAAAAGGTCCTGTGTATCATCACTGAGAATAACAAACATATCAAAAGCAAAGACTGTCTCCACATGTTGATTAAAGCATAACATCCAGAGGCCCTTGAGAACAGTGATATGTACAATAAATAATGTATGTGCATGCTCATTTGCTTCCAACTCTTTGTGACACCATGGACAGTAGCCTACCAGCCAGGCTTCTCTGAATTTTCCAGGTAAGATACTGGATTGGCTTACCATTTCCTACTTTAGGGGATCTTCCTGACCCGGGATCCAACCTGCGTCTCCTGGGTCTCCTGCATTGGCAGGTGGATTCTTTACCACTGCGTCACAATAAATAATGCTGATGTTCAAATGGCAAAGCAGTTTAAAGCCTGCTTATAGTGAATCTGACAGCTTTTCCCAACTAGAATGTGAATTCCATAAGGATGAGGATGTTGCATGATTGAACTAATATAAATTGTGGGTTTTCCCCAGTTATCTATTGTTGTGTACTAACCCATCCTAAACTCAGTCTTTGTAGGATAGTGATTTAGGATATCACTGGGCTCGTTTAGGCAGTTCCCAGCCGGCTTGCAGTCAGAATATGTCTGGTACTGGACTGAGAAGATACAGAAGAGCTGAGATTCCTTAGGCATCTCTATCTGTCTCCACTTGGTGGCCCAGCATAGTCAGCCTCTCACATGGGCAGCTGAGGGTTCACAGCTGTGTCCCCAAGAGCAACTGTGGAAGGTGCGTGGCCCTTTCTAACCCAGACACAGCAGTCACACAATAACCTTTATTGCTCTTGTTGGGAGTGGCTGTGGTGTAATAAAAAGGCCTTGGGCTTCAGAGACACGCAGACTTGCATTTCACAGTCCAGTTCCCCCTTCTCTGCAACCCAAGGTGAAACTGTTATCTTAATAACTGGCATTAGAATTCACCTTTTTGAAGGTATTTATTAGGAAAATATTTGTTGGGTCAGAGGGGAGAACTTTGAACCTGAGTGTAAGTTGAGTGGCAAGGCATCATAGACAAGGGCCAGACAGCTCTGAGTGTGACAAGGAGAGGAATTTGTGTCTGTTTCTGAGGGGGAGGTAAGAAGAAACGTAAGATAGCCAAAGGGACAAAGGAGTGTATGAGTGACCACCCCCAACTCCACTGCCCTGGGAAGGTCCCTTCAATGGAGCGGCTAAAGAGCATTTTAATAATGATAGAACACCTATTTTTAAACTGCAAGTTGTTTATGGTAACATTGCTTCTGTGTGTCCTTCTGTGCCATTCTCCCTCCCTCTGCAGCTGACACACAAATTATACTTTAATGACAATGATTACAATCAGTTTCCAATGTAATGGCATCGAGTAGATATTCAATAAATAGTAGCAGGTATTATAGTTGTTGATCAAAAATTCAAATTTTGGTCCCCACTGGGACTCAGTGGTAAAGAGCCTGCCTGCCAATGCAGGAGACACGGTCCGGGAGGATTCCGCATGCCATGGAGCAGCGAAGCCCATGCACAACTATTAAGCCTGTTCTCTAGAGCTCGGGAGCCGCAACTGCTAAGCCCAGGCGCAGCTACTGACGCCCACGAGCCCTAGAGCCAGTGTTCCGCCTCAAGAGAAGCCACCACATTGAGAAGACCTCACAGTTCAAATAGAGAGTAACCCCCACTCTCCACGCCTGGAGGAAAATCAGAGCAGCAGTGAAGATCCAGCAGAGCTCAAAAATAAATACAATTATTTTTAAAAATCCAAACGTTATATGTCTTAATAAAAATCACTAATTAATTATTCTTGATATACCAGTTAAGGACATCAGAGAAAACTCGGTTTTAAAGGGCTTAACCAATAATCGTGTGTTTCAGGCTCACTTAAGTGGCAAAGTCACAGGTAGAGTAAGCTTCAAAATTGGATGATCCAGCAACTCAACAACGTCATCAGAGACTGCTTTTCTTTCCACTCTGCTCAGTTATGTTCCATGTGAGCATCATCCTTCATCTGGGAACCGATTCCCCTTGACAATGGAATCTGGCTTCCAACTGCAACTGGGCTATGTTTCCCTGTTTGCGTCCAGAAGGAGAAAATGCAGTCTTGTCCCAATATTATAAGCAAGAGTACAAGCCACCTTTATTGAATCATCTGAGGTCCAATGTACACTTCTAAATCAGTGTCAGTGGACAGAGGTGGAAATGTGCTGATTGGCCTGAGTCAATCACGGCCTATCTCTGGTGTGATCTCTCTGGTGTTAGAAGAGGAGGTTGTTAGTTTGCCTTGAAGCATGTAGGCAGTACCAGGAAAACGTAAGTTCCCCAAAGAATATCACATAAGGAAGAGGCAAACCAACAACATCCACTGTAATTGACAAATATGGATAACAGGCAAAAATTTCACCTCTATGAGGGGAAATAACCAAGGGAAACTTTGGTGATTCAAACAAAGTTATATGTTTTTTAACCACAATTAAGAAGAAAAACAAGTTGGGAAGCACAAATATAACAAGAAAAAAAAAGCAAAGAGAAGAGAAAAGGATAATATATGGATTAAAAATGAAAACAGAAGGATTGGACAGAAAAAAACATAAGCAAAGATAACTTTAAAAAATTAATTTATTTATTTTAATTGGAGGCTAATTACAATATTGTAGTGGTTTTAGGCAAAGATAACTTAATTGTAAGAATCTTGGCTCAAGAAGAAGCTAATAGGTTTTTTTTTTGAACACAAATGACACAGAGGCCTAATTATAAGGCTTATTAGAGTCATCAGCAAAATGGAACAGAAAAGAACAGAACAACTTGTAATAAATCTCACCTAAAAAAGGTGGGAACAATACTAAATAGGGCTGGCTGCAAGTAAAGAAGCACTGAAACCTAATTATCTAATGGCAATATTTATGTGATCTGTTCCTTTTTTAATGTATAAATGTTTTGAATACTACAAATGGAATAAAAAAAAGAGTTAACAAATATTGAAATTATATGATATTTATATTAGTTTCCTGCAGCTGTAGCCACAAACTACCCACAAACTTGGGGGCTTCAAACAACAGAAATTCACTCTCTCCCAGTTCTGGAGGCCAGGTATCAGCAGTAGGAAAATGCTCTCCGCTCCGTCCGAAGGCTCTGGGGGAGAATCCTAACTTACTTCTTCTAGTCCCCAAGGGCCTCCAGCATTTCTTGGCCGTGGCTGCATAACTCCAGTGTCTGCCTCCACCTTTGATGGCCTTCTCTGTGTCTGCCTCTTCTCTTCTGTCTCAAATCTTTCTCTGCGTTTTTCTCATAAACATGCCTGTCATTGGATTTAGGGCCTCTACCTAGATAGTCCAGGATGATCTAATCTCAATATCCTTAATTTAATTACATCCACAGAGACCTTTTTTTCCCAAAAAGGTAACATTCACAAGTTCTAGGTATTTGGACATGCTGTGCTGTGCTCAGATGCTCAGTCATGTCTGACTGTTTGCAACCCCATGGACTGTACCCCACCAGGCTCATCTGTCCATGGTGTTTTCCAAGCAAGAATACTGGAGTGGGGTGCCCTTCTCTATTCCAGGGGATCTTCCCAACCCAGGTATCGAACCTGTACCTCTTATGTGTCCTGCATTGGCAGACGGATCCCTCACCACTAGCGCCACCTGGGAAGCCCTATTTGGACGTGGACATATCTTTTCATCAGGCAGCCATTCAACCTACTAAAGTATTTGTTAAAAAAGAAAACTAAGCTAACCAAATTGTATAAGGAACCTAATACTAGATTTAAATATTTACAAATCAATCACATTTGCTAACAAAGTGTTTATTTTTATTTTTTCTTTTTAATACAAATAATTTTTGTATTAAATGAATGCACATATATGTTATCATCTAGAAATGTCTATCATTATACTTAAAAATACACAGAGCACTTAGGTTGATGACAAATGGGTAAAATCATTTCCAGTAGTACTTTTTAATGCAAAATAAAGCTTTGGGGAGCCATCATACATACATTACCTTAATAAAATATATATATATTTGAATTATAAAACTCAGTTTATAAGTCAGGGTCTAGTCAGGAAAATAGAAAGCAAACTAGGTATTTCAGAGTGAGCATTGCATACAGGAACCTATATTGCTGGGAGAGTTGAAAGGTCACAGAGGGAGGGGTAGGTAAGCCTGAGATTCGTAGAACAGAAAGTGTCGGTCATTCAGTCATGTCTGGCTCTTTGCAACTGCCTGAATCTCAAAAAGGAATTCCCATGGACACGCTCCTCTGTCCATGGGATTACCCAGGCAAGAATACTTGAGTTGGTTGCATCCCTTTCTCCAGGAGGACAGAAAGAAAATAGGTGGGAAAACAAACAGGAGGAAACAGCACTATGCTAGCTCAGGGCTGCACCTCTTACTGTGTCCCTGGAAGCGCTACACGGGATGCTGCAATACCGGCAACAGGGCATCAGAGACGGTCACTTCTAAAGATACTGCCAGAAACAGAAAAAAAAAAAGCGAATTATGACTTCTCCCCTCTGTTCCTCTAATGCCTTCTAATTCTCTGCTGGCACCTTCTACTAGCAGAACTTAACAGGAAGCCAGCTAGAAAGGAAGCCTGGGAAATGTAGTTTCCGGGCTCTTAGCCCTAACATTTCAAAGCAGATTGTAGAAGGGTCGATGTGGAGCTCAGAGACAGCAGGTAAACAGTCAACACACCCAGTGATTTAGAGAAGCAGGTGTACTTCAACATTGCTGATAACACTGAGTCAGAGCACAGCTACTGATAAGAAACTCTTCATACTCATTGACTAAACAGTGCCACTTAGGGGAACATAACTGAAAGAAATAAAGGCAAAAAAGAAATAAAAAACGTGTACCAAGTTGTTGAAAGTAGCCTCGTTTATAATGGCAAAACCAGAGAAATAGCCCATACCCTCAACAGTAGGGAGACAATTGAGCAAATTATGGCAAAAGGATGTAATAAAATACTCTTAAAGCTTAAAAAACGCACCCTGTATTTCAAATAAGTATGAAAATGTTCACATAAAAGAAATTTAAAGAAAAAAGTAGAACCTAGAATTGTAAGTGTACTATAATAATTACAATTGTGTAAAAATGTACAAAAGTAGATTAACAAAGATCAGGGGAGACTTGAAGAAATGGAGCTCGTCTAGAGCTTCATGTTTCTTAGGCTTCCTTTCTTCTATAAAGTTGCTTAAATTCTTAATTAAAAAAGAAAAGTAAATGGCTTTAATTGTATTTTTAGATTCCAAACTAACTAAAAAGTATGTTTCATGTTAAGCTGCTTTGAAGAAAAAAACCAACACACAGGCACACACACAAAATACAACCTGGCTAACCATTCCCACCATAGCACTTTTTACAACTCTGGCATTAATCACTGCCATGGCCCGAGGCCAGTGTCCAATTGGTCTAGAGATTTTATTTTACAACCTGAGAACACTGGCTGGCTCTGAGTGTGTCTGCTCTCCTGCCCCAAGCTGAGCCTTTCTTCTTGTTGCTATAAAATATTTCATGCATTTTGCTACAGGCCAGAAGCTGTTAAAGTTAACTAAAGCAATGAATACAGATAACAGGTTGAGTAAAAAACAAATACCCACCCCACAAAAAATCATTAGCTATTAGCATGTTAATGACTCAAAATGGTCTGTTCTCCTTCCCCCACCCCCATACCCCTCAAGCCTGAAGTGCCTTATACCCTGCCTGAAACAAAATTCCCTAAACCCAGAGAGCAGAAAGGCCACACCTTGGATTTACCCCTCCCCCAGCCCACGTTGCTTCCCAGAAACTTGATGTTCCGTGTATTTTGCACTCATGAACTCTGCCTCATTAACAGGCTTGTGCAGATGCTTGTCACAGCTGCCTCAAGACTCTTTGGAGTCTGAGAGTATGTGGTTACAGCAAGGAAAGAATGACAGCGTAACTGCCTCCCATAGGGACCTGCTGGCAGATTGCCCAAGAGACCTTGGCCATGCCCTGGGTTGGCTTTCTGTGTGATTGATTAAGCAGTCAGAGGCCTTCCAGGAGAACCAAGTTCCCAGCTTGATCAGCTTGTCATTTTTGCCTTTTGTGATTGCTTGAGAATTACATTTCAAAGGGTGTCTAACTTTGTTCCATTTTCTCCACCTACCATCTGTGTGACCCTAGATAAGTTATTTCAGCCTCCATGCCTTGGTTTCCTAATGTATAAAACAGGGAAATAACAGGAAATGGCAGTAGTTGCTTCATAGTTTTGTTGCAAAGATCAGGGATAATGCCCTCAAGGCCTAATGGAGCATCTTGCTAGTTATCTACCCAAGATCCGCATCCTACTTTCTTTTTTATTACAGAAACACAATTTTGTTTGAGGTGGCAATGTGCCCAGCTAAAGTACTCCATCCCCAGACTCCTGTATAGCTATGGTGACCATCTGATTCTGTTCTACAGGGAGGGGCTTCCGAGAAAGCAATGGTTTCTGATTAAAAAAAAAAGGGACAGAGCCAGTTGGCATGTGTATTTTGCTCTTTGCCCTTTCTGTTTCGTTCTGTATAGAATGGGGCTACCTGGAAGAAAAGCAGCTATCTTGCAACTAAGACAACACGAGCTCTATGCTAAGAACGGTAGATCAGAAAGTTAGAAGGAACCTGCCTTGATGACGTTCTCAAGCAGCTGTACCAGGACTGGTCTACCTATCTCCTAACTTCTTGTTAGATGAGAAAAATGAACTTCATTTGGCTAAGCTACTGGGGTCAGGTTTCTGTTAAATGCAGCTGAATGAAATCCTGACCTAAGCACTCAGCATACTGCCTGCCAATAGTAATAATAAAGGTTACTTTTTATTTTTCTATAAAGCATCATAAGTCAGCTGTCATTGCAATGAGCACTATGGGAGATTCACAAATATTGTTCTGGAATTTAGTTATGGTAAATAGTGCATAAAGTAATCCATTGTCAACTACAGCTGGTAAACATTCTCATTAGAGACACTAGTTGTAATAATATTTGTTTAAATAGAATTTGACATTGTATTGTCATTCTTTAAAAGTCTGCTAGGTTGTATTCAACGAGTCCTCTAAGGAGATTATTTACTGGTAAGCCTAGAAAACATCTGAGGGGGAAGGGAATGAGACGTTGAAATATTTTGATGAATGTTTATCTTGTTTGGTGTAAAGAAATGTTCGTTTCTAAGAGATGTTTTCTTTATTTTCTTTATTTATAGTAGATTAGTTTCTTTGGAACTCAAGAACATTTTAATGCTTTCTAAGTAAGACTGGTGGTGGGGGTAGGAAGAATGTTGTTGATTCATCTGATAGTTGGTCTGAAATTTACTTAAAAGCCCTAGGAGATTTGTCAAGACTTTCTCAAGAGTTAGTGAGAATGACACCATAAATAGCTTGCCCTCATATCTTGGTTTCCCCTAGCTCCTCTTCTTGGACTGCAACTACTTGGATTCATCCTCAACATCAGAAAAGCTATTTCTATTAATAGCTTCCATCTGGAAATGTAACTTCACCACACTGACCAGGGTGAAACTGGAGAAGCTCTCAGATGTCTCGGCAATCCGCTAATTAAGTCATGGTTCTATGTCCTCCATTTTTATACTTGATTGTCATAAAAAGTAGAGGAGAGCAAGAGAGTAGGTTGGTTCATGCTGCGGTCACAATACTAAAACCTCAGGAGCTCAAGATACCAAACTGTGTTCCTTGTTCTTTCTCTTCAGCCTCCATGGGTCAGCAGGACATGCTCCTCAGTTGTTGAACCCAAGCTGAGAGAAGCCAGCACCTTGAATGCTGCCAGTCACCATGTCAAAAGAAAGAAACTAGCACCGGCAGTTTCAAATACGTATCACTTTGGCTCACACCTCAACAGCTAGAACCAGTCCCTTAACTCCAGCAACCAAAAATGGGCCATGAGGGGCAATCCTACTGTGTACTGGGAAGGGGAGCTCCAGAAAGAGTTGGCAAATTGCACTATTAGAGAAGTGGCATCACTGAGTGCCTGTTATGTACCAGCTCTGTGTCACAGCACTTGTGTTATCTAATTCTCATAACAAGTTTCGATATTAACTTTGATTTTCAAGTGAGAGATTTGAGGCCTACGTCAAGTAATTTGTTGAAGAGTTCCAGCTAATATGTAGATCTCATTTCATTTTCATCTGATTCCAAAATCTGTGCTTTTCCCATTATTTCCTGAAGCCTCCTAGTACAATGTTCAGCTGCTCACAGCCTCACAATCTGGGGGTGATCAAGTGAAAGACGGGGTAGGGAATGAAAAGAAGGGTTTATTAAGAAATGATTTTCTCTACAAAACCTAAGGGTCCATATTTCTGTGGCCTCATTAGTATCACGAGGGGACCAACCAAATTAACCTAACCAAGAATCCAAAACTTAACCCCACAGAACAGAAACAAAAAGTGACTAAAATGAGACTATGCTAAAGGAGATACTAAGCCTGCCAAATGAGTCAGATAGACAGTGTTATCAAGTTGAGAGGCAGCGTTATGCTATTTCTGTTTCTCAAAAGCCTTCGAGTGATCCCTTCAGAGTGCCTATTACCCAGGGTGAAGCCCTGTTGCTTTCAAGAGCTCTCTTGGTTGTTCCGTTATTCTCACCCTTAATCCATAAGATTATTTACAAATTTGGGAAGTTCATTTAAAGCATTATGTATATATTTTATATTATTGCTCTGAATATACAAGTTCTGACAGGGATTCACATTTTGACTTGAAGTGTGTACTCAAGGATGCCAGCGAAAAGGTTTCTATCTAGAAGTCTCAAGCAGAGCACAGTTGTATACTATTGACCTGCCTCAAAAAGGGATGTAATTTTCAGTACAGAGAGAATGATACTTTAAGCTTTTAGAATAGTTTTTTTCACTGGGTCTCATTTCTACTACATAATGGCAAGACCAGTATTCAACCAAAGCTGAAGATGTGGGACTTCTCTGGTGGCCCAGTGGTTGTGAATCTGCCTGCCAGTGCAGGGGACACAGGTTCAATCCTTGGTCTGGGAAGATTCCGCATGTCTCAGGGCAACTGAGCCCAAGCGCCACAACTACTGAGTCTGCGCTCTGGAGCCTGTGCTCTGCAACAAGGGAAGCCAGTGCAAGGAGAAGCCTGCACACGGCAACGAAGAGGAGACCTTGCTCTCTGCAGCTAGAGAAAGCTGTGCGGCAACAAAGACCCAGTGCAGCAAAAAATAGATAACTTTTTAAAAATGTTTTTAAAGTTGAAAATGTGGATGTAATATAGCTAGATTTTGATTTGTCTAAGTACACACTAAAAAAAAAAATCTAAACTTGGAGCCATATAATTTCTCCTTTGGTGAAGACTTATACTTTAAAAATGCTTGTGATGTAATGTTACATGTAAAAGGCAGTCCTTACACGTTTATGGCGCCACTGGTTCTAGACTGCTAGGCAGCCAAGTCTCACCAACTTCAATATACCAACCTGGAGGTACATGCATGGGTCAATGCCCACCTCACCTCCGATTAGGTCTATTTTAGCAATATGTGTGTGAGTTATAGATCAGAGGTTATTTCTCACCTCCTGCTTCTCAATTTTTCTTTAATATTACTTTTATAACACTTTTATGACAAAATATATTTTAAACTTGAAAAGAGCATTTACAATAAGAGTTCAAATACTGCAGATGACACAATTCTATATTACTATTTTTTTAATGGAAATTACTGTGAAGATAGCATATCAAAGACTCAAATAGTACTCTTAAAATAATCAGTAATGCATGGAAGTCAAAACTCAATTTTAACAGGAACGTCCTAGCGTTGAGGGTCAACCCCTCCTTATAACAGCCAAAATTTAAGTCACCTGAATAAACAGAGAGACAAGAAGGAAAGGGCAATCTGAACTCTGCAACCTCTCATATTTAAAAGAAGAAACAGAAGGGGTAATTCCAATTGACCCCTTGTGTTTTATGGGTTTTGCATCTCTGGGAGGGTTAAGATGACAGCCCATTCTAAACACACGTCCATTTACATTAGCAGCCTTTTCTATGGGTGACTTAAGTGCATATTTGAAACAGTCCAACAGAGAAACAAAAAAGACATCAAAGAACCAAATAAATCCACACAAACATGGGAATTTGAGAGCCAGTGTATTTGGACTTTATCTCACTCTTATTTGCCCACCATAATCCAAATGAGACCATAAAATGGTACCCAAAAGACCCGCCTTCCATAGTCAAAACAGTATGGATCTGGACTCTCTGGGGAATGCTACAGTGGGTGCTTTGGTTGTATTAGCAAAGGTGACTAGCAAAGGATGTTCAGACAGTTATTTTACTAACATATTTTAAATGAGTCAAGTAGTGTCAAGCTCCTGTCTGAACACTAATTAAGCCTGGATACTAAAAATGAATAAGAACAGGTTGAGAGTAGATTTTATACTATGTGGGTGGTTAGCCGAAATGGCCATAACTGGAATGGCCCTGAACACCCCAACTTGGGTTGATGATGTAATTCAAGTTAAACAATTACTTTAATTTTCAGAGACTGATGGTCCAGGTCTAGCTAGATTCCTTTGTCTTAGCCTAACATTCTGTTTTTAATGACTTTTCCCCTTCTTCTCTTAAACTCCTTCCTCCCTTGATGGTATCATTACATATGGAATATTGCAGATGTTTCGTTTATATAACAGGCAAGATTAATATTTACTTTAAAAAAAATCTGGAACATGAATAAAATCCATGTAACAGCACATACAATACTTCCATAAAAAACTCAGAGACCTTTAACTTTTGAAAGAGCTAAGGAATGTTTTTAGATGGAAAGGAAGAAATTATGAGAATATTCGCTCAGGATGCAGACATCAGTCCCCTGGTACCATTACCTCAAAAAGAATTAAATGTAACTATGAACAGGGGAAGCTGTGAAGTCAATGGTATTTTTTTTAGGAAGTCCTTACTTTGCAACCTGGCTAGACTGATTTTCTGGCTTTGCCCAAGGACCGCAGAGATAAAATAATTGGGTAGAAGAGAAGAAAGAATGTGAATAAAAGACAAAAACTGAAATTCTAATGGGTACAACCTAACGAATGTGGAGTTGTGGAGTTGATGAGAAAGAAACAGATGTTAAACACTTAACTTCTTTAACTGGTGTCTTAACTAGTGACATTACCATTAATCAAAACTGCATATTTAAGTACTGGTTCTTTAAGGGAAAAAAAAATCAGAAAGGGGTTCTTTGTCCTTTGTTAACACAAACATAAATATTTGTTCAACAGAGAGAAATGCCCTTCTGTGGTTTTCTCCTTTGCAAGGCAGGGATGACTGGGTAATATTTAGTCAGAAAAACATAATGATCGATGATTGGCAATGTCTTATGTTTTGTATCACTGGGAGCAGAAATTTTATGTTTTGGCTTGTTTCTCTGTATATAGTCACCACGACTAGTCATTGAGTTTCTCACATGTTTTTTGAAATATGTATTATTCTTTCTAGGTTTATTGATGAGCTAGACCTTCCAAATGAGCTATTACTTTTTCTTAAAGATTGTCCTTTTCAACATAAAATTTTTATTTTATTTTATTTTTAAACTTTACATAATTGTATTAGTTTTGCCAAATATCAAAATGAATCCGCCACAGGTATACATGTGTTCCCCATCCTGAACCCTCCTCCCTCCTCCCTCCCCATACCAACCCTCTGGGTCGTCCCAGTGCACCAGCCCCAAGCATCCAGTATCGTGCATCGAACCTGGACTGGCAACTCGTTTCATACATGATATTTTACATGTTTCAATGCCATTCTCCCAAATCTTCCCACCCTCTCCCTCTCTTTAATTTATAAATCATAAATGTCTAGTATTATTGCTGAAAGTGTAGAAAACTTGTCTTAGTGATTTAAAAAAATTTGAATGAGACTTGAAAATTCTAATCCAATTCTGAGAATAGAATGAAATATCATGTTGTAAAAAAAAAAACAGAAAATTAACAAGTAATGCAGTTTTATTAACTAAAGTACAGATTTTGTTCAAATTTCACAAAAAAAGATAAATAAAAATCATTATAAAAATGTAAACAATGGAGTATAAATTTTTAAAAGTTTTTAGAGTAAATTGTTCTAAAAACTTTATCCTTTTCTTCTTCATACTCATTTTAGTTGTCCGTTGCCATATAAAAAATTATCCCCAAAATATCGTGGCCCAAAACAATTAACATCTATTATCTCACACAGCTTCTGTGGGTCAGAAATCTGAAGTAGCTTAGCTGGGTGGGTCTTGGGTCAGAGTCTTTCACAAGTTTGCAGTCATGGTGCCAACAGGGATTGCAGTCATCTGAAAGCTTGACTGGGGCTGAAAGATCTACTAACAAGGTAGGGTCCACCTACGTGCCTGGCAAGTTAGTGCTGGTTGTTGGCAGGAGGTCTCAGTTCTTTACCACACAGACCTCACCACAGGGTTGCTAGGTGTTTTCACAAGGTGGAAGCTAGCTATGCCCAGAGTGAAGGATCCAAAAGACAGAGCAAGGAGGCAACTGAAAATCTTATGTGTCCTAATCGCAAAAGTCACACACGGATACACATTAAGCAAGCCCACAGTCAAGGGGAGGGAAATTGGGCCTCACTTTTTGGAGAGAAGAGTACTGAAATACTTGTAGACATACTTTAAAACCACCATAGTGATCCTGTTCTTTAAAGGATCATCACTATTAATATATTGGTTCAAAGCTTTCTGGACCTTTTTCTATGCAAATACAAATACATATGAGGTACAGATGAATATATATCTATTCTGTATACATGTTTTACATATATTTATAGTTGTTTACAAAATTCTTAGAAAACGCTATGAACATTATTTTGCAAACTCTTATTCATTAAATAATATGTTAAGGACACCACTTCTCCTGTAACACATAGTTCGTCCTTTTTAATAGCTGCATAGCATTTCATTAGATACTAAAAACATAATTTATTTAATCATTTCCCCAAAGATATACATTTAGGTTGCCTACATTTTTTTGCTACTATGAATATTTACAGTAAATATGCTGGTACATAAAACATTGCCTGCTTATTTAAGTATTTATGTAAGTTACTTTCTTATAAATGGAATTATTGTATCAAAACATTTCTGCTTTTACTATTATGATAGGTACTATCAAATTGCCCTTCAAAAGTATCTTTTCTGTGCACAGTTACATTACTCACACTTTCTGTTTATTGATGATTCCTACTGCCTATGGTATCTGTGGAAAACTTTCTCATCTCTGGGATCTTTTAGCTTTTCTAATATCTAATTTGTCTTTCTTATGAAATATTTCTGAGATTATCTAATTATCTGTCTAATCATTATTATTCCTGTTTGGGCAGATTTGTTTCTCCAGGCTATCCTATATACCTTGGCCCTATAGTTTGGCTGCCCTTGAATGAAGCAATCACTTCTGGCAAAACTGGCTGTGGGCTAGGGGTGGGAATGCATCAGGAGATGCCATTAAACAGGGTGGTCTGAGGAAGCACCCAGGCCTACTTTTCTACCATGAGGCTGTGGGTATGGCAAGTATTCAGAGGTATGACTAGCCTTTTATAATGATTTTGCCTAAGACACTCAAACCTGAGAGACTCAATGACCAATTTGAAAAGCAGAAATAATTAGATATCTTCCATCTGTTACATAGGACTGTTATCAGAATGAAATAAAATATTGTAAATTATAAAGCACTGCATGAAGTAAAACAACTAGCAAAAACTCTAGCATATACTAGATGCTCCATCAACAGGGATGGAACAGGATGCTGTGAAGTCCCAGTACTAAAATGATCTGCTCAGGCCCACTGCTTAGAACCACAGCACGAAGTACCACTCAGCCTTAGTCCAGGGCGCTGCCAGGCACTGGGGCTGCGGCAGGACATGCTGAGAGTGCATGTCAGGAGAGCCAACAAGTCGACTGTCAGGCCTGCCCAGAAGCCCTGGGAGCAAGAAATGGGGGACTTCTGGCCAGGGGTGGGGGCTTCAGAGTTCTTGAGGGGAGGCTATTCCCTCTTCTCACCAACTTGGGAAGAGGAGCAAAGGTACTTCCTCTTTCTGAAGCACAGGGAGGGAAGTTTCGGGGTTGTGTGTGTGTAACCACATCCATTCCTGCTCCACTGAGTCAGGGACATGTGAGAGTGTCTCTCATGAAGCTGCCAGTACTGGAACCAGCAGAGATCCTGCTGACACCGCGTATGGAGTAAGGGGTGAGAAAGGGATGATGGAGCTGAGAAAGAACAGATGGTCTTTTTTTTTTTTTAAGTTTCTCCTAAATCTAAAATTTTTAATTAAAAAGACTATTATTTTTCCTTCTTAAAACTCCCCTTTTTTATGGTAAAATATAGCACACAAACAGAAGAAAAAACATTAAATATGCCACTTATTGAGTTATCAAGGCAATATCTGTGTAACTATCACTCAGATCAATAAATAAAACATTGCCAGCACCCTAACAGTCTCCAACTGTGACTGTTCAAAATCAGAAAACCCTTTCCTCCCCTAAAAGGTAACCATGACTTGACCTTTATAATAATCATACTCTTGGTCCTTTTTTTAAAAAAATTTTTTTCAACTAAGCATGGATCCCAAAGCACTATACTTCAGTATTGCTTTTTTTGGAAATTTATAAATGAAATAATACAGTATGAATATACATCAATTTGTCTATCTATGCTGTTGATGGACTGTTTGTTTCCAGCTATCATTAATTTTGTTTCCAGCTATTATTAATGTGCTGCTATAAACATTCTTGTACATGATTCCTGGTGTGTGTGCACAACATTTCTTTAAGGCATGTACCTAGGAATGTACCTAGGATAGAGTATGTGGATTCTCAACTAGACTACAGAGTGTTTTCCAAGTGGATTCCCAAGGTCCATTTCCACCACGGTTTAGGAGAGTTCTCCATGCTCCACACCTAAAATGATCATTCTTGGGAATTCCCTGGTGGTCTAGTGCTTAGAAATCAGCACTTTCACTGCTGTGGGCCCAGGTTCAATCCCTGGTTGGGGAACTAAGATCTCACAAGCCACATGGTGCAACCAAAATTAGATAAATGAATAATAAAATAAAATGATTATTCTTCATTTTGAGATAGTGTACTTTTCAGTAATAAAGGCCTTTTAAAAAAAATGATAACAATGATAATGGTAGCTTTACCAGGATACATCTTTTAAGTAGCTTTACATTGTGAAATAAAGATTAAATAGTTTCACTTAGGCCCTATTTTTCCCTCTGAAATCCTACTGGACCATGACATCACAAATGCTAGAGACCATTGTCTCACACAACATGATATAGATTGTCCCTACTTATTGTTTTAACATGAAAACCACTTGATACATATAGTAGCCAGACCCCACGACGGCCCTCAGTGAACCTTCTCTCTTGGTACCCATGCCTTTGTGTAGACATTCTACAATGAATGAGGGCTGCTTTTGTAACTAATGGAAGTGTCAGTGTATGAATTTGTAATAATAAGCTAGGTCAAAAAAGATACTGCAGCTTTAGTGTTGGTCCTTTGGGTCAGTCACTCGGGGGGAAGTCAGTCACCATGTTGTGAGGATGCTCAAGCAGCTCTGTGGACAGGCCAGCACCTCAGCAGAGAAAAGACCAATTTACCAATGCCAACTTGCTAAACAAGTAAATAAGCCATCTTGAACAAACTTCTGTCTCAGTCAAGCCTTCAGATGATTTAGCCCTCCAGCATTTCCACTTTCCAGCTAGACCCCAGAAATCATAAACTAGAGACAAACCATTCCTCTGTGCCCTGTCTGAATCCCCGATCCACAGAAACCATGAGATAATACACAATTATTGTTTTAAGCCACCAAATTTGGGGATGATTTGTTAGAAAAGAGATAATTAGCAGAACACTCATGACCATCTAGAAAGTATCCTTGGCCAAAAACCTGCATCTGATAATGCCTCTGTATTTAAACACAAGTTTAGAAGAAGTAGAGGTGGCAAAACACTATGATGAATAAGTGTGCAAAGGGATGCAATTAGCAAAATCCAGAAAATAGGAAATTCTACAGCATAAATGACCCCATTTCTTCAGCTGCTGCTGCTACTGCTAAGTTGTGTCAGTCGTGTCCGACTCTGCAACCCCATAGACAGCAGGCCACCAGGCTCCCCCGTCCCTGGGATTCTCCAGGCAAGAACACTGGAGTGGGTTGCCATTGCCTTCTCCAATGCATGAAAGTGAAAAGTGAAAGTGAAGTTGCTCAGTCGTGTCCGACTCTTAGTGACCCCATGGACTGCAGCCTACCAGGCTCCTCCATCCATGGGATTTTCCAGGCAAGAGTACTGGAGTGGGTTGCCATTGCCTTCTCCGAAGTAAGTTGAAAAAAAAAAAGAAAGTAAAAACATGAGAAAGGGAATCTATAAATTAAGAGCGACTTACAAGCTTTGATAGATTGTATTACTCCCAGTATTTGCTGACCTCTCCTGTGAGAGAGTTAGTCTTCCCTTCTCCCCCTCTGACATCAGCTTTGGCCATGTGATTTTCTTTGACAAATGAAATGTGAGCAGATGTGATGGTTGCTACTTCTGAGCAGAAGTTTTAAAAGTCATTGTGTTTCGACCATTTCTCCTTTCCATCTGCCAGGAAGTGGGTGTATCCCAAATAGGGACTGTTTCTTCAGCTTCTGGCCAAGAATGAAGAGGATGCAGAGCTGACTAACAACAGAAATTCACGTGAGCAGGAAAGAAACCCAACATGTCAAAAGCCATTGTGATTTTCGAGTTGTTTGCCACCATAGCATAACCTTAATGTAATCTGATTTATGCAAGAAATGTTTCCATCAAATAAACCTAAAAGATAAACCTTGTTAGGATTCCAGTTTATGACACCACTGTAGAAATTTGAGTATAGACTAGATACTTAATGATAATTAAGAATTACTAAAAAAAAAAAGAATTACTGTTTATTTTTTAGGTGTGTTGATAACACTACAGTTAGGTTTAAAACAAAGAGTTCTTTTCTTTGGGACACATGGTCCAGAAGGAAGAGAAGGTAGGTGGGGGTACAACTTAGTCATGAGTTGATAATTGAACTGGGTGGTGAGTATATGTGTTTATTATATTATTCTTTCTACTTTTATTAATGTTTGGAAATTTCCATAATAAAAAGTTTAAAAAAATAGTCTATGGATTTGAGTCCCAGAATTGTCCCTTGACTCCCCAAAGAGTACAGAAAATATGGGTGTTGAGAAGATAGAGCTCATCAATTAAGTTTAGTGAGTAAGAAAATAAGGAAGGTGTTTGGAGTGGGTCTCGTCCTGGTGGCTCAGACATAAAGAGTCTGCCTGCAGTGTGTGAGACCAGGGTTCAATCCCTGGGTTGGGAAGATCCCCTGGAGAAGGAAATGGTAACCCACTCCAGCATTCTTGCCTAGAAAATCTCACGGATGGAGGAGCCTGGCAGGCTGCAGTCCATGGGGTCGCAAAGAGTTGGACACGATTGAACGACTTCACTTTCTTCTTTCACTTCTTTCAGGAAGAAGACATCAAAACTGATTTTCAGTGACCACATTATATCAGGTGAAAGCACTTCCCAGGTGGCACTAGTGGTAAAGAATCCACCTGTCAATGCAGGAGACATAAGAGACTCTGGTTCAATCCCTGGGTGGGGAAGATCTCCTGGAGAAGGAAATGGCAACCCACTCCAGTATTCTTGCCTGGAGAATCCCATGGACATAAAAGCCTGGTGAGCTATAGTCCATACGGTGCCAAAGAGTTAGACACGACTGAAGTGATTTAGGATGGATAGGATGAAAGCACTATTAGGGTTAGATTTAGAGCACTGGGAGGGGAGGGGGCTCTGAAGGTATTAGCTTCCACCACAAGTGTGAGAGGAATGGGTGTGGCTTAAGTAGAACTGTTATCTCTTCTCTATTAGCTAAAATCAAACTTCTTATCTGTCTTACCAATTAAAGCACCTGATGTATTCTTTATTTGTGTTCTGGGCATTAAAGTAATGTTTGGAGCTAGGAGATGGATTGGGGGCTTACTCTATCGGCTCCACTCAACTTGGAATCGCATTACTTCCAGGAACGCTGCCTTGCCTTTAAGTTAATGACAGATTGTTTTCTGTTGTTCCCCTGGTCTCCTACAAAGTGCTCTAATTCACTCTTTTTTTTTTTTCTTTCTAATTCACTCTTAATGAGGCTCCAGACTGCATTTCGACAATTTGTACTGCAAGGATAGGATTTCCTGTAAGTGGAGCAGACAAAGTAGCTGAGCTTGAGCCATCTTGTCAGTTTCACATCCAAGAGCATGTGAGACAAGAGGACCACTTGGGCTGAGGGAGAGAAGAGGCTGAGCTTGAGCCAGATTCTCTGTCAGGAGGCTGTGGGCTGGGACATGTGACTCAGGAAAAGCCAACACTGGCAAGTCAAGAGGGGAAAGAAAATCTGTTGGCGTTAGAGAAGCAGCAGCAGCCTCAGTGGTAGCACCTTCCCCACCACCACCTTCCCCACTCCCTACCTCCACCCCCATCCAAAGGAGCCAGGGAAGGAGATTCTCATTCCATCCTCCAGACCTAGGGTGCTCTTGTCTGGGAAAGAGGGAGAAGATGTGGGTATGATAGTAGACACATCTCCCATCCCCACTCCCACTATGTGGACATTTAAGTTTTATATTGTTTTGGTTTTCAGATTGAAGTTTGGAAGTGAATAGGGCTGAACATTAAAGATGAGACTGGGAGGTTATGGAATTAGATGGAGACATCGTAAAGATAAGAGGGTTCACTGACCTGAGAAAAGAGGGATTATACCAGACGGGGCTGGGGACAGTTAAACAGTTTCGTGTTTACACCCCCATGAATTGCTATGCCTTAATAATCATAACCTAGACAGCATATTAAAAAACAGAGACATTACTTGTTGACAAAGGTCTGTCTAGTCAAAGCTATGGTTTTTCCAGTAGTCATGTATGGATGTGAGGGTTGGACCATAAAAAGAAAGCTGAGCATGGAAAAATTGATGCTTTTGAACTGTGGTGTTGGAGAAGACTCTTGAGAGTCCCTTAAACTGCAAGGAGATCAAACCAGTCAATCCTAAAGGAAATCAGTCCTGAATATTCATTGGAAGGACTGATGCTGAAGCTGAAGCTCCAATACTTTGGCCACCTGATGCAAAGAACTGATTCATTTGAAAAAACCTTGATGCTGGGAAAGATTGAAGGCAGGAGGAGAAGGGGACGACAGAGGATGAGATGATTGGATGGCATCACCGACTAGATAGGCTTGAGTTTGAGCAAGCTCCAGGAGTTGGTGAAGGACAGGGAGGCCTGGCTTGCTGCAGTCCATGGTGTCGCAAAGAGTCAGACATGACTGAGCGACTGAACTGACTGAATAATCATAAGGTTCCTTCATTTCCCCTAACACAACAACAAAAAGCAAAACAATTTTTGTTTCAGGGTTTTAGTGATATACCAGACACTTCCAATTAGATGAAGCTTGTCTTCAGCAATTGGCCTTCTTAATCTTCCTTCCTTCTTCCTTCTCTTCCTTATCCTGCAGAAAATCTGCACCCTCCTGCTGCCCTCTGTGCAATTAGTGAGAGACAAATATATGTACCATCAAAGACACTAAAAATATCTTTATTTTCTTTTAATATTTTGCCTACCATAACCTACTTTTGGTTCAGTGTCAAAAGCAAAGGGGTGAGGTGTGCCCTGAATAAACATGTCAGTGAATTCTGTCCCACCATATTGACTGCATGACTTTTGTACTATAAATCAAAGTTGTTTTCTACAGATTGCAAGAGTTAAAAAGATGTTCTATGTCAGTACATTGATATTTAAGTTCTGAAATTCCATTTGCTTCATCAAAAATATATTTCTTTGAAAGCCATTTCCCACTGATAATCCTGGAATTAAGGAGATCTAGTTAGTGCCTGAGTCACATGAAGAATCACTTCCAACCCACCCACATAGCTGAAAACACATTTTTTGGTGATTATCAAGTCAGAAGCTATGAAGGTTCCTTGCAAAGAAAGCATTTATCAGCTGATGTTATTTTAATTATTCATTTTTAATGAGGAATCTATGAACATCTTCAAAAATCAGGGTCAATAGGTAGGCTGTCACCTAACAAAAAAAAAACATGTTTTTTTTTTTTGTCTGAGAGTTCTACTGACATTAGGTGATTATTGTCATAATTGAAATACTTCAGCATAGCAAGATAAGTGTGCTTTAAAAAATAGTTTTAATATTCACCCTGTGCATGCGTGCTCAGTCATGACTCTTTGCGACCCCATGGACTGTAGCCCACCAGGCTCCTCTGTCCATGGGATTCCCAGGCAGCAGTACTGGAGTGGGTTACCATTTCCTTCTCCAGGGGATCTTCCTGAACCAGGGATCCAAACCTCATTTTCTGTGTCTTCTGCCTTGGCAGGTGTATTCTTTATCACTGCACCACCTAGCAAGTATAAGTTGTTAATGAACACTTTGAAGTACTCTAATGGGGAATATGGGTTTCCCTTATTCTTTAGCATAAGAGATGCTAGAAATAGCTTAATTTATTGGTGACATGGATGATTACTGAGGGATGTGTGATGCACGGGCATCTTACCCTTAAATGAATGGGGCATCAGTTTTGTGTGAGCCCACAATGGTGCTCTAGGCCTGGGTGTTTGTTTAGTCCCATGCTTGCTACTTAGTGTAGGATTCTGTCACCTGACCAGATGAGAAGCGTGGCTGGATCTGGCTGTACGACATCATGACATCTGGTTCAGTTTTCTCAAGGGGTTCTGGTCAGGAGGGTTGAGCTCATGGACACCAGACTCTAAGGGGACAAATTGGCAGAGGCCCCACCAAGACACCGACAATTGTACACCAAAGTAGCTTAAGCCAGTTAACAACATTTGATCCACAAATAGTTCTCATTAACGAGATGCATCTAATGAGATCTGTGTATAATGACGAAGATTTGAGGAAGTTTCATAGAGGGAAATGCAATTTTGTCTATATAATAATAATAATATCAAAAAATTAAAAAGGGGTTACTGTGTGTTAGGCACTTTTCTAAACTCTCTCTATGCACACACACACGTATTCAATTAGTACTTGTCACATCTCTATGAGGAGATACTACTATCATATTGTTAACCCCATTTTACTGGCAAGGAAACTGAGGCACAAAGGATGACTTGTTCTAGACGATATAGGCCAACTGAGTGAGGAAGCCGTGATTTGAACACAGCCAGTCTAACTCCAGAATCTAGGCTCTTATTGGTATAGACACTAGTTTCCTTTCTGAAAAACAGTGGTTGGTATGTAACTAAGAGTCATAGGAGTTTATGGAATTAAAGAAAACTGACTTGCTGTACAAGCCCAGGGGATAACTCAGGAATTCTGAGGTTTACCTTGGCTTGAGAAAAGGTCCTTACCAACAGGAGATTTTTCTGTCAGGCATCATTTGGGTAGCAGGGTTTCTGTAATGAACTAAAAATAAAGACCTGTCACTTGGTTGATGATGTTTATAATGGTTTTCCTAGACACAACAGGACTGGTGAGTATCAGAAGACTTTGATGAGAAAGGCAGGCAGCAGACAATTTGACTTCCTTCCTTTTATATCTCCCTATATCATTCTATATCAGAACAACCACTCACACGTGTGATACTACTCATCTATGTCACAGCAAACATTCCTTTATGAAGCCATATACTCCTCTGGTCCTTGCAGTCCCTCAGCCTGGGCAAGAGTTGGGATAATCTGATTACTAGTCCAGCTATTTGGTGAACTCTTTACCTGAAGCTATAAATCTGATGGTGCATCTTGCTATTGCAAATTCCCCTATGGACATGATTCTTAGAGAGACCAAAAACCCACCACCCCCAGCCAGCATCCTGTGGATGTCTGTGGTGGTTTACTCATCCTAATTCCTGTGATATCATATTACCCAAGTGTTACTCGGATGTGGGGAGGTGCACTTCACGCCTTCTTCCATTTCCCGTCACCACGGCAACCTGCTGTGCCTCTCCCACGGTGCTCCTTTCCTCAGCCACTTTCTGCATGTTCTCAGGATGCTGGTCAACGACTCACTCAACTGCATCACCCAGAACTGCAAGGAACTGAGCACAGCTGACCAACACAATGGCTCTGTAGGCTTCCAGATTCCCGAACTTCTCAAAGTCCTAGGATTTTTAGTGTTCTCATAGCTGTTACTTACTTGGTAAGTTGCCAATTCTTTAAAAAAATAATCCCCAACATTTGCATATATCAGATTACTTTTATCTAAAAATATGATAATTAAGGTATCAATCCAACCTCATAGAATTGGGCAACTTCAGCTTCTTCAGCATCAGTGGTTGGGGCAGAGCTTTGTCAAAAGAACACACTGGTCATAGCAAACACCCTTTTTCAACAACCCAAGAGATGAGTTTACACATGAACTTTACCAGATGGTCAACAACGGAATCAAATTATTATGTTCTTTGCAACCAAAGATGGAGAAACACTATCAGTAAAGTAAAAACAAAAACTGGAGCTGACTGTGGCTCAGATCATGAGCTCCTTATTACAAAATTCAGGCTTAACTGAAAGAAATAGGAAAAACTGGTAGGCCATTCAGGTATGACCTAAATCAAATCTCTTATGATTATACAGTGGAGGTGATGGACGAATAGATTCAAGAGATTAGATCTGGTAGATAAAGTATCTGAAGAACTATGGACAGAGGTTTGTAACATTGTACAGGAAGCAGGGACCAAAAACATCCCAAAGAAAAAGAAGTGCAAGAAGGCAAAGTGGCTGTCTGAGAAGTCTTTATAAATAACAGAGAAAAGAAGAGAAGCGAAAGGCAAGGGAGAAAGGGAAAGATATACCCAACTGAATGCAGGGTTTCAGACAATAGCAAGGAGAGATGAGAAGGTCTTTTTAAATGAAAAGTGCCAAGAAATAGAAGAAAACTATAGAATGGGAAAGACTAGAGATTTCTTCAAGAAAATTGGAGATATCAAGGGAGGATTTCATGCAAGGGCGGACACGATAAAGGTCAAAAATGGTAAGGACCTAACAGAAGCAGAAGAGATTAAGAAGAGGTGGCAAGAATACATTAAAGAATTATGCATAAAAGGTCTTAATGACCCAGATAATCATGATGGTATTCACCTAGAGCCAGACATCCTGGTATGTGACGTGAAGTGGACTTTAGGAAGCATTACTACAAACAATGCTTGAGGGCTTCCCTGACAGCTCAGTTGGTAAAGAATCTGCCTGCAATGCAGGAGACCCCAGTTCAATTCCTGGGTCAAGAAGATCCCCTGGAGAAGGGATAGGCTACCCACTCCAATATTCTTGGGCTTCCCTTGTGGCTCAGCTGGTAAAGAATTGGCCTTCAATGAAGGAGACCTGGGTTCGGAAGATCCCCCTGGAGAAGGAAAAGGCTGTGCGCTCCAGTATTCTGGCCTGGAGAATTCCATGGACTCTATAGTCCATGGGGTCGCAAAGAGTTGGACATGATTGAGCAACGTTCACTTTCACTCCAAACGAAGCTAGTGGAGGTGATGGAACTTCAGCTAAGCTATTTCAAATCCCCAAAGATGATGCTGTTAAAGTGATACACTCAATATGTCAGCAAATTTGGAAAACTCAGCAGTGGTCACAGGACTGGAAAAAGTCAGTTTTCATTCCAATCCCAAAGAAGGGTCACATGAAAGAATGTTAATACAATTGTGCTCATTTCACAAGCTAGCAAGGCAATGCTCAAAATCGTTCACACTAGGCTTTAGCAGTACATGAACCAAGAACTTGCAGATGTAGAAGCCGGGTTTTGAAGACGCCGAGGAATCAGAGATTAAATTGCCAACATTTGTTGGATCACAGAGAAAGCAAGGAAGTTCCAGATAAACATCTGTTTCATTGACTATGCTAAAGCCTTTGACTGTGTGGATTACAACAAACTGTGGAAAATTCTTAAAGAGATGGAGGTAACAGACCATCTTACCTGTCTCTCGAGAAACTTGTATGCAGGTCAAAAAGCTACAGTTAGAACAGACATGGAACAATGAATTGGTTCAAAATTGGGAAAGCAGTATGTCAAGGCAGTATATTGTCACCCTGCTTCTTTAGCTTAGATGCAGAGTACATGGGAAATGCCAGGCTGGATGAAGCACAAGCTGGAATCAAGATTACCAGGAGAAATATCAACAACCTCAGATATGCAGATATTAGCACTCTAATGATAGAAATCAAAAAGGAACTGAAGAGCCTCTTGATGAGGGTGAGAGAGGAGACTGGAAAAGCTGGCTAGAAACTCAACATTCAAAAAATGAAGATCATGGCATCCAGTCTCATTCAGATCAGATCAGTCGCTCAGTCGTGTCCGACTCTTTGCAACCCCATGAATCGCAGCACGCCAGGCCTCCCTGTCCATCACCAACTCCCGGAGTTCACTGAGACTCACGTCCTTCGAGTCAGTGATGCCATCCAGCCATCTCATCCTCTGTCGTCCCCTTCTCCTCCTGCCCCCAATCCCTCCCAGCATCAGAGACTTTTCAATGAGTCAACTCTTCGCATGAGGTGGCCAAAGTACTGGAGTTTCAGCTTTAGCATCATTCCTTCCAAAGAAATCCCAGGGCTGATCTCTTTCAGAATGGACTGGTTGGATCTCCTTGCAGTCCAAGGGACTCTCAAGAGTCTTCTCCAACACCACAGTTCAAAAGCATCAATTCTTCGGCACTCAGCCTTCTTCACAGTCCAACTCTCACATCCATACATGACCACAGGAAAAACCATAGCCTTGACTAGACGAACCTTTGTTGGCAAAGTAATGTCTCTGCTTTTGAACATTCTATCTAGGTTGGTCATAACTTTCCTTCCAAGGAGTAAGCGTCTTTTAATTTCATGGCTGCAGTCACCATCTGCAGTGATTTTGGAGCCCCCCAAAATAAAGTCTGACACTGTTTCCACTGTTTCCCCATCTATTTCCCATGAAGTGGTGGGACCGGATGCCATGATCTTCGTTTTCTGAATGTTGAGTTTTAAGCCAACTTTTTCACTCTCCACTTTCACTTTCATCAAGAGGCTTTCGAGTTCCTCTTCACTTTCTTCCATAAGGGTGATGTCATCTGCATATCTGAGGTTATTGATATTTCTCCCGGCAATCTTGATTCCAGTTTGTGTTTCTTCCACTCCAGCGTTTCTCATGATGTACTCTGCATATAAGTTAAATAAACAGGGTGACAATATACAGTCTTGATGAACTCCTTTTCCTATTTGGAACCAGTCTGTTGTTCCATGTCCAGTTCTAACTGTTGCCTCCTGACCTGCATACAAATTTCTCAAGAGGCAGATCAGGTGGTCTGGTATTCCCATCTCTTTCAGAATTTTCCACAGTTTATTGTGATCCACACAGTCAAAGGCTTTGGCATAGTCAATAAAGCAGAAATAGATGTTTTTCTGGAACTCTCTTGCTTTTTCGATGATTCAGCAGATGTTGGCAATTTGATCTCTAGTTCCTCTGCCTTTTCTAAAACCAGCTTAAACATCTGGAAGTTCACAGTTAACATATTGCTGAAGCCTGGCTTGGAGAATTTTGAGCATTACTTTACTAGCGTGTGAGATGAGTGCAATTGTGCAGTAGTCTGAGAATTCTTTGGCATTGCCTTTCTTTGGGATTGGAATGAAAACTGACCTTTTCCAATCCTGTGGCCACTGCTGAGTTTTCCAAATTTTCTGGCATATTGAGTGCAGCACTTTCACAGCATCATCTTTCAGGATTTGGAATAGCTCAACTGGAATTCTATCACCTCCACTAGCTTTGTTTGTAGTGATGCTTTCTAAGGCACACTTGACTTCACATTCCAGGATGTCTGGCTCTGAGTCAGTGATCACACCATTGTGGTTATCTGGGTCGTGAAGATCTTTTTTGTACAGTTCTTCTGTGTATTTTTGCCATGTCTTCTTAATATCTTCTGCTTCTGTTAGGTCCATACCATTTCTGTCCTTTATCAAGCTCATCTTTGCATGAAATGTTCCTTTGGTATCTCTGATTTTCTTGAAGAGATCCCTAGTTTTTCCCATTCTGTTGTTTTCCTCTATTTCTTTGCATTGATCGCTGAAGAAGGCTTTCTTATCTCTTCTTACTATTCTTTGGAACTCTGCATTCAGATGTTTATATCTTTCCTTTTCTCCTTTGCTTTTCACTTCTCTTCTTTTCACAGCTATTTGTAAGACTCCCCAGACAGCCATTTTGCTTTTTTGCATTTCTTTTCTATGGGAATGGTCTTGATCCCTGTCTCCTGTACAATGTCACAGACCTCATTCCATAGTTCATCAGGCACTCTATCTATCAGATCTAGGCCCTTAAATCTATTTCTCACTTCCACTGTATAATCATAAGGGATTTGATTTAGGTCATACCTGAATGGTCTAGTGGTTTTCCCTGCTTTCTTCAATTTAAGTCTGAATTTGGCAATAAGGAGTTCATGGTCTGAGCCACAGTCAGCTCCTGGTCTTGTTTTTGCTGACTGTATAGAGCTTCTCCATCTTTGGCTGCAAAGAATATAATCAATCTGATTTCGGTGTTGACCATCTGGTGATGTCCATGTGTAGAGTCTTCTCTTGTGTTGTTGGAAGAGGGTGTTTGTTATGACCAGTGCATTTTCTTGGCGAAACTCTATTAGTCTTTGCCCTGCTTCATTCCGTATTCCAAAGCCAAATTTGCCTGTTACTCCAGGTGTTTCTTGACTTCCTACTTTTGCATTCCAGTCCCCTATAATGAAAAGGACATCTTTTTTGGGTGTTAGTTCTAAAAGGTCTTGTAGGTCTTCATAGAACCATTCAACTTCAGCTTCTTCAGCATTACTGGTTGGGGCATAGACTTGGATTACTGTGATATTGAATGGTTTGCCTTGGAAACGAACAGAGATCATTCTGTTGTTTTTGAGATTGCATCCAAGTACTGCATTTTGGACTCTTTTGTTGTCCAGTCTCATTACTTCATGGCAAATAGATGGGAAAAAGTAGAGACAGTGACAGATTTTATTTTCTTGGGCTCCAAAATCAATTCAGACTGTGGCTGCAACCACGTAATTAATAGATGCTTGCTCCTTGGAAGGAAAGCTACAACAAACCTAGACACCATATTAAGAAGCAGAGACATCACTTTGCCAACAAAGGTCCATATAGTTAAAGCTGTGGTTTTTCCAGTAGTCATGTATGGATGTGAGAGTTGAACCATAAAAAAGGGTGAGCACTGAAGAACTGATGCTTTCAAATTGTGGTCCTGGAGAAGATTCTTTAGAGTCCCTTGGACCACAAGGAGATCAAACCAGTAAATCCTACAGAAAATCAACCCTGAATATTCAGTGGAAGTACTGATACTTAAGCTGAAGCTCCTATACTTTGGCCACCAGATGTGAAGAGCTTGCTCATTGGAAAAGACTGGTGGCAAAAGACAAGATGGTTAGATAGCATCACTGACTCAATGGACATGAATTTGAGCAAACTCCAGGAGGTAATGAAGAACAGAGCAGCCTGGCATGCTGCAGTCCATGGGATTGCAGAGTCAAGACAGGACTTAGTGACCAAACAGGAACAACAACAATAAATTCATCCAACTTGAGGTGAGTACTTAGAACCCAATGTTGGAAACTTAAGAGGAGTAAGATATAGACCCTGCTAATGTGTTGGAGTTGTTTTTGTTGCAGGCGATAGGAATCCAACTTAAACTAGCTTAAATAAAAAAGGAAATATATTGACCCATGTAACTAAAAAGTCTGTGTTAATTTCAGGCTTGACTGGATCAAGGGAGCGCAAATTATTTCATCAGGGCTCTTTTTTTTCTCTATTCATCTCTACTCGTTTTTACCTCTCTTTGTGAGTTGGCCTCATTTTTTCTTACTAAAGATAGCTTCCTCCAATTTGACCTGAACAAATGGCCTTTAGAAACTCCAGCTGAGATCATTCTTAGATCTCAAAATAGCAGAATAGAGACCCTCTCTTCCTTAGAATCCGTATATCAAAAGTAAAGGAAGATTATGATTATCTCTAGTTGGTCACAAGCCCATTTAACTGACCACTCTGACCAGAGCAATGAAATATCAAGTTGGCCAGGCTTAGGTTATATGCTTCACCCTCAGATGAGGAAGGTTCAACCTGGTTGTATAACATGAAATGTGTTTCCTACAAAGAGTGCTGGATAGACAAAAGAAAAAAATAGATATTCTCTGTGGTAGCCAACCTCAAAGATGACCCCAAATGATCCTTACTTATATCCATGCATAATTTTCTACACTGTATTATGGTTGTCTTGTGTGATCAATAGAACCCTATAGAAGTGATGGTGGGTGACCTTCAAGGCTAGGTCATAAAAGAAATTGTAGTCTTATTCTTGCTCTCAGAATGCCTGCTCTGAAGAAAGGCAGCCACCATGTTGTAAGGATGCCCAAGCAGCCCTATGAAAAGATCCACGTAAAGAATAACAGAGGCCCTCTGCCAACAGCTGATACTGATTTGCTGGCCACTTAAGTTTGCCATCTGGAAAGTGCATTTTTCGGCCCCAGTCAAACCTTCAGGTGACTATAGCCCTACCCAACACCTTGACTACTTCATGAGAGATTCAAGCCTGAGCCATCCAACTAAGCTGGTTCTGAATCCTTGAATTGCAGATGTTGTAAGGTCTGTGAGTTTTAAACATTAAGTTTTGAGGAAATTTGTTACTCAGGAATAGGTAGCAAATACATGTATTGTACTTGCTCTCAAGTAGCTCATTGCCCAGCCTAAAGTCATAGACACTTAAATGACTAATTTGTGAGTGGGAAAGAAAGAGGACATGGAAAAGCCTCTGGTTGGATGGCATCATCAAATCAATGGACAGAAGTTTGGGCAAGCTCTAGAAGATGGTGAAGGACTGGGAAGCCTGGTGTGCTGCAGTCCATGAAGTAGCAAAGAGTCAGACACAACTGAGTGACTGAACAACAACAGCAACCATGAAATCTGACAGAGGAGGCCACATTTGAGCTGTGCTTCAAGGATGAATGTGAGAAGGAATGGAAACCCAGGCAAAGGGAACAGCACAAAGGCCCTGGGACTTGAAAGTGAAAAATGCAAATAGAATAGTGTAGTTTCAGTTAAGGTCATGGCTCATCAGAATCAAGAGAAGGGGGACTTCCCTGGTGGTCCAGTGGCTAAGACTCCATGCTCCCCAATACAGGAGGCCTGGGTTCAATCCCTGGTCAAGGAACTAGATCCCATATGCCACAACTAAGAGTTCACATGCTTCAACAAAAATTGCAGCCAAATAAATATTTTTTAAAAAATCATGAGAAGGGATTAAAAAATAGACAGATACTCAAACCCAACCCGTAGGGAATCTCATGATTAGGAAGCACTGGTTTGGGTTTCCAAAGTTGTTTTTGGTCCTCAGTTGGTTGGTTAGCTGGTTGCTGTGGAGGGGTAAGTCTGTAGAAATGTTTCTCAGCAGAATTTCTGGACCTCTTGCAATAGAAAACAGGAAACAGGCTCTTGGCCCAAACCAATAGTAATGAAATAGAATATTTGTGATGGGGTAGAGTAGGGTCCATTGGAGAAGGAAATGGCAACCCACTCCAGTGTTCTTGCCTGGAGAATCCCAGGGAGGGTGGAGCCTGGTGGGCTGCCATCTGTGGGGTCGCACAGAGCCGGACATGACTGAAGTGACTTAGCAGCAGCAGCAGCAGAGCAGGGTCCAGGGATTTACACATTAACAAGCACTTTAGAAATTTTACGTAAAGTAGTATAAGTTTTAAAAATGGGTAAATTATTGAAAACTCAAAAAATAATTGTTTTATGGAAATAAGAAGAGTTTCAAGAAAGAGGTGGTAAATTCAAAACTGGATTTATAGTCATGCTATAATGATGTGAAAAATACTTAAAAAGACTAGCAGGAAATACATCAAAATGACTTTGGTAGTATTATGGTGGTAACATTGTAGATGATGGGCTTGTGTGTGTATGTGTGTGTCTGTGTGTGTGTAGTACAGGTACATTATTTCCATAGTTTAAACAGTGATTTTCAGAAAGTTTAAGAAGCTGTGTTAATGATATGGCAGAATCAAGTTGGACAAGGGTTGAAAAGAGGTCACTGGCCTTGGCAAGTGGGAGGCCACTGGAGACCTTTGGATGAGGGAATGGAAGCCAGATTACAATGGCTGGATTCAGAGAATGGGGAGGAAGTGCAGGAGGGAGCCAGTATAGATCACTAGTTCAAGAAGTTTGGCAGCAAAGGCAAAATTTAAGATCAAATTGTTCTTTTTTTGAACCAATTATAAAAGTAATACTTGTTTATTATTAAAAAAAAAAAAAAACACTGGGTAATACAGAACATTAAGAACAAAACAATAGTCACCCATAATCTTACCTACCACCCAGTGCCAAACCATGCTAAGAATTTAGTATGTTTACGGCATGAACTTTTCTCCTTCGTGGCAGTGATTTGAGATAGAAGAAATCATCCACAATATTCTTAGATGAGGAAACCAAGGCTCAGAAAGGGACTTTCCTGAGGCACAAAGAGTTCATAACAAACTGTTTGGTACCCATAGTGCTTTGGCTTGAGTTTCCTGGTTGCTGTGCCCCGACCCTGCAGGAGAATTAGCCAGTCAGCCTTTTTCTTGTGCCGTATTGTGTCCTGAAGAGGTATTTCAGCCGCAGTGCCTCTAAAATTTCACTGCACCTATGGATTTATACACTTAAAGCACTCACTAGGCCTGTCCTCTTTGACAGTAGAGCCTGGGTCACCTTCATCTCAGGGTTCCCAAACCCTAGCACAGCATTTGAGAGAATCACTGCACAACACGTGTTTCTAGAATGATGGGTGAGGCTTTGCTGTAGCAACTAATGCAGCTTTCATTCCCAGTATTTCCTGCTTCTCTGTAACATCTACCCCATTCTGGCAGTAGTGAGAGTGTTTTATGCACAGATTGCCTCGGGCTAAGAATAACATAGTAGAACCAGAGTCAAATTCTTGGCTTTTGACTTTCAAATACTCAGGTGGGGTATAAACAACAGTTTTGGAAGACAGACCGAAAAGCTCTATTACCTACTCCCTGACTACATGTGAAGGAGAAAGGAAAGCTGAGGAAAAGTAAACAAGTGAGATAGCCGTGAGTGTTCCTATGAAAGGGGACTAGGCTACCTCCCACCCTACTGAATCCCATTCCAGACTAGTTTGTGGAGTAGGTAAATCACCAGAATTCCCCTACCTTGATGTGACAAAGGAGAGGAAATGGCATAGTGGGAAAGAAATGGCCTCACGGAAAATTTAGACCAGCACAGTGTCCGATAGAAATGTAATTTGAGCTACATATGTAATTTTGAGTGTTCTAGTAAGTCAGCTTCCCTGGTGGCTCAGACAGTAAAGAATCCACCTGACAATGCAGGAGACCCGGGCTCAATCTCTGGGTCGGGAAGATTGCCTGGAGAAGGGAATGGCTATCCACTTTTCCAGTAGTCATGTATGGATGTGAAAGTTGGACCATAAAGAAGGCTGAGTGCTGAAGAATTGATGCTTTTGAACTGTGGTGCTGGAGAAGACTCTTGAGAGTCCCTTGGACTGCAAGGAGATATAATCAGTCAAAGGAAATCAGTCCTGAATATTCATTGGAAGGACTGATGCTGAAGCTGAAGCTCCAATACTTTGGCCACCTGATGCGAAGAGCCAACTCATTAGAAAAGACTGATGCTGGGACAGATTGAAGGCAGGAGAAGGGGACAACAGAGGATCAGATGGTTGGATGGCATCACTGATTCAATGGACATGAGTTTGAGTAAGCTCTGGAAGATGGTGAAGGACAGGAAAGCCTGGCATGCTGCAGTCCATGGGGTCACAAAGAGTCGGACACAACTGAGCAATTGAACAACAGCTACAACAACAGCCCACTCTTGCCTGGAGAATCCCAAGGACAGAGGAGCCTGGCGGGCTACAGTCCATGGGGTCACAAAGAGTCAAACACAACTAAGTAACTAACCCTTCTGTCTTATTATACGTTCTAATAAGTAGCCACATTAAAGAATGTAAAAAGAAACTGGTGAAATTAATTTTAATACATTATTTTATTTAACCTCATATGCCTAAATATTATCATTTCAACATGTAATCAATAGAGAAATTATTAATGAGATATTTTGCATTTTTCTGTGCTAAAGTTTTTGGGTTTTGGCCCTGCCACACAGCACGTGGAATCTTAGTTCCCTGACCAGGGATCAAACCTATGCCCTCTGCATTGGATCCATGGAGTCTTCACCACTGAACCTCCAGGGAAGTCCCTGTACTAAGGTTTTGAAGTCTAATGTGTACTTTATAGTCACAGCACACCTCAGTTTTTATTAGCCATATTTCAGTGAAATGTTCAGCAGCCACCTGTGGCTTGAGACTGCCAAATAGCACAGGTCAAGACAGACGAAAATGGCCCCATGGACTGCTGAATCCCATAGCTGAGAACTGGAGCCATAAAAAGTTTTTTGTATGCTCGAGTATCATAGACAAGGACCAAGCCGGGTGACCTAAGGAGATCTTGTTTTATAATCAGTTTCCGACAGGAAAAAGCTCTTTTGAAGGAAAACTTCTCTGCAGGAGGTCCCTTTTGTCTTTCCACTAACCTAAAACCAGCTCCCCCCTCTAACACCATGCTCTATTCATCTCCAGCTCTAGCACGCCTTTCAAATCTTTTGATCACACAATACCTTGCCTAACCTGTTGGTTCTTTCTGTACATCAAAGAAATAGAAATGAAGAATAAATAATTAACAGTTTACCAGATCTCTTCCCTGGATTCCTCTTCAGTAATTGCAAGAACAAACTGTGGGAATAAGATAGCATCTAAAGAAAACTCATAAGTTTCAACAAGCTGCTCATAAGCCGACACACAGTTGGGGATGGTGATGACTCTGACCCACTATCTCAATGATTAACTAAGATTTCTTCCTTTTTACCCTTTAAAAATTTTCATGGCTGCAGAATCTTCAGAGATAGTTTTGAGGAGACACTGAGTCCACCATCTCCCCAGATTGCTGGCAATCTGATTAAAAGCATCTTTCTTTTCTACCAATATTGGCCTCTTGAGTATTGATTTTGAGTGGTGAGCAGTCAGACTTGATTTGGTAAGATTCAGGCTGAGTGGAATATAATCTAGCACTTCTCTGCATGGACTGAGTGGACAGAAGGCCATGGGAATGCTTCAGTGGATGCCATGAGAGATGGTACTGAGGCACCCAAGACCCACCCCTCTACACATGTCCACATTCTATAAACCCCCAGCAACTTGGATGCCACCCTGGGGAAAGATGAAACCCCAATCTAGATCATGATTAAGATTCATTTGGTAGAATAGGGCAGAGCTCAAAATTCTGTATTGGTAAAGAAAGTTACACTTATTTAGTAGACTGAGTTTCAAAATCATTATTAAAAGAGTGATGAACATGCTAGAAATGAGGTTTGTGTAAACCCTATCTGCTGTTTTCTCATAGGCTGTCAGAAGATGATCTAAAGGAGGATGGTGACTTTTCAACAAGTCAATCTCGAGGAAAAAAGGGGGAAGTATAGCATTCTTCTTTGGCCACCTGATGTGAAGAGCTGACTCATCAGAAAAGACCCTGATGCTGGGAAAGATTGAAGGGGATGACAGAGGACAAGATGGTTGGATGGCATCACCGACTCAAAGGACATGAGTTTGAACAAGCTCTGGGAGATGGTGAAGGACAGGGAAGCCTGGCATGCTGCAGTTCATGGGGTCACAATAAGTCAGGCATGACTGAGCAACTGAATAACAACAGCACTCTTTTTTAAAAAAATATAAATGTATTTATTTTAATAGGAGGCTAATTACTTTACAATATTGTACTGGTTTTGCCATACATCGACATGAATCCGCCACGGGTATACATGTGTTCCCCATCCTGAACCCCCCTCCCACCTCCCTCCCCATCCCATCCCTCTGGGTCATCCCTGTGCACCAGCCCTGAGCATCCTGTATCATGCATCGAACCTGGACTGGCAATTCGTTTCACATATGATAATATACATGTTTCAATGCCATTCTCCCAAATTATCCCACCCTCGCCCTCTCCCAAAGAGTCCAAAAGACTGTTCTATACATTTGTGTCTCTCTTGCTGTCTCGCATACAGGGTTATTGTTACCATCTTTCTAAATTCCATATATACACGTTATTATTCTGTATTGGTGTTTTTCTTTCTGGCTTACTTCACTCTGTATAATAGGCTCCAGTTTCATCCACCTCATTAGAACTGATTCAAATGTATTCTTTTTAGTGGCTGAGTAATACTCCATTGTGTATATGTACCACAGCTTTCTTATCCATTCATCTGCTGATGGACATCTAGGTTGCTTCCATGTCCTGGCTATTATAAACAGTGCTGTGATGAACATTGGGGTACACGTGTCTCTTTCAATTCTGGTTTCCTCGGTGTGCATGCCCAGAAGTGGGATTGCTGAGTCATATGGCAGTTCTATTTCCAGTTTTTTAAGGAATCTCCACACTGTTCTCTATAGTGACTGTACTAGTTTGCATTCCCACCAATAGTGTAAGAGGGTTCCCTTTTCTCCACACCCTCTCCAGCATTTATTGCTTGTAGACTTTTGGATAGCAGCCATTTTGACTGGTGTGACATGGTACCTCATTGTGGTTTTGATTTGCATTTCTCTGATAATGAGTGACGTTGAGCATCGTTTCATGTGTTTGTTAGCCATCTATATGTCTTCTTTGGAGAAATGTCTGTTTAGTTCTTTGGCCCATTTTTTGATTGGGTCGTTTATTTTTCTGGAATTGAACTGCAGGAGTTGCTTGTATATTTTTGAGATTAATTCTTTGTCAGTTGCTTCATTTGCTATTATTTTCTCCCATTCTGAAGGCTGTCTTTTCACCTTGCTTATAGTTTCCTTTGTTGTGCAGAAGCTTTTAATTTTAATTAAGTCCCATTTGTTTATTTTTGCTTTTATTTCCAGTATTCTGGGAGGTGGGTCATAGAGGATCCTGCTGTGATCTATGTCGGAGAGTGTTTTGCCTATGTTCTCCTCTAGGAGTTTTATAGTTTCTGGTCTTATGTTTAGATCTTTAATCCATTTTGAGTTTATTTTTGTGTATGGTGTTAGAAAGTGTTCTAGTTTTATTCTTTTACAAGTGGTTGACCAGTATTCCCAGCACCACTTGTTAAAGAGATTGTCTTTAATCCATTGTATATTCTTGCCTCCTTTGTCAAAGATAAGGTGTCCATAGGTGCATGGATTTATCTCTGGGCTTTCTATTTTGTTCCATTGATCTATATTTCTGTCTTTGTGCCAGTACCATACTGTCTTGATGACTATGGCTTTGTAGTAGAGCCTGAAGTCAGGCAGGTTGATTCCTCCAGTTCCATTCTTCTTTCTCAAGATTGCTTTGGCTATTTGAGGTTTTTTGTATTTCCATACAGATTGTGAGATTATTTGTTCTAACTCTGTGAAAAATACCATTGGTAGCTTGATAAGGATTGCATTGAATCTATAGATTGCTTTGGGAAGTATACTCATTTTCACTATATTGATTCTTCCGATCCATGAACACAGTATATTTCTCCATCTATTAGTGTCCTCTTTGATTTCTTTCACCAGTGTTTTATAGTTTTCTATATATAGGTCTTTAGTTTCTTTAGGTAGATATATTCCTAAGTATTTTATTCTTTCCTTTGCAATGGTGAATGAAATTGTTTCCTTAATTTCTCTTTCTATTTTCTCATTATTAGTGTATGGGAATGCAATGGATTTCTGTATGTTGATTTTATATCCTGCAACTTTACTATATTCATTGATTAGCTCTAGTAATTTTCTGGTGGAGTCTTTAGGGTTTTCTATGTAGAGGATCATGTCATCTGCAAACAGTGAGAGTTTTACTTCTTCTTTTCCAATTTGGATTCCTTTTATTTCTTTTTCTGCTCTGATTGCTGTGGCCAAAACTTCCAAAACTATGTTTAATAGTAGTGGTGAGAGTGGGCACCCTTGTCTTGTTCCTGACTTTAGGGGAAATGCTTTCAATTTTTCACCATTGAGGATAATGTTTGCTGTGGGTTTGTCATATATAGCTCTTATTATATTGAGGTATGTCCCTTCTAGTCTTGCTTTCTGGAGGGTTTTTATCATAAATTGATGTTGAATTTTGTCAAAGGCTTTCTCTGCATCTATTGAGATAATAATATGGCTTTTATTTTTCAATTTGTTAATGTGGTGTATTACATTGATTGATTTGCAGATATTGAAGAAGCCTTGCATCCCTGGGATAAAGCCCACTTGGTCATGATGTATGATCTTTTTAATGTGTTGTTGGATTCTGATTGCTAGAATTTTGTTAAGGATTTTTGCATCTATGTTCATTAGTGATATTGGCCTGTAGTTTTCTTTTTTTGTGGCATCTTTGTCAGGTTTGGGTATTAGGGTGATGGTGGCCTCATAGAATGAGTTTGGAAGTTTACCTTCCTCTGCAATTTTCTGGAAGAGTTTGAGTAGGATAGGTGTTAGCTCTTCTCTAAATTTTTGGTAAAATTCAGCTGTGAAGCGTCTGGACCTGGGCTTTTGTTTGCTGGAAGACTTCTGATTACAGTTTCAATTTCCGTGCTTGTGATGGGTCTGTTAAGATTTTCTAATTCCTTCCTGGTCCAGTTTTGGAAAGTTGTACTTTTCTAAGAATTTGTCCATTTCTTCCATGTTGTCCATTTTATTGGCATATAATTGCTGATAGTAGTCTCTTATGATCCTTTGTATTTCTGTGTTGTCTGTTGTGATTTCTCCATTTTCATTTCTAATTTTATTGATTTGATTTTTCTCCCTTTTTTTCTTGATGAGTCTGGCTAATGGTTTGTCAATTTTATTTATCCTCTCAAAGAACCAGCTTTTGGCTTTGTTGATTTTTGCTATGGTCTCTTTTGTTTCTTTTGCATTTATTTCTGCTCTAATTTTTAAGATTTCTTTCCTTCTAGCCCTGGGGTTCTTCATTTCTTCCTTCTCTAGTTGCTTTAGGTGTAGAGTTAGGTTATTTATTTGACTTTTTTCTTGTTTCTTGAGGTATGCCTGTATTGCTATGAACCTTCCCCTTAGCACTGCTTTTACAGTGTCCCACAGGTTTTGGTTGTTGTGTTTTCATTTTCATTCATTTCTATGCATATTTTGATTTCTTTTTTGATTTCTTCTGTGATTTGTTGGTTATTCAGCAGCGTGCTGTTCAGCCTCCACATGTTGGAATTTTAAATAGTTTTTCTCCTGTAATTGAGATCTAATCTTACTGCATTGTGGTCAGAAAAGATGATTGGAATGATTTCAATTTTTTTTGAATTTACCAAGGCTAGATTTATGGCTCAGGATGTGATCTATCCCGGAGAAGATTCCGTGTGCACTTGAGAAAAAGCTGAAATTCATTGTTTTGGGGTGGAATGTCCTATAGATATCAATTAGGTCTAACTGGTCTATTGTATCATTTAAAGTTTGTGTTTCCTTGTTAATTTTCTGTTTAGTTGATCTATCCATAGGTGTGAAGGGGGTATTAAAGTCTCCCACTATTATTGTGTTATTGTTAATTTCCCCTTTCATACTTGTTAGCATTTGTCTTACTTATTGCGGTGCTCCTACATTGGGTGCATATATATATAATTGTTATATTTTCTTCTTTGATTGATCCTTTGATCATTATGTAGTGTCCTTCTTTGTCTCTTTTCACAGCCTTTGTTTTAAAGTCTATTTTATCTGATTTCAGTATTGCTACTCCTGCTTTCTTTTGGTCTCTATTTGCATGGAATATCTTTTTCCAGCCCTTCACTTTCAGTCTGTATATGTCTCTTGTTTTGAGGTGAGTCTCTTGTAGACAACATATATAGGGGTCTTGTTTTTGTATCCGTTCAGCCAGTCTTTGTCTTTTGGTTGGGACATTCAACCCATTTACATTTAAGGTAATTATTGATAAGTATGATCCTGTTGCCATTTACTTTATTGTTTTGGGTTTGAGTTTATACACCCTTTCTGTGTTTCCTGTCTAGAGAAGATCCTTTTGCATTTGTTGGAGTGCTGGTTTGGTGGTGCTGAATTCTCTCAGCTTTTGCTTGTCTGTAAAGCTTTTGATTTCTCCTTCATATTTGAATGAGATCCTTGCTGGGTACAGTAATCTGGGCTGTAGGTTATTTTCTTTCATCACTTTAAGTATGTCCTGCCATTCCCTCCTGGCCTGAAGAGTTTCTATTGAAAGATCAGCTGTTATCCTTATGGGAATCCCCTTGTGTGTTATTTGTTGTTTTTCCCTTGCTGCTTTTAGTATTTGTTCTTTGTGTTTGATCTTTGTTAATTTGATTAATATGTGTCTTCAGGTGTTTTGCCTTGGGTTTATCCTGTTTGGGACTCTCTGGGTTTCTTGGACTGGGTGAGTATTTCCTTCCCCATTTTAGGGAAGTTTTCAACTATTATCTCCTCAAGTATTTTCTCATGGTCTTTTTTTAATCTTCTCCTTCTGGGACTCCTATGATTCGAATGTTGGGGTGTTTAACATTGTCCCAGAGGTCTCTGATGTTGTCCTCAATTCTTTTAATTTGTTTTTCATTTTTCCTCTCTGTTTCATTTATTTCTACCATTCGATCATAAACCTCACTTATCCTATCTTCTGCCTCCGTTATTCTACTGTTGGTTCCCTCCAGAGTGTTTTTGATCTCATTTATTGCATTATTCATTACATATTGACTCTTTTTTATTTCTTCTAGATCCTCATTAAACCTTTCTTGCATCTTCTCAAAAATCCTTGTCTCCGGGCTACTTATCTGTAACTCCATTTTGTTTTCAAGATTTTGGATCATTTTCACTATCATTATTTGGAATTCTTTATCAGGTAGATTCCCTATTTCTTCCTCTTTTGTTTGGTTTGATGGGCATTTATCCTGTTCCTTTACCTTCTGGGTACTTCTCTGCCTCTTCCTCTTGTTTATATTGCTGTGTTTGGGGTGGCCTTTCTGTATTCTGGCAGTTTGTGGCGTTCTCTTTATTGTGGAGTTTCCTCACTGTGGGTGGGGTTGGACGGGTAGCTTGTCAATGTTTCCTGATTAGAGAAGCTTGTGTCGGTGTTCTGGTGGGTGGAGCTGGATTTCTTCTCTCTGGAAGTGTAATGAAGTGTCCAGTAATGAGTTATGAGATGTCAATGTGTTTGGAGTGACTTTGGGCAGTCTGTATATTGAAGCTCAGGGCTATGTTCCTGTGTTGCTGGAGAATTTGCATGGTATGTCTTGCTCTGGAACTTGTTGGCCCTTGGGTGGTGCTTGGTTTCAGTGTAGGTATAGAGGCGTTTGATGAGCTTCTATCCATTAATGTTCCCTGGAATCAGGAGTTCTCTGGTGTTCTCAGGATTTGGACTTAAGCCTCCTGCAACTGGTTTTCAGTCTTATTCTTACAGTAGCCTCAAGACTTCTCCATCTATACTTCACTTTCAGATAGTTCCTTGATCTGGCTTATACTTCTCAAGATCTATAGGCCCCTTCCTATGTAGTTGTTGCTAACTACAGGGTTTTAATCTATTGCTCCCATCACTTCCAAAGCAGTTCCCTCTGTTTTCGCTTCTTCTGTTTGCTGGTCTCTTCAGTCTAATTTCCACCCTGACACACGGGGGTGGTGGTGGACATTTTTTTAGGCTCACTTGTTCAGTTGTGCTGTGGGGAGGGAGGAACACTGCAAACAAATAACACTGGCATCTGTGGGGAGTGCTCCCAGTGTCTCGGCTGCACAGGGTTTGACCCCGCTCACAGTGTGTGTGCTTTCCCAGTCTACACTGCTTAGGCTTTATGTTGTTCCGCCAGGAACCATCTGAGGCTGGCCCTGGGCTGCATGCACCTCCCAGGTCTAAGCTGCTCAGGTTCAGGCACTCGGGTAGTCCTCAGAGGCGCAGACTCGGTTGGGCCTGCATTTTGTCCCCTTCCCAGGTCTGAGTGGAAAAGGCAATGGCACCCCACTCCAGTACTCTTGCCTGGAGAATCCCAGGGATGGGGGAGCCTGGTGGGCTGCCGTCTCTGGGGTTGCACAGGGTCAGACACGACTGAAGCAACTTAGCAGCAGCAGCAAAAGCAGGTCCGAGCAGCTCAGGTGACCAGGTGTTTGGCGAGCACGGTAGCTGCAACTTATCACCTCTCCCGTCCCTGCCACTCAGTTTTCTGGGTGTACAACCGGTGCACCTTCTCAGGTGGATGTCAACCGTCCAGAATCCCAAGAAGTCTTGGTTAGCAACAAAGCCTGCTTGCAGTTTTGTAGATGATGCCTCTCTGGGGCCATTATTGCCCTCTTCCAGCTCTGGCTGCCCTCGTCTGCCTGTCTCTGACGGGGGATGGGCTGGTCCGCAGCCGGCTAGCTCTGCTCAGTCCTTTGTTCTGTGAGCGGGCCTGGCAGTGTCTTACGTTAGGGCTTTTCTCAGGGTAGCTATCCCGGTCTGGTTTGCTATCTCAAGTTAGTTCCCTCAGATTGCCCTTGGGGCATTCAGGCCCAGTCCTTACTCTAAGCAATGCAGCCTGCACCTCCCTGCCCAGCCCCTGCTTGCTAGTGGCGGATGCAGGTGTCTGTGCTGCTTCTCCGCTGGGAGTTACCGTTGGGCATGTAATCTGTGGATTTTAATTATTTATTTATTTTTCCTCCCGGTTATGTTGCCCTCTGAGGTTCCAAGGCTTGCCACAGACTCACCAGTGAGAGTGTTTCCTGGTGTTTGGAAACTTCTCTCTTTGTAAAGACTCCCTTCCCTGGGCGGATCTCCGTCCCTACCTCTTTTGTCTCTCTTTTTATCTTTTATATTTTTTCCTACCTCCTTTCAAAGACAATGGGCTGCTTTTCTGGGTGCGTGATGTCTTCTGCTGGCATTCAGAAGTTGTTTTGTGGAATTTACTCAGCATTCAAATGTTCTTTTGATGAATTTGTGGGGGAGAAAGTGGTCTCCCTGTCCTATTCCTCCACCATCTTAGGACTGCCTCCCAATAACACTCTTCTACTTAGAAGTGACATGACAACCAAATATAGTATATTGAAACATTGTATTGATTGGGTCTTGATTGGAACAAATAAACCATAACAGGAGATTTTGAGAAAAATTAGTGAAATTTGTATCTTGATTAGGTCATTCAGTTCAGTTCAGTTCAGTCGCTCAGTCGTGTCCGACTCTTTGCAACCCCATGAATCACAGCACGCCAGGCCTCCCTGTCCATCACCAACTCCCAGAGTTCACTCAAACTCAAGTCCCTTGAGTCGGTGATGCCATCCAGCCATCTCATCCTCTGTCGTCCCCTTCTCCTCCTGCCCCCAATCCCTCCTAGCATCAGAGTTTTTTTCCAATGAGTCAACTCTTCGCATGAGGTGGCCAAAGTACTGGAGTTTCAGCTTTAGCATCATTCCTTCCAAAGAAATCCCAGGGCTGATCTCCTTCAGAATGGACTGGTTGGATCTCCTTGCAGTCCAAGGGACTCTCAAGAGTCTTCTCCAAAACCACAGTTCAAAAGCATCAATTCTTCGGTGCTCAGCTTTCTTCACAGTCCAACTCTCACATCCATACATGACTACTGGAAAAACTATAGCCTTGACTAGACGGACCTTTGTTGGCAAAGTAATGTCTCTGCTTTTGAATATGCTATCTAGGTTGGTCATAACTTTCCATCCAAGGAGTAAGCGTCTTTTAATTTCATGGCTGCAATCACCATCTGCAGTGATTTTGGAGCCCCCCAAAATAAAGTCTGACACTGTTTCCACTGTTTCCCCATCTATTTCCCATGAAGTGATGGGACCAGATGCCATGATTAGGTCATTAGAGGATTTCTAATTTGGATGAGATTGTGGGAAAATGCTGTTATCTCTTAGATATGAATATTAAAAAATTAGAGATAAAATGCCAGGTTACTTATAGACCAATATTCATAGCAGCCTTACTCATACTAGTTAAAAAAATAGGAACAGCCTAAAAGTCTGTCAATTATGATGAATGGATAAATAAAATATGGAATATCTACATGATGGGATATTATCCAGACATAAAGTATTGACTCATGCCACAACATGGATGAACCTTGAAAATATGCTAAATGAAAGACACCAATCACAAAAGGCTACATATTGTATGATTCCTCTTATGTAAAACGTGTAGAATAGGCAAATGTATTAAAAAAGACAGAAAGTAGATTAGTGGTTGCCTAGGGCTGGGGATGTAGAAGGAAGTGGGGTTAACAGCTTAAGGATTCAAGTTTATCTTTTGGAATGATAAAAACGTTTTAAAATTGATTATGGTAATGGGCTACACATATCTGTGAATATACTAAAAACATTGAATTGTGCCCTCTAAATGGGTGAATTGTATGGCATGACTTCAGTTCAGTTCAGTTGCTCAGTTGTGTTCAACTCTGTGACCCCATGGACTGCAGCATGCCAGGCCTCCCTGTCCATCACCAACTCCTGGAGTTCACCCAAACTCATGTGCATTGGGTCGGTGATGCCATCCAACTGTATAAATAAAGCTGTATTTACAAAGGAGGGAAAAAAAGGGAAAACAAAGTCATGCTCTACAATTTTGCTTAAAACAACTAAGAGAAAAAAGGAGCAGATATGGCAGAGTTAACATTGTTAAACCTGGGTGCTGGATACATGAGGGTTTGTTCCACTATTCCGTCTACCTTTGTGTATATTTGAAATTTAAAAAAACAAAACAAAACTGGAGGATGGTAATTCTCTCTGAACATCCATGCCTTTAAACATCTATTTGAGAAGACATACCCTTGCCTTCATAACTGCCAAATAAAATGCAGGAAGAGAGCATCACCCCTCTTTGGGGACTGTATGAGGTGCAGGAGTGGTAAATATTATTTCCTTTCCTTGCTATTGAAAAGCTCTCTGGGAAGCAAATATTTAGGTGATCACCAGAGAACTGGGATATGGGGGCCACTGATAGAAATGACCCCTCACACTTCCAGGCTACCACATAGCCAAATGCAGGACCAGATCATGGAAAAGAAATGCAAAGAAGGGAGATGGGCGGAGGAAAGAGAATTATAGTTGTGTCTAACTGTAAGAAAATTTCACTTACAAATATAAAATCCAAGAAAGCATATTATGAGACAATTATTTGCTCTATAGAAATATTTCTAATGCTTTATGAAAACATAAAATTTTTTTTTTTTCATGGCACAACATTGCAAATCAGCTTGTGTGCATGCTCAGTTGTGTCTGACTCTTCGTGACCCCATGGACTATATAGCCTGCCAGACTCTTCTTGCCCAGGCAAGAATACTGGAGTGCACTGCCATGCTGTCCTACAGGGGAATCTTTCTGGCCCAGGGATTGAACCCATGTCTCTTGCCTCTCCTGTGCTGGCAAACGGATTCTTTACCACTACCATTTTTTACCACTACCGCCACCTGGAAAGCCTTGGAAATCAACTATACTTCAATAAAATAAAATAGAATAAAATAATTTTTTCAATAGGTAAATATATGCAAATACATGGGAAAAGCCAAAAGTTGCATAGCACTATGTTCATTGTCCCGCTTTTTGAATAATTAACTCATTTAATCCTTATTATAATCCCCATTTTACAGCTGAGACCCTTTAAGGTTGAAAACCCATACAACTACTAAAGGACAGGCCAAAGTTTCCAGGGTCACCCTCTTAACCGCTACACTTGACCGCCCCCCTCATAAGACACAAAAGGCTGGTCCCTTACCCAGAGGACACCACTGTTACCAGCTTCCTGGGGATCCTTCCAGAAGATAGGTAATTCTTTCGGAGGCTCTTTCAAGCCCATTTTTCAATCAGCAGTTTGGAGAACATATTCAGAGGCTCTCCTCCATCCACACGGCTAGTTCTGACCCATTAACTGTGAAGTCCCTGAGGCCCCCGCAGAGAGGCACAGCCTGTTACATTGCCACCTGTAAGCCACAGGCCCATAGACAAGGGGCTTCTGATTTACTGGGCTTCTCCCTGCTGGTCCACAGAGCCGTTAATCTTCTGCCTCCAGGCAGAGTTTGACAGCTCCCAAAGGTCCCCATGAAGTACTCTTTTCAAAGTGAAATTCTCAATCAAATAAACTTGAAACAGACTTGGTCTGGATCCAAGTACAGATCCCCCCCACCCCGTGCCCCCGGGCAGTCGTTGGCTACACTTTACTTCCTGGGTTTTTTGAGTCCTCTGGTGCAGGCTACTTTTTTTCCTTCAATAAAACAGTGATTTAAAACCTTCATTCTTCCTGTTCTAAAACTGTGCCAGGGCATAACCACTCTTTTCTTCACCAAGAGTATACAAAAATCAACCAGGGCTCTGCACCCACCCTGGCTGTAGATTATCAGGTAAGCACTTTATCTGACTCTTGATCTGCTTTTTGAAAAATATTCTTTTACCTGATAAAAACTTTTTTCACTCTTATTTTGCTTCTTCACTTGACATTTTATTTTGATTATTTTTATGTTTTCCCTTGGATATTCAAATTATTCCTTTTCTTAAATGAATGCCCCCAGCTTCTCTTCACCTCTGCCAGGGACCTCAGTGATTTTCTGGTGGTGATAATAAAAAGGAAAGTTTTCTTTTCTCTCTGAAACTCTAACAACAACAAAAACAATCACAAAGGATGATATTTTGTGGGGCCATGGCATGGAAATGTTTTCGTGAGAGGAGAAGGTGCCAAGTACATTTCTAACATCTCTACAGTTTATATTAACAATGATCAGAAGTCTCCTGTGGGGCACCTCATCCTTTTGTGCTTATTTTATCTCTGAGCATATTGATGTGGGATTCATTAATGCCATTTTGGTCTTTCTTTCCTCCTGGCACAAGGCAGGGGCTGTGCTTCCCTGCCCCTTTCAAAGTAAGGTGAGACTGTGAGACTTGCTTTGGCTAGCGGAATGTGAGAGGTAACATATCATTTCCCAGTGAAGTGTGAAGTGAAGTGAAGGTCGCTCAGTCACAAAGTGTCTGACTCTTTGTGACCTATACAGTCCATGGAATTCTCCAGGCCAGAATACTGGAGTGGGTAGCCTTTTCCTTCTCCAGGGGATCTTCCCAACCCAGGGATTGAACCCAGGTCTCCCACATTGCAGGTGGATTCTTTACCAGCTGAGCTACAAGGGAAGCCCAAGAGTACTGGAATGGCTAGCTTATCCCTTCTCCAGCAGATCTTACTGACCCAGGAATTGAACTAGGGTCTCCTGCACTGTGGATTCTTTACCAACTGACCTATGAGGGAAGCCCCATCATTTCCCAGGGAAAACTTTAAAAGCCCAGGTGTATGTCTCAGATTCCCATCCTGCTGCTGCAGTGCTTATAGAGCAAAAAGCAAAGCAAAGCGAAGTCGCTCAGTCGTGTCCGAATTTTTGTGACCCCATGGACTGTAGCCTACCAGGCTCCTCAATCCACGGAATTCTCCAGGCAAGAATACTGGAGTGGGTTGCCATTTCCTTCTCCAGGGGATCTTCCCAACCCAGGGATCAAACCTGGGTCACCTGCATTACAGGCAGATGCTTTACCGTCTGAGCCACCAGGGAAGTAAGTGTTAAATAGAATCTCCACTGCTTCCCAGGTGGTGCTAGTGGCAAAGAACCTGCCTGCCAATGCCTGGGTCAGGAAGATCCCCTGGAGGAGGGCAGGGTAACCCACTCCAGTATTCTTGCCTGGAGAATCCCTTGGACAGAGAAGCCTGGCAGACTGCGGCCCATAGCGTTGCAGAGGTGGATACAACTGAAGCAACTCAGCACAGCACGCAGCAGAGTCTCCAGAACCTAAGTCCTTGAGTCACAATCATTAAAAGCCCCCCTCATTGCAATGATTAGGGAAAAATCAACTTTCCTTATGCTAAGCCACTAAGGTTTGGGAGCTATCTGGTATAATCTAGCCCCTCTAGCCATATAATTTGAAACAACTATAAATAAGTAATAATGAGTCCTGTGGACTTTTGCCTCAACCTGTGAGGACAAAAATTAAGTCTGTTTTTCCATCCAATTGTGCAATCTCAGATAAAATAATAATTTGATTGATGCATTTAGCAAATATTAATTAAGGACCTAGTCTGTTCAAAGCACTATTAACAAGAGTAACAAAAACTTTATATGATCATCAGGACTATTGATTTAAAAGACACTAAAATTTCAGATAATTCAAAACAGCCAAAACAACTTAGTATCTAAAATGCTGTGTTTAGTGATTTTTGTTACAATTTCCCATTGCCGCTGAGCATTTTCCAGCTATAAAATTGTTAAAGGGTAGATTTCCCTCCAAGAGGTAAAATCATGCCTCTCATGCAGATATAAAATAAGCATATGTTAAAGATTTTACTTAACTCATTATTCAGTGATGAAACTGGAAATACATTATAACTGGTTAAAAGAAGAAATCAAAAGAACCACCATTTCATATGGAATAAAGGAATGTTGAAGTTAATTTACAAAAAGGACGCAAAATGGGAATTTTTCACTAGGAAAAATGGGTAGGGTGGCGGGGCAGGGTGGTTCAGCAATGTGGGGAAAGTCAGTTTAAACCACCACACCACAGTTCCACCAAGGAATTTATTTGTATGACACTATAAAAATTATTTTGTATTACTATCAAATATCTACAAATTCAGAGTTATGAAATAGCTCAAAGTCAGCAAAAGGTTAGAAATGATAAAGCAAAGGGTGTGTTCTAGACAATTCAGTTTCCATTAGAAATATCCATTAAGCTCTTTTTCTTATTCTAAATTTCCTTACAGATTGTATTTCCAAAATTAAAAAAAAAAGATTAAAACAAGTGATGCTATTTACTCAGTGCTATGCAATGTGCTAAGTTTTGCATACATCATCATTAGATGGATATTATCAGTACTATTTTATAGATTGGATAACTGGAACTTAACTTGCCCAATTGCCCAATTTTTTTTTTTTTTTGTCTCACCCAGTGGCTTGAGGGATCTGAATTCCTGTTTCAGGTCCTTGGCAGTGAGAGCGCAGAGTGCCAACCACTGGACCGCCAAGGAATTCCCTATTGCAAAATTCAAATGAAAGTCTGATCCAAAGCTTTCAGCAGTATTTTTTTTAAATATGTAAGATAATGACAAATTTTTTAAAATAATTAATATACAGTAAAATTGACATTTTCATGGTATACAGTTCTAAGAGTTTTAACACATGTATAGATTCTCCTAACCACAATAACAATCAGGATACAGAATTGTCCCTCCCTTCTCCCCCCAAATCTCCTTGAGCGACTCCTTTGTAGTCACATCCTTCTTCTGCCCCTGGCAACCAATGATTTGTTGTCTGTTGCTATGCTTTTGTCTTTTCAAGAATGTCAAATAAATGGAATCACACAGTTTGTAACCTTTAAAAGATTGGGGGAGGGTTGTGGTTAATTACAGATTCACAGTTGCAAAAATAGTACAGAGAGGTCCTGGTACACTCCAGCCAGTCACCCCAAAGGCTGACATCTTACATACCTACAGTGCAACATCAAACCAGGAGACTGAGCTTGATACACTCCACAGCCCTCATTCCATGTTCATCATTTAACGTTCACTCATTGGTGGGTACCTGTACAGTTCTATACAATTTTATCTGTGTGTGGTTTTGTGTAAAGTGAAAGTGAAAGTCACTCAGTTGTGTCCAACTCTTTGTGACCCCACGGACCATACAGTCCATGGAATTCTCTAGGCCAGAATACTGGAGCGGGTAGCCTATCCCTTCTCCAGAGAATCTTCCCGACCCAGGAATCGAATTGGGGTCCCCTGCATTGCAGACGGATTCTTTACCAACTGAGCTATCAGGGAAGCCCAGTTTTGTGTAACCGTCATCACAGATTTACTCTTTTAGGGTAAGACTATCTGCAGATATTCCCATCTCCATTTTTTTTTCTATTGCTTATAAATGAAAACAAACTTTATTCTTAAAGAAGATTGCTGCTTTGGAATTGCCAGAATACTATTTAACTATATTGATTTGTGTAAGACTCTGCTTCCTTATGGACCCCGTCCATATTCTTGTATGTTGTTTCTGTCACGGATTAATATTTATTACAAACATAAGGATGGCCCCCATCCTTTACTCCCCTCTTGCACTCTCTGGTGGGCTTAGCCTTCAGCCGTGATGGAATTTTTCTCCTAGAGCCTGGACAGAGACATCCCATTCAGTACTGATGGTATATGTTATCTGCAGAGCCCGAGCCTGGAATAATAAGGAAACTAAATACTGATGGGAGGGGGAAGGTAGAGGATGGTTTACTATTGACTCTTCTTATACGTAGTCTCTTTTCTATATAATTGGAATGAAAACCAGAGGTGTGGGCGATTTTCAGAGATGTCAATTAATTCATTACTATGGGGTCACAAAGGGTCAGACGTGACTTAGCGACCGAGCACAGGCTCACTCATGATTGGCTAAGGGCTTCCCTCGTGGCTCAGTGATGAAGAATCTGCCTTCTAGTGCAAGAGTCACAGGAGACTCTGTTTCCATCCCTGGGCTGAGAAGATCCCCTGGAGTAGGAAATGGCACCCCACTCCAGTATCCTTGCCTGGAAAATTCCATGGACAGTGGAGCCTGGTGTGCTACAGTCCATGGTGTCACAAAGAGTCGAATGCAAACGAGCATGCGCTCATGAGCGTGGGTGCCCTATGATTGGATAAATATATCATCTGTGGTTCTTGGTGAAAGGCTTTGCCCTGAGGTCCGCAAACGTGACTAATAATGAGAAAAGTAGGACACGGAGGTACCTCTTTCATATAGGAGAACTAGTTTCCCTTTGCCTCTCCAGACTGACTCTCTATTCTTCTCCTCACCTAGGGTGCCAGCTTCAGCAAACAGAAACCCATGAAGAGTGAGGTCAGGTGTTTTCCCTTTGTGGTTGCAGAAGCTTGGCTGTGTCATTCTGCCAAGGCATGGCTCCCACAGGTGCCCTGGCTTACAGCTAGAGTTGCTCTCTGGGGCCAGTGACTGTTCTCTTTTCTGATCTTAGGGCTTAAAGGTGGTCATCGCTCTCTATGTTGCAAGCCCTTAATACCTCGCCTTTTTGGTTTCCCTTAACCCTCACACCACTGAAAATGGTCCCTTCATTAAATTCACCTCAGTTCCCCTACTTGAAAGTGCCATCTGTTTCCTGTCAGGACTCTGACACAAAGTGGTTCTGATTAGAGGAGAATACATCTCATGCTTTGTAAAAAGATAAACTGCAAACTGAACCACAGAGTTATAGAACATAGCTTTATGTCAGTGCATAGCTTCAAGGATGCTTGAGCTTCATTCTGGTGCATCTTTAAATGGTGTTGAATCCTAATATCTCAGATTCTGGAGGCACTGGAGATGGTTCTATTCATCCACTATTAGACATAACTCAACAGTGAAGATTTCTATGTATATAACATGGTCCTTTTGATTTCTCCTTTACATATCAAATGTCAAATATGATTATTTGATGTTTATGCAATTCTAGTCACTTAATTTACTTACCTTTCAAGAAGATAAATGTGTATGTATATATATATATATGTCTATGTGTATAAAGTTTAAAAGAGTATTTAAATAAATTATGATAAATTTACACTATTGAATATTATATAGTTATTAGAAAGAATGAGTTAGGACTATAGGTACTAATATGGAAATAGCTCCAAGACATTTTATTAAGTGATGAAACCAAGGCTAGAACAAAAAAATACAGAACAATCAAATAGTTTGTGTATGTATAATCATCAAGAATTAACCTGGGGAGGGTGTGTATGCCAGACCACAGACAGATACTGCCTTGGGAGAAAGGAGGGCTTGGAAGAATGGTGTTTTGGGGTTTTGTTCTCTATATTTAATGCAAAAGATCTATTGCAACATGTGTTTTGAGTTCATCTATGCTTTTTTCCTGGGGCTCCCCTGGTGGCTGAATCCACCTGTCAATGCAGGAGATGTGGGTTCAATCCCTGGGTCAGGAAGATGCCCTGGAAAAGGAAATGGCAACTCATTCCAGTATTCTTGCCTGGGAAATCCCATGGACAGAAGAGCCTGGCAGGCTACAATCCGTGGGGTTGCAAGAATTTGACATGACGCATTGGAGAAGGCAATGGCAACCCACTCCAGTGTTCTTGCCTGGAGAATCCCAGGGACAGGGGAGCCTGGTGGGCTGCCGTCTATGGGGTCGCATAGAGTCGGACACAACTGAAGCGACTTAGCAGCAGCAGCAGCAACTAAACAACAACAACAGCAATGCTTTTTCCTAAAATCTCACCCAAATGACAGTAAAGACATTAAGAGGTAATACAGGGCCAATAGACCAGAGAGAGCATGAAGAGGATTAGCGATATCAGCAGAATTTTGGAAGGTTAAAGTGGAGGATAAGCAGTAACTGAATTATCAGGATGGTGAAAACTGAAGCTTATGTTTCTGCAGAAGTAGTCACCAGTGAGAAGCAAACTGATTCATGGCCCAGAATACCCAAGAGACTCAGAAATTAGAGACACCATGTACTTTCAGGAGGGGCAAGATGTGAGATGAACATAGGAAAATTAGTTGAGAGTTTGCACAAGGAGCAAGTAGACCCCTTGAACTTCTATCCCAGCCCTGATGTCCACAGATTATAGCACCCCCCACCCTCCACCTCATCAGGAAATGGGAGGCTTGATCCATGAGGAGATGATGCCAAAGAGACTCTGGCCTCAGGGATGATGACAGGCACAACTGAAGGGGATGAGGCACCAGACAGAAAATAGTGGGGTTGAGAGAAAGATTACACACGGCACAGTGAAGCCCATGCCTTCTCCCCACCTCAGTCCCCAGAATGCTGGCAAGGAAATGTATACCCCTCAGTCAGTAGACTAGATAATTTTTCCTTGGAGAAGGTCCAAGAAAAAAGACCTATTGACATTTAGGGTTGTCCAGTAAAATGTCCAAGTTCCACTTGATTACCCTACAGTGAAACTCACCATTCAGCAAGCCCCATTCATGTTCCTAGAGCTTTCAATCAGCCTTTTAGCACCTCGTGTTTAATATGAACTGGCAGACTTTGTGAGGAAAGCCTGAGACATGAAAAAATGGGGACAAAATGAGAAGAGAAAAGGAGCTCAGAAGAATAAAGACAGTGCAGAGAACAGAAGGAAACTCCAAATGACTAACATCCTCTGAAAGACAAGTGATGATACCACATCCTTGAAATGAAAACAGGATGATAAGACAATGGAATATATAAAGAACAAGAAAAGCTTTTGAAATTAAAAATATGTTGACTTAAGTAAAAAATTCAATAGAGGGTTAAAAGACAAAGTTGAAGAATCCCTGAAAAGCAGAACAGCAGCAGCAACAACAACAACAAAAAAAAACTAGAAAAAGAAAGAAAACTAGAGCAGTTTAAGAGATTCAGTATCTGATTAATAGGGATTTCAGAAATAAAACAAAAGCAGCAGAAATTGTCAGCTATTGTATCAGTCTGGATTCTCCAGAGAAACAGAATCAATGGTGTATATGTATCTATTTATATAAATTCAATGTATTTATTATAAGGAATCAGTTTACTTATTGATTATGGAGGTCAGCACGTACCCAGATCTGCAATCAGTAAGCTGGAGACCCAGGAAAGTCAATGGTGTATTTGCAGTTCAAGCCTGAGTCCAAAGGCAGGAGAAGACTGATTTCCCATATGGAAGACTAGCAGAAAATGAATTCTCTCTTACTCAGCCTTTTTTTTTTTTTTTCCTATTCAGGGTTTCAGTGAATTGAAAGAGGCCTCCCCGCACTGGAGGACAATTGCTTTACTCACTGATTCAAACGTTAATCTCATCTAGAAACACTCAGGCACACCAAGAATAATGTTTACCCAGCTATTTGGGCACCCTGTGGCCCTGTCAAGCTGACACATAAAGTTAACCATCCTAGACATGATACAGGAGCCTATTCCAGAATAAAAATATGACAGGTCCAAATGAGAATGAGAAATGAAAATGAAAGTGCCATATCAAGGCACGTCATTGAAAAACCCTCCATCATTAGCGATAGTAAGAATCTAAAAGTTTCAAGAAAGAAAAAGAAAAGCCACAAGGAACTAGAATAGCATTAGACTCTCAACAACACTAGTAGTTACAAGCTATTGCAGCAGTGTCTCCAAAATTCTGCAAGAAAAATTCTTCCATAGTAGGAAATGAGTAGATAATGTCTAAACTTGCATGAAGTTATTAGGAAAACTATGGAGTTAAATATAAGAAGAGAAACTGCTAATTGGATTAGACGTTGCCTCTGCCTTCAAGGAATCTACTTCTGGGGCTGAGTATTGTTTTGTTGTTTGTTTGTTTATTACTTTAAATGTTGTAAGTATTTGACCTTTCAAACCTTGACTGGGTATATTTTTGATTGCCAAACATATTTTTATGACCCAAATGAATTGTATATATGGTAATATAAAACACTGATCTTAAAGGTTTTCTTAATCTTTCTGGAATAGGCTGGGTCTAGACAGTTAAGTTATGACCAACCTAGACAGCATATTAAAAAGCAGAGACATTACTTTGCCAACAAAGGTCCATCTAGTCAAGGCTATGGTTTTTCCAGTGGTCATGTATGGATGTGAGAGTTGGACTATAAAGAAAGCTGAGCACCAAAGAATTGATGCTTTTGAACTGTGGTGTTGAAGAAGACTCTTGCGAGTCCCTTGGACTCCAACGAGATTCAACCAGTCCATCCTAAGGACAATCAGTCCTGAATATTCATTGGAAGGACTGATGTTGAAGCTGAAACTCTAATAGTTTGGCCACCTGATGCAAAGAACTGACTCATTGGAATAGATGCTGATGCTGGGAAAGATTGAGGGCAGGAGGAGAAGGGGACAACAGAGGATGAGATGGTTGGATGGCATCACTGACTCAATGGACATGAGTTTGAGTAAACTCCGGGAGCTGGTGATGGGCAGGGAGGTCTGGTGTGCTACAGTCCATGGGGTGGCAAAGAGTCGGACACAACTGAGCAATTGAACTGAACTGAACTGAGACAGTTAAGATATCTTGATGTTAATTACCTCTAGTTATTAATCACTGTTTTCCCTTAATTCAAATACCTAATTCAAATGGCTAAATGCATTAGGGCATGTACTTTATTATATTATATTAAGTATTCCTATCAGTAAAATATTTTTTATTGTATGGGATGAAGAAAATTTTTTTTTTCCTCCTACTCTTCTAAGTTCTCTGTTGGGGCTCTGTAACAAAAGAGATTAACAAGAGAAAAGCATTCAAATGTATTCAGTATAAGTTTTATGTGACACAGGAGTCTTCACAAGGGAATGAAGACCCCCAGAAAACAGTTAAACCTGAGTGTTTTTATACTAGCTTTGATGAAGAGTGCAAAGTCACAGAGAAACGTGATGGGACAAAAGGGCAAGAGCGGAGAGTGCGAAACCGAGGGCAACCTAGCAAGGAGGCCTGTTTGTTCAGATTCCTTTCAGTGTCCCCCCTTTTCTCTGGAGAGAGGGAAATCACTTCTCACAGGAGGGTCTTTTGACCTTCTTCCAGGGAGAAGGGCAGATCAGAGAGTCCTTCCCACACCTGCCATTTCTCAAATTCCTTCAGCTTAAAATATTCAGTGTGCTAAGGTGCCATATTTGGGGGGTAGCATGTTCTTAACTGTCACTATCATAAATTAAACATACTAACTCTTTGTGAAATACTGCTGCTAAGAATTTTTATGTAGAATCAGACGATTCTGTAATTTTATTTTACTCTTTTTACATACAGTTTCTATTACATTCTCTTAATAATCATCAAAGGGAACAGCCCTAGATTAATACTTTAAAAGTTAATGAATTATTCAGACATATTCTTTTGAGATATTTATATATATCCTCTCACATAATTTCCTTTTTCTAATTAGGGTGAAGTATTAATATCCAATCTGTGTATCGTGGCTTGAATTTCTTTAAATTATCTTTGTATAAGCAATGCTCTTAAAATAAACATGTAGTTCTATAGAAAACAGTCTAGAGGAATATTTAGTGAAAAACTAACATTGGATAGCTGGGAAGTGGAATTGGGGAGGATTTTCTAAAATGTTTTACAGCCTTTTGCATTATTTTTATAATCAGAATATATTTGCGCATGTGTATGTGTGTATGCATATATGTAAGATAAAATGAGAGGTTTTACCTAGCAGTTTTGGCCTCTATTGCAATTCTTTATTGTTTTCACCTTCATCATAAAGGGATTTTACTGGCACAAACCTAAAGGATATTCTGTTGAACTTCACATGACATTCTAGGATTTGGTTTAGCTGCTTTGAGCAAATGACTGTAAACTGAGGTGAGGCGAACAAAGGCAAGTGCCCTGCTTTAAACTGTTAGATCCAAACTGGATTCAACATGTTAATGGTACAGCCAGGAATGCCTAAGCTAGGCCAATGGGCAGTCACTTGTCAGCCTGCAATCAGTCAACAGAAAATACATGTGCATGGGAAATGAACTTTATAGATTAAAAAAACCAATATGAATAAATTATAATGATTATGTATTAATTAATAGATAGGATACATTTCCATTTTCCCCTCCTTTCCTTGTTAGGCCATTTTATGTTGACCAAAAAATACAAGTAACAGAATTTCAACTTTCTGCTGTTGCCCTTCTACAGTGGGAAGCATTTTCTTTCAAATTAGCCCTTCCTGCTTGAGAAGACCTTGACTGGATCAATTCTTTATTTTTTAATTTCTAGGATAAACAACAAAAGGATTCTTGGTCTCACGTTCTCCAGTTTCTATATTATTATTCCAGTCCTTAACATGCACTTAGAGACTCTGCAGGTAATTCATGGTAGAATTAGGAATAGAACTATCTGATAGTCTTTGCTCTTGTCAAAGATGAATAGGCAAGATATTGGAGTGAGTTGCCATTTCCTTCTCCAGGGGATCTTCCTAACCCAAGGATTGAACCTGCATCTCCTGCTTGGCAGGCGGATTCTTTACCACTGAGCCACCTGGAAAGCCTGGATAATATGGTAAATGTATATTAAACACTGGAAAGACTGATCCTGAAGTTGAAACTCCAATACTTCGGCCACCTGATGAGAAGAACCGACTCATTGGAAAAGACCCTGATGCTGGGAAAGATTGAAGGCGGGAGGAGAAGGGGTTGACAGAGGATGAGATGGTTGGATGGCATCACCAATGCGATGGACATGAATTTGAGTAGGCTTCGGGAGTTGGTGATGGACAGGGAAGCCTGGCGTGCTGCAGTCCATGGGGTCACAAAGAGTTGGACACGACTGAGTGTCCAACTGAACTGATATTAAACATTTAAGAAACTGATGCTCTGTTTTCCAAAGTGACTGTTTCATTTTGTGTTCTCACAAGCAGTATGTGAATTCCAGTTGCTCCACATCCCTCTTAGCACTTGGTATTCTTGGGGTCTTTATTTGAGTCATTCTGGCTTTAATTTGCATTTCTCTAATGACTAATGAAGCTGAGCATCCTTTTTTGGTTCTTAGTTACTATCCATCTCTTTTCTTTGGTGAAGTATCCAAATTTGTTGCCCATTAAAAAAAAAATTGGCTTGTTTTATTTATTGAGTTGTAGTGTCATTGTTTTAAATAAAATATTCTGAATAGATAATACATTCACATGGTTGAAAAACCAAAAGTGACTTAAAAAGTCATTCACTGGGACTTCCCTGGCAGTCCAGTGGTTGAGACTCTGCCTTCCAATGCAGGGAATATGGGCTCAATCTCTGGTCAAGAAGCTAAGATCCCACATGTCTTGCTGCCAAAACATCAGAACATAAACAATAGAAGCAACATTGTAACAGATTCAATAAAGACTTAAAAAATGGTACACATCAAAAAAAAATCTATTTTTAAAAAAGTTGAAAAAATTCATTCATCAGAATGTACCCATCTTTGTCTCCATTAACCTGTTAGAGAATGCTTTCATTAACTTGCTTCCTTCCAGAGTTTCAGTAAATATAAATACATATCCTATGTCCTCTCCATTCTTGCACTAGAAATAATATATATACACTGTTCAGCACTAATATATCCTGAAGAGCATTCTCAGATGGTACTCTTTTTATAATCACGTGGTTCTATTGTGGGGATGAGGAGCAGCTTATTTCCAGTGATTTCTGTATATTGAACACTACAATTAATAACCTTGTACACAAGTCCTTTGACATGTGTGCAGTTCTCTCGGTAGGATATATTCCAGAAGTGATTTTCAGATGACTGTTTCTTAAAGTATGGACTTTCTTAACTCCTATGTAAATTCCCTCTGTTCATTTCTGCTAAACTCAAAGGGCTTGTGTAAACCCCACTCATAAAGAAGAAAATCAGTGTGTGAGGTGTGTGGGTGTAGGATGGTGTGTGTGTTTGCATACATGTGTGCATGCTGGTGTGTTGTGTTGGGGGGAGGTGGTGGTGTGTGTGTAGGGGTGTGTGCGTAGGGAGGATGGTATGCATGTTTGTGGTGTGTGTGTGGGTGTTGTGTGTGGGTGATATATGTGCGTGGGAGTGGTATGTATATAGGGACAATGGTGTGTGTGTGTGCAGTTTGTGTTTGTATGTGTTGTATGGTGTGTGTGAGTGTAGGTGCTGTGTGTATGTGAGATATTGTATAAGATACTATATATTTTTTGTGTCTGTGTGAGGAGGTTTTGGGGGGTATTGTGTGTTTGGAGGCTGATGTATGTGTATGGGAAGGTGGTGTGTTTTTGTGTGTGTATGAGATGGTGTGTGTGTGGTGGTATGTGTATAGGAGCATTGTTGGGGCATGCTGTGTCTGGGGGTGTTACATGTGGGAGCGGGTATTGGATGTATGTGGGGTGTTGTGTGTTTTGTGTGTGTGTGTGAGGGCACTGTATAGGGGGGTGGTGCATGTGTGTGTGTGTAGCGCGTGTGGAGGAATGGGTGGGTGTGTGGAGGTTGCGAGTTGGGAGCTCCTCGTGATTCTGGCTCTACCCGACGGGCAAGGTGCAGGAAGAGGGCTGTGAGGAGCTGCCAGGCACCAGCAAGTCCTCTGGTGATCGCGGCTGGACCCTGCTTGCTCTTTTCTCTCCATTTATTTATAGTAGTTATCTCATGCTTATATCTGGGCCTTTTGCTTCTGATCTCAGACTAAAGAAAGATTTTTTTCTGATCTGTGTTTCAGTCTCACCAGCGATTTATGGAGTTGGCTCTTCATAAGTTGTTCTTTTGATCATCGTTCACCCTCAGTTAATTTGCTCTGGTGAAGAGCAAACTCTTGGGAGGAGATTAGTGAGAAGAAGGACTGCATTTAGTTTTTATCAAATGAAGTGTTTCTGAATTTGATCCCTCACTTCTCACTCAAGGGGAAATTTAGGAAGTAGTAGTAACCTCTTTGATATTTAACAATCTCATTGATGGTCTCTGTTATTTATGTTTTAAAGGGCCACCCTGACTTTAAATACTGATTATTCATTCAAACCCTAGTCATAAGCTAAAGCAGAAGTTGAATGTACAGCACAACCATTAACCAGACTGCCTTCTGGTTGGTTCTAAATTTAACTGGCGTCTCACCTTTAGCATTAAGGAGACCTTCTAATTTTGGCTTGCGTGTTCACACACAGGTATTGCAGCACCTAGGACACTGGTTGTTGATTAGAGAGAGGCAGCTGTGAAAGCGCTGCCACAGAGATTTGCTCAGGCATGTTTCACTAGGTCACCTCTCCTGCAGTTATTTTCAGAACCAAATGCTGCAAATAGAGACCATAACATTTTTCTTTCTACATTGTTTATTTCAGGAGACATGGGAACCATCACGAAGAAGATTCATAGGCTGAAAATGTAAACCCTGAAAGGCTGTTTTGTTTGAGTTAATGAAGATGTGATTTTGTAGTCTCCTCTTCCCCATCTCACCTCTGCCCTGAGAAAATGGCAGACCCTGAAATTTATGGGAATTCTGACCTGAAGGGCCAGGAAGTGCAGGAGACTGAAGAAGGTGGGTAGAAGGGAGATTGGCCCCTGGTGCGGCACATTTCCCAGGAGAGAAAACAATATCACTCACAGCTGTCGATTTTTCAACTTGCAAAGATTTGTTACTCCTCTTGAAATAACCGCAGGCATGTGGAAGACACTAGATGTCATTTAAGTGATTTCCCTTCCCTTCCAAGTTTGAAGGCTGATAACCTCTCGTTTTATCTGGGAGAAAAATTCTGAAGCCATTAGAAAATCCCTAGTTCTAAAACTGTGGACAGACACTGCACCTGTATAGCCCAAACAAAGTCTTAGCGGAAAATGATCGGATTTAAGTTGAGATTTACTGTGAAGAGTTTTATTTCTGAAGATCAATGTTTGCCAGTACTATTAAGCTAAAAGGGACAAGGCTAAAAAGGCTGAAAGAAGCCTTAGACTAAGTCATGAAAGCTCCAGATTAAAAAATATTTTTTAAATGGTCTCATTGAGAAAATTTTCAAATGAGAGTCACACTTGAATGAATGAATGCTGTATCAAATTATCTGGAGACAAAGAAGAGAAGCCATTCTACCAGAACAAATGCAGCCTGCTTTGTCTAGAGGACAAATCATTCTTGCAGCCCATTTGGAAATGTCACTTTTAAGTCAATGAGAGTTGTGTTCAAATAAGAGGGGGATGCAAGACCCTATTATATCCACTAGGACGTGATGTTTTGCCTCTGAATGGTTTCTATAGTGCATGAAAATTCCTTTTTTTGGGGAGGGGAGGCGTCTCTCTTTTTAATGTCTTAAACTGTTTTCAGGTTTTACAAAGTGCTTTAGTTTTTACATTGAAAGGGCAGACATGATCACACTGGAACACCAGTTGTCTGGCTACAGAAGCTCTGACTTTGGGGGCAAGTCTTTTGAACTTTTAACTTGGTGAAAACAGATTCCTTGGCTCGCGTGGGGAAGCTGTCTTCTGGAAGTGATCCAGCGCTTAGAACAGTCCAAGACAGCCATTTTCTCCATCTTTCCGAGATATCACAATTTGAACAGCAATGGTGATCAGTGAAACAGGAAGTTCAGAGTTGAGACTGAGCAAAACTGACAGGGAAGCCAATTCACTGCCCCACATTGACCAGATGGGCTGGCATCTTCAGGATTTTTAGACTAGGCAAAGCAGTTTTGCTTTTTTGGTTCATTTTGACAAACTAAAAATCTTTTTAAAAAATTATTTATTTATGGCTGTGCCGGGACTTCGTTGCAACGCAGGCTTTTCTCTAGTTGCGCGGATCGGGGGCTGCTCTCTAGTTGCGATGTGTGGTCTTCTCGTTGCAGTGGCTTCTTTTGTTGCAGAGCACGAGCAGGGCACAGGGGCTTCAGTAGTTGTGGCTCCTGGGCTCCAGAGCACAAATTCAACAGTTGTGGCACACAGGCTTTGTTGCTCTGTGGTGTGTGGGGTCTTCCCAGATCAGGGATCAAACCTGTGTCTCCTTCATTGGCAGGCAGATTCCTTACCACTGAGCCACCAGGGAAGCCTGACAAAGTATAAATCTTAAAATCCTATTGGTAAACTCCTGAAATCAATTTGTTGTTGTTGCCATTATTAACAATTTTTTTTGACTACTAAAAGGTCTATATGCTAAGCAATAGTCCAACATCATCAAATTCTTCTGGCAGATATACTAAAGTGACTGGTGATGTTTTATACCATTTTGAAGTATGATTTTTGAAAAGGCAAGTTTCTCCATGCAGATAGAAAGATGCCAAGATGCCAATGCCAAGCCATCCTTGCTCAGTGACAGTAAACACCAGCATACACCCCCTTAGGGAAAAACTAAAAATGATGCCCACTTTGATCTGTAAAAGCCTCTCTAGAAATGCACAAAGGCTGACACCTTGTACAGAAACTCCAAGTTTTTGAACAACCCAAGGAAAATATCTCCTTCCAAAAAGAAAGTAGGTTTTAAAGGGGCACTCAACTATATACACTGTCTGTTGACAAAGATCAAATTCTCCACTTAACTGTATGAGTTTCCATTTGGTTTTCTGGTAGAGGCAAAGCTTTGGAACAGGTCTGGAACCTGGCTGACTTCAGCAAGAATCAGGAAATGTGCTCCATGCTGCTCTTTCTCAAACATGCGTGAGGACCACTGCCAAAGTTTTCATTACAAGTCTAATAATAATACTGCAAGTGATTATAAAAAGAATATTAAAAGTAATACTAAAATAAGCATTTATTACATTTTACTACGTGCCGGGCACTATACTAAGTGTGCAAGCATTTACTCCTCAAGCACTTATCTCAGGGGTGCTGTTATTACCACCTTTTTACAGACGAGGACACTGAGACTAAGAAAAATATCTCGCTTGAAATTAGCCAAGTTATTTATTTAACTTGATAGATCTAGCAATTGAATCCAGGCAGTGTAACTCTAGAGCCTGAGAGCTTAACCTCTGATGAGAACTAACACTAACAGAGCATGCTCACTGTGCACTAGGAAGGCACTGTTCTAACGGCACTATTACTATTATTTTATTGATAAGGAAATAAAGAAGTAGAAAAAACGTCCCCAAGGTCACACTGCTATTAAGGGTATGTGTAGGACAGATTTAAACCTGGTCACTCTGACCCTAGACTCTGAATACTTACGCCTAAGGTTGTCTAACTGCTTAGAATATACATATTTCTTATGGGAATTAGTAAAAGTATTTTCATTTTGGATTGTTAAACAATGTTAGCTGAATTATTTTGCCTAAATTGGTTATTCTAATGAAATGACTGATAAACAGCCTGTTTAGGTTGTCTCAGGATTATTCTGCAGCAGGCTGGATGGTGGGACTTTTTGTTGGTTTATACTGCCCTCTAGTGGTTGGTATATGATAAAGCCTTTGACTACAACAAACTGGGAAATTCTTAAAGCGATGGGGATACAAGACCACTTTACCTACTTCCTGAGAAATCTGTATGCAGGTCAAGAAGCAACATAACTGGACATGGAACAATAGACTCGTTCCAAATAGGAAAAGGAATACGTCAAGGCTGTATATTGTCACTCTGCTTATTTAACTTATATGCAGAGTACATCATGTGAAATGCCGGCTGGATGAAGCACAAGCTGGAATCAAGATTGCCGGGAGAAATAACAATAACCTCAGATATGCAGATGACACCACCCTTATGGCAGAAAGTGAAGAGGAACTAAAAAGCCTCTTGATGAAAGTGAAAGAGGAGAGTGAACAAGCTGACTTAAAACTCAACATTCAAAACGAAGATCATGGCATCTGGTCCCATCATTTTGTGGCAAATAGATGGGGAAACAATGGAAACAGTGAGAGACTTTATTTTCTTGGGCTCCAAAATCACTGTGGATGGTGACTGCAGCCATGAAATTAAAAGATGCTTGCTCCTTGGAAGAAAAGCTATGACCAACCTAGACAGCATATTAAAAAACAGAGATGTTACTTTGCTAACAAAGGTCTGTATAGTCAAAGCTATGGTTTTTCAAGTAGTCATGTATGAATGTGTGAGTTGGACCATAAAGAAAGCTGAGCACTGAAGAATCGATGCTTTTGAACTGTGGTGTTGAAGAAGACTCTTGAGAATCCCTTGGACTGCAAGGAGATCAAACCAGTCTATCCTAAAGGAAATCAGTCCTGAATATTCATTGGAAGGAATGATGCTGAAGCTGAAACTCCAATACTTTGGCCACCTGATGCAAAGAATAGACTCATTGGAAAATACCCTGATGCTGGGAAAGATTGAAGGCGGGAGGAGAAGGAGACGACAGAGGATGAGATGGTTGGATGGTATCACTGAGCCAATGGACATGAGTTTGAGCAAGCTTCAGGAGCTGGTGATGGACAGGGAAGCCTGGCATGCTGCTGTCCATGGGGATTCAAAGAGTCGGACATGACTGAGAGACTGAACTGAGCTATTTGATGACCAAGAAAGAACATTGTCTGTAAAGCAATTATCCTTCAATTAAAAAATAAATACATTTAAAACAAACAATAAAAAGAATTCCTTTGAAACATAAAGCGGTTAGGTTAGATGTGAGTGCTCAGACTCTTTGTGGTTCCATGTTTGCAGCCTTCCAGGCTCCTCTGTCCATGGAATTCTCTAGGCAAGAATACTGGAGTGGGTTGCCATTTTCTACTCCAGGGGCTCTTCCTGACCCAGGGATCAAACCCGTGTCTCCTGCACTGGCAGGTGAATGCTTGACCACTGAGCATCGGGGAAGCCCATATGTACTTTCACATACATGTATATATATATATGCCCATTCATGTGTGTTATTTATTTATAGTTTATGTGTAAGTCTTAGTTATAGACAATGCTTGAGGTACACTGATGGATTTGAAAGCCTCACAACAGACTTCTCTTCAAGGCTCTTTGGCTATAATTTCCACAATTTCAACATGCTTAAAGGTTATAATTTCAACATGCCTAAACCAATCACAGGCAAGGGGAACTGAATAAACATAAAATCTTAGATTAACCAGTATATTCTCCTGGTGGTCCCCTCCCCTGGTGTTCTGTTTAGGAGGAAGAAGCCCTGATACATGAGTACATCACAGTCTTACTTAATCTCTCTTGTCTCCCAATCTCCATCCCTGGCTGACCTTAGGAGGTGGTAGCCTACAGACAAGAGGGCAGTGGGAACAGCCTTTTTCTTGCAGGCATAAGAGATGCATTATCTAAAGGAAATTAAAAACAATACTAAAACCAACCTAAAAAGGGCTTGCTTTTTATTATCACATGGTCATCAGCTGGAAATTCTAAACAATGACAGTGATAACCTATTCCCCCCTGAAAGACTTATCCTGGTCTGAATTCTAAACAACTATGGTTTCTGTTTAGTTTTAATAACATGCATATGTTTCTAATTAACACAGTTGTGTTACTTATCCTTTCATAAACATTGTGTTCCATATCATAGAAATTTATTTGGAGAACTTCCAGTTATACAGTTGGCCTACGACACATGCAAACTCAGCTATACACATTTTTTTTCAGGAGTAAATTCATGATAAACTGGAATCATTAGACCTAAATTTGGGCACAGTTGAACCACATTTTCCTGAGTCTAAACTACAGATTTGAGAGAATCAGTGATAACATAGTGATTATAAAGACTAACAGAATTCGAGTAACTTTCATTCTGTCATTCACTGTAACCAGAATTGACTAGAACAATGAACAGGGAAATGCTGAGCTTTAGAAATGTTCATTGAAGACTGGCACATACAAATTGTGGAGAAAAGTTGTAACTCTGCAAAAACAAAGCATAAGGGAAATGGACATTTTGAAGAAGAAAATTAGAACAAGTAGCAAAAGATGCTGGTCTTACACTGCCAGAAGCATTCGAGAGGACCATGTTTGATGCTTCCATCATTTTGACCAAGAATGGGAGCCTCATTCTAAAGCAAAAGATCAGATACAGTCAGCGTTTACTTTCACTCTGACTTTTGCAGAAGAAAACTTTAGGAAGCATAACCAAATAAGGTAGAAATGTATGATGAATTTTTCTGGTGAATATATATTAGGGGATTTTTTTTTTTTTTTTTTGGACTACAGAGACAGTTGAAAACTGTTACTATACATCCTGAGGGAACAAAGACTTGGACAATATTGCAATCTCTGGGATTTTCTGTGAAATAGGATTATTGGAGATCTCTGTAAGTCTCATCCTTATGGTTTTTTGCTCTTTTTATATGTATTGCCTCATTTGGAAAAAGACTGTCAAAATTAAAATAATTAAAAGTGTTTTGTTTAATTTGAGTGGAGACTGCTGTACTGTCTATTAAACATGTGAAGAAGATTGATTTCAATGATCACTGACAAATTTGCAGAAGTGAAAGCTCAAAAATAGAAACTAATGTTATTCATTTCTGTAACACACCAAATGTATGAATAAGTTTTAGTTGACTTTTCAAAAATCCATTACATGTTTTCTTTTGTGTCCTATAATATTTGTTTTTTATTAATTTTTTTTGTTTACTGACTTCATTATACTGATGACTGCTGATGCCCTGTGGAGGTCACTCTCTTGATAAGGTCTAATACTTGGGTCACCTGATTCAAAGAGCTGACTTGTTGGAAAAGACTCTGATGCTTGAATAGACTGAAGGCAAAAGGTGAAGAGGGCCGCAGAGGATAAAATGGTTAGATAGCATCATTGATTCAATGGACATGAATTTCAGCAAACTCCAGGAAACACTGAAGGACAGAGATGAGATGATTATATAGCATCACTCACTCAATGGACATGAATTTGAGCAAACTTTGGGGCATAGTGGAGGACAGAGGAGCCTGGCGTGCTGCAGTCCATGAAGGTGCAAAGCACTGGGCATGACTTAGCAACTGAGCAACAACAAAGTGTTTCTGAAGAGGCAGGTCAGACGTGGGCTGTTTATAAGGTGTTTAGGGTCTTTCAACGTCAGGCTCGACTGGGATTGGATAAAGTTCAAGATATAATAATTTAATATTGGTGGATACAGTTAGGATTTTGAAGTGTAAACAATAAGTAAATAAAAAGTAAACAATCACTTGCAAAGTACAGTTAACTATTGCTTTGAGAAGTAGCTCAGCAACTATTTACCTAGTGTCATGGACTGAGTGTATCCCCCCAAAAAATTCATGTGATAAAGTCCTAAACCTCAGTGTGATGATATCTGAAGGTGGGGCTTTTGGAAAGTACTTGGGTTTAAATGAGGTCAAAAGAGTAGAACCCCATAATGGGATTAGTGTCCTTATAAGAGGAAGAAGAGACACCAGAGTTTTCTCTTTCTCATGGGCACGCACTAAGGAAAGGCCACACGAATGCACAGCAAGAAGGCGGCTGTCCACAAGCCAGGAAGAGCACCCTTGCCAAGACCCTAATCTATCAGCACCTTGATCTTGGACTTCCCAGCCTCCAGAACTGTGAGAAATCAAATGTCTTTTGTTTTAGCCACCAATGCTGTAGACTACAGCATTCTTTTTTTTTTTTTTTTTTTTACAACAATCCAAATTAAGACACCCTACCAAGGGCAAATTGACAGTCTTTGTTTGGATAAATTGATTTCTCAGAAAATTCAACTTAACCTTCCTGTTCAAGGACTTTTCTGGGAAATTTACAAGAGTAAAGTCATGTTAATGCAGACATTAAACTGTAGTCAATTCCAGTTTTCAATATATGCGAAGTTCAATAAAGTACAATGAACACTGTCTGCATTTTTTTTTTCTGGCCATCACTATTATTTATTTTATTGCATAGTTATTTCTGAAAATACTTTTGCTGTTTGGAGGAGGAGTGTTAAAAGTGTTCTGTCCTGGTTATGTGAGGGAGGCCTGTGAGAGCAATTATGTAAAAAGACCCTGCAGTATGTGGGGTGGGAGTAGTAGAATCTTATCCTTATACCTACAAAAGGAAATGGGGTTTATACAAGTAACCCCATAGGCACTCTCAAAGGCCCAAGGGAGTTACTTACCATGCAACCCTTTTGGTATGTTAAAAATATTAATTATGCATCCTTATGTTCACAGCAGCATTATTCATGGTAGTCAAAAGGTGGAGGCAACCCAAGTGTCTGCCAATATATAAATGGATAAAGAAAATCTGGTCTACACATACAAGGAAATATTACTCTGCCTTAAAAAGGAAGGAAATCCTGTCACATGTTACAACACAGAGGGACTCTGAGGACATTATACTAAGTGAAGTGGGTCAATCTGTCACAAAAAGACAAATGCTTTATGGTGATTCCACTTATATGAGGTTCCTAGAGCACTCAAATTCATGGGGACAGGAAGTAGGATGGTGGTTCCCAGAGGCTGGGGGAGGAACAAGTGGCCGTTGTTGCTCAATGAGCTTAGATAGAGAATTTCAGTTTTGCAAGATAAAAAGAGTTCTGGAGATTGGCTGTATAACAGTGTGAATATACTTAATACCTCTAAACTTAAAAGAATACTGAATTTAACAATTAAAAGTGGTTAAGAAGGTACATTTTATATTTTATACTTATATTTTACCACAATTTAAAAGAACATCAATTTGTTACATGGAAACATTGATGATCACTACTATTTGCATAACCCTATTCTGGCACAGTTTCCTTAAAAAAGGGGGAGGGGTGAGCAACCCCTCAAAGCACCTTTGTGCAAGTAAGAAAAGGCATCTTTTCCTCAGACACCTTGCTAGACACCATCTGGCAGATACCATCAGCCAGAAAGTGATTCTCCTGTAGGAACAAGTCCACAAGGATCTCAGCAGTAAGAGTGCCCCATGGAATTTTGCCCTGTGCTATGCAGAGTCATTCAAAGAATCCCCAGCTAAGAGCTCCACGGAATGCAAGGGCTCTGGCCTCCCCACTTCTGAGACGCTCTGCAAAGAGTCCACAGTGTGAGTGGTGGCCTTTTGAAACTTCAGGAGATGGAAGAATACAAGCAATGTTTGATATGGAGAGTTTGGACTCTATAGGCGGCAGTGGCTGAAAATGCTGTCACATGAACATGAATAAGCCAGAAATGAAGGCTCCCAAGGGGCTTAGCTGGCAACTCAGGAGGCAGCTCTGAGTCAGAAGTGGTGGGCGGCGATGTGCCAGGACAGGAAGATGCCACCCAAGTTGGCCTCATTCACAGATAAACACTTAGACGGATGTCATATGAGACACGGAAAAGGCCCTCTGTACAGAACTGATCGTCCTATTAGTTGAGGATGCCTAGAGTCCCAGTTGCTTTCTTTATGACTTATGGATGGTCAGAACTACTGATAACTTTTTTAGCCTTTGCCCGTTCAAACCTCTCATTTCACAGATGAGGACCTGCTGTCTAGAATGTTGAATGAATGACTCGCCCACAGCTGCTCACTAATGGGGTTTTGCTTTGTTCTCCCTCTGGGCATCTGGAGGAGGAGAGAGTTCTCAAAGGGGAGTCACAAAAGAGCAGGTAGAAGGTTCCAGAGACATAGGTGTCCCACTTCACAGTCACCATAAATTCCCGTAAGCCCCAGGAAGGGTGAAAGGGAAGGCAAAAGGGGGAGGCAAAAGATACTGGTAACACTGAGAAGCCCCTTAAAGCTTAAGAAGGAACTGTAGGGACACAGTGTGAATTAGGCTTTAAATAATTTATTCATCAAATATATTGAACATCAACTTATGACAAGGATACTGTCCTTAAGGATCTTATAGCCTAGTGAGAGAGAGATATAAACAGATAAATTATAATAAAACCTGAAATTTGTGGTATTAGATGTATGAATCCAGGGCTAAGGGACTCTGAAGAGGAACAACTATTTCCCACAGAGGCCTTTGGGAAAGCTGTTTCCAGAGGAAGAGATGTTAGAGTGGGTACTGTAAGGTGAATGTGAGTTTGGCAGGTGGGATGATTGTGACAATTTTAGGAATTCTAGGTGGAAGAAATTGCCTTGTCCTGTGGCAGTCTAGGGAGTGGCTGTGGGTAGAATAACTTTAGGAATGATGAGAGGGTATGAGCTTCCTGGGTGGCGAAGTGGTAAAGAATCCACCTGCCAATGCAGGAGACTTAAGAGACATAGGTTCAATCCCTGGGTTGGAAGATACCCTGGAGAAGGGCATGGCAACCCCCTGGGGAAGGGCAACCCCCTGGAGAAGAGCATGGCAGCCTTCTCCAGGGAATCCCATGGACAGAGGAGCCTGGTGGGCTACAGTCCATGGGATCGCAAAGAGTCCGATATGACTGAGAAAGCACTCATGTCTGACAGGAACACTGTGATTAGTGGAGAATGGGTCAAGCTAAAAACTTGGCATTTTATCTGGGAGCCTGCAAAATCAACAAAGGCTGTGGAACAGAGCATAACAGGACTCCTTGCTGAAGACGACGCTGGCTCCAGTGGAGGACGAAAGGCAGTGGGAGAGAGCAGGGGTGGCCCGGGCAATACCAGGCTGTGCTAGTCAGTGAACATGCCAGGACAAGCCGGGCAGGGCATGGAGAGTGGCTGGGCCCCCACCCCACTGCAGCCATCTGTTCCTTCTCACACAGGCTGTGCCTCCTCCCACTCCTGAGGCAGCTGAACTTCTGCTACTGATATTTGAAACAGTGGAAAAAGCTAAGAACAAGGGAGGCCTGTGGTGAATGCTTCCCACCCCAACTCCCATCTCAGGCGAGTCTGCCTATGCAGGCCACGTGATGTCTTCAGCTTCCACATGCACCACAAGACTGGAAAAATCAGTAGGTAAACAAGAATGTCTCTGATCCCTCCAACAGCCTTGCATCTTGAGAAAAGCAGGAGGGACCAGGCATTTAGGTGCAAAGCAAAGGTGAATACCCATGGAAGAGAAATGCTTTAATCTGGTAGTGGCTGAATTCCAGGAGAATGCATCAGAATCAGCCCTAAGGTTGCCACCAAATCCTGTAAGAACAGGCAGAGGGCCAGGGAGTCGGCTGAACCCCAGAGGCTGAGATGATCTCTTGGATCTCAGCCTTGGGGCTCATGTAGCATTAATCTTACCAGCTGAGAACACTTTCTAGCTGAGCATTTGAGAAGAATCCTTTGTTCAGTAGCCAGCATAACATTGGCTCTGGTAGAACTAGATTCCTAAATGGAATTAAACTCAAGTGATGAACTTAATGAGATTCATTCCTTATAACCATGTATGTCTCCCCATGGCTTATGGATATAGTTTTGAGAAAGCTGCATATTATTAATATTAGGAAAGGAAGGAGGAAAAGGGTGTAAGGGCTGAAACCGAGAGCGGAGGCAGGAGTAGAGGGAGAACTGGGCTAAGCAGGGTCTGTAGCCCTTTTTGGGAGCCCAGTAAAGATACTTACACTTTGGCTGCTTGACAGAGAAAAGCAACTATCCCAAGGAAGAGGTGGTAGTGGTGTGGCAAGGCAGAAATCCAGGCACAGGTACACTCAGATGGCAGGGTCTCAATATTTTAAATAATTCCTGTGGCCATCCTGGTGCACCTGGTTACTGAGGGTGAGAGGTGAGGATCACGAGACCTGGGGCAGGTGTTACAGAAGGACTTGTCAGGATATATATGTTTATGCCATAACAGATGGCTGCAGGGTTGGGGCTGGGGAAAAGAGGAGATCCTAATGATAATCATTTTCAAGATCTTCACACTTATGTAACTCTTTTAATTCTCACCACATTTGCATGGGGGTAGATACAAATGACACCACCCTTATGGCAGAAAGCAAAGAAGAGCTAAAGAGCCTCTTGATGAAGGTGAAAGAGGAGAGTGAAAAAGTTGGCTTAAAGCTTAACATTAAAAAAATAAAGATAAAAAAAAATGAAGATCATGGCATCCAATCATTTCATGGCAAAGAGATAGGGAAACAATGGAAAGAGTGAAAGACTTTGTTTTCTTGGGTTCCAAAATCACTGCAGATGGTGACTGCAGCCATGAAATTAAAAGACACTTGCTCCTTGGAAGAAAAGCTAATGACAAACCTAGACAGCATATTAAAAAACAGAGACATTACTTTCCTGACAAAGGTCCATATAATCAAAGCTATGGCTTTTCCAGTAGTCATGTATGGAAGGGAGAGTTGGACCATAAAGAAGGCTGAGTGCTGAAAAATTGAGGCTTTTAAACTGTGGTGCTGGAAAAGACTCTTGAGAGTCCCTTTGACTACAAGGAGATCAAACCAGTCAATCCTAAAGGAAGTCAGTCCTGAATATTCATTGAAAGGACTGATGCTGAGGCTGAAACTCCAATACTTTGGCCACCTGATGCGAAGAACGGACTCATCGGAAAGAACGCTAGGAAAGATTGAAGGCAGTAGGAGAAGGGGGAAACAGAGGAAGAGATGGTTGGATGGTATCACTGACTAAATGGACATGAGTTTGAGCAAGCTCCAGGAGATGGCGATGGACAGGGAAGCCTGGCGTGCTGCAGTCCATGGGGTCACAAAGAGCTGGACACAACGGAGTGACTGAACAAAGATACAGTTATCATCCCTATTTTACAAATGAAGAAATTGAGGAGTGCACTGGATCCACTTAATAGAATGAAAACAATGAGTAGAATGTAAAAAGCATCCAACTGTCTCACAGGAATTTGAGAAACAACAACCACACCATCATGACCTGCTTTCATGGACCAAGGTCTCCAGCAGCTACAACTTGCACTAAAACTTTGTTTTGTGATTGACAGATTTGAAGGCAGAAGATTAAAGTAGAATATGTGAGAAATTGCTTTTAAAATTTACAAGTCAACCTGTGAGAACTGAAAATCAGAGTTCTCTCTTGGTTAACTGATGCTGGGTCAGGCAGAAAGCAATTAGCTACCTATTCCAAAAAATTCTTACTCTTGGAAGAGAAAAGTACGATCCAACTAAATATCTTCCCAATCAAGAATAACAACTGTGGGACACCCCTGGTGGTTCAGTGGCTAAGACTCTATGCTCCCAATGAAGGGGGTCTAAGTTCGATCCCTGCTGCTGCTACTGCTAAGTCGCTTCAGTCGTGTCCGACTCTGTGCGACCCCAGAGACGGCAGCCCACCAGGCTCCCCCGTCCCTGGGATTCTCCAGGCAAGAACACTGGAGTGGGTTGCCATTTCCTTCTCCAATGCATGAAAGTGAAAGGTGAAAGTGAAGTCGCTCAGTCGTGTCCGACTCTTAGCGACCCCATGGACTGCAGCCCACCAGGCTCCCCTGTCCATGAATTTTCCAGGCAAGAGTACTGGAGTGGGGTGCCATTGCCTTCTCCGAGTTTGATCCCTAGTCAGTGAATAGATCCCATATGCTGCATGGGATCCAGCGTGCCACAATGAAGACTCGGCACAGACAAATAAATATTAAAATAAAAGAATATTAAAATTAAATATTAAAATAAAAGAACTTGCTCATAAAGATGCCCCTTAAGACCTCTGCCTCACTGAACCCACAAATGCACAGCTATTATGCTGTAAACTCTGCCTAATTCCAGCCAGTTCCTCATCTTGCAAGAGCTGCCTGAAAAATCACTCAGCTCAGGCCCTAAAAACCTAAAATTATCCTGCCCTGTATGGTGATGCTCATCAACAGGTTTTTTTCTGGTGGTATGGGAGAAGTTAACAGTTGACATCAAGCATATATTTAACTATGTATCGTGGTAGCATTGTGAATTTGTCAGTAAGACGACCAAGTCTTAGCACAGCCTTACTGGTATAAAACAAACATTTGGATCTTTCCTGATGTGCCCCAAAACTAGACCAGAAGTTTATAAACTGGGGGGCCCACTGACACTGTGTGTGATAGGACAAAGTATTTACAACGACTGGCTCATGGACCTTCAAATGCCCGCCATCCACAGCCCCTTGAGTTCCTGACTTCCACCCAAGCTGCCATGAAGTGTGTCATGAGACCCTGCCAACCTGGCCAAACAGACTGGACCAGAAATAAGGTTCTGACAAGTAAAAACACTATGTCAAAGAGACATCTTCACTCCTATGTTCACAGCAGCAATACTGACAACAGTTAAGATATGAGAACAACCTGACCAGCTGTCAACAGATGAATGGATAAAGAAGTTGTGGTATATACACATTTACACTGTGGAATATTATTTAGCCATAAAAAGAAGGAAATCCTTCTATTTGCAACAACATGGATGAACCCTGAGGGGATTATACTAAATGAAACAGTCAGACAGTATATGATCTAATTTACACATGAAACCAAAAAAAAAAAAAAAGAATGTATAAAAATAGAGAGTAGAATGGTAAGTTACCTAGGGGTGAAGATGGAGGAATTGTGGAAAGATGGATTATGGGTAAAAATATTTGAATGTAGAATTTAAAAAATATAAGACATTTCCCCCTAAACTCGTAGACAAGGAGATCAAAAAAATATTTTTTTAAGAAAAGAAACGGAGATCATATTTGTGGTCACCAGAAGCAGACAATGGGGAATTGGATGAAGGTAGTCAATAGGTACAAACTTCTAGTTATAAGATAAATGAGTTGCCATTTAGTTGCTAAGTCATGTCTAACTCTTTTGTGACCTCATGGACTATAGTCCTCCAGGCTCCTCTGTCCATGGGATTTCCCAGGCAAGAATACTGGAGTGGGATGCCATTTCCTTCTCCAGGGGATATTCCCAATCAAGGGATCAAAACCACAACTCCTGTTTTAGCAGGTGGATTCTTTACCACTGAGCCACCAGGAAAGCCCAAGACTGGGAACGTAAAGGACAACATGGAGACGATGGCTAGCCATGCCGCATAGTATGTTTGAAAGTTGTCAAGAGAGTGAACTTAAGAGTTCTCATAACAAGGAAAAACACAATTTTCTTTCTTTTTCTTTTTGTATCTGTATGAGATGATGGCTATGAACGAAACTGATTGTGGTAATCATTCCACAATATATGTAGTCAAGTCATTGTGCTGTACACCTTAAACTTACACAGTGCTATATATCAATTATGTCTTCAAAAAACTGGAAAAAGGGCAGAAACAGGGTTCTAATAATGGCAACTCTATATGTTAGACATAAGGAAAGCAGAGGCTTCTGAATTGGTGGGACACGAGAAACAGACCAACAGGGGTGTCAAACAGCATGTTAATCTTATTCATTCTGGGGATAAGAGAGGGAAATAGGAAAAGTCAGAAGCCAAGAGAAGTAAAGATGCAGGCAGCAGTAGAAACAGCTAGAGACTTGAGAGAGGATCAGAGTCATGAGTGTGCCGAGTCACCAGGGAACATCAGGTGCTCGGTTTGAATGGACCGTACAATGTTGGAGCCTTCGAGCTGTGGGAGCATCCTGCACTGAGGCTCGTAGTGTTCAGTTCTCCACCTAGCTTGCAGTGTTGCTGGTGAGATGATTGGTTGTAATAATAATAAAGTAATAAGCAACATTTATTTATCTTTTGCAGAGGTTCAATCTAACACAATTATATCCACAGATCTGAAATGTTCAGTTCTACGAATTTTGAAAGTCGTCACCACCAACCAAAACTGGATGGAACATTTTCATGACCCCAGAAAGTTCTCTTGCACCCCTTTCTAGTCAACTCTTCTTATACCAGAGCTCCATAGACTAATGTGCCTCTTCTTGTGCTTCAGACACAATGTCCCCTTCTTTGTCCCCACGAGAAGTCTTGGGTCTGACTTCTTTCATTTCTTTGGAGAGTAATCCATGTGGTTGTAAGTATCAATAGTTGGTTTCCTTTCATGGCTAAGTAGAATTCCATGGCAAGAATGTGCTAAAATTTATCTTTTCTCCTGTGATGAACATTTGGATTATTTCCAGTTTGAGCCTAAGAGAAGAGACTGTTATAAGGATACATGTTCAACTCTTTTAGTGGATATGTATTCTAATTTTCTTTGGTTCTGGGTCATAGGATTAATGCACACTTACATTTATGAGAAAGTGTAAAACTGTTTTCCAAAGTGATTGTACCATTTTGCCCTCCTAATAGCCACAGATGAGAATTCTAGTTGCTCTGTATCATTGTCAACATTCAGTATCATCAGTCTTTTTCATTTTAACCACTCTTTTGGGTGGAAAGGGTATTTCATTGTAGCTTTAATATGCAGTTCCCTGAGGATTAATGATGTTGAATGCCTTTTCATGTATTTGTATTTCTTTTTTTTGTGACGTATTTTCCCATTAAAAAAAACAACAACCTGAGTGGTTCATCTATTTTTGACTTGTAGCAGTTCTTCATGTATTCTGGATATGAATACTTTTCCAGATAAATACGCTGTATGTGTTTTTCCAGTCAGTAGCTTGCCTATTCATTTTCTTAGTGATTTCTTTGATGAAAGAACGCATACTGTTTTGAGTACCAGACATAGTATTAAGTGCTTTACCAGTGTTATTTTATTTATTTTCAAACTTTTATAAGTTAGATATTCATCTTTCCATTTTACAGATGACAAAATCAATGCTGAGGGAAGTTAAACAATTTACACACAGTTCAAGGATATGACAGGCTGAATTTGAATTACTTAGTCTGACTTCAGAGCCTGAGGGTCTAGCTACATGGCTTTATTCTTCTGTTTTAATCACAAAGCCACATCTTTACAGAGACCAGAATAGTGGTTAGGGGAGGGGAGGGAGCAGAAGGAGGGGTGGTATGTAGGGTAAAGGGGATCAACTGTACGGTGACAGACGGAAAGTAAATTGTTGGTGGTGAGCAGGTTGTAAGGAATACAGAAGTAGAAATAAATGTTGTACATACCAAACTTACATAATTTAAAAAATGCAATAAAATAATAAAGTTAAGACAAAAAAATAGGAGAATGTAAAACAATACTGAAAGTTATGAGCATCAGAAGCTTATAGAATTGACCTGGATGTTATATGATATGGGAAGTAGAGTTTAGATCCAAGAAAGTTATCAATAATGAGATTGTTGTAAGGTTAAAAAAAAAACAAAACCCAACCAAAAACCTGTCCTTGAAGTCAAGACATCTGAGCCTTTTTTCCTGACCATCTGAAAGAACCTCCCTCGGGCAGTCGTGAACTCTATCCCTAGACAGTGTAGACCTGTTTCTGAAAACCCACAATGTGCTTTAACCACTTTGATGCTAAATAGACACAGATGAGTTCCCAGCTTGATCCCGTGCGCTTTATTCCATCATCGATTGCTCTAAAAGCAAGAAGTTCCTTATGTTCATACTGACCAGCCATAGAATTCTTGGCACCATAAAACTGCTTTGAAGTGAGGTTATAAAGTTCAGAGAAGAGAGGTCTCCTTCTGGGGAGCCATTCAGTTTTGAGGCTTGTCTTGTCCTTCTCTTAATTCTCCCCCATTATTTACATATAATCACCACCTCATCCTCTTAGACAGGGTCCTCCGTGCAGTACTAGCCAGACTCTCCTAGATAGGGTACTATTGTATGGATAGCCACCTGACTGCTGCTAAATATTTATGCTCTTTGTTTTCTTAAGGATGTCCCATGTTCAATAAAATATCAACATCTGAACTTGCATTACACAGTTCTTTGCCACAGCTCAATGATTTATAAAGGCTTGATTGTTGTAATACTTGAACTTACATAACAGCAAAGAATACCATACGTTAGGAAGTGCTATGCTGGGTAGAAGAGTCAGCAAGAGCAATAAAACTTCAGGGGACAAAGGGTTCAGGAAAGCCCAAGTACTCAGGGCTGAACAGAACTCTGCAGCAGAGGGAGGGATCAGGGCTTTCCCAGAATGACAGGTAAAGAGAGAAATCATGGGTGCAAGGCCCTGGTCAGTAGGAGGCCTGCAAAAGAGAAGGCCCCACGGGCTGAGGAAGCTGTTTAATGTACGGCTGACAAAGGGCAAAGAAGGTCCTGGAAATGTTTACAGGGTGCTCCAGCACATAACCTTCTCCCACCAGTCCTGTGAGCCTTGTGCTCTGGGCTCCTCATGTGCAACGTGGAGATGGGATTGGGTTTGTCTCACTTGAAATGATTCAGTGTTCATCTTGGTTTGATTGGTCTCAAAGGAATTGTTTTATAAAGTGCGATGGCTTGCACTGCTATTTCCTCAAACTCACGTTCCTTTTCATTCCCTTTTAAATGCCAAAACTGGGAGCCATAAAAGTCGGCTCTTTTGGCCATCTGACTTTCTGCTGGCGTTAGAATCCAATAAAACAGACAAAAACACTCCTAGACATTTTTTTTTCTGGTTTCAAGTGAATATCAAAGGCATTTTATGGGTAACTGATCAAGTTCTAGTTCAAAAAAGCAGATTAAATATATGGTTACAGCAAAAAGACAAAGGTACCTGCTGTATGACTTTGGGGAGCTTAAGTTTTCTAAGCCTCAATTTCCCGAGGATGATGATAATATCTATCCTATGTGTTCACGAGGGACGCTAAATGAGATGATGGTGGTGGTGGCGGTTTAGTCGCTACGTCGTGTCTGACTTGTGCGACCCCATGGACTGTAGCCTGCCAGACTCCTCTCTCCGTGAGATTCTCCAGGCAAGAATACTGGAGTGGGTTGCCATTTCCTTCTCCAGGGGATCTTCCCAACCTAGGAATCAAACCCGGGTCTCCTGCATTGCAGGCAGATTCTTTCCCAACTGAGCTATAAGGGAAGCCCAAATTAGATGATAAATGTATTAAAAAAAAATCACCTAGTACATAACAGTATTCGCTACATGTTAGTTCCCCTTCCATTTCTGCTGGGCTTCACTTATTTCATCTGTAAAACGGGACTTGCCTCATCCTTACCTCACAAGAATCAAAGGAGAAACACTGTATAAAGACAACTTCATAAGCTGGGAAGTGCTACATCACTAGTTGTTACTGTGATACAGGTTATTTTATTTTCATCATATTTGAATCAGTCACTCCTCTGTGTTCCAGGTATTCCTTAAATTAAAAAAAAAAAGAATAAGAATGAGAAGTGATCTGTGGGTCCCAAACCTCCATTCTGAAGGGATTGGGGTATAAAGCAGCAAGAATAAGAGCTTTAAGATTTAGTAGGAAGGAGAAGAATAGCATTTTAATGGGAGGGAGGAGAAAAAAATCTCCCAAACCCTCTTCCAGACAAAGAGCATTTTAGATATTATCTTCAAAATTCAACTTGAAAAGGTATCGGATTATAAAAAATAATTGTATATATTTTACCATGTTGCAGAAACTCAGAGACCCAGAGGTTCTCTAGTCATTGAAGAATCAGCTTTATTGACTTGTTTTGAAATAACACTCTTAATTCCTTCCCATAACAGGATATTACAATGGAAGTGTCGACTAAATACTAAGATGCCATAGATGTGACATTCCGAGTGGAGGCCCCATCATGGTGACTGTTTGCAGAATGGAGAACAGTTTTCTAATTCATGACCCTTTACCCCAGAGGGAGGTGAGTCCTGGGGCAGGGAGGGGGAAGTCAAAAGATGGGGGAAGGTGGGGAGGCCGGTACCAGGGCAGGGATGGAGGGGGTGTGGCCCTGAGAATGGAATGCACTCCATACTTCCTGAGAGTTGTACCAGAAATTCCCAATGATGGGACTCTCCGAAAAACCCACAAAAGGAAAAATCAGTTGTGATTTTTAGCAAGAAACTTGGAAACTTCTCTCACCCGCTTTTCCTGATCCTTCTCCACTCAAGTTAGCAAGTTGGGGCCCTGAGAGGGATAAGGGGAAGCAGATTTCTCCAGCAGCAGCCCTAAATCTATCTGACTTTTAATTTTTGTATTGATCAGGCATCCTAATTACTGAATAGAGACTGTGTGTGACCAAAAAGGACCATAATGCAATTTCTCCCTGAGGCCCTGGGAGTCAGCAGATGAGTCCCATGCCTGCCTGGGTATGGGTAATGAGTTTTTGGGTTATCCCCCTCCCTAGGGATCAGAGGAAATGTGTGAGAGTGTGTTTTGATTGTCATGATGGTTAGTGGGGAGGCCACTGGCATTTAGAGGGCAAGGACCGGAATGCTAAATATTCCAAAAATCATTCTGCTTGGAATGCTAACAGCGCCTTGGTTGAGACACAGGCATGGAGGCAGGATCACCTCTTCTCTGAACAAATCTTGAAAAGGCCATGGAAGGCAAGAATAGAAGTACATTTTGATCATATCATCATTCGTGCTCATTCACCATATCCTTTTCTTCTGGGTTGAAACACTGTTTTGGGTTTTCTGCACTGACCGGAGGGTTCTTCTCCACAGCTGTTCAACTATGTCCTGGATGCTCTTGGATGAATTAGAAGTGGGTGGTGGAATGGGGGAGGATCCAGCAGAAGGTACACTGACTGTGTGGTTCAGCTTGCTGTGACTGAAGACAGGCTTAGTCCCCGATCTGAGGAGATATGGGCCACCCTGGTGGTGCAGGCTGAACAACTTCATCCTAATTCCTGAAACCCATACACATGCTACCTTACAAGGCAAAAAGGACTGTGCTGATGAGACTAAGATTTCGAGATGTGAAGATTAACCTGGTGAGAAATGGAATACTTCCCATCATGTTAGTAAACAAGGATGTCACAGTCATCAGTGATTTCAGCCCTCTAATGTAAGCCGGTGAGCCTTAAGGGCACTCAGGAAGGAGAATACCTGTGCTCTAGCAGCCATCAGACTGCAGCCACCCTCTATGGTGAGCCCCAAGGGAGCTCAGGATGTGAAAAACACAGGTTACTATCCCAGGAGGGCTGACTTGCATATGAAAGGGATGATTTCAGTGTGTCCAGACCCTTGCATCTTCCCGTACATAGAAACGTGCTAAATTCCTTAACCTGGGATATCTGGTTTTCCTTAATTAACAATAATTTTTTGATATTCAGGCTACCTGCCCTTTGTGGTGAAACTTCTACATAACCTGACTCCTCCCCTCGCCTCCTTATAGCAGTTCTCTCAGGGTTACTTGAGATGCTGTCTACTGGGCTTGAAGTCCCCCAAATTCTCACCAAATAAAATAAAACTCTCAACTTTCAGGTTGTGGATATTTTTTAAGTTGACACAGGATTATCCAGGTGGGCTCAATGTACTGGGTTCTTACAAGAGGGAAGCAAGAGAATCAAAGTCAGAAAAAGGAGATGTGACCACAGAAGCCAAAGGCGGAGTGATGTGTTTTGTAAATAGATGGAGGCAAGTAACCGATAGAAGCTGGGAAAGACAAGAAAATGGATTCTCCTCTAGAGCCTCCAAAAAGATACACAGCCCTGTTGACGTCTTGATTTAACCCACAAGGCGAGACAGATTTTGGACGTCTGATCACCAGGACTTAAGATAGTTAATCTGTTTTTTCAAAGCCACTATGTTGGTGGTAATTTGTTACAGAATCAATAGGAAAACAACGCACCTGGTTTAAAGTGTAACACAAACGTTCCTACTGAGGAAACCCTAGTAGTTCTCAGAATTTTTCTACATCACAAAAGACCCCTCTGTACCCATTCTGAAGATTCCAAGGAGATAGGAAAGCAAGTTTGACAGTATCTCCCTCTAGAACCTGTGAGCAATTTGCAAACATAGCACATTACTCTGTGGTATATCTGGAGAGTCCACATTAAATAACAAGGATTTTTATATCATCTATCCTATTTTCCTAAATATCCCCTCTCCATCTAAATGAATAATTGAGTACTTACTCTGTCACCTGCAGACATGATTGCTAAGTTGCTTCAGTTGTGTCTGACTCAGTGCGACGCTATGGACAGTAGCCTGCCAGGCCCCTTTGTCCATGGGATTCTCTGGACAAGAATACTAGAGTGGGTTGCCATACCCTTCTCCAGGAGAGCTTCCCAACCCAAGGATTGAACCTGCATTTCTTACGTCTCCTGCATTGGCGGGTGGGTTCTTTATCATAGCACCACCTGGGAAGCCTCCTACTCCATCATATCAAGGATGTAAAGTTTTTGCTTTCATTTTGAAAGGACTCCTCACACCCCACAAATTTCCTGGATTAGAGCCAATGCCACCTTAGATCTTACAGAAGTCTTGATTAGCAAAGTAAAATAAGAGAACATTAAGTGAACATTGTTGGGAAGACCAAAAGAACCTCCTTTACTCAGCAGACCTGAGTGTTTACAAGAGCAGTAATTATGTTACCATCTTGCACAATTTCTGAGGATGTATGCAGAAATACATTCTACCACCAACAACTGACCTTCTTTCTCTTTCTTCAGCCAGAGATAAATATTTAGCTACAAACTTCAAGACAGAATAAAGCCAGATTTTTCATTTATCTGACAAGAAAGCCGAGTATCAGATGCTTAAATCATTAAGGAGAAAAGACAGCCTAATGCTGTTGTAAAACAAAAGATTAACTAGGAGTCAACAGGTTCTCTTATAGTCTGTTTTCAACTCATCTCAGTGGGAAAAAATGTTAATTCACTCAGAATGGGATATCATGGCACTGAGTCTGGGTTCTTGAAAAGGTCTGTTTTCTCTCAGGAATACTTAGTCTGGCATAGGGAAAATGAAAACAAGTTGAAAAAAATCATTCCTGGGTAGTAATTTTTCTCTGGAGACTTAAATAAGAAAAGCAGCATTTACGTTGAATAGAAAGCTTTCTCTACAAGCTCATTTTGAGTGTCAAGTAAAAATGTACAAAACAGTCTCCCCTGGCAGCTTGAATCCAAATATAACTGCTTAAAAACAAAATTTCCAGAAGATAACATATTTCCTTTTGTCAAGGGAAAAACTGGGAAGAAGTTTATATGTGTGTTTAATAGGAAACAAAGTAAGCAGTATATGAAATTAATGTTGCATATCAGAGCCTAATTTTGCTAAAATCTGACAAATGTGAGAAACACATTCAATGTTATTAATCAGTGTGTAATTATATCAGTATTCCATGTAAACCTGTTACTCAATGTAACTAGCCTGCTGCTGCTGCTGCTGCTAAGTTGCTTCAGTCGTGTCTGACTCTGTGCGACCCCATAGACGGAAGTCCACCAGGCTCCCCCGTCCCTGGGATTCTCCAGGCAAGAACACTGGAGTGGGTTGCCATTTCCTTCTCCAATGCATGAAAGTGAAAAGTGAAAGGGAAATCGCTCAGTCGTGTCTGACTCTTAGTGTCCCCATGGACTACAGCCCACCAGGCTCCTCCATCCCTGGGATTTTCCAGGCAAGAGCCTACGCGGCTGTGTTAGATGAAGGTCCAGTTATGGAAACGTGTGGCTAACCAGTTACATTCAGTGAACCAACTGCATTTGGCATCCACTCAGCACTGGGTTATTCTCTGGCTTCACTGAGGCTGGCACGGGGACTTGTGGGCCTCTTCTCCATCCTATAACCCTGTTTATCCTGGTGACATTTTCAGTAACCTCATTCCCTTCTCCAGCAACACTTAGCCACCTGCCTCCTTGACCCTCAAGGGTGCTCTGACCACACCCTTCCTATTGTCTCCCCTGCTGCCAGCTCTCTGACCCCGCAGAGACTCTGAACCCTTGAGACTTTTTTCTTCCTGCTGTCAGCACCTTTTGCTCCTTAGCTCATCTAGAAAGGATTCCTGTCACTCACCTGAAAATCAGGGCTAGATTAGATGCCCCAGGCACTGAAAACTGAAAATGCAATGGTGCGTTTGTCCTAGATAAAATTCAAAAAGTATAAAGAAATTCAATTTCTGATTTGTTTCTTAGGGTAACTTTTTTTTTTCTCCCCAGTTGTTTGTTTTGGAGAAGAGGTGGAGAGGAAGTGGTAGGGTTGTGGGGAGAATAAAATACTCTTAAACCTTTTTTTTTGTTGTTTTTTTTTTCATTTCTGTGCACCCTTGCATAGCTGGTACCTCAAGCATGGATTTATTCTGTTCATTGGGTAATTGGAGTCATTCTTTTACAAATACCTTCGTCTTTACCACTCACTTGTTCTCGTGTCCAGCCAGGTGAAATCCAACATTCGTTCAGTTGTGCTCCAACTTCAGTGTACCTGAGAATCACAGAAATGCTTGTTATTATCACTTGATACAAATGAGTTGGGGTCAACAGCCCACCTCAGCACCCACTGGCCATCCTTAGACCTCCCTGAGGATTGCTGGGACTTGGACAGTCCACCCCAAAGTCTTCAGTTACAGGGCCATTTCAGCCCTCACCATGGTGACCCCTTGGCTTGCGGGTCAGCCCTCTCAGCTCATCTTCTTTGTCTCCTCCGAGGCCTCTGGGAAATTCTGGTACCATTAGGCCTCCTGAGGGTCAGAGAGGCTAACGCAGTCCATCTTACTGCCTAGATCCATCCTACTGAGGTTGCTACTCAAATACAGCTGCCTAGTGTGGGCAAAGGGCTTGGAAGAGGCCACCTCTTTTCAGGGGTTCAGGAGGGAAATGGGTCATAATTGCCCCCCTACCAAGGCCAGAACTCTCTGGGGATTTATTAGTCATCTCCTGTCTAATAATCCTCCTCTTGTCTCCTATTGCTCCTGCCAATCCAGAAGTCAAGATCTTTCCTTGAAGGAAAACTGCTCCTACATCTTCTAGAATTCCTTCTTCTATGGATCCTGAGAGACCCAGGCTCTTGTTCTCAATATTTAAGAGGAAGTTTTTAGAAGATTGAAAGCCTTTTCTCATTCTCAGGAACGGGGCTCTTGGCAATAAAAGCTTGAATCTACTGTTTGTTATGTTTTTTTAAAAAGGTCTGTTTTGAGCATCACAACTGAGCAATGATTTTTTTTATATTGCTCTGAATTGCATCTCACCTGTCCCTGAAACAAGCTGAGTTAAAAGATGCTGAGCTATAAAAAATATAGGAACAAAAAAAACATAACACACACAAACACCCCCTGCCAAGGGCTGTCAGGTTTCATTCGGTCTGGACAGCATTTGAAGTAACATGTAACTAGTTGCCAGTGTTTTCAATTGGATGAGTTCACCTAAAAAGTTGTATTTCTGCCTTCTCTTGGGGTCTTGGTGGACCTGGGCTGTGACAGTCACCAGGACCCATTTTGGATGATCCTGCCCACCTCGGTTTGTTGAAGCCCTTTCCTGGTGCGCCTCCCACATTTACCTCATGACCCAGCCGCTAAGGACATTTGAAACCACCTTCCTCAACAATACTTTTCATTTACTCTCAGTGTCCTTCCTCAGCAAGCCCCTTAAAAGTTATTCCAGATCTTAGCACTTCCTTTAACTCCTTCCCCTCCCCAACATTCATTCCCTGCTGCTGCTGCTGCTAAGTCGCTTCAGTCGGGTCCGACTCTGTGTGACCCCATAGACGGCAGCCCACCAGGCTCCCCCATCCCTGGGATTCTCCAGGAAAGAACACTGGAGTGGGTTGCCATTTCCTTCTCCAATGCATGAAAGTGAAAACTGAAAGTGAAGTCGCTCAGTCGTGTCCGGCCCTCAGCGACCCCATGGACTGCAGCCCACCAGGCTCCTCTGTCCATGGGATTTTCCAGGCAAGAGTACTGGAGTGGGGATTCATTCCATAGATGACCCATTTTACTGACAAAACTGAGACCAAAATTATTGACTCTTCTATTGTCCAGTCTACAAAATTTCCCATAACTGTCCAGATCTTGCTTCCACTCTCAGAGAATGAACAGTCTTCCTTTTAGTCAAAGCAACCTCCTCAGTTGCTGCTGCTGCTGCTGCTAAGTCACTTCAGTCATGTCGGACTCTTAGTGACCCCATGGACTGCAGCCCACCAGGCTCCTCTGTCCATGGGATTTTCCAGGCAAGAGTACTGGAGTGGGGTGCCATTGCCTTCTCTGACCTCTTCAGTTATGCTATTTCAAAAACATAATTTTTTTTTTTATAATTATAGAAATGATATACTCTCATAACCATTCAGGCAGAGTTGAAAATAACAGTAATCCCCTCCACAAACTCACAATGATACTACTCCTCAAAAGTAAGTACTGTTAAATTACTGTTAAATATTTGGAAGAAATCCTGATTTGCACACATACACACAGACAGACATACATATCCTCATATATACCTAAACATATACATATACACAAAATTTTATTATATTTTTCCAAAACTATGATTGTTTATTTTTGTGTCATTTGCATTTTTCTACTTAACAATGCTTATAAATGCATTTATGTGTCAGTACATGTAAATCTGCTTCTAATGGCTGTATAGCATTCTGCTATTTGAGTATGCCATGTTTATTCAAACTTTTTCCAAAATTCCAAAAGTAGTGTATGCCTACTAAAAATAATCCAAATTATACTGAAGTGTAAAAAATGAAAGATTCTTCCCTTTCTGTACTTCCCCTGTCCCATTCTCCAAGAGCTAACTATTAGTAACAATTTGCTGGGAACCTTTATGAATTTTTAAAAGTTAGATTTACTGGAGCATAATTCACATACAGTAAAATTCACCTTTTGTAGCATACAAATGCATATGGTTGTGAAACCATCACTGTAGTTGAGATATGGCATATTTTCATTCCCACTCACACACACAAAAAACCCCTCATGCCCCTCTTTAATGACCTTCTCAACACCCACCATGGCAACAATTGACCTATTTTCTGTTCCTATGGTTTTGCTTTTTCCAGAGGGTCATATAAATAGAATAGACAGTGTGCAGTCTTTTGAATGTGGTTTCATTCATTTAGCATAATGCATCTGCAATTCATCCGTATTGATGTATTATCAAGTCCTTATTTTGTCAAGTACATGGAAATGCTTTTGTTTTCAAAAGTGAGATCATACTATACCTGGAATTTAGCTATCTTTTTTGCTTGTTTACTTATTATAAACCTACTTCTGTATCATTTATTACATCTAGATCTAATTCTTTCTTCTGAATCGCTGCCCAGTATTCCTTACGGAGTGTATTTAACTGCTCTTCGTGTATTAGACATTCAGGTCATGTCCAGATTTTCACAATTTTGGCAAATAACAAAGTATGAACCAATAAAACACATACTTGTTCAAAATTTCATGTGCATATGTAAAGTATTTCTATAAGATAGATTTTTTAGAAGTGAAATTGTTACGAGTCAGGTATATGAAGCATTTTAATAAATACTACCAAACTTTTCTATAAAAACTATAAAACTTATATATATTTAAATTCCATTAACCCTGTTTGAGAATGCCTTTTTCTTCATAAACTTACCAGTAACAGATATCAATATTTCTAATTTTTGTTGATCTTATAAACAAAATGTTGGTATCTCATTGTATATCTCTCATCTCTAATGACATTGATTACTAAAAATATATATTTATAAGCTATTTGATTTTTTTCTTCTCTGAAATGCTAGTTTACAGCTTCTGGTCATTTTCCTGTTAGGTTGTTATTTAAAAATGCAGTTGAAAGAATTCTTTAAATACTAGGTAGACTAGAAATGTTTTCTTTGAAGTTTTTATGTGTTTATGGGGTCTATAGGAACTGTATGTTTTATTATCATTCTGTAATACCTTCCTTTATGATGTTTATAAATCATATCATATACAGGGAAACCTTTATACTCTAGGATTTTAAAGCTATTCTCAACTTCAGAGGTTAACTAATCCTTTGCTGATAGACAAGACAGTTGCTTCCAGTTTTTCCTGTTAGAAGCAATGTTGCCCTGAACACTCTTGCACACCTTCTGCCTTTTAAGAGTCTTGTACATTTTCCCCTCTTATGTGAATATTTTCACAAGATTTGTTTTTTGGTAAGATAAATCCCTAGAAGCTGGATCAAAGGATAAAGTGAAATGAAGTCGCTCAGTCATGTCTGACTCTTTGCGACCCCGTGGACTGTAGCCTGCCAGGCTCCTCTGTCCATGGGATTCTCCAGGCAAGAATACTGGAGTAGGTTGCCATTTCCTTCTTCAGGGGATCTTCCCAACCCAGGGATCGAACCCTGGTCTCCTGCATTGCAGGCAGATGCTTTATCCTCTGAGCCACCATAGGCCTATTTCAAATTTTGTTTATCTGTGCTCCTGGAGTTCATATTCATTACCCTGTTTTGAGACTTCATTCTATCAGGGATTCCCTCTCCTGCACAAACATTTAGCCTCTCCCATCCATGGGCTCTTTCTGTTTGGCCCAGAAGCATGCTCTAGACTCACATCTTTTAAGAAACAAAGCAAAATAAAATAGCTTCCATTGAGTCTGCATTGCTTTCTAGTTGCTACTAGTTTTTTCTTCTCTTTCTGGACAACTTGTCAAAAGGGAGTCCACTCTTCCTCATTGCCCATTACTGCTATCCTCTGCCGTGGGTTTTCTATCCCTGTACTCCATGGATGGAGAAGATCCCCAGGAACCTCCAGAGGGTTTACCCAGTTTCACCTGCAGCTCTTACCCACTCCCTATTTCCTGACACCAGCTCTTTCCTGTTCTCCCCTTCCTGGCCAGACTCTCTTCTCCATCTTCTTTGGGTTCCTTCTTCCAGTGCTCACTCCCTTAATGTTTTTGACTTTGATCTAATGCTCTTCTCTCCACACACATCCATCCTGCTGACTGTACATGGTCTCGTGAACTTCATGCCAACAGCACCTAGAGTAGGCTAAATAATGGCCTCCAAATATATCCAGGTTCTAACTTTTAGAACCTGTGACTGCTACCTTTTTTGGCAAAAGGGATCTTATGATGCAAAGATTATCCTGGGTCGTCTGTGTGGGCCCAATGTAACCACAGGTGTCCTTATAAAAGGAAGCAGGGGGAGAGAGAAGAAAGCAATGTGATCACAGAAACAAGATGCTAACTGGTGGCTTTGCAGATGAAGGAAGGGCCACCAGCCAAGAAATGTCAGTGGCCCCTAGAGGCAGGAAAAGGCAAGGAAAAGATTCTCCCCTAGAGCCTCCAGGAGGGACCTCCCTGGTGACATCTTGGCTTTAGCTCAGTGAGACTAATATTAGACCTCTAAATGCTAAAACTGTAAGAGACTATATTTTTATTAAGTCACTGCTGCTGCTGCTGCTAAGTCGCTTCAGTCGTGTCCAACTCTGTGCGACCCCATAGACGGCAGCCCACCAGGCTCCCCCGTCCCTGGGATTCTCCAGGCAAGAACACTGGAGTGGGTTGCCATTTCCTTCTCCAATGCAGGAAAGTGAAAAGTGAAAGTGAAGTTGCTCAGTTGTGTCCGACTCTTAGTGACCCCATGGACTGCAGCCCACCAGGCTCCCCAAGCTTTGTGATAATACAATCCTCAAATCTATATCTCTAATATCAAAACTCTCCTCTGACCACCAGTCATAGCCATCCGCCTCCTATCTTCAACTTAGCATGACTCAAACAGAATTCATCACTACATCCCTTCACCTTCTGTGTTTCCCTGATTCATTTAATGGAACCACCATTCCTTGAATCACACAGATCAGAACCCATGGGTCTTTCTGGCCTCCTCCCACCCACAACCAATAACCATAAGATCCTGCATAATTTGCTGTCCAAATCTTTTTCAAGTACACCTCCTCTTCTCTATCCCTATGTCTCTCTGCCTATGGATTGATCCCCTCCTCCAAACCACCCTCCACACCAAAGCCAAGAGAAAGATGAACCTTCTACAAGGCAAACGTGCCAAAGCTCCTCCTTTTAACAATTGCCCAGAGTCAAGTCTCGGCTCCTTGACAGACGATATAAGAATCTCCCAATTTCCAGCCACATTTTCTGTTATTCCCTGCCTTGAACTCTAGTGACACTGAGCTGTTTGCCATTTCCCCACCTGTACTAGTTACTCATGTGTCTTCATGGTCACAGACCCAGCAGCTTGGTCTTTCTGTGAAGGATGCCTGTTAGCTAACTATAATAGCTGTGGCCGGACGGTCAGACTTCTAATTAAACATGCATCTAGGGGCTGACTATAATCCTTTCCAGAGGCCATAGGGAAAGGGAAAGTGAAGTTGCTCAGTCGTGTCCGACTCTTTGAGACCCCATGGACTGTACCCTGCCAGGCTTCTCCATCCATGGGATTTTCCAGGCAAGAATACTGGAGTGGGTTGCCATTTCCTTCTCCAGAGAGGACATAGAGGCAGGTGCTATCTTTGCATTCTCCCTCTGGCATGCTCCAGAGTGCCAGTGTCCCCTAAAGAGAGCTTTGCGTGCATCTGGCACCCTGATTTTTATGTCTGGTGCCCCCAGTTTTGTGCATGTTTCCCAGGGAATGCTGCTTTGATGTCTAGCTCTGGTGACAGGGGGAGAAGGGGGCTTGCATTCCTGGGTCCTGCGGGCAATTGGAGTGATGACTCTTGGCAGGATACCACCCCCAGAATACTGCACAGGTAGCAGACTGGGGCACCCACCACCATCCTTCTATGAAGGAGGTCTTTTGCTTGTCCTGGAGCTCTGGGCTGAGGAGCCGGCTTTGTATTGGGCATGCATCTAGTAGCCTACAGAGCTGCTCTCAAAGAATGTAGACTGTAGATGTTATCTTGGCCTTTCTCCAGCTTGCTAGTATCTCCCAAAGAAGAACTTATATGCTTGTCTGGAACCCTTAAATTTGTAACTGCTGCCCAGAGGATATCTCCAGATTGCCTGGTTGTGGTGGCCTTCAGGGCTTATGCTTGTGGTCTTACAGGAGTATATATTTTTGCATAATTTTAAAAGCTGCTCGCTGAAGGTCTGGCTTTCAATCAGTCCAAATGTAGGTACAAAGAGCCTCCCCACCCTTAACACTGAAGTCTTGGTACATCCTCAATTACTGGGAGTTATTGAATATAGCTGCTTTAATAGTCACAAAAGTCTAAGAGACAACTATGATAAACTAGGGCAGGACTGAGTGACAAAGTTCATCTCCTACAGGAGGCCACTCCTTCAAGACTGCAAGTGGTGTTTTGTTTTTGTTTTTTATCTACTGCATAGAAAGCAACAGAGAGTCAAGCAAAATGAAGAAACAGAAGACTATCTTCCAAATGAAAGAACAAGATACAACTTTAGAAAAAACCTCAATGAATCAGATTTCATTTACCCTGATAGGGTTCAAGGTAGCAGTCATTAAATTAGTCACTGAACTGGGGAGAAGAATAAATGAACACAGTGATAGAACAAAGACATTGAAACTATAAGAAAGTACCAGTGGAAGTCACAGAGAAGACAATAATAGAGCTGAAAAATACACTCAGTTCAGTTCAGTCAGTCAGTCATGTCTGACTCTTTGCGACCCCATTGACCACAGCACGCCAGGCCTCCTTGTCCATCATCAACTCCCAGAGTTTACCCAAACCCATGTCCATTGAGTTGGTGATGGCATCCAACTATCTCATCCTCTGTCGTCCCCTTCTTCTCCCACCTTCAATCTTTCCCAGCATCAGGGTCTTTTCAAATGAGTCAGCTCTTCGCATCAGGTGGCCAAAGTATTAGAGTTTCAGCTTCAACACCAGTCCTTCCCATGAACACTCAGGACTGATCTTCTTTAGGATGGGCTGGTTGGATCTCCTTGCAGTCAGTCCAAGGGACTCTCAAGAGTCTTCTCCAACACCACAGTTAAAAAGCATCAGTTCTTCAGCACTCAGCCTTCTTTATGCTCCAACTCTCACATCCACACATGACTACTGGAAAAACCATAGCCTTGACTAGATGGACCTTTGATGGCAAAGTAATATCTTTGCTTTTGATATGCTGTCTAGGCTGGTCATAACTTTCCTACACTAGAGGGGTTCAAAAGCAGATAAAATGAAGAATAAAGAATCAGTGAACTTGAAGACAAGGGATGGGACTAATCTAATCAGAGTAGCAAAAAGAAAAAATAATTTAAAAATTGAAGATAGCTTAGAGAACATATGAGACAACATCAAATGAGCTAACACTTGCATTATAAGACACCCTGAAGAAGAAAGAAAGGGGCATCAATTTTATTTGTAGAAATAATGGCTGAAAAATTTTTTTTACTCTGTTGAGCATTGAACAAATGTTGTATGCAATAGAAAATTTCCTACAAAAGTCCCCTAATCTGTCCTTAAAATGATTGGTGTCTAGTTCCCAACATCTGCCCTCTTTCATTTTTAAATGATCACTAGCTCCTCGTTTCACTCTATAGGCCACTTCACCTTCCTCATAAGTGTCTGCCATGGAAAAGTGCAGTTGACTGGATTTTTAAAAGCCTGGAAGAACTAAGCAGCATGTCCACCAGACCCAGGAGTGCATACTTGCTTTGAAATTTGGCTCCCTTAGAATCACTTGACCCATGATGTCCACTGTCAGACGGCTTATTTCTTCATCAGTCCACAGTCGAGCTCATCACTCAATCTTTCCTTGCACTTGATGTGTTTGGTTAAACCCTTCCATTATCTCTAGGCTCCCTCTTTTGGTGCCTTTTTCTGCCCATTTTAATCTTGCAGCAGTTCTCTCTTCTTTAGCTTTTGGAGGGAGTGTTTCTGCTCTTCTGTGACCCTTTTGTGCTCTCATCATCTCCATTCTGTTTCATCTGTTCTTTGATTTCTCTATTTCTGCCCCAGTGTCTTCACCTTGGTTTTATCTGTCTGTGCTCTCCCTTTTGCGACAATATCTATTTTATTCTTAAAAGCCTTTGGCTATATTTCTGTGGAGAGAACTCTTTTTATGTCATTAAAAAAAAATGTTTCATTTTTCTGAAATCTTTAAGAGGGAGCATGACTTTGGTTCTTCGCTTCTCTACCCAATTCCCTATGTTTTAAGAAATTAATTTCAATCTCTACCAATGCATGAATAGAAATGATAAAACGTTTCACTTTAAATTTTATGACCTATAGCACTTTTGCTTGTGATACTCTCAAAGTACTACATTCAAATGGCTAGCTAGCACAGACAGCTAAATAAATACCCCTCTCTCCAATCTAGTGATTTTTAAACTTGAATAATTGATAGACTTTTTTTAAAAAAAAAGGAAAAAAAATCTTCTGGACACACAGTATTGACCAAAATTATTTTATTTATGATAAATTGCTGTTTTAATACAGATGTGGTTCTGGCTAATATGGGCAGTTTCCTGACTCTAGAAAGCCTTAGAAGACTCAGTTCTCTCACATTCTTTTCAAACTATTCTGAAACTTCTGTTCACAAAGAACATTTATGTGGTAAGCCCTCCTTTCTTCTTTTTTCACAGCTTTTGGATAATTATAGTAGCGGTATGATTGACCCCAATGAGACTAGGGTTGAAAAGACTAGCACAAACTTGAGCCTGAGGTTTTGTTTCATACCTGCTGATAAACTGTGCATACAGGTCATCCAGATATGCTTTTGCAATTATTCAGATTGATTTGGAAAGCTCTAATAGAAAACATTCACATTTTTGTATCTACATCTTCCAGGCTGATAACAAATACTTCACTGAAGGGGTCAGCGTTTGTTTATCCCTGGCCGCAGCTCCTTTCCTAAGATGCACTTGACTTCTCCCCCAGACTCATGCCTTTTGCTGGACACAGGAGAGGCATCTTGTGCACATTTTCCTTTTTCTGCGTGCACTCTTTCTTTTGAGGGTTCAGGTATAAAAATTGCATCTTTCCTCTCAACCTGTTCGCTTCCATGATCTTTCCAAACTTTTAAACAAAAATCTGGAAATCTGAACTTGGGTGGCTCTTTTCCCATTGAGGAATTTGGTTAGTCCCAAAGCAGTCCTTTCATACATAGATTTCTCTCTTCAAATCAGCTCTATTTCTTAAGCCCAAGTTACGTTCATATCCTCTATATCTTTCTGGAGATTTCTAAGCTTCATCTCCAGCCTGCATTCTTATGGGATAATGGAGACAGCTCTATATTTGATATTAAAAGATTCCCAGAGAAACTTCACCAATTAACAAGCTATAAAGCCTTGAGAGAATCTTAACTTCTGTGAGGTTTAATTCTCTCATCTGTAAAATGGAATGACAGCTATCATCTCTCACGACTGTTGTGAAGATGTCATGAAATACTGTATGCAAATCATTTAGATGAAGTTTCGCTTATCTTAACATGTGTGTGTGTGTATTTTCTTTTAGTCTTCTGATATTTCCTCTGAAATTTTTCCTCTATTTCCTTTGGCTCTTCATTTTTCTTGGCTCAGGTTCTCTGTCACTGCTTTCTCTAATTAACTATTGATTGATCATTCATGCATCCTATCCTATTTGGATAAAAATGTTGAGATCCTGAAGAATTGGCATCAGCCTTGCTGGAGGCAGCGAAACTATCTTGGGGTAAGGTGACTCCCTAAGGACATGGAGTCAAGATGCTATACTCTCCTTGGACTTGAGTTCCATCTAAAGAAAGCCTATTGTACAGGAAGAACTTAATAATTGTTGAATAAATCATTTTCATGTTCTACTACCATTAATTTACCCTTCTTTATTCCTACCTCAACCAACTTTTTTTTTTCCTCTGAGTGACCTCAGAATTATTTTAAGTGTTCTCTTTATCCTTTTCCTCAACAGGAGGTATTTACTACACCTTTTGTTTCCCCTGACAAGGGCATGTTTACCTTTTTCTTTCTTTCCACTTGAAAGTCATCTTCATTTTCTACTTCCTCTCCAGAAGTCCACTTCTGTTTTCCCAGATTCCACAGCAGTAATTTCTGTGGCTGTTACTGCCTCCGTTCTTCGTGTGTGTGTGCGTGTGGTTTTGTTTTGGTTTCTGGCTTTTGTGGCTAGTCTAGCAATCCAAGTCTCCCTTTTATGGTGAAGGATTCTTGGATGGTTTGCATAAATACTCTCTTTGCTCCACAATATTTGTAAAATTCAGTTGAGAGCGGGGGAGGGAGTATGTGGACACACAGGAGCACTTATCTCTTGGAGATAACATACTGAAGTATTTCTAGATAAGATTACTTAGGGTTTGGAATTTGCTCTAAAATAATCCAGAAAAAAAGAAGGGAGAGGAAGAAGTGGTAGTGGGGGCAGAGGGGGTTGCTCACTATTTTAGATCAAACAAAATTGGCTGCATGGTTAAAGCTCTGCAATGGGTACCTGAGGGTTCAATATATTATTCACTCAACTTTTTTATATGCTTGAGAATTTCCATAATAAAAAGCTCAAAATATTAAAGATCTGCATGGGAGTCACTAATCTCCACAGTTAACATATTTCTTTTCCTTTTTTTTTTTTTTTTTACTATACATGACTTAATCACCAGTACATCCCTCATCACTCACTGAGCCATTTCTAGACTTTCCACATTGGTTTGTTGGCTCGCCAATTTCCCTTCGGCCTAAGAGCTTCTAGTGGGCAAGGGCTAGTGTCTTAATCCCCTTTATCGTGCCCAGCATAGATCCTGTTGAACTGGGATGAAATGAGCTAAATTATCCATCAGTAAACCCTGGGCCTGCACTGGCTGATGTCCCCTCCGCCACTGTGGTGGCTTTTACTGGGCCTTAGACTGTATCTTAGGGGCCTCTAACCACACGCGGCCACAGCCCACTGGTGCAGGGCTTTGTTCCTCAGGAGGGAGCGGGAACAGCCCCTGCGGCTTTCCATCACAACTTTCTCTTACCAGCCTAGTTCCTCTTCAAGACATTTTCAGCCATTCCAAGACATTCTCTAAGATCATTCTGGTTTCCTTTCAGATCTGGAGTTCACATCAAACTTCTTACTTCCTGTGATTCTGTGATTCAAGAGATGGCCATTGTGGGCCTCGGTTAACGTGGGGTCCTCACTGCCCAGTGTCCCTTTGAGCAGCCTCTCTTCCCCTGCAATTCACCTTCTGTTTCGGGACAGAGAGAATGGCACCCTCTTCCCTTTGCACTTCCTTTGGGTGGTTGGCCTTCAGATTGCACTCAGGAAAGCCAAATGTGCAGTGCTGCCTTCCCTGCTTCCCATGTATCTTATCAATCTCCCCAGGTTCCTCCCTGCTGTCATCTAGCCCCAATCTTCAGCTTTTTCTTGAATTTCCTATCCAAGGTTCAGTGTATACCAGCTCTCATAGTTCTCTCCAATTACTGTAGTTCTGGTAGCTTCTTGAACAATCATCCTGGTACCACATCGCTCTCAATAATCTTTAAATGGCTTATTATAAATCCAAGTATCCATTTTTTCTTCTTCCCAGGATGCCACTGCGGGGGTTAAACTGAGGAGTCAGATGTTCTTATGCTCATATGATTAGGATCAGAAAAGTTGAGTGGCTTGCTTGAGGCTTACGACCTAGTAAGGGTCAGAAGTAGAACCCCAGTCTCCTAATTGAAGTCCACCACTACACCAAGCACTCACCATCTGGTTTATACCTTGCTACTGTCCCTTGGGAAGTGGTGGCTGACTTTGAACATCTGAGCATCTATTTGAATTGCAACACTCATCTTTCTGACCATACTCCCAGAGGACCAGGTACTGAGCTAAGCCAATGTGGGGTGGTTATTACTGTTGTGTTGATTCATGCTGGCGCTGACCAGAAGCTTGATATTGCCTCAAACAGATCTCCTAATTCTGAAGAAGAACCAAACAATGAAGGGGAGCCAGTGGGGTGTGTCGTCATGACTTCTGGGCCTTCGCCAGGTGCCTTTGGATTTCCAGAAATCAGAGACAGTCTTGGCATCAAGTCATACTCCAAGTGTTGTCAACCTGTAAAGTGATGGAGTGAAGCACTGACCCCTTCCCTGGGTAAAGAGAAATGCTTACTGCTGGATAGCATCATTAATTAGAGGTACAGAATGGTGAACTATGCGTGGCAGCCAACCTCTGTGGGGACAATGTGGTTGCCCCCTACTGTCACCTAGGGATGTCTTTGGCTATTCATTTGTGAGTATATGGAGTGTGTGTTGGAGGGCAAGAGAGCTAGAGTAGGTTCAACTACAGCAACACTTTCCCTCTCAGCTTCGCCTCCAGTGAACACCAACTTCTGTACCCCAACCACAATGCCCTGAGCATCAGGAGCCCCCAGTTCCAGAGCATGAACTCTGCAGAAGCCCTGAGCAAATGTGCCACTAAAAGTAGAATTCTATTAATACCTTCTAAACCTGATTGCTTTGTAGAAGAGAACATGTCTGAAATAAATCTAATATTTTCGTTTTCTCTCAACAAAACGTCAAGACAAACTACACATTTATGTGGGAAATTAGAAAAGACGTTTCACCTCAAGTGAAAACTTAAGCATCTTAAGACAAACCTATCAAAAAGAATCACTGCTCAGGTTTGCACAGAATGTTCGCCTTGCAAAGCTCAGTGGACCGCTCTCTAACCTTTGCCCTCAAGGAGAACTTGCTGTGGGTGGAACCACTCAGGGTCAGCATCAAGAAGAAAAGAGCTTATCCACAGGGGTGGCGTGGAATAGTCCTTCTATCTTCTCCATTTATTCAACAAAATTACGCACATAGTAAACATCAATAGGATGCTAACTAGGTCCAAGGATGCATTGGATTTGCAAATTTGAATGTTTTATTATCTGAAGTCAAAAAAGAAGATATAAAAGCTGTTTTATTTACCAAGCAAGTACTCTAGGCCTATGCAAAGTGTGGTCCTTTTTGCTAAGCTCTCAGACATTCGAGGCAGTTGGCTAGACGGCTGTTTTACGTCCCAGCTTAACATTTTCGAGGCTGCTGAATAATGTAGATCCTTTTCAGTGGAGTGACCTTCTCCAGAGCAGGTCTGGGTTTTTGATGTGCCATGTGCGCTACTGCTGGAAATTTATGGCTGAGCTAGAGGTGAGAAGGAAAGAAAAAAAAATAAGCATATTGGATCTTTTGGGTCATAAAGTATTAACATAGTAGAAAGCAAAACAGCTGGGCAGAGGAATTTCACAGTTTTGTTTAGTTCTTTGATATAACCTCTTTTCCATACCACCTCTAGCTCTGTACCCATGAGTATATGTGTTAACCTGGGTTTTCCCTCACTAGTATGTTTTTAATTTTTTTAACTATAAAATATTTTATATGTAATATATAAATAATATATATATGTGCATCTATATATATGTTTTGAAGTGATATTTTTAAAGATAGAAATGGTTAACCGTATCTTCATCAGTTCTCCAATACTGACCATTATTCTGGCACCACTATGCATCATACGAAATACAATATGCTAAGAAGGCTATGGGCACATTGGAGAGGGCCTGGGGTGGGGAGAAGGAACCCCTCAGATGCCAAAAGATCAGAAATAAAGAGCCTCTGAAGGAAGTTAGGAAAACTTAGGGTTATTTTTTAGATTGAAGCATGTGACATTTCTATTTTTGTAGGTAAAAAAATGGCCAAATACTGGCTGTTTCGTATGGTCCAACCTAACCATCATTGTAAAGGGAAGGCTGAGGAATGACTTATTAGCTCACTAGTCACCTCATGTGAAGAGCTGACTCATTGGAAAAGACTCTGATTCTGGGAGGGATTGGGGGCAGGAGGAGAAGGGGACAACAGAGGATGAGATGGCTGGATGGCATCACTGACTCGATGGACGTGAGTCTGAGTGAACTCCCGGAGTTGGTGATGGACAGGGAGCCTGGCGTGCTGCGATTCATGGGGTCGCAAAGGGTCGGACACGACTGAGCGACTGAACTGAACTGAACTGAGTCATCCCTCCAGAAGACATTTGTGAGGAAATGAGCCTAAACTAACACAGACTGAGACTTCGACAATAAGAGGAAGTTCATATGGGACAAAGAGACCTTATGGAGTTTACATCAAGGGCAGCATGAGATCATAAAGGATGCCCAATGCTGGGACAATTTCAAACACACTTTTCCTAGGAGGAGAATTTAGACTCAGTGGCCTGTTGGGCCCATTCCACTTATTGGTTTTCCAGCCCACTGACTCAATATAAAGGAACCTAAGGACACCTTCCTCAGCCAGCAAGGAAGGGATGTCTCAGCTGACTAGGAATTTAATTTATTTCTATTGAACTTAGATGCCCTTGCCTTGACACTCAAGTCAAATAAAAGGGGAGATAAACTGTTCATGACCCCAAACATCACACTGTTTATGGCTTGTTTGGGCTCTTCTAAGCCAGGGAAACATAAGTGCCTTACATGTCTTCTTAAATGTCCCTGGGCACACAGCACTCCCTTTCATACTCCGGAAAGCTCTTTCTTCTTGGTCTTAAAAAATTAAACACACTGGAAGAATATACACTGAAGTGTTAACACTGTTTATCTCTGAGGGGTAGAATTATGGGCAATTCCTAGTCTTTTTCTTTACTTTGCCTTTGTTTTGCTCAAAGTGTTTTTTTACAATGAGAAGCTACAAGTTATTTAATAATTAAACCCAAGGATGGTCTATGCTGACATTCTAGTAGAAAGGAAGAAACATAACTGAGGTATTGGTTATAAATATTGCTTTAGAACTTAAAAAAGAGCTGGTAATTTTGGAGGGTCAGATTAATTAACATTGGGCCTCATGACATACATGTTATAGTGTGGTAAGAGCAGAATGTCTTGTTTTGTTTTTAAGGTTAGAACCAAAAGGAAACTTAAGAAGTCACTGACTTCAGTAGTTTTCTTTCAGATTAGGTGTCTTTAGTGTCAACTAAAACAGATGGATTATTTCAGGTTAGCTCTAAATCACATTCAAGAGATTATAGGTAGGAAGATGTAGTACTTAAAGTCAAATATAAGGTAAAGGAGGGTGAGAAAGGAAATGAACAAGTAGCTCTGATATAACAGAAGTCTGGGCAATTAGCCAAGGTGAGACGGAGCAAGATGACAAGTTAAGACAGAAGAGAGACAGCCACAGTGTGATTATTGTTCTTAAGGTGTCAAGACGGATGATGGGTGGAGGTGTAAAAGGAAAAGGGGAGAGAACAGTGTGTAATGGCACGCCTATTGCTTAATTTGGCATTAACTCATTATTTGATCATTTCCAGGGTTATCTCCACAGTTCAGGGGCTACATTTCTTTTGTAATTTAAAAATTGTGACAAAATACATATAACATAAAATTTACCATTTCATCCATTTTAAGTACAGCATTAAGTACACTTACATTGTTGCATAACTCAAACTGAGCATGACCCTATGGGGCCTTCCCAGGATAGGCCTTCCCCCATATCCTCTGCTTTAGCTCCTCTCTAAAGTACCTAGATAATAGCATTTGATGCACATTTCCTGAGGTATTTTACAGATGTGAAAACCCCTCCACCAAATGGAAGACTTGATGTTAACTATTTGATGACCATGAGTACATAGCCCCAGGCTTCCTGGAGTTTAAGGACTGATAATGTTAACCCTATAACATCACCTTGCTACCTCACCATCAGCTGACCATAGCGCTGTGCAGAGCTGATCAATACCTTGAGATTCCACCCCCAAACCTGGCTTTTAAAAATGCTTTGCCAAAACCTTTGGGGAGCTCAGGGCTTTTTTAGGGCATGAGTCACTTGTCTCCTTGCATGACCCTGCAATAAACCTTTCTCTGCTCCAAACTCTGATGTTTTGGCATGTTTGGACTCACTGTGCGTCGGGTACACGAACTTGTGCTAACATGGACATCACTACCATCCATTTCCAGAACGTATCCATCATACGAAACTGAAATTTTGTACCCATTAAAGAATAATTCCTCATTATCTCCTCCTCCAGCCTCTGGCCACCATCATTCTACCTTCTATCTCTGTGAATTTGACCACCCCAAGTATCTCATGTATGTGGAACCATGCAATATCCCTGAGGTGGGAAAATCCCCTGGAAGAAAGCATGGCAACTCACTCCAGTATTCTTGCCTGGAGAATCCCACAGACAGAGGAGCCTGGTGGGCTACAGTCCATGGGGTCTCAAAGAGCCAGATACGACTGAAGTGACTTAGCATGCATGCAATACTTGTTCTTTTGTGTCTGGTTTATTTCATTTAGCATAATGCCTTCAAGGTTTATCCATGTTGTAGTATATGTCAGAATTTCTTTCCTTTTAAAGGTTGAATAATATTCCATTGCATGTCTATAGACCACATTTTGTTTATACATTTATAGGTTGATGGACACTTGGGTGGCTTCCACCTTGTGGCTATTGTGAATAATGTTGCTATGAACACTGTTGCACAAATTTCTCTTCAAATCTCTACTTCCAGTTCCAGGTATATATTGAGAAGTGAAATTATTAGATCACATGGTAATTCTATATTTAATTTTTTGAGATACTATCATATTGTTTTCCATAGTGGCTCTACCATTTTTTATTCCCACTGGTTAGGGGTTACCTTTTAACTAAGTCATTTAACTGAGGTTCTAAGAGCTCTGCTGAATGGCTTCTCCACAGAGGAATGACACAGGTCAGAATGAAAGGGAGACTGCCCCTGGGGGCTGTTAGCCATCTGTGAACTGGCCTGGTAAATTTTAGAGGGGGAAAAAAATCAACAGGACTGAGAATATAGTGGAAATAATTCTGCCAAGGATAATAACCTTAGAGGAACCACTCATGATTATTAACTTACAACTGTACAAGTTTGGGAGGGTCAGGGCTTTATAGCAATGCATGAAAATACAAGAGAGCTGAGTTCTTTTTCTCAAATACTTCACCCCCTCGATCAGGGGCACTCTAAAGTAGAAAGACTAAAAAATAAATAAATAAATAAAATAAAGTAGAAAGACTTGCGGGTTGTTGGTAGAGAGCCTATAAAGGGTCTACCTTCAGAACTGATGAAATGGTAAGTAATGAACCCTTAAATGCCCTAATTTGTTGTAAATTTTATATCAGTGGAGATAGGAACATTTTTGTATTCAAGTCTTAACCAAAAATAAGTAGGAATAGCTTTCCAACTTACAAACAGCTGAGCTTTAGTCTGGCATCTTAACTTTGGGGTTGTTTTGGATTTTTCATTATTAGTCTTTGTAAAATGATAGGATGTGTAGAATGAAAGGTGTTTGTCTGACTCATTAAGATAAAAGAAACTACGGTAAGTCCATAAGAGAATGAATTCAAGGCCAGTATGCGTGTAAGGATTCTGCCTGGCTGCAACTCCGTCCCATAAGGGGCAAAACATTGGACTTGAAAAGCAGATTAATAGAAAGTTCCACATTGAGAATGTACCTTCCTCTCGGGTAGTTGTGACCTCAGAACCTGTATTTTTCATTTCAGAGAAAAAGTCAAAGAAGTATATTAAAAAGTCTTTATGATTAGAGCTGTGAAACTCAGTGGCAGGTTTTGTTTTAGAGCCTGAAGTCAGGTGGTATTAGCAGACTGGCAGCTCTTCCATTCATCTTTCCAGGGTGTTAACTTCCAACTTGAATGTTGGCACTTAGATTTCTACACCCCATTACGCAAAGCGCTTAACACAAAACATTCAGTCGATGAAATTCAAGGATTCTCCTACGGTGATGTTAATCCACAGAACAAGAGAAACCTTTTTAGATTTGCAGATGCCTTTGATGGCTTCCTCTTCCCCAGGATCCCATTTCACATACTTCTCACTGTGAGCCTGGTTACACAGCTGGCAGCTTGAAAAGTGGCCCCAATTTAACCAGGCTTCAACATTCCACCCACATCCACACTATAACCCAACTCCATTACTAATGGCTTAACTGGATACTTTTCTGTTGGGAGAAGCTTCACAACTATTGCCAAACTTACTTCTGTGACTATCCAGAGAATTAACATATTTGGCAGTACCATTCTCTCTTATTCTTTGCCTTAAAATAATCAAGTAAATGAGCATTCATAGATCTCAGAGGAGCTACGTGGCTTCTAAAAGGTCAAAAACCTCTAGGGAGTAGGTGGAACTTGGTCTAAGACCAGATCTCCCAAATTTTTAGCTTGGAGAGTTTATATAACCCATCTTCTGCAAGAATAAACACGTTGCATGGCCCATCACTGAGCAACATGAATTCTTTCAGTATTTATGGCTGAAACAGGTAGGAAGGACTGGCAAGAGAGGAAGGGAGAGTAGGAGGAAGGTAGTTGGTCATGAGGTCTTTGTGGGGATGAGTGGGTGAAAGAATGGGAGAGGAAATTTTAGGTTGCTTTCCACTTTGTTATTGTTTAGTCACTAAGGCGTATCTGACTCTTGAGACCCCATGGACTGTTGCCTTCCAGGGTCTTCTGACCATGGGATTTTACAGGCAAGAATACTGGAGTGGGTTGCCACTTCCTTCTCCAGGGATCTTCCTGACTCAGGGATTGAACCCACGTCTCCTGCATTGGCAGGTGGGTTCTTTACCACTGAGCCACCAGGGAAGCCCTCCTTTCCACTTAGATTTGTACAATTCCAACCTTTGGGGAATTGTTTTTCATTCTCCAAAATCTTAAATCTAGGTTGGTTTTAAAAGGGTATACAGACATGAATAGTATATGGATAGAAATTTCCTGCCATGGTTGAATTGTTAATGAGATCCTATGAGTAGGGTTGTAACTCTCACTGTTTTGGACTCTTAAGTTCTTAAACTGGCATGAGAATTAACATGGGTTCTACTAACTAGATATAATTCTAGCTGAGAGCATGAATGAATGCTAATAAATGCAGAGTCTATGACCCTCATTACTGCTACAATATTTCTTCAGGCCAATTATATATGGTTAGATCTTCATGACAATATGTATTGTTGGGGGAGTCATCATAATGCAGATGGAAATTTATTAGCAAAAATCTACATCTCTGTATTTTACATCTTTTTTTGTATTAGACTGTTTATTAATAATCATACAATTTTTACATTTAAAATTACAGAATAATTTATCCACAGTAAAATATATGCCCTCTTCAGTGTTCAGCTCTATGGATGTTCTTAAGTGTATACAGTCTGTGACCACCACCACAATCAAGATATAGAACCTTTCTATCACTCTTCAAAATTCCCTCCTGCCACTTTGTGGTCAACTCCTCCTCCTACTCTCTGGCAACCACTGATCTCAGCAGATCTATTTTTTAAAAGGCATTGTTCTTTCCACCTCAGGTTGACCTTTATTATGAAATCCTGTTACACTTCAGGTTGAATTATGGATTTATGGAAAATTTTACTCAGCTGTAAGGGAACACGTGGATCCCACCAACCTCCATATTCAATACAGTGACTTAGGGTAATCTTGGGACTCTATTACTGGTCTCTTATCCTTTGCCTGGATTCCAAGTGATGCTCTATAGGACATCTCCCCCAGGGAATAGAAGCTAACCCGTCCCGAGGGCTAAGTGTGTCTGGCACTATGCTGAGTCCTTTGCACATGTTATATGACCTCATTTTATTTTCACATCTTTGTGAAGTGGATTCTGTGAATCACATTCCTATTTACAGAAAAGGAAATAGAAGCACAGAAAAGTGAAGCAACCTGGCTAAAGACACACAGCTACCAAGTGACAGAGCCAGCACAGGACCCAGGTACCTGACAGCTGATGCCAGAAACTGTTGTAATCAGTAATATACACAGTCCCACACAGTACACATTGAGCTAAGTGTTAAAGGGTTTTTAAAATATAGAATAGTTACTGTTAAAAATATTTGTAACAACACACCATCTGTGTTTTCTTATGATTTCAAAATATAACTTATTGTTGTTGCTATTTGATTATTTTATCTTTGAAATACAGAGGTGCTATTTTTAACTGGCAGGGAAAGAGTCCTTTATGCCATAGACATATACACATGTGTCTATTAAAAAACAGTGAAGACTCCAGCATCATACCTAAAGTACAGCATAATTGACCTTTACTGACCACTCTTTTTAAACACTTTATTTTGGGTTAACATATTTTAGAGGAATGTATCTATTCCACTCAGTTCCACTTACTGTGGACATCTCTTGCCCCTGAGGATGAGGTGTTTGGACAGCAGGAGCCAGAGAATGCAAGAGGCAGATCACCATCCACCCCTTCCCTTCTTCTAAAGTCAGGAAGGCAAACAGTCATTTATAACCTGCCCGCTGATGGGAGAACAACACTCCACCATGTGAGAAGGCTCTGTAGCTATGGTCTATTGTCAAGATCTCATCTGGTACTACTACCTGCCTCAGGGGCCTCAGACATAACTTTCCATTACACTGTCATAAAATGGATGCTACTAATCAGAGCAGAGAATGCAGACAGGTTTCCATGTGTCAGGCACTGTTCTAAGAGATTCCTGTGTGTGAATCTCATTGATTCCACACAACAACCATCTCTTCCTTATCCTCATCTTACAAATGGCAAATCAGAGGTACAAGATCAATAACTTGCTCAAAGCTTTAAAGACAGTAAGAGGAGAAGCCAGTACCAAAGAGAGGTCCCAGAAGTTTAGCTGCACAATTTCCATTCTAATCTATTAATATTTCAGACCCCTGATGTTGGCAATAACAGCAAGTCTTCCTTCTACAAAGGACACCCAGTCCTGTACCTTCAATATATGTTGGGATAACAGAAATGGTGGTTCTTCAATGCCTGAATTCAGTGTATCTGCCCCCTCCCTAGGAGTAGAATAAGGATCCTCACTCGGATCACTTACAACATTTAAAAACAAACTATTGAACCCAAAATTAAACCACTGTCTATTCAGGAAGAACTTTCTGAGTTTCCTGAGCTACTAAGAAAGAATTCAAGATACAGAAATAAAAATAGTAATGGTCGACCACCTTTATAAATAGACTCTATTAGATAAAGCCAGCCAGTGCCAAGCCTTCCTCCAGTCTTAAATTGGGCAACCCTCCACCCATCCTGGCCTCAGATCAAACATTTCCATATGGGAAAGCAGTGGTGGGGAGGAAGGTCAAAAAGGGCTGAATTCCTAGTACACAGTTTGCCTTATTTGAGCAACATGCCAAGGTCTCCAGAAAATAAATGGATGGCAACGTAAAGTTCTGCCAATTTGGCATCATGATTCCTGCTTAATTTCCTATCTTATTTTTGAAATGATTTCTTAAATAGATGCTAGGAATTCGGGAGCATCAGCTTTTCCCATCAAAATGACTGTGTTCCTTGAACTGAAAGCAGATTCTTTCACAGGGACATCAAACCTCTGAGTTGGAAAAAAATTCTGGTCATCCGCTCATTCACCCATGTAGCGTGATCAGCTAGGTGAAAACTGGCTAGGAGTATCACGTGATCTGCCTCACCCATGGCTCACCTTCTCCAGCGTGTCATTCAGGGCATCCATCGTCTGTATTTTGGCAACATTTGCAGTGGCACTGTGAAGATGAAAAGAAACCTCATATAGAAGCAGCAACTTTCCCACTAAAGATGCTAAATGATCTGCATAGATGGTTTTCTACTTGGTCTTTACGCTTTCATGCTGCTTGGCTACTTCTGGAAGATTAAAAAAACCCACAAAATCCTGCTCTGTGTGACCATGAACTACAAGCTTTGCAGGCCAAGTTATTATAATTTTAATTATAATAAATTTATTAATATTTAAAAATTTTTTCTTCAAAGTAGAGTATACATGCAGAAAAGTGCACACATTATCAACATATAGGTTGGCGAATATTTACAGACCTGTAGCATTAGTCAAACTGGCTGCCCCTAAGGATAATCACTACCCTGCCTTACTGCCCCATATATTAGTTTTGACTTTGTTTGTACATAGCAAAATGCACCACATAGCTGGTACTCTTCTGTGTCTGAGTTCTTTTCTCAGGCCACATTGTTTTGTAGCAGAGTTTCAACGAGGGACGAGCTTCCAGTGTAATTTCTTGAAGGAACTCTGCTCTTGGCCTATTTTGTGTATGTGTGGGTTGGTTAGTAGAAGTTATTAGGAAAGGAAAATAAATTTGATGATGCTTAGGAATTTATTTTCTATGATATATTTTTCAAGAGCTGTTTTCCTAGAATATATAAGGAGGGATATTTGCCCATGAAAAGGAAGCAATCATATCCCTGCAAACATGAAGCGGATATGAAGAACAGAGTTGACTTCATGGGGAAGCTGGGGAAGCTCCAGGGCCTCTCATTGTGCAGTCTCCTTCCAAGGGGGCCCTAACCATCTCATATTTATAATTTTATACTGTCTTTCCTTAAAATGGCCTCCCAATTCTATAAGCTTCGAGTCCCACATACCTATATCTATCCCCAGTAAATAGTGCAAGAAAGCTAGTTCTAGCTGTTTAGGTTCTGCAGTTGTCCAATTCTCATCTTTTAATGACTATTAGAAAACAATTCGGAGAAGGCAATGGCACCCCACTCCAGTACTCTTGCCTGGAGAATCCCATGGACAGAGGAGCCGGGTGGGCTGTAGTCCATGGGGTCGCTAAGAGTCTGACGTGACTGAACGACTTCACTTTCACTTTTCTCTTTCATGCATTGGAGAAGGAAATGGCAACCCACTCCAGTGTTCTTGCCTGGAGAATCCCAGGGACAGGGGAGCCTGGTGGGCTGCCGTCTAGGGGGTCGCACAGAGCCGCACACGACTGAAGCGACTTAGAAGCAGCAGCAGCAGCAAATAATTGCATTTTTAAAGAGGGTTCCACTCACCACTTTATAACTCTCTAGGCAACTCCTTCTCATAATGTTCACTTGATGTTCGGATTAACAGTAAGTCCCATTTGCTGAGGTATAGAGAAAAATGACTTGTCCACCGGCTGCCAACTAGAAGGCCATTTTCAAGTTATGACTCTCTAGTTCCCGAGTCCCTGGCCTAGGGATGATGACGAGTGTCACAATAAACAGAGCTTATGCTTGAGTCAGATTTTAACATCAGGATAGGCTTTCAAAGTTAACCAGCTGACAATTCAATGACAGTCTGATGTCATTTACAGAGTACTTTCTCTATTCTAGGAACTGTCCTAGATGCTGGGTCAGGAGATAAATAATATGTGACTCTCACTATTGAGGGCTTAGGGCTTTGCTTTCACTATGTGGTGATTATTTTGTGATTCAGAAGAAACAAACACTCAATGCCAAATGGGCAAATTTTAAAAAATTGAGCTATCACTGACATAAAGATTCCATTAGTTTCAGGTGTACAACATAATTATTTGATATTGTGTATACTGCAAAATGATCACAATAAGTCTAGTTAATATTTCTCACCATATATAGTTAAATATTTTTTCTTATAATGAGAAGTTTTAAGGTTTATTCTCTTAGCAACTTACAAATATACAATACAGTATCACTAACAATCCTTGTCTAATTCAATGAAATATTGAGCCATGCCATGTAGGGCCACCCAAGATGGAGGGGTCATGGTGGGAGAGGGTGAAGGACAGGGAAGTCTGGTGTGCTGCAGTCCATGGGGTCACACAGAGTCGGACACAACTGAGCGACTGAACAACAGCAAAATCATTAACCATAGGCACTATGCTGTACATTGCATCCGCATGGCTTATTTATTTTATAATTGGAAGTTTGTACCTGATGATGCCCTTCACCCATTTTCTACGTGTCACCATCCCCCCTCCCTGCCCCCCCCCCACCAGCTTTTGCAACTACTAATCTGCTCTCTGTATCTAAGAGCTTGAGATTTTTGTTGCTGTTTTTCTGGGGTTTTTTCTTCTTCAATTTCTCATACAAGATAGATCACATGTTAATTGTCTTTTTCTGTTTGACTTATGTCATTTAGTATAATGCCTTCCAGGTCCATCCATATTGTTACAAGTGGTAGGATTTCCTTCTTTTATATGGCTGAAAAATATTCCTCTGTGTGAGCGTGTTGGTGTGTGTGTGCACACATGTGTATGTATGTAGGTATCACATTTTAAAAAATCCGTTCATCCATTAATGGACGCTTGGGTTTCTTCCATATCTTGGCTACTATAATAATGCTGCAATAAATGTGGGAATGTGCGTATCTTTTCAAGTTAGTGTTTCTATTTTCCTCAGGTAAATATTCAGAAGTAGAATAGCTGGGTCATATGGCAGTTCTAGTTTTAATTTTGGAGGAAACTCCATTCTGCTTTCCATAGGTGTTATATTAGAAACTAAGAATGCACAAATGTTCCCTTTTCTCCACATCCTTGCCACAGTTTGTTATTTTTTGACTTCATGGTAATAGCCGTTCTGACAGATGTAAGGTGATATTTCATCGTAGTTTTGATTTGCAGCTTCTCCCTGATAATTAATAATGTTGAGCATCTTTTCATGTACCTGTTGGTTATCTGATTCTTCTTTGGGAAAATGTCTGCTCAAATCTGTCCATTTTAAAACTGGTGTGTTTGCTTTTTGGCTACTGAATTATATGAATTCTTTATGTATGAGATAGAGTATTTCATTTTAAAGTAGAAAAACCCTCAACAAAAATTCTTTCCAGAAATCAAGAAGAAAACTTTTAAAGTGATCTAAAAAGTAATTTTATATGGAAAAAAAAATCTGAGAAATTCCATAGCCTATTTGCTTTCACATGTTCTTTCTGAAACTGTTACCATTTTAAGTGTTAAGGACATATCTGAGCATCTTATAATTTACTCCTTTTGAATTACTCGTGAACTCACCTATGGAAATTACCCTGAAATTAGTCTCTGAAATGCCCCTATTTGGAGGAGCTAACTTAATATGCTTCTTTTTGAAGGCACTATTTTCCTTACCCAAGGCATAGAGGGCTGGGCCATTTGTACAAGAGATCCAGCCCATGGCTCTTTGCTTAGCTCTGAGAAAAGCACACAGTGTCAAGGTTATCCGGGAAGGAATTCAGGGAGAAAACAACCTCAGTATCCAGATGCCTTTTGGCTGTGCCAAATATAGTGGCCATTATTTTCTAAATAATTGAGTGAGGAATTTGAAATAAACAAACAAGAAAGCATTTGTTTTTAATTCAGGAGATTTGCTTCAGCAGAAAGCATATTGCAAATACAAGACCGTAGTACTTTAAAGGCTAAGGTGAAAAAGAAATGTTGAGTCCAGTTTTGATGCATTTAGGACTGTGTTTTTTAATAGCAGGCAGTTAGGCTGTCTGCAGAGAGGAGGAGGGTGGGCAGAGAGTCTCCAGAGGGTAGTTACCTCCCCCCACCGCTTTCCCCTCCCATCTTGACCCCCATCACCTACCCCACCCCACCCCACCCCACCTGCTGCCTCTAACTCTGGTTAGCCAGTGTCTGGGGAGCCTTGGTTTGCCCTAAGATACCGCAATGCCTCTGACTTCTGGCAGCAGAATTATCTAAAACTCGAGATGACGAAGGAAAAGAAATGAAGCAGTCTCCTACCTTGTTTTCTCTAACCCTGTTTTCTTGGTGTGTCTCTCCAAGATGCCAATTTCCTGTTTTTTGGAAATTCGCTTTCCTCCAGCTTTTACTATAAACAAAGAAGAATCAGCACAGGAGACATGGTTAGGGCAGCAAGAGAAAGTTAGTTTTATTATTCAAGGTATGAATTGACATTTGAAGAATTTCAGAACCTTTTGAAGAGCTGAACTTTTATCTAAAACAACATAATAAAAAAAGTACCTTGAGGTAATGTTACAGAAGAAAAAAAAAATTCAATCAAAGTGGGAAGGAGAGAAGGGCTGAGGTTTTTGCCTGTTTGTGTTCAGAGAGGGGGAACTAAGACTAAAAAAAAAGCAGTGGTGTTTATACCTTCGATTTGGGAGGAGATAACAATGCATTCCCTTAGGCATTTCACTGAAAAACATTTTTTCTTATTATCAAACCAATTACATTCTTCATGATAGCAACTGACAATTACAGTGTGACCCTCCTGTTTTCCCACAAGATTAAAGTGCAAGGCTTGCAAATTTTTTAATCCAACCAAAGCTTTCAAAAGCTAGATTGGAGAAAGAGCCAAAAGTCAGGGCAGCGGTGATAACAGGCACTTAATTCAAGAGAGATGCTTCTGATCCCACCAGATACCCACCTTCCATCCCAGACCTCAAACCTCCGATGTTGGAGAAGCTCAGATGTTCTAATAAGTAATTAAAATGCATTAATAATCCTGCCGTTCAAGAGATCAATTAGTGTTAATTAGGCTACAGATGACCTAACAGCAATTCAAGTGTTTAACAATGTCAGATGAAATCAACTTGAAAAGGAACAACCCATTTCATATTGCAAGTCAAAGCAAATACTTTTTTCTGTTCCCAGGAAATTTGCACATTTGAAATCTGACAAGCTCAAATGATTAAAAGCTAAATGGACATTGATTTGTTTGAGCCTGTTAATTCTTTTTATGGAAATGTTAGATTGGCAATTTTCTAAAACTGCCTTCAATAAAGCGAAAAATAAGAAAACCTCTTCTCTTTCTCAATGCCTTCGTGAATTGACTTCATTTTTCTTTTAAAACTATTCATTTTTTGACTATGTAATATACATTCATAAAGCACACAATTCAAAAAACATGGAAAGGTCTCTTCTACAATTATTTTTAGGTTTCCAGTTCACCTCCCTAAATACTGCTAACGTTAACAAGTTTCCTATGTATTCATCCATAGACATTCTATACACATACCTATATATTTTTTTAATGGCAGCAGACATTGTTCTACATCTTGCTTATTTATATTTTTCATTCAGTCATGCACTTTGGAGTAAGTTCCCTATTTGTGTGTAAAAAGAGATATATATGTATATATGTATCACATATATATGTAAAAATATATGTGTAAAAAAAAGAATATATGTAAAAAGAGAATGTCTTTTTTTTTGACATCTGCTTTAAAATTTCATTATATGGACATTCTATAATATGGACATTACAGCATTCTACAATGCTGTAATGAATATCCTTTTCATGTACATAATTTTGCACAAGTACAAGTATATCCATGGGGTAAATTCCTAGAAGTGATCTTATTAATTCTTAAGAGTATGTGCATTTGTAATTTTGTTCAATCTTGTCAAATTATCCTTCACAGAAGTTGCATTAGTTTACAATCTCACTAGCTACAATGACATTGATTGTTTCCCTATACCTCAAGCAACAATGTGAACTAGAAAATATTTCATTTCATTAACCAATAAGAAAAAGAAAGGTAATTTGCATTTCTTATATTTTATTAAAAGTTGAGCTTATTTCTGTGTTTCAGAAGGCAGTTGTATTTTCTTTTTAAAGACTGTTTAAATTTTCTCTTTTTATATGCTGTTACAACTTTATTTTAAAGATTGTAGCTTTATATTTTAATTGATAGTCTTTCTTTGCTATATTTACTTTGCAGAATTTTATTAGCTATTCTTATTTATTTTTCCATATGAACTTTTGAATCATTTTGTCAATTCCCACCAAAAATATCCTGCTGGTAGTCTTTTAATGGTCTTGCTTTAGATTTATAGATTTTTAAAAAATCTTATTTATTTATTTTTGGTTGTGCTGGGTCTTCCTTGCAGTGTGGGCTTTTCTCTAGTTGTGGCAAGAGGGGGCTATGCTTTGATTGTGGTGCGCAGGCTTCTCATTGTTGAGGGGCACTTGCTCTAGAGCAGAGGCTCAATAGCTGTGGTGCGTGGGCTTAGTCAGCTGCATGGCCTGTGGGAGCTTCCTGGATCAGGGGTCAAACTCGTGTCTCCTGCATCGACAGGCGGCTTCTTTACCACTGAACCATTGGGAAGCCCTTAGACTATTTTTTAAGGGAAAATTCATATCTTCATATCCTGGTTGCTCTCTTTTCAAGACCATGGTATGCTTTTCCTTTTTTACATCCTCTTTTGGGTCCTTTAGTAACTTGTTCACATGAATCTCACACATTTATTATTAGGTTTATTCCCTAAGCATTTTCTCTTTGTTGTTGTTGTTGCAATTGTAAAGAGGGTCTATTCTTCCATTATAGCTCTCACGGATTGTTGTTCTTATATTAATATCATTGATTTTATATCCATATCTTATTGAAATCTCTTATTGTTTATAGTATTTTTGTTGATTCCCTTTTATTTTCCAGGTTAAAAATTATATAATCTGCAAACAATAGAATATTATTTCTTCCTCTAGAATAATATTAAATAGTGGTCATGAAGGACATCTTTGTCATCTTAATTTTTTAAGGGATTACTTTTAGTGTTTTCCCATTAAGTATAATGTGTACGTAGTTGGATATACACACAAACACATGTCTGTAATATATATACCTATTCAAATGCATTTCTTTTACCGTATTAAGGAAATATCCTTCTATTACTGTTTCATTGGCTTAAAAAATTACAAACACAGGTTGAATTTGACTAGATGCTCTTTTATAATTAATGTATATGATCATATGGTTTTCCTCCTTAATGTGGTTAATTATGTTAATAGATAAAAGTTTTATAAGTATATATTAATGAATATTTTACTATCAAACCATTCTTGTATTCATGGAATAAACTCTTCTTAGTCATTTTGAATAACCAAGTTTTTCTATTGATAATAAAAGCATATCACTATACTTTTATAATACTAGATATAGTCCAGGGGGGGAAAAGTCCTGTGTTTACACACACACGTGTGTGTGTGTTAGTCACTCAGTTGTGTCCGACTCTTTGCAACCCGATGGACTGTGTAGCCCACCAGGCTCCTCTGTCCATAGCAAGAACACTGGAGTAGGTTGTCATTCCCTCCTCCAGGGGAATCTTCCCAAGCCGGGGATTGAATCTGGGTATCCTGCATTGAGGTGGATTCTGTACCATCTGAGCCACTAGGCTCTGCTTTAAATTCACACACATACACACACACAGCATACAAAATAATCAGCAACAGAAATGGAAATGATGTGGAAACATCTTTTGAATAGCCATGGGAAATAGAGATGAAATAAACCGAGAGGCACCTTTTCTGGAGACTGCTTGAGGAGAGTATGCCTCTGTATGAAGGGTGTTGCTCACAGCACAGCTCTCTCTTCTGCCAAGAAGAATCAAATCACAATAGCTCCAGAGCTAGAGCTTGGGTCTTCAGTACCCTTCAGTAGTATCTTTCATTCTTACGAGAAATGAGAAATGCTTTTTAAACATGGAGTGTTGTAATTACTTTCCTATTAGTATTCCTTTTGTTTTCTCTGTTATGGTTTTCACATGTTTTCTTCCACTGATTATCATTGCCAGCTACAGAAGCACACTTGTTATAGTTAAAATGAGCACCAGTTTAAAGTGAGAAGAACTTTGGAATGTTGAGGTCTGTGCTGTTCATTTGAAAGGACGTGGACAGTCTAGACAATGTCCAGAGGAGAGTGACCAGAGAGGAGAAGAAGCCGTGTCACACTGGAAAGACCTCTTCTGAGGAAGCAGAGGCATAAGGGAAACTTATGGTGTCATTTTCAAGGATTTTAGAGGCTGTCTTATGGAGGAGGCCTGGTTTCCTGGTGAGGAGATGTTATTAGGGTCAGAGAGCTCTACCCTGCCCGAGCTCTGTGACCTTGGACAAAATACTTAAATTCCTCTGTGGCACAGTTTTTGCATCCTTCAAAAGGGAATGATACTGATTGTGTGAGTTGTCCTAAAAAATAGAGGTAACAGAAGCACCTGGATACATGGGAAGCACTTAATAATTAGTAGTTATTATTATTTACATTTGTTTTTCCAGAGGACAGAATGAAAACCAAAGAGCAAAAGTTCCTGAAAGGCAGAGCCTGGCTGCATATAACTTTTATTCAAAGTGAAGTAGACCGCATAGTACAATAGTATATTCTCTGGCCCCACAGTGTGCTGAAAAGAAGTGTATCTGTCATGAATATTTTAGAAGGGTTTTGGGGAACTCAGTAGAAGTCACTAGATGGTTTTTATTGTAACGTCTTTAATGTGAGTCTAACTATTCCCATCTACCTACAAAAGAAAATCTATCATGTTCCCTCCCTTTCGAAAGAATACAGTGCACTTAGAAAAGCAAATGCCAAAAAAAGAAAAAGAAAAAAAAAAGTAAAGAGAATGCAAACCTGGGAGTTCTTCATTCTTCAGAACAATAAAACAGAGACATTTGAGGGGAAAATAAAAATCCTCTCATGACAGACCCTAGAGTTTTTCACACACAGTGAAGTAAGTCAGAAAGAGAAAAACAAATATTTTGTATTAATGCATATATAAGGAATCTAGAAAAATGGTCCAGATGAACCTCTCTGTAGGGCAAGAATAGAGATGCAAACGTAAAGAACAGATGTTTGGACACAGCGGGGGGAAAGGGGATGAATTGGGAAACGGATGTTGATATACGTGCACTGTCGTGTATAAAACAGATAGTGGGAACCTGCGGTATAGTGAAGGGAGCGCAGCTTGGTGCTCTGTGATGACTTGGAGGGGTGAGGGTGGGCTGGGGTGGGGTGCAGTGGGGTGGGGCAGGGAGGCAGATCCAAGAGGGAGGGGACATATGTATACATACAGCTGATTCACTTCGTTGTATAGCAGCAACTAACACAATTTGCAAAGCAGCTATACCCAATTTTGAAAAAATTCTTCTCACAAGATTCTTACTTTCATCCAGGAGTCTTTGAATCTATCCAGGGCTGTGGGCTCTGAGTGATTTAGGAAGCACAAGTCAACCACACCTTGAATTTTCAGAGTATAGTTCTTGTACCAAACTTGTTCTGATAAGTAATCTCACTTGTTCAGCGAAGTACAGTAGAAAGGAGCAGAGGAGGATCCCTCCACACTATATGTGGATACACCTAGATATAGAGTAAGGCTCTCACTACACAGGGGTGATTGAACCAGATGGAACCTTGTGGGAGGGTCATCTTCAAAATTTTTCAGGGAATACTGTTGACACTTATCTCCTGGATCTCCCTGGGTCTAGACAAGCCTTTTTTTTTTTTAAATGTTATTGTTTTTTATTTTTGTTCATTTTCTTTTTGGTTGAGCTGTGCGGCTTGCTGGAGAAGGCAATAGCAACCCAATCCAGTACTCTTGCCTGGAAAGTCCCATGGACGGAGGAGCCTGGTGGGCTGCAGTCCATGGGGTCGCTAAGAGCTGGACAAGACTGAGTGACTTCACTTTCACTTTTCACTTTCATGCATAGGAGAAGGAAATGGCAACCCACTCCAGTGTTCTTGCCTGGAGAATCCCAGGGATGGGGGAGCCTGATGGGCTGACGTCTATGGGGTCGCACAGAGTCAGACACAACTGAAGCGACTTAGCAGCAGCAGCAGTGTGGCTTGCTGGAACTTAGTTCCCCAACCAGGAATTGAACCCACAACCTCAGCAGTGGAAGCTCAGAGTTCTAACCACTGGACCACCAGGGAATTCCCTAAACAAGCCATTAAAAAAAATAAACATTTGCAACCAACATTTGCAATCAGATTCTTGCCAGTTTTATTTAAACTAGTTGGTCTAACTCACAGGACCTCAAAGTTTTACTGTAACTAAATTAGCTCAATTAAATTTGTAGTTATTTATGTAATTCCATGTTTGGGACTATATTGCCTTTTGAACCTTGGTAGAACAACCAACTAGAATTGGGCAAAGTGCAAAATGAACTGATTAAAATTTTAACAGGACTTTGAATACAAATATATTCAAATACAAGACTTCAGGTCCTTTTAATAGGTAAAATGAACTAGAGATTTTTAAAGAATGTTACAGATTTAATGTAATGCAATTTACATTACATTAATGTAATTTAATGTAATATTAAAACTATTTTTTAATAGTTTCATTAGAAAACCTACATTGATGTGGAGAAAACAAAATTTTGATTTCCTATCTATGACTAAGTGTTATACTTTGGTGGTCACTTTTGTAGTTTATGGATTTTTGTAGTTTTCAAAAGTGGACCCTTGAGTTTAGAATGCTATACAATAATTTTTCAATTAAGATTTTTCAATCATTTTGCATCTTGTTTGGTAGAGGGTGGTTAAGATAAAGAAAGACAAACCTCCAAGAAAAATTGAGCTTCTTTCCTTCAATAATCAGTGGAGAATGTGTGTGAAAAAGATGACCACCATGAAGGTTTGGGCAAACTCTGCCTTGTGACTTAGAACTTTCATTTGAACATTTTAATTTAAAAGTCAGATGTTTGCAAAACACTTTCTTTGCTTTCACAGTTGAGTTTTTGGTAAATTCTAAACTATCCATCAAAAGACCCGCATCAGGAATAGCTTGTGAATCAAGGAGAAAGGGCTTGGCATGGGTCCACTTGACTGTCCATCTCTGCACCCCTGCTCTCCAGCTGTGTGGTGCTGAGCATATTCCTTGACCTTGCTAACTTTCAGTTTGCTCCTCTGTGAAACAGGGATGTGGGAACATCATTGGTCTGCAGGGTTGATTTTGTGTCTAGAAGGCTCCGTGGAGTGCCAGCACACAGGGTTAAGTGAAAAGCAGCTGTTCTTGTCATCAAACCCCTGTGCTGTGCGTGTGGGGTAGTGGTCTCGCAAACCTCTCTGTCAAACCTCACAAATCAACTCCCAGAAGTTGACATGAACAGAATGGAGTTGATAGAATTAAACCTCTAGTGTTTGCTTTAAAAAAAAATCATACTGGCCCTTCTGCAACTATGATTTCTTCCCCCTTTTCTGCATTAATTTAACCCTAGGGGATACACGGAGCTTCCCTGGTAGCTCAGATGGTAAAGAATCTGTCTGCAATGCAGGAGACTGGGGTTCAATCCCTGGGTTGGGAAGATTTCCTGGAGGAGGAAATGGCAAACTATTCCAATATTCTTGCCTGGGAAATCCCCTGTACAGAGGTGCCTGGAGAATCCCATGGATAGAGGAGCCTGGTGGGCTACAGTCCATGGAGTTATAAGAGTCAGACATGACTTAGTGACTAAACACTCACTCATGCAGGGGATACATTCCCTAAACTTCCCTCTCTCTTGAATGAGTCAGTAAACGATTTTCTCTGGGGGTTCAGCAGTGGCCCCTTTGATGGCTCTGATTCGTTTGTCTTATGCCGAATAAAAAAGTGTGAGGGATACAGAAAACTCATGAATGCTGCTCTTTCTCATTCAATATGTATGCCCTTAGCTTCCTTAGATTACTTTCTACTCGCACAGTTTTGGCTGTTCATGTAATGGAGGTCTTATAAAACTGAGAGTGAAGCAAATCAAAACAGCAGAAAACCAAAAGCTAAGCTTTGCCGGGGACCAGCCCCGGCTGATCCAGGGTATTCGAAGGAGAGACGGCTAGGCGAGGGTCAGGGAATAACTGCTTAATTACACTTTAATTAAGGATACAAAGAGTAATAGAATAAGGATAGCTCAGTGAGGAAATTCAGTGGAGAAAAGAAGCTGAGTGGCTTGGTTTACACGGAAAATCAATATAACCCGTGACACCAGGTTAGCTCTGACCACGGAGGCCGCAGGCGCCCTCTCGAATAGCGGAAGGTGCCCCACCTTAGACACCTTCTCGAGTGGGTCTTAGAAGCCCAGGCAAATAAATGGTCGCAGAGGACATCCGCGCTCCAGATGGACGCTCAGCTGGAATTTGGGAGAGAGAGTGACATGGGGAGACCAAGTTTCAGTGAACAAGGCCCGCACTTTATTTTCCAAAGTAGTTTTTATACCTTAAGTATGCATAGAGGATAATGGGGGAAGGGGTAGAGTCATGCAGCAAGCCAGGCTTTTTTCCTGTAAACTTATCATATGCAAAAGTTCAGGTGATAGACATCATCTTCTGGCCCGGAGGCCTGTTAACATTTTAAGAAACTTATCTTTCTCTAAAGGTGATTATTCCAAAGTCAGGCGCCAGCCTTCCAAAAAGCATTGAACAAAGCTGCATTTTACATTTCTATACACCCATTATATCAATCAATACACTGCCAAGGACACAGTAGGTAAGGAGTATGGAGACTTAGCAGCAAACATTGGCCCAACAAGTGAAAAACCCTTCACCAATACATTTTCTAATCAATCTTTTAACTACTCAAAGGAATCTGTGTTTAGGCAGTTTAGAACATCTCCTGCCTCTCACAGTTGGGAGGCTCTGAACAATCACATGTGGCCGGAAAAACCCATTCAGGCAGGCTAGAGGATTTCCAAAGGAGTTTGTAGGTTGAAACACTGTCACATCCAGGAATTATTAACTGGAGCTGTGAGCTAACTCTTTTTCCAGAGAGAGGTAGTGGGAGACAGCCCCCCGTAAAGTCAGAGGTGTAGGTGAAAGCACAAAGCAGAAAGTAGGCAGACTCTGGTTTTGGGGGTAGATGTTCGAGAATTTCCAGGGGGACTCCTGAGGCTCGATCCCGCCTTTGCGTATGCCGAGCCTCCTTCCTCATGACCTTTGTCATGGGTGGAGTGCCTCACGCTGGCTCTCAGCAGTGATAGAATTCCAGTTGAGCTATTCCAGATCCTCACTCAATATGCAATATGCCGGCTCCCAGCAAAGCTTCCTAGAGCCCAGGCCACCTCATGTTTAATGTAGTCTTGTTTCACAACATAAATAAGCAGGGCTCACAGAGGTGCCATATATTATATAACATACATGAAAGAAAAAACCACTACACACTTGCCGCGTAGGTGGGAAAGAGTTACAGCTGGCTGACTTTTGAGTGGTTTCATTTTTAACTGTGATGGGGCAGGCACATGGTTCTTTCCCATTGCAATTTCCTTCTGTTCTGATGATTGCAGTAGTTTCTAATGCCTCCCTCAAACATCAGGAGGTCTTGCCATGGAAGAAAATCATTTCTTGTGACAGCTATGTGTTTTCCCAGGCCTGTACTTTACAGGGATTAACATTCATGTCTGGGTACCTTACACAGGTTATCTCTCTTAACAGTCATAACAACCTTACAATATCAATGTTATTTATTACCGCTTCCATGGACAGAGGAATCTGGTGGGCTACAGTCCATGGGGCCACAAAGAGTCAGACATGACTGAACATGCATGCACACCCCCTCCTGTTTTAGAGATAAGAAAACTGAGGCTCAGCCATGTGGAAAGGAGGCAGGGTTTAAATCTAGGACTGACTAGTTCCAAAGGCCATGTCAGACCTTTCCACCTTATCATGTCTGCATCCTACTTTCTGGGGCCAATCTATTGCTTATAAAACTCAGGTGAAATTTAATGGAATTCTGGCAATGAATTATTTTTGTTCTATAAATAAAATTTTGTGTGGTAGCAATCTGGTTCAGAGTTAAACTACGTAATAGACAAGCTGAAGGATGAGGCTTTCTTGTTCCCTTGTTCTCAGCGGGGAGGCAAAAGTCTGCCTTCATCTCCATTCTAATTATCCCAAACCTCTTATCTGAAGTGTCACGGTTCATAATAATTAATTGTCATGCCAGAGGCATTGTGACATGCTTGATGGCGTCATGGTGTGCTATGTACACAGAGTAATTAGCAATCATTAGCAGTGGGGACAAAAAGTTCCTGGTGGTTTCATTCACATTTTTATTTGCTTGAGTTTATCTCTGTGTTCTTTGTGTATAAATGTCATTTAGCAAATCAGGCATTAGCTGAACTGTTTTATGAAGGATTGGGATGGAAGTTGCAGGAAGAGAATGATGTCTTCTTTTGTCCTTAGGTAGAAACTTCTAAATTAGTCCTTCCAGGCAGCACTTCCTGTGGCTCAGACGGTAAAGCGTCTGTCTACAATGAGGGAGACCTGGGTTCAATCCCTGGGCCAGGAAGATCTCCTGGAGAAGGAAATGGCAACCCACTCCAGTATTCTTGCCTGGAAAATCCCATGGACGGAGGAGCCTGGTAGGCTATAGTTGCAAAGAGTCACACACAACTGAGTGATTTCACTTTCACTATCAAAAGCTTCTAATAATTGACATCAATAGTTCTTGATCATTAGTTAGCATCATTAACTTTAAATGCAGATAATGTTAATTATTCTTAAATCCAATGACAAATATAAAAAGTCACGAATCTGCCACAAGAGACCATGACAGGGTGCCAAGACGTGTAAACTCAGAATTAGTGTAAAAATTCTGACTCTTTTTTGGCTGGGCTGCCCACCAGAAAGCCACTGAGCCTTGTGTCAGCTTTTGATGCTTTGTGAAGGTTATACCTGCCATTGTCCTCTGCAGCAGAGATGACTGAAACAACCTTGGCTTAGAAGAGCCAAAGAATGATACCAACAAATAAATTTTGTTATTTGGAGAAAGGCAAGAACAAAGCAGTTGAACTCGTGAGATCATTCTCAAGGAAAAAAATGAGAAAGACAGTAGAAAGAACATCGAACTGGCTAAAAATAGGCCTGAGTGCCTCAGCCAATCTATATGAACATATGGTTAAGTACAATAAAAATAATTTCCATATTCCAGAGAATTGATATAAATAACATACTTAAAAAAAAATAAAAAAATAGAACTGTGGATCCTTTGTAAAATACTTCGACAGCTACCTTTTCCAGTCAGCCCCTGCCAGGCCCGTATCCTTTTTTAAAAGTTCTCCTCGTTCATTTTGATATATGGCAAAACCAATACAATATTGTAAAGTTAAAAAATAAAATTAAATTAAAAAAAAAAAGTGCTCCTCAGCTTGGTGACAGACTAAAGAGATTACTGATAACACTGCCAACCCCACGCCTGAGGAGGGCGAGAGAAACTGCATTCCTGTCTTCTGTGCAGAAGCTGGTTTGCCTGGGCACCAAGTCAAATAATGTGTAGGCGTCTTGGGGAGACTGAGTCTAGAAGCTGGAACCTCTAGAGAGGAAGGTTTCCATGAGTAGGAAATCACCTCTTGAGTGTGGACTGGTCGTTACAAACCTACAGCCAGAGAGGGAAGGTCCAAGCTCTCCACCTGTTCCTTTCCACCAGTGCCCAATCCCTTGTGCTCTCATAGAACATTAGGCTTTAATTCAACCAAACCGGGGCCTGTTAAGTCCCCAGGTGGTTTTTATACATAAGCCTAAAAGGATCAAAGACAGAAGAGGAAATCAGTTTGCAGGAAGTTAAACTAACACGGGAGACAGAGCCTTGGCTCTGTCGGGGTATCTCTGTTGAAGGCACTGATGGAAGCGGGGCAGGGGCGGCAGCAGTGGGGCCTTGCTATCTGCAGGGCAGAGGGCGGGTGGGCAGCCTACCTGCAGGAGGATGCCCCCCTTTCAGTGGGGAGAGCTGGACTTGCACTTCATTTGCCATAGTGTGTGCCAAGGCCAGTGGCAGTGCCGGTGCTCTGGAGGCTGAGTGCCAGCTGCTGCAGCCGCCCCACTGCATCCTGGCTTTATATGGGCTGGGGGTGGGGCCCCTTAAGGGCTTTGCTGAGCAGCAACAGGGCTTAGCACCTAGCTTTTCTGGGAACCTACATCTTTTTGACCAGTTCTCTCTTAGAAGAATGCTTTCTTCTTATTCCCTTCATCTGAGAGGTGAAGGGCACTCTTACTTTCTTTCACAGGAGGAAGTGGAGAGGATCAAGCTCAGGGGAATTCTTTTTCTCTCCAACTATATATTTATCCACCAAGTATGTGCGATGCACTTACAATGTGACAGGCTCTCTGTTGTGTACTGGCATGACAAAGAGGGCAAGATGAGATCTTCAAGACATCAGCTGTCTTTCTTCAGAGGCAATTACGAAACAAAGTGTTATGTCTTTGTCTCAGTCTTTGCAACTGTAAGCATTTATACTAAGAAAATAATTGAGGATATTCACAGAGATTTCTGCAAAGGGTGGTAATCATATATTTCTTTCTTATTTTTTGAAAGTGAAAGTCACAGAGTCGTGTTCGACTCTTTGCAGCCTCATGGACTGTAGCCTGCCAGGCTCCTGTCCATGGAATTCTCCAGGCCAGAATCCTGGAGTGGGTAGCCTATCCCTTCTCCAGCGGATTGTCCCAACCAAGGAATAGAACTGGGGTCGCCTGCATTGCAGGTGGATTATTTACCAACTGAGCTACCAGGGAAGCCCAAGTACCCCCAAAATAGAGAGGGATAGTTAAATAAATTAAGAAATATCCATGAGAGTACTATGTATACATTACAAATCCTGTTTTTGAATAATATTTAATGATGTGGAAAATAGTCATGATATGACAGTGAAAAAGGAGGCTGTAAACCAACAGTGCCTATTTTGCTAAAAAGAAAAAAGTACAAATGTAAGCTGAGGTATTATTATATTTCCAGTGCCAATCAAAGCTCAGCATATTGCAGATAGTTAGAAATGTCTCTTTGTTCTTCCACACAATTAAAAATGTCCTCTCTTTATAAGATATTGTTAAGGAAGTGAAGACCAGCCCCAAACTGGGAGAAAATATTGGTAGAATACATTTCTGTCAATACTGGCATCTAGACTATATAAAGAACTCTTCAGTTCAGTTCAGTCGCTCAGTCGTGTCCGACTCTTTGCGACCCCATGAATCGCAGCATGCCTCGATAAAAGAAGTACAAAAAAAACCCATTTAAAAATGGGGAAAAGATTCAAACAGAAACTCTGCAAATAGAGATACTGACAACATATAAAGATGCTCCACATCATTAATTATTAAGGAAATACAAATTAAAACCACAATGAGCTACATCACATATGTATTAGAATGATTCATCTAAGAAAAATTGAAAATATAGTATGGTAGTGAAGATCTCATACCTGGCTGGTGGGAATACAAACTGGCAAGGCCACTTTGGAAGTCTGGTGTTTCTTATAAAATTAAACATATACTTATTACATAACTAACAATCTAATTCCTTGAAATTTTCCTAAGAGAAATGAAAACATATGTACCCATAAAAACATGTGTGTAAATTTTTATAACGGCTCTATTCTATAATTGCCCAAAGTCAGAAACAACCACAAAGTCCACCAAGTGTAGGAGGGATAAACAGTGGCATAGCCATAGAATAAAATATTACTCAGCAACAAAAGAAAGGAAAAGATATTTGCAACAACATGGGTGAATCTAAAAAGCATTGTGCTAAGTGGAAGAAGTGAGACAGAAAAAGCCACTTAGACAAGGCTAGTTATATGACCTTCCTGAAAAGTCAAAATTACAGAACAGAGATCAGACCAGTGATTGCCAGAGGAGGAGGCGAGAAGAGAAGTTTGATCATGAAGAAGCAGGAGATGGGACTTCTGGAGGCTGATAGAAATGTTCTATATCTTGATTATAGTGGTAATTACATACATCATACACATGTTAGATGAAAATGGTGAATTATACTACATGTAAATTATACCTCAGTACATAAAAATATCTATTTGTTAAATGGATGAAAATGTTACAGAATTTTGAGTGGTTGTCTACAGGTGAGAGTATTGCCTGTTGAGTTTTATTATCTTTTCTCAGTTTTTTTGTGTGTGTGTGTTGGTTTTAAAATTAATGAAAACCAATTATAAAAATTGGTGGGGTTTGGGGGAGGGGAGTGTGCTAAAGCATTGACCCAAGCAGTCACATGCTGTAGGAGCAAAGAGAAGGGATCGTCCATATTATTGGCAAATATTTTGTGAGTGACCTTCCCTAAAGTGCCCTGGACTAGGGGCTGGGTATCAGAGGTCACACAACCCCATCCGTGCTTTCAGAGAAATTCACAGGCTCATGGGGGATGTAGAAGATGATATGAGAAGAAGGCTAAGAGGATTCCTTATATGAGTGACAGCGGCAACAAGGTCAGACAGAAATTTCTGCTTCTGCTGTGACCGAAATGGTAGCCACAACCATATGTGATGCGGGCACTCGAAATGCAGCTGGTGCCCCTGAGGAACTGAATTTTTAATTTTAATTACAATTAAATAATTTAAATATTTGGTTGGCCAGAAAAGTTTATTTGGGTTTTTCTGCACCATCTTTTTTTCTGTGCCAACAAACGAACTTTTCATCCAGTCCAATGTAAATAGCTACAAGTGGCTTGTGGCTACTGTTCTGAATGGCACAGGGTGGTAGCATAAAAGTTAGACATGTGATTCTTGCCCAGATCTCATGGAGTACTCTCTGCATCTACAGGTTGCAGAAGATGAGGAGAACATCAAAGGGCAACCATCCCCTTAGGAGTCTGTGCAAAGGACAGACCAACTATTAATAATAGGACTAAAACATAATGCATGCTCAAGAGGAGAAGACATCTTCTGAGCACGTGCTGCTGTATGTAACCATGAAGTCATATTAAATAACTTTCCTTTTCACCTCATTTACATGCAGAGCTTTCCACGGTGGATGTATGTCGTGAACCTCCATAGGGAGAGTTAGTAGGCAACTCAGGGCTCTTTTCAGGTTTCTTTGTTCTAATGGCCCTGGATGAAAACTCTTAGAGTTACTGCTCTTGAAACTCAAGTAGGAAAACTCGAATCCGAGGTGACAGGAGTGATGGTGTTCAGGAGGTGATTGTGACAAGCAAATAAGCAAGGAAACAGGAAGAATTGGTTAGAATCCACAGAGTATCCTTTATTCTGCCCCCAACCCTACACACTGAGCACAAGCATCATAGAATAATAGATAAAAGGCTCAACTTTTTTGGTTCTTTCTAACATGGAAAACATCTGTAAGTTAATACCAGGACGATAAATGAGGATATATAAGATAGCAGCATGATTTCTTATGAGACAAACAACCTGTTGTACTGCAGAAACGTCAGTAGAGGAAGGGGAGAAGGAAAGATGAGGCCACCACAGTTTTCCTCCTTTGTGGCCGCTTCTAGCACATTCCTCCCCACTCTGCCACCATCTGCTTCCACACAATTCTGACACTTGGGGCGCATGTGAACCACACGGGGCAGCCCCTCAGCGGGTAGGGGCTCCCCCGCCCTGTCTTATATTAGTGACTAAAAGCCCAGACTCGTTTTGCACCCAGTGAGGTGAGCCGAGCCTGATCATTTACTTTGGAGATATAGTAGAGCCTTCATCAGGATGAAAGTCTCACCCCAGAAAAGCAGTATGTTATTACCCTTTAAATAGGCTTGTAAACCTCATTTTAAGAGAGGCATTAGTCTAGTTAACTGCAGGGAGAGAGCAGTTCATGCTAGGACCAAAGTATTTGGGATCATGCTTTGTAATGCTAAAAGCCTAGTAAAACGGCTTCTCTGGACACTGAGGTTGCCAGGGAGCTTTTTGTCTTTTTAAATGAAAGGACAATATAATATTAAAGGCATGAATAATATTTTAAATTTATACAACACTTTCATCGTAGTACTTTCTTCTTTTAATCTGCGTGTGGGGAGCCATGATTTTACCTCCTCATGCACGTGCAGCTTTGTAGTCTGTATCTCATGCTTGTATTTTACTTTTTCCTTTTAATGTAAGTTATTTGTTGTTGCTCAGTCGCTAAGTCATGTCTGACTCTCTGTGACCCCAGGGACTGCACCACGCCAGTCTTCCCTGTCCTTCACTAGTTCCTGGAGTTTGCTCAAATCCGTGTCCATTGAGTTGGTGATGTTATCTAACCATCGTATCCTCTGTCACCCTCTTCTCTTTTTGCCTTCAATCTTTCCCAGCATCAGGCTTTTTTCCAATGAGTCGGCTCTTCTCATCAGGTGGCCAAAGTATTGGAGCTTCAGCTTCAGCATCAGTCCTTGCAATGAATATTCAGGGTTGATTTTCTTCAGGATGGACTAGTTGGATCTCCTTGCAGTCCAAGGGACTCTCAAGAGTCTTCTCCAACACTACAGTTCAAAAGCATCAGTCCTTCGGCACTCAACCTTCTTATGGTCCAACCCTCACATATGTATGTGTGAGGAAAAACCATAGGTTTGACTATATGGACATTTGTCTTTGATTTTTAATACACTGTCTAGGTTTGTTATAGATTTCCTTCCCGGGAACAAGAGTCTTTTGATTTCATGGCTGTAGTTTTGGAGTGATTTTGGAGCCCCCCAAAATAAAATCTGCCCCTGATTTCACTTTTTCCTTATCTATTTGCCATGAAGTGATGGGACCAGATGCCATGATCTTAGTTGTTTGAATGTTGAGCTTCAAGTCAGATTTTTCACTTTCCTCTCACCATCATCAAGAAGCTCTTTAGTTCCTCTTCACTTTCTGCCATTAGAGTGATATCATATGCATATCTGAGGTTGTTGATATTTCTCCTGGCAAACTTGATTCCAGCTTGGGCTTCATCCAGCCTGGCATTTTGCATGATGTACTCTGCATTTAAGTTAAATAAACAAAGTGACAATATACAGCCTTGTTGTACTCCTTTCCCAATTTTGAACCAGTCAGTTGTTCCATGTAAGGTTATAACTGTTGCTTCCTGACCCGCATACAGGTTTCTCAGGAGACAGGTAAAATAATCTGATACTCCCATCTCTTGAATTTTTCAGTTTGCTGTGATCCACACAGTCAAAGGCTTTAGTACAGTCAATGAAGCAGATGTTTTTCTGGAATTCTCTTGCTTTTGTTATGATTCAATGAATGTTGGCAATTTGATCTCTGGTTCGTTGCCTTTTCTAAAACCAGCTTGTACACCTGGAAGTTTTCAGTTCACCTACTGCTGAAGCCTAGCTTGAAGGATTTTGAGCACAGCCTTACTAGCATTCGAAAAGAATACAATTGTCTGGTAGTTTGAACATTCTTTGGCACTGCCCTTCTTTGGGATTGGAATGAAAACTGATCTTTTCCAATCCTATGGCCTCTGCTGAGTTTTCTAAATTTACTGACTTACTGAGTGCAGCACTTTAATACCACCATCTTTTAGGATTTTAATAGCTCAGCTGGAATTCTATCACCTCCACCAGCCTTGTTCATAGTGATGCTTCCTAAGGCTCACTTGACTTCACACTCCAGGATGTCTGGCTCTAGGTGAGTGACCATACTATTGTGGTTATCTCAGTCATTGAGACCTTTTTTATATAGTTCTTCTGTGTTCTTGTCACCTCTTTTTAGTCTCTTCTGCTTCTGTTAGGTCCTTACTGTTTCTGTCCTTTATTGTGCCCATCCTTGCATGAAATGTTCCCTTAATATCTCCAGTTTTCTTCAAGAGATCTCTAGTCTTTCTCATTCTATTGTTTTCATCTACTTCTTTGCATTATATTAGTTATACACTGCATCTAATCCCCAGTTCTGAAAGTATGAGAAATCTATGTCAGGAACGATCTTCAAGAAAGCTAACCAGGAAGGTGGTGACTTTCACATGAGAAGGTGGCTTAGTGGGAAGGCCCCCTGCAAGGGACCCTGTGTCTTGTTTTGAAAGATGTCTCTGAGCTTCCAGCGCCTGCCTGCCTCCTGGGTTCACCAGCTTCCTTTGTCTGTTTTGCAGAAGTAGCACTCCTTCGCCCCTGCCCCTCTTTCCCCCACCCCCCAACTGCCGCCATCTCTCCAAAACGCTGGATGTTTCCTCTCCTCCAGGCACATTTTTAATTTCTAGTGTTCTTTAGCAGCACACTTGTGCTATTTTCTCTGTCCGCTTGCTGGTCCCCAAACAAAGAATCTGTGAATAATTCAGACACGAATGTAGGGAGGTTGTTTCTGAATTGTCACACATACATACGCCTGTGCAAATGGGGGATTTCCCCAGCAACAAAACAAGGCTTGTTCTGTGTGCAGGATGGCATAGAGGCATAGTCCTGAAGCAAGTCGACTTGTGGCCCTATGGACTGTAGCCTGCCAGGCTCCTCCATCCACGGGATTCTCCAGGTAAGAATACTAGAATGGGTTGCCATGTCTTTCTCAAGGGGCTATTCCTGACCAGGGACTGAACCTGCATCTCTTTTGTCTCCTGTACTGGCAGGTGTGTTCTTTACCACAAACACCACCTGGAAAGCCCTAATAAGGTAAACAGTGAAGAGCATACTCTTGCCTTGGGCCTTGGGTGTTAGGACAAAGGGGTGGATAGTCTTCATTAGGAGATAATAATCGCCACTTATTTACAGAAGCACACTTGAGAAGATAAGTGAAAACACCAATTTCTGCAACACCCAAACGTCCCCAATGCTGAAAAGGTAAAATGTAGTCAGCCCATTTTATGGATGGAAAACGGCCATAAAGAGATAAAGAGAGGCAAGTTCAGTTCAGTTCAGTTCAGTCGCTCAGTCGTGTCTGACTCTTTGCGACCCCATAAATTGCAGCACACCAGGCCTCCCTGTCCATCACCAACTCCCAGAGTTCACTGAGACTCACGTCCATCAAGTCAGTGATGCCATCCAGCCATCTCATCCTCTGTTGTCCCCTTCTCCTCCTGCCACCAATCCCTCCCAGCATCAGAGTCTTTTCCAATGAGTCAACTCTACACATGAGGTGGCCAAAGTACTGGAGTTTCAGCTTTAGCATCAGTCCTTCCAAAGAAATCCCAGGGCTGATCTCCTTCAGAATGGACTGGTTGGATCTCCTTGCAGTCCAAGGGACTCTCAAGAGTCTTCTCCAACACCACAGTTCAAAAGCATCAATTCTTCAGCACTCAGCTTTCTTCACAGTCCAACTCTCACATACATGACCACAGGAAAAACCATAGCCTTGACTAGACAGCACTTTGTTGGCAAAGTAATGTCTCTGCTTTTGAATATGCTATCTAGGTTGGTCATAACTTTCCTTCCAAGGAGTAAGCATCTTTTAATTTCATGGCTGCAGTCACCATCTGCAGTGATTTTGGAGCCCCCCAAAATAAAGTCAGCCACTGTTTCCACTGCTTCCCCATCTATTTGCCATGAAGTGATGGGACCAGATGCCATGATCTTCATTTTCTGAATGTTTAGTTTTAAGCCAACTTTTTCACTCTCCTCTTTCACTTTCATCAAGAGGCTTTTGAGTTCCTCTTCACTTTCTGCCACAAGGATGGTGTCATCTGCATATCTGAGGTTATTGATATTTCTCCCAGCAATCTTGATTCCAGCTTGTGCTTCTTCCAGCCCAGCGTTTCTCATGATGTACTCTGCATGTAAGTTAAATAAGCAGGGTGACAATATACAGCCTTGACGTACTCCTTTTCCTATTTGGAACCAGTCTGTTGTTCCATGTGCATTTCTAATTGTTGCTTCCTGACCTGCATATAGGTTTCTCAAGAGGCAGGTCAGGTGGTCTGGTATTCCCATCTCTTAAAGAATTGTCCACAGTTTCTTGTGATCCACACAGTCAAAGGCTTTGGCATAGTCAATAAAGCAGAAATAGATGTTTTTCTGGAACTCTCTTGCTTTTTCGATGATCCAGAGGATGTTGGCAATTTGGTTCTAAAACCAGCTTGAACATCTGGAAGTTCATGGTTCACGTATTGCTGAAGCCTGGCTTGGAGAATTTTGAGCATGACTTTACTAGCGTGTGAGATGAGTGCAATTGTGCGGTAGTCTGAGCATTCTTTGGCATTGCCTTTCTTTGGGATTGGAATGAAAACTGACCTTTTCCAGTCCTGTGGCCACTGCTGAGTTTTCCAAATTTGCTGGCATATTGAGTGCAGCACTTTCACAGCATCATCTTTCAGGATTTGAAATAGCTCAACTGGAATGCCATCACCTCCACTAGCTTTGTTCGTAGTGATGCTTTCTAAGTCCCACTTGACTTCACATTCCAGGTTGTCTGGCTCTAGGTGAGTGATCACACCATTGTGATTATCTGGATCATGAAGATCTTTTTTCTACAGTTGTCTGTGTATTCTTGCCACCTCTTCTTAATATCTTCTGCTTCTGTTAGGTCCATACCATTTCTGTCCTTTATCAAGCCCATCTTTGCATGAAATGTTCCCTTGGTATCTCTAATTTTCTTGAAGAGATCTCTCGTCTTTCCCATTCTGTTGTTTTCCTCTATTTCTTGGCATTGATCACTGAGGAAGGCTTTCTTATCTCTTCTTGCTATACTTTGGAACTCTGTATTCAGATGTTTATATCTTTCCTTTTCTCCTTTGTTTTTTGCTTCTCTTCTTTTCACAGCTATTTGTAAGGCCTCCCCAGACAGCCATTTTGCTTTTTTGCATTTCTTTTCCATTGGGATGGTCTTGATCCCTGTCTCCTGTACAATGTCAGGAACCTCAGTCCATAGTTCATCAGGCACTCTATCTATCAGATCTAGTCCCTTAAATCTATTTCTCACTTCCACTGTATAATCATAAGGGATTTGATTTAGAAGATGGAGAAGCTCTATACAGTCCACAAAAACAAGACCAGGAGCTGACTGTGGCTCAGATCATGAACTCCTTATTGCCAAATTCAGACTTAAATTGAAGAAATTAGGGAAAACCACTAGACCATTCAGGTATGACCTAAAGAGAGGCAAACTAGTTGTAAAATATTATAAAATGGCAGAGAAATGATTGGAAGCTGCTATTGAGCCATTGTTGGCCTAATCTGTATTATTGTCCAGGTGCTTGACACAACCATCAAGCACCTGAAAAGTTCTACTGGGAATCTGTATTGCACACAGATAAGAAAACAGTCCAAGAGCAACATTACTCTCTGAGCGGCAGACGCTAATACCAGGTTATATGTCGATGTGTTAGAAAGTCCCAGGTACCAAAGATTCTGAACAAAGTTCTAACCATGGCCAGACTAGCCATGGGAAAGAGATGCCTTGCAGGGTTGCCGGGCACCAGATTTTTGTGGGCCAGTGTTTGACTATCTGCTCTGCCCGTGGCTTTCCTCTCCTGCCCAAGGTGCTCGTGCCTTTCCTGTTAGAGGGAAAACCAGAGCTGGAAATTCATAGACTTTGCTGTAATTTTCATCTTTAGCCTGGATCTTTGTTTTCTCTTTTATTTTCATTCAATATTTTCTCTGTTGTTTCCCCATGAAATGTACTCTAGGCAAGATGTTGGCATGTGGGGGTGATTCTATGGAGAAAGTGTTCACTTGGTCCGTTGGCTTAAAGGGCTAAGACATACTTGTCTATGGCAGCCTTCTCTTGGTGCCACATGGAGTAGGGAATGAATTTCTGAGCCTGGGGATTACTTCACGTGATTTCTGAGCCCTTGCAAAGTATTTATTATATATCTCTTTATTGACAAAGACCTGTCTTAGGTCTCCTACAAATTAGTCATCTAACTTAACATCTCCAAAGAGTTTTACATTTTTACTTATTGAATAAATAACATATTCCTATAATTCAAAACTCAAAAGATACAAAAGCATATATAGTGAATCTATATGCACTTGTTCCCCAATCCTTGCCCACCTTTCTTCATCTTCCAGGTCTCTGGGAGCAACCAAGGTTATCAGTTTTCCTAAGAAATTATAGAAGTGTGTGTGTGTGTGTGTGTGTGTGTGTATTTCTTTTTATAACACATATGGTCATATGTGTATATATTATATACCTAACATTTTTCACTTACGGTATATCTTGAACATAGTTTTCTAATTAGACATAAAATTTTTGCTATTGTTTAGTGACTTTATAACTCTCTGTTGTTTGGATATATCACAATTTACTTTATTAGTTAAATTACTTTATTAGTACCTTTCTGATGAAGATTTAAGTTGTTTCTAGCCATTTATTATTCCAAATAATGTTACAGTGAATGATCTTGTACAAATGCAGTACTGCCTGTGTGTGCCAGTTTATCTGTAAGATAAATTCCTAGAAGTAGACTGCTGTATCAAAAGGCACATGGGTTTATAATACTGATATTGCCAAGTTGTCCTCCATAAAATTTGGAGGGCAATTCTCACCAGAAACATATGAGTACCTTTCCTTTGGCTTCCCTGGTGGATCAGACAGTAAGGCATCTGCCTGCAATGCGGGAGACCTGGGTTTGATCCCTGGGTTGGGAAGATCCCCTGGAGAAGGAAATGGCAACCCACTCCAGTACTCTTGCCTGGAAAATCCTATGGATGGAGGAGCCTGGTAAGCTACAGTCAATAGGGTTGCAAAGAGTCAGACACGAATGAGCAACTTCTCTTTCTTCTTTCCTCCTATGGTATTGTCAATATGCCAACTTTTGATATTTGTCAGCTGAGAGGTGAAATACAGTATTTTATTTTTATCTGCACTTCTCTTAGTATGAGTAAAGTTGAATATCTTTTAATGTTTAACAGTGGTATTTTCTATTGATGTGTTATGAATCATTTATTCATAAATTACTTTGATTCTTCTATTGGTTTGTTGGTATTTTGGTCATTTTCTTATTACTTTTTAGAAGCTTTTGTACACTTTCATGAGTATAGCAAACAACACTGATAATTTTCTTGTGTAAATTAGAAAGTACATATAGATTATTGATGTATATGTCAGAAGTCTCCTCTAAAGGAATTATTTTTTAGTCATTAAACAAAACCTTTTTATTACTGATATTTTCAATCATATACAGAAGAGAGAACAATGCAACAAACAACCATGTACCTGTTATCCAGCTTCAGCAATCATCAACACGTGGCCAATTTTATTTCAAATGTAACCTTCCCTCACACCCACAGCTTCCCCCTCACACACAAAAATTCCCATGCACCTTGAACTGTTTAGATGCAAAGTCCCTGGTGTTAAACAATTTCATCATGGTTTCTATTATTTTAAAATAGTACAATTAGACTCCTAAACAAAATCAATAGGCATTCTTTAATTTCATCAGATCTTTAGTCAATATTCAAATTTGCCTGATTCTCTCCTAAATTTTTGTTTATAGATGGTTTGCTCAAACCAGTACACATATTGCATTTGGTGGACATATGTCTGTTAACTTTTCTTAAATCTACAGGTTCCCTCCCCTTGGTTTCTTTCTTGTTTTTATATGTTGAAGAAGTTGGGTCTATAGTCCTGTAGAACTTGCCACATTCCACATTTTGCTGGATTTGTCATATTGTGTTTACCATGTTTTCCTGCAGACTGTATTTCCTGCAAACTGGTGTTTAGATCTAGAGACTTGATTAGATTCAGGTTTATTATTATTTGGTGGGGGGGGATAATTATACTTGATGGGGGCTATCATGCACGTCCTCCTGAATCATGTCAAGAGACACACAAAGTCTGGCTATCTCTCTCTGTGTGATGTTGAGGTTGTCTGTCAGTTTTACTGACATTCTGCTTTTTAAAAATGCTATTAGAGAGTGAAAACAAAACTTATCTCTCTATAGAAAATGAAGTGCCAAAGGAGAAATGCACCCCTTCATTTTGGGAGGAAAGAACACGTGATGTAAAGAGCTCTCATGTTTAATATAGTGAAAGCCTCAGAAGAAAATTGTTCTTTTAGTTCAACATTCAGGTATTTGAAGGCTCATTGTGTCGAACGAAGTATTTCAGGCATTTTTCTGTTTCTTTTTCTTTTCATTTGACTTGGAATAAAAATGTCCTTATCTTGCTTTTTATATCTCACTTTTAAAAATGCTTCTGCCTCTAAAATGTTAATAAAAGGTTAGGGGGCTTGGAAAATGTCTTCCCAAAAAGACTTGATGTCTGAGGTCTGAGCTGTGATCACAATGGCTTTCAGTTTCCTAAAAAGTGTCTGAATGTCTATTGCTCACCCTGTCTTCCTCGCTTCTGAGCTTTCACTTTCCTTTCTCTCTACAGCTCCCTGCTCTGGTTGACCCACAGCCTTCCCTGATTCCATCAGTCTGTTAGATGCTCCTACAATCATCCCACTCCCACATCCATAATGCTCTATGGGTTTGATGAAAGAGAATTTCATTGTATCCTAGATATGACCAACCTGAAGGTCCTCAAGAAGTACTTGTTTGATGGCAATTAGTTTCTTTGTTTTATGCTACTTTAAAAATTGCATTTTCTCTAGGACAATTAGCCTCTGTGGTATCTCAAAGGAAAATAACTTTTTCCAATGCCACTCTACAATATCTGTTTCTAAGTGCTTACATGTTTAGGTGAAGTGAATATCTACTTCATGATCATCTTGGGTAAAAGATATTTCTCTATTATTCAAATAACATAATAGAGTATGGAGACACAAAAGATCTCGAGTAGTCAAAGCAATCATGAGAAAGAAAAATGGAGCTGGGGGAATCAGGCTCCCTGACTTCAGACTATACTACAAAGTTAGTCATCAAAACAGTATGGTACTGAAACAAAAGGCTTCCCTCATGGCTCAGACAGTAAAAAGTCCACCTGCAGTGTGGGAGACCTGGGTTCAAACCCTGGGTTGGGAAGCTCCCCTGGAGAAGGAAATGGCAACCCACTCCAGTACTCTTGCCTGGAGAATTCCATGGACAGAGGAGCCTGGCAGGCTGTAGTCCACAGGGTTGCAAAGAGTCAAACATAACTGAGCAACTAACTTTCACTGAAACAAAAACAGAAATATAGACCAATGGAACAGGATAAAAAGCCCAGAAATAACCCCATGCACCTGCGGTCAATTAATCTATGACAAAGGAGGCAAAACTATACAATGAAGGAAAGACAGTCTCTTCAAAAATGGTACTGGGAAAACTGGACAGCTATGTGTAAAAAAATAAAATTAGAACAATCTTTAACTCAAAAATAAATTCAAAATTCATTAAAAACCTAAATGTAAGGCCAGATACTATAAAACTCTTAGAGGAAAACATAGTCAGAACACTCTTTGGTATAAATTACAGCAATACATTTTCCAACGCATCTCCTAGAGTAATGGAAATAAAAATAAAATAAATGTGACCTAAATAAAGTCAAAACCATTTGCAAAGAAAAAGAAACCATAAACAAAATGAAAAGACAACCCAAAGAACAGGAAAAATATTTATAAATGATGAGACTGACATCGAAATACTCTCGAGTTTACAAACAGCTCCAGTGGTTTAATATCCGAAAAACAAACAACATAATCAAAAACTGGGCAGAAGAAGACCTAGACATTTCTCCAAACAAGACATACAGATGGCCAGCAGGCACATGAAAAGATGCTCAACATCATTAATTATTAGAGAAATGCAAATCAAATCTACAAAGATGTTATTGCTTCACACAAGGCAGAGTGACCGTCATCAAAAACTCTACAAACAATAAATGCTGGAGAGGGTGTGCAAACAAGAGAACCCTCCTACACTATTGGCAGGAGTGTAAATGGGCACAGTCACTATGGAGAACAGTATGAAGGCTCCTTAAAAGCTAAAAACAGAGCTACCATATGACCCAGTAACTCCACTCCTGGGCATTTATTCAGATAAAAACATGGTTTGAAGGGACACATACACCTCAGTGTTTATTGCAGCACTGTTTACAATAGCCAGGACATGGAAGCAACCTAAATCCCCATCTACAGATGAATGGATAGAGAAGATGTGATTCATATGTACAGTGGAATATTACTCAGTCATTAAAAATATTGAAATAATGCCACTTGCAGCAACATGGATAGACCTGGAGATTATCGTACTTAGTGAAGTAAGTCAGATAGAAAAAGAAAAATCACATGATATTGCTTATATATGGACTCTAAAAAGTGATACAAGTGAACTTATTGACAAAACAGAAGTAGACTCATAGACACAGAAAACAAATTTATGGTTACAAGCGGGAAAGGTGGGAAAGGGATAAATTGAGAATTTTGGATTAACAGATACACAATGGTATATTTAAAATAGATAAACAACAAGGACCTACTATGTAGCTCAGAGAATGCTGCTCAATATTCTGCAATAACCTCAATGGGAAAAGAATTTGAAAATGGATAGACATGTGTATATGTATAATAGGATCAGTTTCTGTACACCTGGAACTAACACTGTTAATCAACTATGCTCCCATGTAAAAATATTTTTTTAATAAGATAATAGAAACACAACAGTGAATAATCCTATTTTCTGAATTTTTTTTATAATTCTCTCAATCCTATTAGCTAAATCCATTTAAACCATTAAAAATGACTTTTCTAAATATATCTCACGGCTATGCTGTGGTATGAAACATGATAAACTGATGAAATTAGAAGCAAAATGTCTTCTTTGAAAGATTTCTACAGATGCCCATGCTTTGGGCCTTCTCTTTCTTGCATGTATGAAAGAAACTACAATAACCTGCCTGCAGCAAAAGATGTATGTTTGTGTGGGTTGGGGTGTGGGCAGGCTTGAAAAGGAGGCACATGTTCTTTGTTCTCCCTTGGATATTGTGCTGTGGATGTATATGGTGATTGATGTGCTTTAGAAATGGAAAAATTGATGAAAATCTGAAGAGACTGACAGACTTAGAGAATTCTGATTTCAACTGTTCCTAAAGAGAAGTTGTGAGAGAATATCTACTTTCCAAAAATCATCTGCTCTTTTATAGCTTTGGTTGGAGATTAAAAAAATAAGACACACATGTATATATTATACTAAAATTCTCATAGTATATCAATAAATTTAGTGAATTATATCACCCAATAATCTGATTTCTGAATATAATACCTTTTCAAGGTAGGTAATGATAACATGATTCCTTTTTATCTTATATGATGACAACAAAAGAGATTTTGAAAAATAGTCCCTTGGTTTTCTTTTCTTCGCTTGGGTTATATACTATTTGAAATCCTGTGTCTCTGTGTAGGTGTGGTAAACACAAACCCATGGATTTCATGACGCAGAACAGTTAGGACAAAAATCTAGACTCTGGATTCTGGGCCTCTTCAGCCCATGCATGGATTTTAACACAAGCTGACTTGCAACCTCAGCTTTTTTTTTTTTTTTTTTTCATAGAAAGGAATTTATTTTAAATTTAGCAGTGTGTACATGTAAATCCCAAACTCCCAATTTATCCTTCCTTCCATTCCTTCCCCCTGCCTCCAGTTGTAAGTTCATTTCCAAGTCTGTGAGCCTGTCTCTGTTTTGCAAACAGGTTCATTTGTGTTATTTTTTCTTTTAGATTCAGCATGTAAGCAATCTCATATGATATTGGTCCTTCTCTAATTTACCTCACTTAGAAGAATAATCTCCAGGTCTAACCATGTTGCTGCAGATGGTATTATCTCATTCTTTTTAATGGCTGAGTAATATTCCATTGTATATATGTACCACATCTTCTTCACCCATTCATCTGTTGATAGACATTTACAACCTCAACAATTTTTTTTCTTTTCTTTTTTTTTAGGCTTCTCTGTCCATGGGGTTTCTCAGGCAAGAATAGTGGAGTGGGTTGCCATTTCCTTCTCCAACAACCTCAACATTTTTATCTTTGCATATGCTTGGAAGTGGTGGGGAAGGGAATTAGGAGAGTGGAATCTGTTATTTAGATCTCATGGCATGTGGCAACTCATGGCAATTTAAACATGTTACTGATGCTGAGTATACAGTCATCCCTCCTGATCTACAGTTTCATTTTCTGTGGTTTCAGTTAGCTGTGGTCAACCATAGTCTGAAAATATTAAATGGAAAATTCCAGAAATAAGCAATTCCTAGAGTAGGGTGATGAAATCTCGTGCTGTCCCAGTCTGTCTTGTCCAGGATTTCCAACCATTGACAGTGTCACAGCCTGATGATCCAGGATCACCAGAAGTAGATGACCCTCTTTCTGATGTGTGCTTGAAGGTCATTAGTAGCCTAATGCTACACCACACTGCCTTCATCATTTACCTCACTTCATCATCACATACGCACTTAATCATCTCACATCATCATAAGAAGGATGAGCACAGTACAATAAGATATGAGACAGAGACTACAGTCACAAAACTTATATTACAATATATTGTTACAATTGCTCTATTTTATTGTTGTTAATCTCTTATTGTGCCCAGTTATAAATTAAACTTTATCTTAGGTCTGTGTGCATAGGTAAAAAGCACAGTATGTAGAGGATTCAGTACTGAAGCCGAGCAGGACCCCATGGAGCTCCTGGGCACACAGAAGCCTTTCAAACAGTTGCTAGTAGGAAGGGAGGGGATACAGAGACATGGGAGGAAAAGCCAAGAAACCTTGGGATAGGATCCTGGTTCCGCCTCAAGGGGTACACATAACAATATCTTTGAGCTCTTCTACAGAACTCGTTCAGTTCACTCACTCATTTGTGTCTGATTTTTTGTGACTGCATGGACTGCAGCATGCCAGGCTTCCCTGTCCATCACCAGCTCTTGGAACTTGCTCAAACTCATGTCCATTGAGTTGGTGATGCCAACTACAGAACTAAAATCCCAACAAATGGACGATGTTAACTACTTGATGAAACAGTATTCACTTCACAGAAGATCACAGTTTGACAACCTTGAGAACCAGAGGAACTCATCAGGAGATCACCAGAGGCCAGATTAAAGGAATTCAGGCCCTGTACACACCCTGATACTTATCAGCAACACTGGAGTAGGTTGACATTTTCTTCTCCAGGGGATCTTCCAGACCCAGGGATCGAACCTGGGTCTCCTGCATTGCAGGCAGATGCTTTAACCTCTGAGCCACCAGGGAAGCCCTATTGCTATAAAAGTCCTTACCAAATCCTCCTGGGTTGGAATGCACAGTTTTTGAGGGCATGAGCCTGTTGTGTCCCCCTTTGCCTGGTAAAGCAATAAAGCTATTCTTACATACTGCTCCCAAAACTCTGTTCTTAAGACGATTCAACACCAATGCGCAGAGGCCAAGTTTTCAGCATCAGTATTATCCTCAGTTTCAGGCATCCACTGGGGATCTTAAAACATATCCCCCATGGATAAGGGGGGACTGCTATACCAGATCACCAAACAATCTTACTGAAGCATTTGGAAGACAATATGATAAACAGGTGTAATAAATGGTCATATTAAGGGTTCTCCTCTGTGACCAATATGTATTCCATGAAAATAGAAATGACAAAAAAAGAATCTTAAGCCTGTGAACTGTGGGAATGGTCAGAAAAGAGCCAAGGTAGCAGGCAAAGAATGGAAATGTCAAAAATTGGGCACAAGAGAGGGAAGCAAGTAAAAAGAAGATGTAAAGAGTATTTTGTATAAAATGGCAATTGTGTGGTGATGTGTTGGTATCAGTCAGGGGAGGGGAGCTGATTTCAAGAGCAAATCTATGGAGGTACCTGGACCCTACTTAAATGCCAGAATTCTGTGCTCTTAAGCCAGCAGGAAATGCTTGGAAAAGCACAATATCCTTTGTTGCCCCCATTCAGGTGAGCAGTGTGCCTGTACTTCCCAAACTGTGGCGTCTTCATGCTTTGTGTTGGGGAATAGAAAACAGAGGCCTTAGGTCTCAAAGGAGTATTTCTTCTCAAAATAAGCCTCCTGAAAACAAATTTTATTAAATTTTCTCCCACAATCCAAATGCATTCTGGTTTTTTTCTTTGCATGCCAGATTCTGCTTCATTTGGAGAGAAAACCAATCCCATTCTAAGCATCCCTTTCATTCTTTTCTATCTCATGGAATCTGTGTTCTGAAAGATTTATCAGCCAGACTGCATTTGATAAGCAAGTCATATTTTAACTTTATCAGTTGTGTGGACCAAAGCTTTTTATAGGCATTTTCTCACTGCTGCTAAAATTCCGGCAAATTGTGTCTGAGTTAGCCTGGGAGGCAGAGTTGCAGTTTGGTCCTCTGATGGTGCAAAATAACTCAGAGTCTATATGGGCAGAGGTTTTTTTTTTTTTTTTTTTTTTTTTTTTAATTTACTTATGGGACTTCCCTGCTGGTCCAGTGGTTAGGATGCTGAGCTCCCAAAGCAAGGCACCCAGGTTTGATCCCCGGTCAGGGAACTAGATCCCAATGCCACAACTAAGAGTTCACTAAAGATCCTGCATGCAACAAAAACGTGGTACTGCAAAAAACAAAAAAAAGTTTTTTACTTATTTAATTATTCTTTGGCCATGCCATCTCATTATTTAATTATTATTTGGCCATTTCACAGCTTGCAGGATCTTTTTTCCCTGACCAGGAATTGAAACTGGGCCCCCAGCAGTGAAATACAGAGTCATAATCAATGGACTGTCAGGGAATTCTCTATATGGGCTGCTGCTGTTGCTAAGTCACTTCAGTCATGTCCAATTCTTTGCAACCCCATGGACTGTAGCCTGCCAGGATCCTCTGTCCATGGGGAATCTCCAGGCAAGAATACTGGTGTGGGTTGCCATGTTCTCCCCCAGAGGATCTTCTGAACCAGAGACAGAACCTGCATCTCTTATGTCTCCTGCATTGGCAGGCAGGTTCTTTACCATCAGTGCCAACTGGAAAGCTCCTCTATTTGGGCCGTTTTGTTAAAGTTGAATTTGAACATTTTCAGGGGGGACAAGTGCTCTCTAGTCTGCCAAAAGCTACACCATTCCCTAAGGTGTTGCTTCCGCTTCATGGATTTGGATGGATGGTCTGGCTCTTGAGGATCCCTGCTGGGGGAGTAAGTGATTTCCCTTCACTGAAAGGACCCCTGGATCCTGACTGCTAATCTACGTAGTCCCCCAGCAGGCTTGAGATCCCAGAACGGGAACCATATTGTTCCTACAGGCTAATCCGTGTGGTTTCTGTATGACGTGACCATGCCTGAGGGCACCTTAATTACCAGCTACCTCTTAGAAGGAGGAGTTGTTCTATCAACTTTTTCATACTTTGCTTAACTTTTGTGCAAACTATGACTCAGGCAATATAGAAACTTATCACAGGTCTTTTGTTCTCTGCTTACTTGTTTCTTTTCATCTTTCTTTGATCTTTAGAGGGCAATAGACAGAAGAACTAGCTCTATCCAGAAAGGAAATCAAAATCACCTTTTAAAACATACAGTAATATCCTCCCCTACTAGCACCTCAGGTTAAAAAAAAGAGAAAGGAAATTTGATCTGAATATTAGAGAAAAAAATATACTTTAAACTCTGTCTGCCTAAAAAAATTCACATCTGTTTGATGCTGTGGTTACCACTGTACGATTAATGAAAATCTGTTTTTGAAAAAGTGAGCTCCTATGTTATAATCTTATTTGTTTTTCTTTTATAATCGAACTTGTTTTTTAATTACTCTGGTAACAGAACATACACTAGTTCTGTTGCTGAAATTTTGCATGGATTCAAAATGAGGCAGAAGAATATAATTTTATGTAAGGCATTCATCATAACAAGAGGAAAGAAAATAGCAACTAGTAATAAAGTGGAAGGAAAATAATAGACTCTCAGGGCAGGAGTCAAGTAGCTTAACCAACTCGTTTAACTTTATTTCGGATTACTGTGTTGCTTCTAGAATATTGCCAAACTTATAGTCTGTAAATTCACTCAAGATTGAACATGCCATTTTTTTTTTAATATAACTGAAACCGAGCAGTGCCTATGGGGCTCCTGGGCACAGAAGCCTTTATGTGTTCCCTGTTTCTTATAGGAAATAGACTCCAGTCTCCATGACCTTCCCTGAGTTCCAAAGGGCAGATTTGAACAGTTGCTCATCAGGGAAGGGAGGGGATGCAGAGACAAGTGAAGAGGAGTCAGAAACAATAGTGCAGCCTTGGGACATGATCCTGGTTCAGACTTAAGAGATATACAATGGAGTATTACTCAGCCATTAAAAAGAATACATTTAAATCAGTTCTAATGAGGTGGATGAAACTGGAGCGTATTATACAGAGTGAAGTAAGCCAGAAAGAAAAACACCAATACAGTATACTAATGCATATCTATGGAATTTAGAAAGATGGTAACAATAACCCTGTGTATGAGACAGCAAAAGAGACACTGATGTATAGAACAGTCTTATGGACTCTGTGGGAGAGGGAGAGGGTGGGAAGATTTGGGAGAATGGCACTGAAGCATGCATAATATCATGTATGAAACGAGTCGCCAGTCCAGGTTCAATGCACGATACTGGATGCTTGGGGCTGGTGCACTGGGACGACCCAGAGGGATGGTATGGGGAGGGAGGAGGGAGGAGGGTTCAGGATGGGGAACACATGTATACCTGTGGCGGATTCATTTCAATATTTGACAAAACTAACACCATGTTGTAAAGTTTAAAAAAAAAAAAAAAGAGATATACATAACAGTATCTTTGATCTCTTCTTCTGCTGCTGCTGCTAAGTCGCTTCAGTCGTGTCCGACTCTGTGCGACCCCATAGACAGCAGCCCACCAGGCTGCCCTGTCCCTGGGATTCTCCAGGCAAGAACACTGGAGTGGGTTGCCATTTCCTTCCCCAATGCATGAAAGTGAAAAGTGAAAGTGAAGTCGCTCAGTCGTGTCCGACTCTTCTCTACCCCATGGACTGCAGCCTACCAGGCTCCTCCATCCATGGGATTTTCCAGGCAAGAGTACTGGAGTGGGGTGCCATTGCCTTCTCCTTGATCTCTTCTACAGAACTGAAAAGGCAGAGGAACCAGAGATCAAATTGCCAACATCTATTGGATCATAGAAAAAGCAAGAGAATTCTAGAAAAACAACTACTTCTGCTTCATTGACTACATTAAAGCCTTTGACTATGTGATCACAACAAACCCCAGAAAATTCGTAAAAAGATTGGAATACCAGACCAACTTACCTACCTCCTACGAAACCTGTGTGCAGGTCAAGAAGCAACAGTTAGAACTGGACATGGAACAATAGACTGGTTCCAAATTGGGAAAGGAGAATGTCAAGACTGTATATTGTCACCCTGCTTATTTAACCTATATGCAGAGGACGTCATGCGAAATGCCTGGCTGGATGAAGCATAAGCTGGAATCAAGATTGCTGGGAGAAATATTAATAACCTTAGATATGCAGATGACATCACCCTTATGGCAGAAAGCAAAGAGGAACTAAAGAGCCTCTTGATGAAGGCAAAGAGGAGAGTGAAAAAGCTGGTTTAAAACTCAACATTTAAAAACTAAAGATCATGGCATCTGGTCCCATCACTTCATAGCAAATAGATGGGGAAACAGTGAGAGACTTTATTTTCTTGGGCTCCAAAATCACTGCAGATGGTGACTGCAGCCATGAAATTAAAAGACACTTTCTCCTTGGAAGAAAAGTCATGACAAACCTAGACAGCATATTAAAAAGCAGAGGCATCACTTTGCCAACAAAGGTCCATATAGTCGAGGCTATGTTTTTTTTAGTGGTCACGTATGGATGTTTAGATTTGGACCATAAGGAAGGCTGAGTACTGAAGAATTGATGCTTTTGAACTGTGGTGTTGAAGAAGACTCTTGAGAATCCCTTGGACTGCAAGATCAAACCAGTCAATCCTAAAGCTGATGCTGGGAAAGATTGAAGGCAGGAGGAGAAGGGGATGACAGAGGATGAGATGGTTGGATGGCATTACCGACTCTATGGACATGAGTTTGACCAAGCTCTGGTAGTTGGTGAAGGATAGAGAAGCCTGGCAGCTGCAGTCCATCACAAAGAGTTAGACACCACTGAGCAACTGAACAACAACAGAACTAAAGGAGATCAAACCGGTCATTCTTAAAGGAAATCAACCTTGAATTTTCATTGGAAGGATTGATGCTGAAGCTGAAGCTCCAATACTTTGGCCACCTGATTTGAAGAGCCAACTCATTAGAAAAGACCCTTATGCTGGGAAAGATTGAAGGCAGGAGGAGAAGGGGATGTCAGAAGATGAGATGGTTGGATGGCATCACCGACTCAATGGACAGGAGTTTGAACAAGCTTCGGGAGATGGTGAAAGACAGGAAAGCCTGGCATGCTGCAGTCCATGGGGTCGCAAAGAGTCAGACATGACTGAGCGACTGAACGACGACAACAGGACTAAAACCCCCCCAAAAATGGAAGATGTTAACTCCTTGATTAATCATTCTTCATTCCAGAGACGATCACAGTCTGACAATCTTGAGAACCAAAGAAGCTCACCAGGAGACCACTTGAGGCCAGATTAAAGCAGTGCAGGCTCTGGACACACATCCTGATCCTTATCAGCAACTCCACCCTTGAATCACTGGTATAAAACTCTTCACTAAATTTCCCCAATCCTACTCCAGGTTGGGACACAGTTTTTGAGGGCACAAGCTTGTTGTGTCCCCTTTTGCCTGGCAAAGCAATAAAGCTATTCTAACTTCACCCAAACCTGTTTCCAAGATTCAATTCAGCACCAATGTACAGAGGCTGAATTTTCATCATCAAAAGTAAGAGTTCAAACCTTCCACTGAAAGAAAAACTCCCCCTCTTTTGACCTTAATTCTCTAAATCTGAGCATAATAATTTGAGAGGCAGGATAGCACATGGGCTTTAACAGCTGAAGAATCTGAATTTGAAGACTGCCTGGGAGTTGGGAGATAGTTCTCTATGAGTCTCTCACATTTCTGCCCTGGTTACAGCTTTTGTATCAGATAATCTTTCCAAGAATGTTTGTATAGTGAATAGTCTTAGAATATACAGTGTCTCCCTCTGGGGCAGGAGGCAGATTTGCTTGCTATCCAAAATAATAAAAATAATGTCACTTTGGGGGCAAAACGGTGGGCAAGCTTACTAACAGCTTCTTTCTAAGAGTGGGAATATCCTAACCTTGGGGTTCCTCAGCTCTGAGTCATTACATCTGGGCTGCTTCTCAGTCCCTTCATCAGACTTGGGGGCCAGGGGGCATTACAGTGACCAATGTCCTGGTTTGCCCAGGCTTTCAATGCTAAAACTAAAACAGTCCTGTGTCAACTGTGGGATGGTTGGTCACTCCAATTAAGTAGGAAACTGATGTGTACAAGAAACTCCTGCTGTCTGCTATGCCAGGAAAATACTGTTTTCTGAAGTCTTTGACCCAGGAGTTTTGTGTCTTCTACCATCATGCATGAAAATGGTGCAGGCTAAGTTACGAGCTGGCAAGTAGAATAAAATCTCAAACCCTTCCTAGTGACAGTATGATGCTTGGCAAGTACTTCATTACACCTCAGTTTCCTTGTCTGTAAAATGGAGTTACTGATATCTGCCTCCAAGCCTTGAAAGGATGACGGAAATGCTGCAGGTAAAGCCTAATCAGCGCACCATCCAGGACGTAATAGGTCCTCGAGGGGGTGTGACAGTTGCCACTTTATTATTGTAATTCCCATTAGATAGAAAGATTCTAGTGCAATCATCGCACTGGTCGGGTTTTGTGTGCATGGTTTGTGTGTGTATATCTTCCTCTCAGTGTCTTCACACAATGAACACAGCAGATTAAAAAATGGTCAGTTAAGTATTTCTGATCATTTTTATCACCAAGATTAGATTGATTAGTGGTTGAGTCTAATTACTGATTAAAATGTTCCCCAACTGGATGATTCTGTGACCTTATATAGTTATTGCATTTTTTGTAAAGCTCTTTTTTGTTTTTTGGCCTCACAGTTTGGCTTGTGGAATCTCAGTTCCTCAATCAGGGATTGAACCTGGACCATGGCAGTGAAAGCCTGGAGTCCTAACCACTAGGCCACCAGGGAACTCCCTGCAAAGCTATTTTTAACCTGGTGAAACAATATCAAATGATATTTAACAAATGACCTTTGACCTCCTCCCTTAAAGAGCTCCAGGAGATAATAAAATTAAGTTCCGGGGAACGCTCTTCAGAGATTATTTGCTTGGTGTCATATGGCAGCATTCCACTGCTGTCGTATAATGTAAAGTAAATGCCACATCCACAGGCATTGATCTCAGCTGCTACAGCAAACAGAGCTGAAAAACAGCATTGCCATCATTATTTGTATTTCCAAAGATTTTATAGATAGTTTTGCTGTGAATATGTGATATATTTATGGTCCTTTCTTCTAAGAGATGGAGACAGTTTTCTTCAGAAGAAAAAAGATCCCCAGTTTTTCTTCGAATTGAAGGATTCAGAATAACACACATCTGGGCAGTCTCCTGCTTGTTTGGAGACGTGGATAATGTTCATATTTTGTGTGGCAGAGGAACGTAACCTCCCTTTTATGGGTTAAGGGAGAGCGTATTGAACTGAATGTGGTTATGAGATGATTTGAAACTGTCTAGGAAAATGGAGCCATTTGGGACACTATGATTATACCTCACTTAGCTAGTTCATTTATGTGTGGGTAAGACAAGAATGACGAACAGAAAGGAAAACCCAGCGCTTCTGCCTGTACTCAGATGTGATCAAGAGTGGGTAGAGTTCATGCATTATTCTATTTTTGTTCTGAAATGCTGACTTGCCTTTTACTTGCAGGCTCAATTCAGTTCTGGATGTTTCACAAATGTAACACGAGACTCAGTTAATTCCCGCCTAGGCCATCAAAGGTTATTTTTTCTGAACTGGCAACTGCTTCGGTATTTCTGTTGGATCAAACACACGATTTATGACTTGATGTTTATCTGCAGGAAATGTCAATAGAAAACATTCAGCAATGCAGCTTAAAGGAGCCAATTACGGTCTCAATGTGGTGCAATCATGCAGACCTGGGGTATCCCTCTCTGGACAGAGCCGAAATTCCTCCAGTGGCAAGTATTCCCTTGGTTTCTATAGACAGTAAGGAAAACAGATCTGCCAATAATGACTAATACACATTTTAATTTTGTATCTTGTTTATTTTTATGGAAGTAAAAGCAATATATTATAAAGGCATTGTTATTTTTGAAGCACTGTTTTTTCCTGTTTTTTTTTTTCCCAGCCCAATTGCTTTGACTGTGGTCAGGAACCTCTCTTTTCATTTCCAAATGGCTCAAGTTTCCTGGCTCCAAATATGCTTTTCTGAACTCCCAAGCTCTGCCTGAGGCCTTGTCCACTTTATTCTGTAGGCCTGAGGTCTGGCACTTTCGTCTTCAGCTCAGTTCAGTTCAGTCGCTCAGTTGTGTCCGACTCTTTGCGACCCCATGAATCGCAGCACACCAGGCCTCCCTGTCCATCACCAACTCCTGGAGTTCACTGAGACTCACATCTATCCAGTCAGTGATGCCATCCAGCCATCTCATCCTCTGTCGTCCCCTTCTCCTCCTGCCACCAATCCCTCCCAGCATCAGAGTCTTTTCCAATGAGTCAACTCTTCGCATGAGGTGGCCAAAGTACTGGAGTTTCAGCTTTAGCATCATTCCTTCCAAAGAAATCCCAGGGCTGATCTCCTTCAGAATGGACTGGTTGGATCTCCTTGCAGTCCAAGGGACTCTCAAGAGTCTTCTCCAACACCACAGTTCAAAAGCATCAATTCTTCGGCGCTCAGCCTTCTTCACAGTCCAACTCTCACATCCATACATGACCACAGGAAAAACCATAGCCTTGACTGGACAGACCTTTGTTGGCAAAGTAATGTCTTTGCTTTTGAATATGCTATCTAGGTTGGTCATAACTTTCCTTCCAAGGAGTAAGTGTCTTTTAATTTCATGGCTGCAGTCACCATCTGCAGTGATTTTGGAGCCCCCCAAAATAAAGTCTGACACTGTTTCCACTGTTTCCCCATCTATTTCCCATGAAGTGGTGGGACCGGATGCCATGATCTTTGTTTTCTGAATGTTGAGCTTTAAGCCAACTTTTCACTCTCCACTTTCACTTTCATCAAGAGGCTTTTGAGTTCCTCTTCACTTTCTGCCATAAGGGTGGTATCATCTGCATATCTGAGGTTATTGATATTTCTCTCGGCAATCTTGATTTCAGCTTGTGCTTCTTCCAGCCCAGCGTTTCTCATGATGTGCTCTGCATATAAGTCAAATAAGCAGGGTGAAAATATACAGCCTTGATGTACTCTTTTTCCTATTTGGAACCAGTCTGTTGTTCCATGTCCAGTTCTAACTGTTGCTTCCTGACCTGCATACAGGTTTCTCAAGAGGCAGGTCAGGTGGTCTGGTATTCCCATCTCTTTCAGAATTTTCCACAGTTTATTGTGATCCACACAGTCAAAGGCTTTGGCATAGTCAATAAAGCAGAAATAGATGTTTTTCTGGAACTCTCTTGCTTTTTCCATGATCCAGCGGATGTTGGCAATTTGATCTCTGGTTCCTCTGCCTTTTCTAAAACCAGCTTGAACATCAGGAAGTTCATGGTTCACGTATTGCTGAAGCCTGGCTTGGAGAATTTTGAGCATTACTTCACTAGCGTGTGAGATGAGTGCAATTGTGCGGTAGTCTGAGCATTCTTTGGCATTGCCTTTCTTTGGGATTGGAATGAAAACAGACCTTTTCCAGTCCTGTGGCCACTGCTGAGTTTTCCAAATTTGCTGGCATATTGAGTGCAGCACTTTCACAGCATCATCTTTCAGGATTTGGAATAGCTCAACTGGAATTCCATCACCTCCACTAACTTTGTTCGTAGTGATGCTTTCTAAGGCCCACTTGACTTCACATTCCAGGATGTCTGGCTCTAGGTCAGTGATCACACCATCGTCTTACTCCTGTCTTATAGGGGAGGTGTCTGCTGACGTTCTCCCCACAGGCCTAGAGTGGCAGCTCCAATACTCAGACCAGGATTTTGTCCACCCTACATGTTCCTGCAGAGCTCGGCTCCATTCTCCCATGTAGGCTGGCAGTTCTACAGCCCTTCCCAAGGCTCACTTTTGGTCTCAGCTACATGGTTTCCATAGCCCTGGAGACAACTTGGGGTTGTTGAATCACAGGTCTCACTTGGAGACTTCTTTCTGTTGCACCCTACTGTTGCTCCCTGCCTGAGTTCCGAGGGCTGCTGTAGGAAAGTGCCACGAACTTGGTGTCTTAAACAACAGAGATTAATCAGCTCGCAATTCTTGTGGTCAGAAGTCCAACGTCAAGCTGTCAGTAGGACTAGGCTCTGTCTCCCTGATGATAAGAGGGAGTGACTGGCTCCAGGTCGCTCTCCTGGCTGCTGGTGGCCTAGGACGCTCTTGGCTTGTCAGTGACCTTCTTTTCCCTGTGTCTTTACATGCGGTTCCATCTGTGTGTCTCTCTCTGCGTCCAAATTTCTCCTTTTAATAAGGAGGTGGCTCAGTGGTAAAGAATCTGCCTGCCAATGCAGGAGACCCAAAAGACGTGGGTTTGATCTCTGCATCGGAAAAGATCCCTGCAGAAGGAAATGGGAGCCCACTCCAGTATTCCTGTCTGGAAAATTCCATGGACTGAGGAGGCTGGTGGGCCACAGTCCATGGGGTCACAAAGAGTTGGACATGACTGAGCACACACACATTGGATAACAGCCCACCCTAATGACCTCATGTTAACTTGATTTTTGGTAGAGACCCTGTTTTCAAAGAAGACCATATTCATAGGCTGGACTGTCTACATATTTTGGTGGGGACATAATTCAGCCCATTACAGCCCCAGCCTTTATACCTCTACACTCTGCTTTTAGTGCAGGACAAGAAGAGCCCATCAAGAAACTGATCTGAGGCTCAGGTCTCTGGATGACCCTCACCAAGTCCAACCAGGATGCTCACCATGCCAAACACCCTGGGGTATGCCTTCTTTTGTCTTAATGCACAGACCTGTTTCCCTTTCAGCCTCCCAAAAGGGGCTGCCTTTTTCTAACTTGTACAAGTTGCTCTACAAGCTAGCTGAAGTCCCATGAGGTCAACTTCTTATTTATTCACAGACATTTGCTATACTGAACATAGATTTTTCCCCCCAATTCAGTTCTTCTGTGCTTATATCCATGCATATACTACATTATCTCTTTTATTTATTTATGTTTTTAAAAAGGACTTAATCTTTCTTTTAGCAGAAACAGCGTCACTGTCATAGTTTATTTTCTGTAAAATTTCAAGGTTCAGAGGAAGGATGCATAGCAAGTTTATGCTATGTCTCAGATGAATTAGAATCCAGATAGATGACTTAGCCAGGCTTCCTGCCTTCCCTTTCTTACTGGTTTCACAAGCGCCTCAGAGGCTCAGCATATGAAAATCTAGAAGGAACAAAGATTGCCCTATTTTCTCACAGCATCCAACTGTGAGATGAAGATTGAGACCTGGACTTGCCTATTATTTGATAAATTTCAAACATAATTCACCAATAGTTTGTAATTAAAACAGAAAATTCCATCTACCACAATAGGCACGTCCTTTCCCAAGAGCGTGACTGAGTGCTGCACACATTTGAATCACCGTAAAATCTCGTCATTGTCCATTAAATTCATGGGACAAGAGTAGCCCAGGCTCAGCTCTCTAATTCTAGAGTTTGGCAAGCAGGGACAGTATTTTGGTTGCTCACAGGGGATGGGAACGCCAGCTTTGGAGAGACCAGCATAAACAGCGTCTGCCTCTGCGTTTAATGCTGACTCTGTGCTCTGTCTTCCCATAGATTCATCTGCCTGGACATCTTTGCCAAACCATTAGGATAAATCTGAATGGGACTAGAGTGTTTCCTATCCATGACCTCTCCAGAGAGCTCAAAGACACAGGACTCAGAGACAACCACCTGCTGATTTAGCAAGGCCAGTGGCTAACGCATAAATCCCAGGTTGTGCATTGTCCTGAGGAGCTGGACAGAGTCTAAAAAAATTGCTCAAGGTGAGCCATAAAAAAGCCAAGGTGTATCAGAGTCTACTGTGGGGATAGATTTAGTGATAGATAAATTTTTTTGTCAGTATGTACTGTTTTTCAAAATAAAGTCTGAATATATCCCTCTGATATTTCTAGATTAAACAGAAGATTTTTATATTACCTGTTTCTTCTTTATCTATAGTGATGGCTTAGAGCTTGTTTCGTGCTTATTAACTTACATGTTCTTACAAATATTGGGATAGAATAATCCCATGTGTTAAAATCAGAGACCCAAGAGCTCCAAGGCAGATGAGAGTCCACAAGAGCAAAGTAAAACTGAATATTTAAGAAGCATATGCAAATGACCTAAAGAAGGGGTGACCCGGGGCTCCCCTGTGTGACTGTCTTGCCACCTAAAGTAGGGGCGTGGAAAGCCCTCTCAGGGTAGTGCTGGCCTTGTATTGTTGTCAGCTGCTGCTCAAGGGTCCAGTGGTAGCTTTCACCGTCAGACTTCTTCTGCACTGTGATTTCGGATCTTACCCAGGTGCCTAGCTTCAGGCATGGTTCTCCAGCCTTCCTGGCAATGTTGGATGAGCCACTCCCAATCCTAATCAATTCATTTTCTGCCTAAACCAGGCAGTTAGTTTCTGCACTCATAGTTAAGAGCCCTAACTGATTCGGGCACTCCAGTGGAGAAGCCAGAACTTGACCCAGGCAGCTGGACCCCAGAACCCATACCCTTAAGCTCCACAGGCACCACTTCTACAGCAGATAGTCACTGTGCTGGGCTCCAGACTGTGTGTGCCCATATGGATTATTGTCCAAAATAGGACATTTTTGAGAATGAAAAGGGCTAATATTTACACTCATGCCAGGACTGTCCTCAGCAAATGAAATGGTCATATGCCCTACTAATGAATTATGCTTTTTCCTTATGCTATAGAAGTGAATCCATCTTCTGGAAATTATACGTGTGGTGTAAGGCCCAGAGCTGGGCTTCCCTGGTGGCTCAGTGGTAAAGAATCCACCTGCCAATGCAGGAGATGCAGGTACAATCCCTGGGTTGGGAACTTCCCCTGGAAAAGGAAATGGCAGCCCACTCCAGTATTCTTGCCTGGAAAATCCCATGGACAGAGGAGCCTGGGGGCTACAGTCCATGGGGTCTCAAAGAGTCAGACAGGACTTAGCAACTGAACACACACCCATCCCAGGCCCAGAGCTAAGGGTCAACTCACTAAATTCTATTTTGAATTTCTCAGGATAAAGTTAGTGTTGTTCCTTCTGCTATATGTACATGTAGTTTCTTTAGAAATATTCTTTAGCAAATATTAAAACCTAAGAGGAACTACGCTTCTAGAAGGATAATGCATGGTTGACTTTAAGTGCATACGCAGAACTGCTGTAGCTCATGCTCACAGTGAAAAGTAATTTTAAGAAAAAAAGTAAAGCAAAAGGGAAAGAGCTGCATAGTTTTCAATGAACTCATGAAATTAACTAACTGTGAAGTGAAGTGTTAATTGAGGATATATCAAGGTTAGATTAGTGGTTCCATGGAAATCCATAAGGCAGAAACAAATAGAGACATTTTATTCTCTCATCTGCTGGTAGATTTTCCCTTGAGAAGGGCATTATATTTGTTTGGAAGAAATACTTGTGATAAGCTTGAGAGAAAGGTGAGGCCCCAGGGGCAAAGTCAGGTAACAAGAGGAAATGGATAAATTTTCTTCCTAAGAGGGTTTCTGTCAATTCACAGGTATTTGTTTAAGCACCTTGGAGAGTCTGAATCTGCAGAGACAGGCTATGAAAAATGGACTCAAATGCTCTTTACAGAAAAAGGAATAGGGAGTATGGAGGGAGAAATTAAGGCGGGAGAAGCCAGAGAGGTGAGAGGCATGGGAGGATGGGAAACCTTGGAGAGAAAACTACTCAGGTGACAATGCTCCTGGAGATGGGAAATATCTAATGTGCTGCTTGACTTGATCTCCCTTTGATATCCACAGAGATTCAGTAAAGACCAGAAAATAAAGAAAAAGCGCTTGCAATAATGAGGTTCCTGTGATAATCAGTGAAGGGTCTGCATTCTGCTTCCAAGTTGACAAGGATCAAGGTGTAGTTAAAACACCTGGATGAGGGATGGCTGACCAGTGGAGGTTCTTTTCTAATAAAAATGTGCATATTGCACATCCTAGCAGAGAGGCAGGAGACGTGAGGGGAAAGGAGACTACAGCTCTGGGAGAGTGAAACTGATGACCTGAGGAACAAGAAGGGAAGAGAGAAAGAGCTAGAATTCTAGAGAGAATTTGGGCAGGAAGCTCCATCACGATGCTAGCTCAAGTGCAGACATGGAGTGGCGAAGGATAGCAAGGAAAGGGACAAGTGAAACAGACATTCCCCCATCACTGAAGACTTGTGCAGCTCACACCACAAGCCCTGGAGCAACGTGATAAAGAGGCCCAGCTAAGGGCCCAGCTAGGGCCCCCAGTTGGGACACCTGGGGACAAACCCCAGCTATACTGTTGATTACCCTACTGAGCTTTGGAGAAGCCATGCGCTATTTTCTTCCATTTGCTGTTACTTTTTTCTCCAGTTATGCCCAGTAGGTCAACCGTGTAAATTTGCTAAGTGGAAAAATGCAGCTTGCATGATTTGTCTTCTACTCCTGCTCCTTCCTCTCTTCACTTCCAACTTCTTCCCAACTTCCAGAGCAAAGTATCCCAAAATTTGTGAGAATAAAGATTTTTTAACATCAAAGGTCTCTAGAAAAACTGCAATAGCAGCTGCTTCTGCTGATTAAAAAACACATAGAATCAAAAATATCTAGGGAATTTCCTGGTGATCCTGTGGCCAAGACTCTGCACTTTCAATGCAGGGGGGGTCTGGGTTCAGTCCTTGGCTGGAGAACTAGACCCCACATGCCACAGCTAAGAGTTCACAGGCCACAACAAAAAAATCCCACATGCTGCAATGAAGATGGAAGATCCTGCTTACCACAACTAAGACCCAGTACAGCCAAATAAATTTAAATATGTATATAATGCAGTACTGTTTCAATTGGTTATTTATTAATTTTAACATCTAAATACAATTGAAAAAATAATAACATACACATTTGTTGGGATTAGCTCTCACTATAACAGAGATTTGAAAAACTGGCTTAAACAACATAGAAATTAATTTTTCTATCATATGAAAGTCTGGTGTAGGGATTCACCAGTCATTGGCAACTCAAGCTATTTCTCCCTTTTGACTTTGTAGTCACTAGAGTATGTCTCATGGCACCCCACTCCAGTACTCTTGCCTGGAAAATCCCATGGACGGAGGAGCCTGGTGGGCTACAGTCCATGGGGTCGCTGAGGGTCGGACACGACTGAGGGACTTCACTTTCACTTTTCACTTTCGTGCATTGGAGAAGGAAATGGCAACCCACTCCAGTGTTCTTGCCTGGAGAATCCCAGGGATGGGGGAGCCTGGTGGGCTGCCGTCTATGGGGTCGCACAGAGTCGGACATGACTGAAGTGACTTAGCAGCAGCAGAGTATGTCTCATGTCATCGTGTTCCAAGATAGAATACTTTCTATATTGCCACATCTGAAGAAGAAGAAGCTGGTGATAAAGCCAAGAGCACAAGTCTCAGTTTTCTCTTAAGGAAATTTTTGGAAACTTCCATGTAATTGTTCCTCGTACAGCCCATTGACCAGAACTTCGTCACATGGCTACACCTAACTCCAAACAAGGCTAGAAAATTGGGTCTCTGTTTCTGGCTGCCACGTGCTCAGATAAACTATGGACATTCTAATGCAGCAAAACGAGTACTTTCTGAACCAACAGATGTGTGTGATTTGCCTACAGTTACACAGCATGTTAGTGTAGAGTCAGAACTGGATAGAAGCCAGTTCTCCCAAGTTTCCTGTTACTTGCTGTTTGGTATCATTTTTTATTCCAGCTCCTTATCTTACCCACTGAACTGCATACATCTCTCTACCATAGGCAGATGCCTCTCTGGTAACTTATCAGGTTTTCTTAAACTGCTATTTCCCTATGTGTGTGTGTGACATTCTGATAATGTATGTGATACTGTGTGTGGGTCTTCTCATGACACTTAACACCACATGGCAGAATATTCTCAAGTCACAGCAGATAAAGGATTGGGGGCTTGGATGGTCTCTTGGGCACCTAAGGAAGTGCAGAGAAAGCAAGGAGACAGACAAGAGTTGCTTACGGCTCATGGAGGACTTCATAAGATAATCAAGAGAAGCTGCATTTGGCAGAGACTGAGATGAGACCCTTGGGGGTAAGTAAGAGGGTGAAATATCTGAATAATAAAGGAGTCTTAGTGCTTGGGAGATCTCCTGTGTAATATACTTTCAGAAGGTGGAAAAATATTTATGATTACTGCATTGTTGCTGTACCCAGCTCATGACTAAAGATGGGAGCCTTACAGTTTAAACAGCATAAAAACCACAGATTCCAATTCCCTTTTCCTTTGTACATTGCTGTAAATGAGAAGGTAAAACTGGGGCCTTAAGATGAGCGTCAGAAAGCTGACACTCATCTCAGCACTGTCTTTGAAATCCACAAAGGACAATTTTAAAACTAACTTCTTAGTTCCCTTAAAGGCCGGATCTTCATTTCAGATCACAAGAAGGAGGATTTACATAGAATATTACAGCTTTACATGGTTCATGTCAATTTCTGCTGAGAATCATTAATGGATATTGAGCTTAGCTTTGGACACCTTTCTGTATGAATGAGTGTTGGAAGCAACTCTTTAACCCTGTGAAATCTTTTTGGCTGATTGACTGCTTCCAACATGGTGAGGCAAAGGACTCAGTCAGGACTTAATCAGGGAAGAAGAACTACTGGGTGTATCAGGGAGGAAGGGATTCATTACACAGCCGTGGGAGATGCTGGGGAGGTGCCAGCCTGAAAGTGGGAGCTGGAGGATCAGAGAAAAGTCACTGATCTGCTGGTATGGCGGGCAGTATGGAACTTGCAGGAGAATCTACCTGGGAAACCAGACACATCTAATTGCCAGAGTAGGATCATGGAGACCTGATGAAAGATGTGATTTCTTCATAACTATTGCTTCTCAAAGTCTGCAGCCGAGCTTCAGGTGGGGGGTCTGGGGGGCTTTCTGTCAGTAGTGCTGGCAGTTTGGAAGAGCTAGATCCAGAGCCGGAGAAAATGAGGAAGCATGGAAGTTGCCCACACCTCTATGTCTGTCACCTTTGGAGAATAATGAACACATATTCCTCCTGCTTTCTAAACCTTAAACAAATTTCTCTTTTAGCCAACTCTATCTGGAACCATGAGGAAATTCTGGGAAACACGGTTCACACTGTACATATCCCCACTAAAATACCCTAAAGGGGGAAATCATAGTTTGTACAGTTTAAGAAAATTATTAAAATTCTAATATTAAATTAAATTATAATGTTAATGACTCCCTAGTAGACTGGTTCTTATATTTACAAGTACAAAAAAGAGAAAGTCATGGAAAAGTAACCAGTTACAAAATATCACACTATATTCAGACTTTAAAACTGAAACCACTATAAAATTTTGTTCTTAAAATTCCTATCATAGATACAGTTTCAGTTTCCCATAGATACAGGGCAAGAATGTCCAGGAGAATTGGCTGAAACACTGAATGCTTTCCTGAGTTTGATAAAGTATCAGGAACAGACGGCTGGACTCCTTGGACTACAAAGTAATCCATGCCATTTAAAACGGTGATTTATCCCAGTGACAATCCCACGAATAGTTTCACACTTGGTGCTTATTAATGCTCGTTACAGACTATCTCCCTCGGCTCCATTCAGCTTTAATTTCAGCTGTTTTCTAGCACATTAACAATACGGCAGCCCCCCAAAGGGAGGACAGTCGCAGACTTAATGTTTTGTACAAAATCATTTGGCCACAGAATTGGATGGATTGGAAAACTTAAGAGCAGGATTCCATTCTACCAAGAAGATTCCAAGGAGCTGTGCATCTTGAAGTCCTACATACAGCCTTGTCTTCTTGACAGAGTAGCTGCCTCAGAGAAACATTAGCTTGACAGCTTCTGAAGAAGAGGCCTCTTTGGTCTTGGGAGACTGTGGAGTATGGGAGAGCACACTCAATTCCAGCCTCGGCAGTCTCTGTCTGCTCTCTCCCAGGCAGAGGTGGGGCTGGAGGCATGAGAGGCGGTGTCTCTTTTTCCACAGGCTTCCATTAGCTGTGCTCAGGGCTGGCCCAGGGCCCCCCTGGGGGAGGCTGCTCCCTCTCCAGTGCTATCCTTCCTCTCTCTTTTGTCTTTTAGATATCCTTCCCCTGATGCTCTGTGTCCTCATTAAACCTTGGTTGTCCAAGGCCACTCACTGTTGTTTATCCCTTAGACCAGCCTTGATTGGCCAATGTTTTATGCTTCAGAGTTTCCATTTTCTCTGCCCCTATAAACTGTCCTATTCTAGTGTCCCTCTGAGACCGTCTTTCAGCTAATATCACAAGACGGCTAATGGATCCAGAAAGAATCAACAAGAGTCTGTTGAGCGGTAGCAATTAGGTGTGTCAGGTTTCACAGATTTCCCTGCAAATTCCAATAGGCAGTCTCACTGGAAGATAAATTGAGCAAGCTTTTGGCAGTTTCCACTGGGCACCTATTCAACCTACATGCAGGGTAAATTATAGACATAAATGTTTGGTTAATTATTAATGTAATTGATGGCTGATGATTGCTTAAAGTCATAAATGTTTTGCTAAATAGATGCTTGTTGGCTAAAGTAGTCTTTTCTAGACTTTACCCAAGTATTTTGCTCTCTTAAATTAGAGGGACAGGAAGGGTGCTAATATTGCAGGAGAAAAGACAGTCTCTTCAATAAATGGTGCTGGGAAAACTGGACAACTACATATTAAAAAAAAAAGAAATTTGAACATTCTTTAATACCATACACAAAAATAAACTCAAAACGGATTGAAGACCTAAATGTAAGACCAGATACTATAAAACTCTTACAGGAAAACTTAAGCAAAACATTCTTTGACATAAATGGTAGCGATATCTTTTTCCATCCATCTTCTACAGTAATGGAAATAAAAACAAAAATAAACAAATGGGACCTAATTAAACTCAAAAGCTTTTGTACTGCCAAGGAAACCATAAACAAAATGAAAAAAGCAACCCATAGAATGGGAGAAAATATTTACAATACACCCAACAGATTAATCGCCCAAATTTATAAACAGCTCATAAAGCTCAATATCCAAAAACCAAACAACCCAATCAAAAAATGGACAAAAGACCTAAACAGACATTTCTTCAAAGAATATATACAGATGGCTATTAGGCACATGAAAAGATGCTCAATATCATTAATTAGTTGAGAAATGCAAATCAAAACTATGAATACAATGAGATATCACTTCACATAAGTCAGAATCAGTACAGTTCAGTACAGTTACTCAGTCATGTCCGACTCTTTGCAACCCCACGGACTGCAGCACACCAGGCCTCCCTGTCCATCACCAACTCCCAGAGTTTACTCAAACTCATGCCCCTTGAGTTGGTGATGCCATCCAACCATCTCATCCTCTGTTGTCCCCTTCCATCTTTTCCAGCATCAGGGTCTTTTCCAATGAGTCAGCTCTTCACATCAGGTGGCCAAAGTATTGGAGTTTCAGCTTCAGCCTCAGTCCTTCCAATGAATATTCAGGACTGATTTCCTTTAGGATGGACTGGTTGGATCTCCTTGCAGAATGGAGTCAGAATGGCCATCATCAAAAAATCTACAAGCAAGAGGTGCTAGAAAGGGTGTGCAGAAAAAGGAACTCTCTGAACTATTGGTAGGAATGTAAATTGGTACAGCCACTATGGTGAACAGTATGGAAGTTCCATAAAAATCTAAGAAAATAACTACCATATGAACCAGCAACCCCACTTCTGGGCATATATCCAGAGAAAAACATAGTTTGAAAGGATGCATGCACCTCAGTGTTCATTGTAGAAAGCACTGTTTACAATAGCCAAGACATAGAAGCACCTAAACATCAACTTACATACAGATAAATGGCTAAAGAAGATGTGATACATATAAACAATGGAATATTACCCAGCCATTAAAAAGTATGAAATAGTGCCATTTGCAACAACATAGATGGACATGGAGATTATCATACTAAATGAAGTCAGACAAGGACAAATATACATTGCTTGTATGTAGAATCTAAAAAAAATTATATGAATGAACTTATTTACAAAGCAGAAACAGACTCACTGACTTAGAAAACAAATTAATGGTTACTAAATGGGGAAAGGTGGCTATGCTATGCTATGCTAAGTCACTTCAGTCGTGTCCGACTCTGTGCAACCCCACAGACGGCAGCCCAACAGGCTCCACCGTCCTTGGGATTCTCCAAGCAAGAACACTGGAGTGGGTTGCCATTTCCTTCTCCAATGTATGAAAGTGAAAAGTGGAAGTGAAGTCGCTCAGTCGTGTCCGACCCTCAGCGACCCCATGGACTGCAGCCCTCCAGGCTCCTCCATCCATGGGATTTTCCAGGCAAGAGTACTAGAGTGGGGTGCCATTGGCAGGGAGGGATAAATTGGGAGTTTGCAATTGACATATACACATTACTATATTTAAACTAGATAACCAACAAGGATTTGTGGTATAGCATGGGGAACTTTGCCAATATTCTGTTATAAACTAAATGGAAAAGGAATTTGAAAAAAAAATAGATACATGTATAACTGAATCACTGTGCTTTATACCTGAAACTAATACAACATTGTTAATCAACTATACTCCAAGATAAAATAGAAATTTTTAAAAATTAAAAATTGAAACAAATAAACAAAAATATTCCAGCAGTGTTTCCAGAGGAGGAGCAGCAATTATGTATGGGTATACGGCCTGGAGGCAGAAATGAGAGCAAGGGTATCTGAGGCTCTAGGCCAGGTTTGTCAGCCCACCTGAGCATGTAGCAAGATTGGAAAAGGAGGTAAGTCATTATTGGGGTCTCCCACAGAAAAGGGTAGGAAAGACCCAGGTACAGCCATACCAGACAAAACAATTGGCTTAGACCAACTCAGTCAGTGCCTGGAAAGGGGTTTGAACCATACACTGGTGCTCATCCTTTTCTAGAGGGTCTTAGATTTCTCAGACTCCCTTCACAGGTCCTGCCAGGGTGTCAGTACTATTCCATGTAGGTCTGGCCCATTCATGCATTAGAAGGTGTAGGACACTTTGCTTGTTGCATTTACTGCCTCTAGGGCATATTTGGTGTTTGGCACATGCCACATTTTATTGACTAAATTCTTCCTTTCTCACTGATCTATCCATTGAGGGCAGGGACTAAATTTTGGTACTCTAGGGTCAGCTCCAAATCCCATACACAGAAGGAAGCCAGTGTGGTGGCTGCTGGTGGTGTTAGGCTAATTGCTTTGGCCACACATAGTCGTTGAATAAGAAGCAGACTTGGAATGAATCTTGGTTTTCTTGATTGGTCACCTCTAACTTTAGGCTACACACAACCTCTCTGGGCCTCAGTTTCCTCATTTGCAACATGGAGGCTTGACAATCCTGCCTTCCTCCCGGGGTTCTTGGCAAGATCAATCAGACCATGCTTGTTAAAGTAGGCGGCCAGCTCCAAAACACTATACAATTGTAAGATGTATATGAGATATTTATAAGTAGGTGGAATTTTTAAATTTTTATTTACCAAAATATATTTAAAGTACTTATTTGAAAAGAACTTTCTGATAAGTCTGCTTAGGAATGAAGGTGAGATTCTAGTATTTCAAAGAAGGAAGTGAACACTCATACTCTACCTGAGATGAGTCGAGTTGTGTTTGTTTGTTTTTGCACAGGGCGGGAGAAAATAGAGTGAAGAGGTGAGAGATGAGATAAAATCATGAGAAATTATCACCTCTAGGCTATATTTCTAAATTCACATGGGCCAGACTCCTTCCGCTAAGAATTTCAAAAACACAACCTAAGAAAGAATTCCTGACCTCTTCAACTCATTGTCATCTTTAGAATGCTATCTCCAGGATGAGAAGTAGGCCTTTTATCTGCTCTGTATAGAGCCGGTTGGCAGGCTTCGGGAGTTTTAGATGATGCTAATAGTGAGTGCCGGTAAAACTAGAAGTCAGGGCAGGCCTGTGGGGTTAACATGCGGAAGAATGAGGACAGCCAAAGATGGCTGTGCCTGGATCAGAGGGCGCTGGGCGTGGCAGAAGGACCAGGGGAGTGGCCAGCTGCGGAGAAAAGGGGAGCATACAGCTCAAGGTGGAAAACTATGGACCAGGTGATACCATCAGGGAAAACCTGATGACTTCTGATATCATAACCAGAGACATAAGCCAAGTTCCTGAAGTGGAAATGGATCTACCTGAACTTGGGTTAACAAGCCTTGAACTTAATGCTATTCTCTGTGGCCTAGGAACAGTCTTTTTACAATTATTGTAAGTAATAATTACAGTTATTATTTTATTACAATTATTAAAGAGTAGAAGTTCACCATTGTAGCCATTTCTAAGTGCACCGTTCATCTGCACTGAGCACATTTGCACTGCTGCGCAACTATCACCATCATTCACCCCCACAACTTTATCACCTTCTCAGACTCAAATTCCGTATCCATGTAACACCAACTCCCCATTCCATCCCTCTCCCAGGCTCTGGCAACTCCCCTTCTCCTTTCTGCCGTATTAATTTGATTACTTTAGCTATCTCACATAAGCAGAATCATACAATATTTATTCTTTTATGACTGGTTTATTTCACTTACCATAATGTCCTCAAGGTTCTTTCACATAGTAGCCTTTGTCAGAATTCCTTCTTAAGTTAATACTCCATTGTGTGTACCTAATACCTTTTGTTTACCCAATCGACAGCTTAGGTTGTTTCTGCCTTTTGGTTATTGTGAATAATGTGGCTATAAACAGAGGTGTACAAATACCTGTTTTGAGTCCCACTTTGACTTATTTTGGTTATAAACACAGAGGTGGAATTGTTGGGCTATATGTTAATTCTGTTTAATTTTTTGAGGAATTACCTACTGTTTTCCACAGTGGATACACCATTTTATATTCCTACCAGCAATGCATAAGGGTTCTAATTTCTCTGCATATATAAAAGCCTTTTTTGATGTATCTTAAGTGCGACATAGGTTAGAAAACTACCGCGTTACCAATGGCAGTGACCTCACTTTGGATGATGCACGTACATTACAAAGATTTTGTAGTTCACCTTTGAGTGCAGGTAATTTGAATTATGGTCACTGTTCTGTAACATGGTATATCCCATGGCTGATCTTGTTTTTTGTGTGATCTTCTCCCTCTTTTCTTGGTTATACCTTTGAATGGTGGCTTTGTGGCCAGACACATAACTCATCCCTGCTCCCAGAGAAAGAAGTAGCTTAACTTACTGGCTTAGAATTTCTAGCTTCTCTTTAGAAAGTTGTCATTTTCACTTCATTCCAGACTGAGGAGCGGACTTTGGGTCTAGACAATGTAAACTACTCAGAAAGCCCTTCTATTACCTGAGCCTGGCATAGAAATTGATTATTTTAAAGAAATATATGGACAAACATAAAATAGGAAAGAGAGAGAGAGTGGAGGATGAGGACACTCTGTGGCAGTAGTAGGAATAGTCAAGCAAACCCTTTGATGGGGGCTGTAGAGGGTACAGGGAATGGGGAGCTGAGTGAGCAGAGAGGAAGCTTCTCAAGCTCTCTTCCTAACAGTCTCCCTCTGCCTTGGGCAGGTCGTGGCGGCTTAGTCCTTCAGACATGTCCGACTCTTGCAACTCTGGACTGTAGCCTGCCAGGATCCTCTGTCTATGGAATTTTCCAGGCAAGAATACTGGAATGGGTTACCATTTCCTTCTCCAGGGGATCTTCCTGACCCAGGGATCAAACTCAGCTCTCCTACATGGCAGGAGGATTCTTTACCGAATAAGCCACCCACCAGGGGAGCCCTTGGTCAGCTGGGGCTCTTGCAATGGGATCATTGGTGATGTTGCAAGATGCAAAGAAAGCCTCTTCCCTATTTGGGATGTCTGTCATTGATGGTGAAGTGTTCAATTTCCTAATATTTGAAGGGCATCAAAAATTAATAGAGAGTATAGGCATACCTCAATTTATTGTGGTTCACAAATAATTGTGTTTTTACAAGTGGAAGCTTTGTGACAATCCCACCTTGAGCAAGTCTATTGGTGCCATTTTTTTAACAGTGATTGCTCACTTAGTGATCTGTGTCACACTTCATAATTCTTGCAATATTTCCAACTTTTAAAATCATTATTATATTTATCATGGTCTTTGATGTTACTATTGTAACTGTTTTTTGTTTGGTATATTTAATCTAAGGTATATACATTGTTATTTTGACAACTCTATTGCACACTTAATAGACTACAGTATAGAATGAATATAACTTTCACACACACGGGGAAACCAAAACATATGTGTGACTTGTCTTTATTGCAGTGATCTGGAACCAAACATGCCTCTGAGGTATGCCTGTATATTATTTTCCAAGTTGATTTTTATGTTTCTTTAATTTTACTTAATTTCTTAGATTCCCCAAATGAGAATTTTTTTAAAACTCTCTGCCCTTATGAAGTGTTTCTGAGGTAGTTCATCCTGATTCCTCATGGTTTATTCTGATTTTTCTGAAAAGGATCTCAGGATTTATGCTCCAAATGGCTTTTCCCCAGGCTGGCAAGGAAGGTACCTTAATCAGTCAGGAATTGAGGTCTTGCCAAGGGAAAGAAGTCAGCCCAGAACAAGTATCCACCTGCCTTGAAGCCAGGAACAAACCAGCTTTAGGTGTGATCATTGACTGATTATGAATTTCATGTTAGCTTAGACTGGGGATGATAAGCCTGGGTTGGTTTGGACCAAGAGTGTTAAATTCCCCATGAACTTGCAGTAAGTCATCCAGTGCCTGGTCTTGTTTCATGGGAGTCCTTGCAGCTAGTGACTCCCACAGGTACCATCATGGTAACTCCCTTCTCCTACACGTGTTCTTCAGACAAGTTCTTACCTGACCTGGGCGAGATGAAGGGAGACCAACAGGGAGGATTCCAGGGACAGGAGGCCACCTGCTCCTTCAGTCAGTCATCTGAGACTTGTCCTGACTCGGCTAAGAGCATCGCTAGGAAACCACGATGTTCAGTGATGTATGCTCACACGCAGGCCTTGGAAATCTATTGAACATTGGGCTGTCCTTCTATGATTGATTTAAATGTTTGATGCTTTTTGAAAAAAGCTTTATTTGAAAATTAACTTTAAAAAAAAAAACCAGCAAACTATATGAAACAATAAAAAGTTCTGCATTCCCTCATCCTAGCTTCCAGTGCTGGGGATATATTCTTTCAGGCATATTCTGCACACACACACACACACACACACACACACACATGTATACACAGTGAAGTTGTATTGCTCAGTCGTGTCTGACTCTTTGCAATCCCATGGACTGTAGCCTACTAGGCTCCTCCATCCATGGAATTTTCCAGGCAAGAGTACTGGAGTGGGTTGCCATTTCCTTCTCCAGGGGATCTTCCCGACCCAGGGATCGAACCCAGGTCTCCCACATTGCAGGCAGACACTTTACCATCTGAGCTACCAGGGAAGCACATATATATAAAACCCGGGCCATATTGGGCTTCCCTGGTGACTTAGATGGTAAAGAATCTGCCTGCAATGCAGGAGAACTGGGTCTGATCCCAGGGTCAGGGAAGATCCCCTGGAGAAGGGAATGGCTACACTGTCCAGTATTCTGGCCTGGAGAGAATCCCATGGACAGAGGAGCCTGGCAGGCTACAGTCCATAGGGCCACAAAGAGTTGGACATGACTGAGCAATTAATATTTTCAAGTCATATTATTATATGGCCATACAATCCGCTTTATAGAATAGATACCCTTTGATGTCAACTCATCTGGATACAACAATAAGTAATCTACTTTCTGACCGTATTATAGATTCATATTTGAATCAGGTTCTGAACCTCAGCTCAACCAGAGTGTTTAGCTGAGTGTCACTGGTACAACCGGCCCTGGGCTGTTGGCTCCCGCTGCTGCTTGCCCCCATGCTCCTGTGTGTGTCCACCGCAAGGACCATGGCATCTTATCAAGTGCCTGTGGAGGCTCAGGCAAGGACTCCTGGCGAGGGAGAGTGAGCATGTAGCCAGTTTGGCAGGAAAATCCAATGGCCTCCAGGCTCTGTGAGCATCCAAGTGTTGGCAGGACTTTGAATGTTGTCTGGGTCAGCGGAGGCTGGTGCTTTTTCTCATGAATGGGCCAACATCAGCTGCCAGCCAGAATCTCCAGAAATCTACGGTTGGTTTGTTTGTGGCTCAGACGTGCCAAGTAGTCAAATTTCTGGAGTCTTCCTTATTTTATCCCTGCTGTAGTGCAGGGGCACTTGCCACCATTGTTTGGGGGTTTGGGGACTAGGGGAGTCCTGCTGTTCTTAATTCTTTTGGACGATCATAATTTGACTAATTTCTAGCATTTCAGAAGCAATTTTCTCTCAACTAAGACTCCCTCTTCTGAGCTGCCTCTTTGGGATGATGACTTCCAGGCCCTCCCATCTTTTGCCCTGACCACTTTCTTGAGCTCCTAGTCTGTTAAACCAACTTCCTTCCAAAAAGTTCACCCTCCAATTCAGGCCCACGTCTAATTTGTTCAAAGTGAGGCTGATATCTTCACCTGGAAACCTGTCCTGTTTCTTGTTTCTACCCATCTAGTCATTCTAGAGAGAAACCACTTAAATCATTCTTAATTTTTTCCCTCACTAATTGTTGTTAAGTCCTGTTGATTCTAGCTCCAAAATGTCTTTCAAAATGTCTCCCTTTTCTCTAGTCCCACTGCTACTGCCTCTATTGAGTCTGTCATTATCTCCTGATTCAATAAATATTTACTAACTACTACTATGTACTGGAGACACTTCTGCCATTCAGGGATTCATGGTTTAATGATTCCATTTAACTTGCAGAGGGATCATACTGAATCACAAATCTGCTCATAATCTATCTCTGCTCAAAAACCCACATTAGCTCCTTGCTGTCTAAGGGGCTTCCTGGATGGCTCAGTAGTAAAGAATCTGCCTTTGGAGGGACCAAAGGCTACTGGTGATTCTTCAAAGGTCCTCTGGGTCTTGTGTTCTGAGTAGGTCTCCAGTAAATATGAAGACAAAATGTACCTCTGATTTGGAGATTAGTACCTATTTAGTTATTTTAAACTTGTCTTGAAAGTTTTGTAAGAGCCTTTCTTTGCATTTAAGAAAGTGTGATTGTGAGAGTTTCTCCCTACCACCCACCCCCATCCCCCCCACCCACCATAGCTCCAGCTCCTCGAGGGAGAAGTCTGCTAAGGAAGCTACTGTCCTGGAAGACAAAGGCTGGAGCTCAGTCTCAGTTTTCTGGGCTTTATGTTTATTAAGATATTTAGATGGTAGCATAGTAAATAGAGGGGTGCAAATCCATTATATTGCCTCAGGGCAATCTACCCTGCTCAATAAATTGCTCCAGACTTGTTATGGATTATGCCCCCACCTCTAAGTTCATCTTTTGAAACCCCAACCCTCGGTACGTCAGAAGGTGATTATATTTGGAAATACTGAATTTCCAAATACAGTATTTCCTAATTATATCTGAAGAGATAATTAAGTGGAAATGAGGCAAGCCCTAATCTGATAGTGTGAGCCCTGATCTGACAGGACTACTGTCTTTATGAGAAGACAGGGGAGGTCTCAGGGACGTGCACACACAAAGAAAAGCAGGAGAGGGCACGGTGAGAAGGTGGCCATCTGCAAGCCTAGGGGAGAGGCCTCAGGAGAAACCAAACCTGCCCACAGTGTGATCTTGGACTTCTAGCCTCCAGAACTGTGAGAAAATAACTGTGGCTTCTCTGTGTTGAAGCCACTAAAACAGTCATATTTTCTCATGGCAGCCTGAGCAGACTAATATGAGACCCAAACAGCTACATTCTGTTGTATTTGCTGCTGCTGCTGCTGCTGAGTCGCTTCAGTTGTGTCCGACTCTGTGCCACCCCATAGGCGGCAGCCCACCAGGCTCTGCCATCCCTGGGATTCTCCAGGCAAGAACACTGGAGTAGGTTGCCATTTCCTTCTCCAATGCATTAAAGTGAAAAGTAAAAGTGAAGTCACTCAGTTGTGTCCAACTCTCAGTGATCCCATGGACTGCAGCCTACCAGGTTCCTCCGTCCATGGAAATTTCCAGGCAAGAGTTCTGGAGTGGTTTAGTGAGTATTAATTTGTCACTCAAATGTTCATTCACTCAACAAATAGGCACTGACCATCTCCTGACACTGAAGCCCAAGTCTTATAAAGGAGACACAATCCCTTTCATCACTGGGTGGTGGAGACAGACCTGGGAGGGGCCAGAGCAGGAGAGAAAGGTCTGGAAATGAGAGAGCCTGGTGGCCCGGTCCTGCTGGGTGCTCCAGAGAGGGTGGAGAGAATGATTAAGGAGGCTGAGGGGAGGAGGTCACTGGTCCCAGTTCACGTCGGGCTTTGGAGGCCAAGTTGAATAGTGATGACATTTAGGCGGGAAGCACAGAGGTTCTGAGGGGTAGAACAGAGCTGGGGGTGCTCGGAGGCAGCAGCTGCAATCAGGATGGAGGGAAGGACACACGTGTAATAGCCTTGTCTTCCAGGTGCCCCGCAAGGGAATGAGGGGCTTTAAAACAGGGGACTGGCTTACATTTTGGTCATTAGAGTAGAATGAGAGGCACACTGCACTGAGCTCTCCCTCCCTCTTCTGCCATTTGCCAAAAAAAGGCAATTTCTGGGGAACTTTTTCTACATATGTCTCACCCTTAAACACACACACAGCTGCTTGAGCAAAGGTGTCATTACTAAGCCCTGCTCATTACAAACCTCACTGAGCACAACTCACTCGACCAGTTCTACAGAGAGGGAAGTGCAGACACCGCCACCTGTGCAGGCGGGAAGCCTCGGCCGCCTTGATGTCTCCCTCCCACTGACCCTGCCCTTGGAAATCTCTCCCTCCCCAGCACTCTCCTACCCACCCCTCGCTCCTTCAGCTCATCACCTCTCCCCTAATGCTAACCTTGATGAGAACAGACTCAAGCCAACCAGGTTGTGCATAATACCTCAATTCTTTTTGTTAGACACCAGTGACAACCCAACAGTTTGAGGAGGGGAGCTTTTAGCCTCTGCTTCACAATCTCCCTTCTGGTTTGTAATGCCAAGGATCTTAGCTGGAATCTGTGAAACACATCTTTGTTTTCATCAGCCTCTCATTGACATTCAGTATCTCCTTCAGTCATGAATAGAGACAACAAACCACCTCAGTCATTAACTCCCGTGTCTTTTCAGCAGGAGAAATCATGGGTATTTTTCTATCACATTTTAGATGTTGTGGATCCCTCAGAATTTCATTTATAGTTATCACTAAAAACAGAGACACCACGCTGTTGACAAAGTTTTGACATATCTATAGTTGAAGCTTTGGTTTTTCCAGTAGTCACGTACGGATGTGAGAGTTGGACCATAAAGAAGGCTGAGTGCCGAAGAACTGACACTTTCAAAATGTGGTGCTGGAGAAGACTCTTGAGAGTCCCTTGGACTGCAAAGAGATCCAACCAGTCAGTCTTAAAGGAAATTAGTCCTGAATATTCATTGGAAGGACTGATGCTGAAGCAGAAGCTCCAATACTTTGGCCACCTGATGCAAAGAGCCAACTTATTGGAAAAGACCCTGATGCTGGGAAAGATTGAGGGCAGGAGGAGCAGGGGGCAACAGAGGATGAGATGGTTGGATGGCATCACTGACTCAATGGACATGAGTTTGAGTAAGCTCAGGGAAATAGTGAAGGACAGGGAAGCCTGGTGTGCGGCAGTCCATGGGGTCACGAAGAGTCAGTCACAATTTAGCAACTGAACAACAGCAGCAGCATAATTATTAGAACTGCCTCTGGATTATGTTATTGCACAGTTTCTGTTAGCTAAGGAGCACCCAGAGTTCCGTGGCATAGTAAAGCTTAGGAACCTCTGCCCCGGGCTGTAACTTAAAGGTCTGAGAAGGCTCCCTAGTGAAAACAGCTGCAGCCCTGCCCTGCGGATTCCCAGCCTGGGGCCTCGATCCTTCATTCGTTCCTGTAGTGGTTCAAGACAGACCGAGAGCGAGAGCGCACAGTTTCTGAGGAAACTCTTGTCCTGGCCTCAGGTGAGACCTGGAGTGCTCTGTGTAGTGCTGGCCCCTGCCCCAGGCTGGGCCAACTCCTACGCTCCTCAGTCATTTGTCTACGAACTGGAAATGCCTGCGACAAGACACAGAGAATGAAGGCAATATACCTGTGCCGTCTAATACTCTATTCCTGGGTACAGCCTTCTTCAAGCCTTCCTCCCTACGGGGATCTCCACCCAGCACACGACACTGCTTCCCCCATCCAGACAGGCCGCCCACGTCCTCTGTTTCACGCCGCTTCTCTCTTACACGTGATGCTTTGACTCAAACGCCCTCCTCCCAGCCATCTGTCAAAATCCTGCTATCCTCCTGTTCCCCTTCACCTCTTGGCTCAAGCTTTACTTTTAAAAAATTTAAAGTAATTTAAATTTAAGAAATTATTTAATTTTAAAACATTTAATTAAAAAATTATTAAGGTTGAAATTCATATAACACAAAATGAATCATTCTAGAGCGAGCAGTTTCATGGCATCCAGTACATTCACAATGTTATGCAACCAACATCTCTGTCTAGTTCCAAAACATTCCCAGCATTCCAAAATAAAACTTTATACTCATTCAACAGTTGCTCCTCTTTCAACACTCTCCCAGCCCCTGGCAACCAGTCCACATTCTGTCTCTATGGATTTGCATGTCTTGGATATTTCATATGAACGGAATCACACAAGATGTGGCCTTTTGGGTCTGGCTTCTCTCATTCAGCATAATGTTTTCTAGGCTCACTGAAGTTGTAGTACAAAGTACACAGTGCTCAATCACTTCAGTCATTTTTATAGCTGAGTAATATTTCACTGCATGGATGCACCAGAATTCGTTTATCATTTCATCCACTGATGGACGTTTGGGTTGTTTCTGCTATTGTGGATGGTGCTCCTACGTGAATAGTGCTGCTATGAACATGCGAGTACAGAGATTTGTTTGAGTGTTCAGTTCTTTTGTATATATATCTAAGAGTGGATTTACTTGGTCATATGGTAATTCTATGTTTAACTTCTTGAGGAACTGCCAAAGTGTTTCCACAACAGCTGAACTACTTTGCATTCAAACCAGCAATGCACAAGGGTTCCAACTTCTCTACATCCTCATTAACACTTGCTATTTGAAGCTTTACTTTTTTAAAAAACAGGGGAATAGTTTTTCTATTTACTTTGTGATTATTATGTGAAGCATCATTTAGTTCTTTAAGCCAAATTTTCCAATCAAGCATAGAAAACATAGAAGGCAATCCTTTTGGAGAGTGGACAGGCTAATTAATTTAATTAGAATTGAATACCACCTTTCCAGTTATTTCATTTACTATGACTTATGCTGAAGCTTTACTATGTTGATGTGGGCCTTTTAAAACTAATTTTGCTTCTTTTAGGCTGTGCTGGGTCTTTTTTGCTGCATGGGCTTTTCTCTAGTTGTGTAGAGCAGGGGCTACTCTCATTGCGGTGCTTGGGCTTCCCACTGCGGGAGCTTCTTTTGTTGTGGAGCATGGGCTCTACGGTGCAAGGGGCTCAGTAGCTGTGGTCCCCAGGCTTTAGAACACAGGGTCAATAGCTGTGGTGCACTGGCTTAGTTGCTCTGTGGAATATGGGATCTTCCTGGTTTAGGGATTCAATTCCTGTCTCCTGCATTGGCAGGTGGATTCTTTGCCACTGAGCCACCAATGAAGCCCCTGCAGCTTTACTTTTTAAACCCTTCAATAATTTCTTCCCTTTTATGCCCCCTCCAGACTCTCCATACCCGTACCTGATCCATTCCTGCAGCACTGCCCTTAATCACACTATATTGTAATTCTATACTGTTATTCTGTGCTTGCACATCTCTTTCCATCATTAGACTTGCCAGGCTGAGGTTGCTTGTAGGCAGAGATCCCTTGATACCTGCAGAGACGTGCTGGCCCCTCAGGTGGGCAATAGGTGTCTGAAGCCTAAATGTGTGACTGAAGGGCTCATGGGTTCCCTCCTGTGGTGAGCAGGAATAAACCTACACACCCAGCATCCTTGCCTGAAAAATCCCATGGACAGAGGAGCCTGGAGGGCCACAGTCTAAAGGGTCACAAACACTGAGTCACTGAGCACTCATGCAGTCTCACCTGTCCTGGTCTGCCCTGACATACAAAAAGCCTTCCAATGAAGACACATGAGACACCAGATGGACAAGCATGCTGAGCTCTTTGGAGAAGAGAGCCTGTGTAAATCCACATCTTTTATTGGAGAAACAAAGTAAATGACTCCAAACTGTCTTTGCTTTATCATGCCTGAACAAGTAAGTTTGGAGGATGAAAAGAGCTCTTAGAGGCGCGTAAATGAATCATCACGCAATAAATGTAAGCCTTCTGGGGAAACTGACTCTGGCACGCAATGCTCTCGCCTAGTGACGAGGTGAATGTGTGCCCCTGCGTGACTTAGCCCTTTCTTTTCCCTTGTTTGTCACTGTAAAATTGGAAGAGCTTTAGCATTCCTCCTCCTGCAGCCCACTTCAGAGCATTTGTCCACTTTCCATTTATCAAAAGGCATCAGAACGGGCTACGCCCTAGGAAAGCAAACATAAATCAGATCGCATCCTGTTCCCAGGGTGTTCCTGTGTAAGAGGAAGCATGTTAAGAAGCCACACACCTGGATTACTTTGAAGGAAAGAAATCTCCATGGAAGGGAATATAACATTTGTTTATAGGCACACATGACAGATGTGGGGAAGAGCAGTGATAGGTGCTTTATTTTGGTTTTATTTTGTCGGGTGGGTCCCATCCTTTGACGAAGAGCTAAATATTTTTCAGATGTGTTGGCAGTTTTAGGGCTGTTATAATACTTATTTTTCTAGTACCAATAGAAAGGCAGTAGATTAGGTCAGGGAGAAGGATCTGACTATGGAGATTTTCTCAATTGAAGTTATTTCACCATTAAGAAAAATAATAAAAAAGGCCTTTATGTATGGGAGAGGCAACTTAGGATAAGAAGGTGAGATTTGCAATTAAAGTCCTGGGTTTGAGTCCCAGTTTTGCTACTCATTTGTCGTATTCCAACGGACACGTCTCTGGACCTGGGGTGCTCACTGGGGTCTATCGTTCCTGTCACATCCCTATCTTGAGGAATTTGAATAAGTAAATCTGGAGGCATTTCAACAGCTTATTACACCATTCTGAGATCAAAGGCTTTGTTCTTGAACCCTAATATCACAGTCTTCATTTCTGAGTTCAGATGGACTGTTGTAAAAAGCTATCCTGCTGTTGTTAGTATGATGTGAATTTTGGCCTTTAGGCTAGAGTTGCTGTTAAGATGGGTAGTTGTCTCTGAACACCCAAGCCTGAACATCTGCTTTAACCAAGTTTAAGTTGTGCGGCTTTACCTTCTAGAGTGCCCCACAGAAATCTTGTTAGATCTGGATAATTATGCTCCAATCCCTTCCCCTGATACCTGTGGGCTCATCGGGCTTCCTTTCTGTGCTTCTCCAGGCCTCCCCACTCCTGTGCCCACCTGCTGGTTTCACTTTTGCACTGACTCTGATGAAGAGTTTAGTCCCCTTTTGAGATGCCCCCAAAGGACCCCTAACTCACTAGTGGGCCTTACAGACTAATCTGAAATCTTGATGGGATTGTGGGGGGGCAAGTCCAGGCACGCTTACACATGAAGGTGTGGCCAACCTTCTCTCACCTGGCTTTCTCACTTTTTCATTTGTTCTTTTCATCTTCCCTTTCTTAGGCTGCAATTTTAAAAATAAAAGAGATCCTCCCCCAGGGTGTAGCCAGAACCATTGTGTCCACTCAGGCCTCAGCTTCTTATCAAATATTTTCCTATCAGTAACAGCCTTTTCTTCCCACGGGGAATTCTTGCTTTGGGAACCCATCCAATCCTTAGGGGCTCAGGCTGGGATGCCAGTCCCAGGGCAACGTCAGTGAAACCTGACAAGATTTGATGGCTTGGATGTCCCTTTTAACACCCATGACCTGTACTTGGTACTTTACATAAAACTCTAAAGCAAGTGACTTTCCACCATAAAGTTTATCATTAAAGTGTTCTGAGGCATTCTGTTTTTGAATCCCACACTCCCTGCAGATTTTCTGCAGACAGGGCCATCTGGTGGGACTTCCTCCAGATGACCACAAGAGGGCACATGATTGCCAGCTCATAAGGCCCTCTGCACAGCCAACAGCCAATTCCTGGGGCTTTGCTATAGAAAGGACAGTTTCTGTTTGTTTGTTTGTTTTCCCTCAGAAACAGGAGGAAAGCAGTTGAAATTCCCAGGATGCAGCTAAGGCATTTTCTACGGCATTCATCTGTGAAATATTGGCTGCGAGAAGCAGACATTCTGGCGGGCAAAGGAAAAGACCGCATTCTCTACTTCTCTCGTGTAGTTCCAGCCCAGGGAGAAGAAAAGGGCTGCAAAAAGTTGAACAAATGATTTTTGTTGTTCCAGAGATTACTAGTAGAATATACTGGTGGGCTACATGTGTCTAGCAGGCTTCATGGTATAGTATAATAAAGTGTGAAATTAGGTCTATATGGGATTCATTTCCCTTTACCAAGCTTCCTGTCAAGAGGGCTGCTGGCAACCCTGGAGAAACTCCAACAGTAACCTAATGTGAGGTCAAGAGGTGTTAGGATTGTCCCTTGGATTGGGGCCCTCGGGCCCTGATTTCAGATGAAGGGGTGATGAGACACTATTCTGGAGGGGAACATGGAGATCGTGATGGGATGGGAAAGTTAAGTGGGGTGAGTAAGCATGAGTGTAGGTCAAAAGTCAGAAGTGGCCTTTTAGAGATCAAAATTAGATTGCTTAACTTCTAAAGTAGCAGACAAAAATTCAACTGTAAGTGAAAATGAAAGAAGAAAAAAAAGGAATTAAAAACAAAAAAACCTGTACTATCAATGGGAACTCTCAGCTCAGATGTTGAATTAAGTCCTCATAAAACAGTCTGGAAATGTTGCCCAGCTCCAGCACCTACCAACTCTGTGATCTTGGGCTGGATAGACAGTTTCTCTGAACTTCAGTTTCCTCATCTCTAATATGGGGAAAACTATCATGGCTACCAGCTGGCTATGAAGAGTAAATAGCATAATGTGCGTGAGAGTGCTCTCCTACGTGGCTCTTTGTAGACAGTGAATATTCTAGTTCTCTCCTCTCTTCCCCCTCTTTAGCAAGTCTAGCTTATTAACACTTAATCATTCAAGAATATTTCCTGAGTACCTGTATCAGTTAGGTTGCTTTTAATTGCAAGTGACAGAAAACCTTACCTAAAGGGCAGTAAACAGTAAGGAAAAGGTATTATCTCATTGGGCTTCCCTGGTGGCTCAGATGGTAAAGAACCTGCCTGTAATGCAGGAGATCTGGGTTCAATCCCTGGTCTGGGCAGGGCAGTTCTAGGGTGGGTTACTGTGGAGTCTCAGCACAATTACCAAGGACTTGACTCCTTTGCTACTTTAGCTCCGTCGTCCTCAGCAAGTTTACGTCTGTCCTGGTGCCTCTCTCTCCAAGGCTGCAGAACAGCGGCTCCCCACTCACCTGGAAGCAGGCCTGGGCTCTTTCCTCTCAGGCAACTCTTCAGAATTCTCCTCAAACTGTTTTCCAGAAGTTGCCCCAACAGACCTTATCTCATGTCTCATGGACCAAAAGTGGGTTACTTTGCTCCTCCCTGAATCAGTTCCTAGTGAGATGAATGAGCTTCTGTGATTGGAATGGACCAGTTGTCATCCACCCTGAGATGTCCCTTCAGTTCAGTTCAGCTCAGTCATGTCTGCCTCTGCGACCCTATGGACTGCAGCATGCCAGGCCTCCCTGTCCATCACCAACTCCCGGAGTGTACTCAAACTCGTGTCCATTGAGTCAGTGATGCCATCCAACCATCTCATCCTCTGTTGTCCCCTTCTCCTCCCACCTTCAGTCTTACCCAGCATCAGGGTATTTTCCAATGAGACAGTCAGTTCTTTGCAACAGGTGGCCAAAGTACTGGCGTTTCAGCTTCAGCATCAGTCCTTCCAAAGAACACCCAGGACTGATTTCCTTTAGAATGGACTGGTTGGATATCCTTGCAGTTCAAGGGACTCTCAAGAGTCTTCTCCAACACCACAGTTCAAAAGCATCAATTCTTCGGTGCTCAGGTTTTTTATAGTCCAACTCTCACATCCATACATGACCACTGGAAACACCATAGCCTTGACTAGATGGACCTTTGTTGGAAAAGTAATGTCTCTGCTTTTTAATATGCTATCTAGGTTGGTCATAGCTTTTCTTCCAAGGAGCAAGCGTCTTTTAATTTCATGGCTGCAGTCACCATCTGCAGTGATTTTGAGCCCCACAAAATAAAGTCTGACACTGTTTCCACTGTTTCCCCGTCTATTTGCCATGAAGTAAAGGGATCAGATTCCATGATCTTCGTTTTCTGAATGTTGAGTTTTAAGCCAACTTTTTCACTCTCCTCTTTCACTTTCATCAAGAGGCTCTTTAGTTCCTCTTCGCTTTCTGCCATAAGGGTGGTGTCATCTGCATATCTGAGGTTATTCATATTTCTCCCAACAATCTTGATTCCAGCTTGTGCTTCATCCAGCCCAGCATTTCACATGATGTACTCTGCATATAAGTTAAATAAGCAGGGTGACAATATACAGCCTTGACGTACTCCTTTCCTGATTTGGAACTGACATGGAAGCAGTGGCTGCGCAGCATGGGAGCGACTGTGAGATGTCCCTTAGTTTTCCAGAATTGTTGATGCCAGAACAAAATCAATTAGGTAAAGACAGAAGGGAAGAAATTTGGCAGGCAACCAGGGGTATTTTCTAGGCACTGTAGTTGGTGTTGAGCATACAGTAGTTAAGCCTAGAGGAGGGCATGGCAACCCACTCCAGTATTCTTGCCTGCAGAACCCCATGGACAGAGGAGCCTGTCAGGCTACAGTCCATGGGGTCCCAAACAGTTGGACATGACTGAAGCAACTTAGCACAAGCGACTGAGCACGCAGAGACACAACAGTAGTTAAGACAGACACCATTCCTGGGGAGCTTATATGAGAGGTCACGGACAAGTAAACTGGCATTAACAGTATCGTGTGTAGGTGCTATGCAGAGAGAACTGTATGGCAGTGACCCATGATTGGTGGCAAGGGAAGACTTCTGGAGGAGTTGCTCTTTGAGATAAAATAGGCATTTTCCAGATGATTAGGGGTAGTAGTAGAATGAGAGCTTGCATGAGAGCCCTGGGAGCAAGAGTGATTATAGTATATTCAGGAAGTGGAGAGAAGTTCACTCTTGGAGGGGAGACTGAGATAGAGTTGGCTGGGTGGTTAATAGGGGCCAATCACAAAAACCATGGAAACCATGTGGGGGAGTTGAGATTCTATTCTGACAGCAATGGATCAAGTACATTGAGAGCAATGATCTTCAAAATGTGGGTATGAAATCAATACAGTAGTTCATAACCCACATATAAAAATAATGGTGAGTTAAGTAGTAACTCTTGCCTGGAAAATCCCATGGATGGAGGAGCCTGGTAGGCTGCAGTCCATGGGGTCGCTAAGAGTCAGACACGACTGAGCGACTTCACTTTCACTTTTCACTTTCCTGCATTGGAGAAGGACATGACAACCCACTCCAGTGTTCTTGCCTGGAGAATCCCAGGGACAGGGGAGCCTGGTGGGCTGCCATCTGTGGGGTCGCACAGAGTTGGACATGACTGAAGCAACTTAGCAGCAGAAGCAGCAAGTAGTAATTACTATAGTCCATCACAGCACTTCTCTGAGAGTTTCATGTATCACTGTTAACTCTGATCCTCAGATGTTGGTTCCATTTTTATCTCCGTTTTGCAGATGAGGAAACTGAAGTACTTGTCTAAGGTCTGTTATGGCTTGAATTGTGTCCCCCTCAAAACAAACATGCTACAGGGCTAACTCCCACCATCTCAGGTGGTGGTTTAGTCACTAAGCTGTCCAACTCTTGTGACCTCATGCACTGTATCTTTCCAGGCTCCTCTGTCCATGGGATTTCCCAGGCAGGAATACTGGAGTAGATTGCCATTTCCTTCTCCAGGGGATCTTCCCGACCCAGGGACTGAACCCAGGTCTCACACTTTGCAGATAGAGTCTTTTTACCGACTGAGCCACCAGTTTTCATTCCAATCCCAAAGAAAGGCAATGCCAAAGAATGTTCAAACTACCACACAATTGAACTCATCTCACATGCTAGCAAATTAATGCTCAAAATTTTCCAAGCAAGGCTTCAACAGTACATGAATTGAGAACTTCCAGATGTTCAAGCTGGATTTAAAAAAGGCAGAGGAACCAGAGATCAAATTGCCAACATCCGCTGGGTCATCGAAAAAGCAAGAGAGTTCCAGGAAAACATCTATTTCTGCTTTATTGACTATGCCAAAGCCTTTGACTGTGTGGATCACAACAAACTGTGGAAAATTCTGAAAGAGATGGGAATACAAGACCACCTTACCTGCCTCCTGAAAAATCTATATGCAGGTCAAACACCAACAGTTAGAACTGGACATGGAACAACAAACTGGTTCCAAATAGGAAAAGGAGTACGTCAAGGCTGTATATTGTCACCCTGCTTATTTAACTTGTATGCAGAGTACATCATGTGAAATGCTGGGCTGGATGAAGCACAAGCTGGAATCAAGATTGCCAGGAGGAATATCAATAACAGATATGCAGATGGTACCACCCTTATGGCAGAAAGCAAAGAGAAACTAAAGAGCCCCTTGATAAAAGTGAAAGAGGAGAGTAAAAAAGCTGACTTAAAACTCAACATTCAAAAAATGAAGATCATGGCATCCGGTACCATCACTTCATGGCAGTGAGAGACTATTTTCTTGGGCTCCAAAATCACTGCAGATGGTGATTGCAGCCATGAAATTAAAAGAAGCTTGCTCCTAGGAAGAAAAGCTATGACAAACCTAGACAGCATGTTAAAAAGCAGAGACATTTGCTGACAAACGTCCGTCTAGTCAAAGGTATGGTTTTTCCAGTAGTTCACGTGTGAATGTGAGAGTTGGACAATAAAGAAGGCTGAGCACTGAAAAGTTGATGTTTTTGAACTGTGGTGTTGGAGAAGACTCTTGAGAGTCCCTTGGACTGCAAGGAGATCCAACCAGTCCATCTTAAAGGAAATTGGTCCTGAATATTCATTGGAAGGACTGATGCTGAAGCTCCAATACTTTGGCCATCTGATTCAAAGAACTGACTCATTGGAAAAGACCCTGATGCTGGGGAAGATTGAAGGCATGAGGAGAAGGGGATGGCAGAGGATGAGATGGTTAGATGGCATCACCGACTCAATGGACATGAATTTGAACAAGCTCCGGGAGTTTGTGATGGACAAGGTGGCCTGGCATACTGCAGTTCATAGGGTTGCAAAGAATTGGACCTGACTGAGCAACTGAATTGCACTGAACTGAGCCACCAGGGGGAATCCCCACCATCTCAGAATGGGTCTTTATTTGGAAATAAGGTGTTATAGATATCATGAGTTAAGATGAGGTCATACTGGAGCAGAGTGGCCCCTAATCCAACATGGCTGGTGTTGATATCATAAGAAGGCTATGTGAAGTCGGGGACACAGGGAGAGCACCATGTAAAGATGGAGGAGGAGAGGAAGTGATGGGTCTACAAACCAAGGATGGCCAGGATGGCTGGCTGGCACTGAAGCCAGGAGGGAGGCATGAGCAAATTCTCCCTCACAGCTCTCAGGAGGAGTCTACCCTGCTGACACCTGGATTTGAGACTTTATAGCCTCCAGAGCTGTCATAGAATAAATATTTCTGTTTAAAACCACTCAGGTTGTGCTGCTTTGTTAACGCGGCTAATAACTGAGGAACTGAGATGGAAAACCAGGTCCTGGCCACTCTCAACCACTGTACTTTTCTCAGTAGGAAAGAGAACACAACGTAAGTAGCTGAGGGGAAGGTTTTAGTTGTCTATCTGTTTCTGTATACGTATGCATGCACGTAAATATACACCAGGTCATAATGTAAGATGCAGTTCACTGAAGTTTGAAAGCCACTGAATTAAAAAGGGTTTGAATAGAGTAATAAGATCAATTTTCATTTTAGAAGAAACAAAGACAGGTCAAGATTTTAGAACTGGAAGTCAAGTAGGGTAAACTCATTTGTAGGGATGAATTCAAAGGCCTCCTCCCGTGGCAGGATGAGATGATAAGGTTTCTGCCTGAGGTCGATGATGGGGCAGGGGTATCACCTAAGCTGGTGCTGGTCAAGGTGGATCTAAGTTTATGGTGCCCTATGACGTTGTGCAGAGTGCAACCTGTATGACTGTCCACGGGGTTCCTAGGATTGGATTAGAGATGTTCACTGGGGACGTGGGGAGCAGCTGTACCAACCCTTCTCAAGCGTGTTTTTCGAAATGGGTACCTTCGCAACAGATCCTTAAAGGTAACACGTTGGCACTCCATGTATAAGATCTACAGTAGACAGGCAGCAAAGGCAGCAAGGTGGAGACCCAGGCCTAGGAATATAAGCTCCTCCAGAAGGTCAGTTCCCCTACCAGAACATAATGCCACGAGGACACAGACTTCATCCATGACACTTGGTGCTGATCCCCAAAGCCTAGAATAAACACTCACCAGATGCTTAACAAATATTGTTGAATTAATATTAAAAGCAATATAGTGAGGAATATGCATGAAAGGAAGTCACAGGGTGATCATGTTTAACGTCCTTGCTTCCTCACCAGCCCCGACCACCTATGGCAGTACCACCCCTCCCCCCAGGCCTCAACCACACACCTCCTCCCATGTCCCTTCCACTGCGGTGACTCTGCAGTTCCATGTCTGCCTCTCCTGTCCATGACACGACCCAAGGAAAAGGATGCTGCTGGCAAGCTGTGTGGCCTCTGCTGAATCACATCCCCTCTGACAACGAGCCCATCACTTAAGAGCTGCAGAGGCGACCGTGACATTTGTGGATGCCCTGAGCCCTGTCCTGCGGCAAGGGATTATAGCAGCATGCACAAATCCTCGTCTGAAGACCACAGTGCCCGGCTAGAGTGACTGACAGAATTAAACAAGGTCTGGACTCACAGGAAGTCCAAAAGGGATTTATGGCCCAATACAAAGAAATGCAAATTTTGCTCTCATTCAAACCATTCCTATGCTATCATCGATTTTTTTTCCTTCTCTAGGTGTCAGGCTTAACTCAGCCTTCCACGTTAGGAAGCTGACTCAGGCTGCAGTGCCACATCTCCCTGCTTGCTGTGTTGGCCAGTGGGGTCTGTGGCTCATGGATGCCTCGTAGCGTCCCTCTGTCGCCTGAGCTTTGTTCTGGGGAGACTGTCCCTGCATCCCTCTGAGGCAGGGGCCGATTCAGGGAGGGCAACTCTCCCAGGGTGCCTGGGATTTTCCTTCTTTTAGCACCAAGAGTCCTGTGTGTGAGGACACCTCTCAGACCTGGGTACGTTGGGATGACTTGCAACACTGAGAAGGGAACGGGAGCTTGGGCCTGCTTGTTGGCACAACCAAACTGGCTAATGCTAGCCGTGCCAAAATTAGAAGCATCTCTCTCTGGTAAGATCCTGTTTTATTTTCATTTAAATGAGATGGAAGAAATGTAAGACACCCAGAGAGAGAAGATTCTACCCCACTTCCCATCCCCCAAAGAGGTGGTGAGGAAAACCCAGACTGCCTGCATTTGAGTTCCCACCTGGGCACTTCCTAACTACAAGTTAACTCAACCCCTTGGTGCCCCAGGTTCTTCCTTTGTAAGACAACTGTTAAGAAAAAAAAAGTATGTCTTTTGATTTGTGAAAAAAAAACCTACAATGAAGAATCACCTCACACAGCTCAAAATGGCCATCATCAAAAAGTCTACAAACAATAAATGCTGAAGAGAGTGTGGAGAAAAGGGAACCCTCCTAGACTGTTGGTGGGAATGTAAGTTGGCACAGCCACTATGGAAAATGGTGTGCGTGTGCATGCATGCTAAGTTGCTCAGCTGTGTCCGACTCTTTGCAACCCCATTGACTGTAGCCTGCAAGGCTCCTCTGTCCATGGGGTTCTCCAGGCAAGAATACTGGGCTGCCAATGCCCTTCTCCAGGGGATCCTCCTGACCCAGGGATTGAACCTATGTCTCTTATGTCTCCTGCATTGGCAGGCGGATTCTTTACCACTAGCAGGAGACTTTAAAAAAAAAAAAAAAAAAAACGAAAAATAGAACTACCGTATGATGCAGCAATCCCACTCCTGTGCCTATATCCAGAGGAAGCCATAATTCAGAAAGATACATGTGCCCCAATATTCAGTACAGCACTATTTACAATAGCCAAGACATGGAAGCAACTCAATGTCCATCAACAGAGGAAGGGATAAAAAAGACATGGAACGTATATACAATGAAATATTACTCAGCCATAAAAGGAATGAAATAATATCATTTCCAGCAACATGGTTGGACCTAGAGATTATCATACTAAGTGAAGTAAATCAGACAAAGACAAAGCATTTATACATGGAATCTAGAAAAAAATGATACAAATGAACTTATCTACAAAACAGACTTATCAGATCAGATCAGATCAGATCAGTCGCTCAGTCGTGTCTGACTCCTTGCGACCCCGTGAATCACAGCACGCCAGGCCTCCCTGTCCATCACCAACTCCTGGAGTTCACTCAGACTCACATCCATCGAGTCAGTGATGCCATCCAGCCATCTCATCCTCTGTCGTCCCCTTCTCCTCCTGCCCTCAATCCCTCCCAGCATCAGAGTCTTTTCCAATGAGTCAACTCTTCGCATGAGGTGGCCAAAGTACTGGAGTTTCAGCTTTAGCATTATTCCTTCCAGAGAAATCCCTGGGCTGATCTCCTTCAGAATGGACTGGTTGGATCTCCCTGCTGTCCAAGGGACTCTCAAGAGTCTTCTCCAACACCACAGTTCAAAAGCATCAATTCTTTGGCACTCAGCCTTCTTCACAGTCCAACTCTCACATTCATACGTGACCACAGGAAATAGCCTTGATTAGACGAACCTTTGTTGGCAAAGTAATGTCTCTGCTTTTGAATATGCTATCTAGGTTGGTCATAACTTTCCTTCCAAGGAGTAAGCGTCTTTTAATTTCATGGCTGCAGTCACCATCTGCAGTGATTTTGGAGCCCAAAAAATAAAGTCTGACACTGTTTCCACTGTTTCCCCATCTATTTCCCCATGAAGTGGTGGGACCGGATGCCATGATCTTCGTTTTCTGAATGTTGAGCTTTAAGCCAACTTTTCCACTCTCCACTTTCACTTTCATCAAGAGGCTTTTTAGTTCCTCTTCACTTTCTGCCATAAGGGTGGTGTCATCTGCATATCTGAGGTTATTGATATTTTTCCCGGCAATCTTGATTCCAGCCTGTGTTTCTTCCAGTCCAGCGTTTCTCATGATGTACTCTGCATATAAGTTAAATAAACAGGGTGACAATATACAGCCTTGACGAACTCCTTTTTCTATTTGGAAACAGACTTACAGACTTTGAAAAAGAACTATGGTTACTAAAGGGGAAACCAACTGGGGGGAGGTGCGGATAATTAGGAGTTTGGGATAACACAGACATACTAGTATATATAAAATAATCAACAAGGACCTTTTGCATAGCACAGGGAATTCTACTCAATATTCTGTAATTACCTACATGAGAAAAGAATCTTAAAAAGAATGTATATGTGTAACTGATTCATTTGCTGTATATCTGAAACACAACATTGTAAATCAACTATACTCCAATATAAAATAAAAAATTGTTAAAGCATGTCTTATGGGGTCACACTAAAGATCAGAAGAGAAAAAATTATATAATACTCTTTTAGCTGCAACTAGCTGGACAATTATTATTGTCACACCTTCTCTACAGAAATGGGATTCTTCTATTTTCTGGAGCCTGCACTGCTTCCTTGGCAATGAGGGGGTTAAAGAACCCTGATACTTACATATGAACATGACTAAGAGACAGTTCTAATGGGAGGATGTGATCTCTTCTTCTCCCCTTTTTAAAATCTTTTATGTTAAATATAACAGAAAAAAAAGTGAAAGTCGCTCTGTCGTGTCCGACGCTTTGTGACTCCAGGGACTATATAGTCCATGGAATTCTCCAGGCCAGAATACTGGAGTGGGTAGCCGTTCCCTTCTCCAGGGGATCTTCCAAACCCAGGGCTCCCGCACTGCAGGCAGATTCTTTACCAGCTGAGCCACAGGGAAGCCCAAGAATGCTGGAGTGGGTAGCCCATCCCTTCTCCAGGGGATCTTCCAGAACCAGGAACTGAACCAGGTCTCCTACACTGCAGGTGGATTCTTTACCAGCTAAGCTACCAAACACAGAGAGTGCCATAAAACAAATGTATGCTTCATAAATTACTATGGAGTGAAAACCCTCATAACCAGTACTTTTGTTAGAAGGCAGAATTTTGCCAGCCTTCCCAGGACCCCTCTCCACTGCTCTTCCCAAATTCTACCCAGTCTTTCCCCTGTGGTTCCTGCATGGCAGGCAGATTCTTTACCACTTGCACCCCCCGGGAAGCCCCTGCTAAGAGTATCCTCATATTTATTGTATCAAGAAATGACCCATTTTTTTTGTTTGTTTTCTTCAGGGTAAAAAAAGTGGCACTGGGGTACTACCTAATCACAACTCTTTTGCTTCATCTAGGAAACAGAGGGCTGGGGTCTCCTCTTATTTATAGGAAATAAAAAAACAAAGCAGCATGATTTCTAAAGGAAAGGGTTTAAGTAGGAACTTGCAAACATTACCTCCTTTTTTGTGACTATGCTTCCTAGTGCCTGGAAGGGGCACAGAGATCTCGGTGTATGTTGCTTAAAGAAAATAGACAATAGTCACAGTCCATTAAAATCCCATTTGCTTTCCATAAAATGGAAAAGTCATTACTGGCCGAGTCAGGGGGTCTCAGGCTCATGTGGAGGAAGCGATCACCTACCAGCTCTCCCTTTACAACCTTGCTGTTTGCAAAGGGGCAAGTCACCCCCTTATTTTTCTACCACGTCAGTGCTTTTTACACTAAACCGTGCTTCTCCCCAAACAGTTGTTGGTATAAAACATTCCTAATATTATTTTGAATGGTGCTGAGAAAAATGCAGGGCCAGATGTGTGGGAATGGTATTCATTGCTGGATTTAGAAAGGAAGAGGCTGGGTGGGTGTGGAAAAGGTCACTGGGACTTAGGACTTGAATCAGACAGGGAGGGAACATGCTTCCCTGGGGCGTGGAAGGGAAACGGCTTAATGGAGGAAATTATTCATTGATGGGCAGGCAGAAATTCACACCAGGAAGCACAATTTGAAATATGGCTTGGTGTATCTGTCAGGATTTGTTTCATTTAACAGAACTGAAAGAAAATCTAACAGTGGTTTAAAAACAATAAAGGTTAATTTATCTCTGATGGTATGGATTCAATAGTGGGTGTGTTGATTCCATGGTTGGCAGAGACATCTACCTTCCTGCTTTGTCATCATTAGAATGGGGATGTCCACCCTCAAGAACACCTCGTGGTCCGAGATGGCTGCTGGAACTCTTGCCACCACCTCCAAGATTTAGGCAGGTGGAATCAGGGAAAGGTGGCGCTAGCGGTAAAGAACCTGCCTGCCAATGCAGGGGACTTAAGAGACACGGGTTCGATCCCTAGGTCAGGATGATCCCCTGGAGAAGGGCATGGCAACCTGCTCCAGTATTCTTGCCTGGAGAATCCCATGAACAGAGGAGCCGGGGTGCTACAAGTCCATGGGGTCGCAAAGAGTCAAACATGACTGAAGCGACTTAGCATGCACAAAAATCAGGAAAAGGTCAACAGGGTGTATATCAGCCCTTGAAGTAGCCTTCCCAGAAACAACACCCAACAACTTCTGCTCACATCTCAGTGGACAGGCTGAAAAGGAAGCTGGGAAATAGTCTTGAGTTTTTGGAATAAATTTGACCCTTCTGGAAAGTTAGATGGGGAGAATGACTAGGCAGGTAGGGCAACCAGCAATCTTTTCTACATGTGATAAGGCAGTCAAGTATCATTGGTTAAACATAGAGACTACAACGTTACTTGGGTTAATGTCTGAGCTATAGATGAGTGATCAACAACAAGACACCTAATATTTCTAAGATACAATTTCCTCATCTATAAAATGAAGAAAGTAATAAAACCTCTTGCAGAGGTTTGTTGTGAGTCAGGTAAAAATGTTGATGTAGAATGCTCAGGACAGCGTGTGTTACAGTGAAAGCCCTGCAAAAGGGCAGCTATTGCCGTGCCTATGATTTAAGAGGCTGGGAAAGCAATATTTCTACAACTTCTATGCTTGTCCATGATAAAAATCAAACCCCACTGAAATAAATGTGTCATTCAAAAGGCATGACTGAGGGGTCTCCAAACCTGTGTTGATGGCTCCTGTTAAGTGTGATCCCCATGGCACTAAATGATGCAGGTATCCTTGAATTCCTCTGTGAGGGGGCCTGACCATTTTGAGGGACTCCCCTTGAACCTGAGTGGATGCAGGTCCTTCCATATCCCACTGCTGTCCACCTGGTAGAGACTGGAAGGGCAGATGCCTCACCAATCTTGCTCAAACGAGTTGGGTAGCCATGGGAAGTTCTGTGGCTGGACATCCTGCCTTCAGACTTATTCTACCCTTACTCCAAGAGTGAGCCCCTCACCACGTGCTCTCCTTCTATGGGGTTCTGACCATTCTGCTTAGATCTCCAGCTTCCTTACCTCTCTGCAAAGCTCTTTGGTTCCATTTTTTGGTAGCCCTGGTCCAAGGGACCCACCCTCTTGAGTCAGTACTTCCCAAACTGTGTCCCAAGGAACATTAGTCTCAAACACTTTTCCATTATAAAATATGTGTGAGAAACATATACTCTACTCCACCTTGGGGAAGTCACAACGTTGGCACACTAACATGTTAAAGGCTCTGAGAAGTTCTGCAAAGAAATAAGTTACTATTGAACTCAACATGTCCCATTTATCAACTAAAAGACCTTGGCCTAGAGGCCAAGTTTCCTTGTTCCTGGGAGAACTTCCTAGTGAATCCCTCTTTTCAGCCAAGGAAAAGAGTTGAAGCCCATGGGCAGATCTGCGATAACCACCAATTAATTGACACCAATAAATGAAACACCATTTCCTGGTGCCATTTATAGATGCTTCTTGCCTCTTTCTGTTCTTTGGGATGAAAAATGAGATCATGTGAGTGAAAAGTGCTTTATAAGCCATTTAAATGCTGTGTAAATGTTAGTTGTTACCAGTACGATGACTCACTCTGGTGCTCCAAACCCTTTTTCCCTGGAAAGTGTCGTTTTCAGAATTATAGTTCCATAACAGAGTTGAAACCTACACACATAATAACAGCCATTTCTACCAAAGGGTCCTTTCTGTTCATGCAATAGGTAAACAATCTGTTCCTACAGAATGGAGGAAGAAAGAAGTATAGACACAAACCCCCTTGAATCCTCAGGTTACCTACAGTCACACAAACCCCAAAGCCACTCCACCACCAAGTCCAGACATTCAGAGCTGCCTCTTGCCTGCCTGGCCACAAACCCTCAGGGTCAGACCCTCCAGGTCCCCACAGGCTCTGCAGTGACAGCCCCTGGAGTCAGACTTCACAGTAACTGCCTCCTTAGGGTCCCTGTAAACCTAGGCCAGGAAATGCCAGGCGAGACCTGATTCGCCTAAGCCACTGAACAATGGACTCTTCCTTGTTTGTTTTGAGAGATTTCAGTGGTGGCTCCTCCTTTGCTTGACACCGCAGCAGTTTTCAGAGGCACACCCAGCCGCAGAGCACATCCAGGGCTGGCGTGGGCTCAAGGGCAAGGTTTAAGTTCATTTTGCTGACTTCTTTCCCGTTTCTCCTCCAGAGAAAACAGAAAAGAAAGGTCTCTGCAGCCCAAGTAAAACAGCCACAACTAAAAATATTTGACTAAGCCAGACACAGAACAGCAAAAATTGTATAATTCCACCTATATAAGGTATCTAATTCGATGAGGCAAATTCACAGAAAGCAGGATCAGCGTAAGCAGGGGCAGGCAGCAGGGAGGAATGGGGAACGATTGTGTGGAGAGTGTGAAAGTTTTTGGTAGGGAATGACAAAAAAGCTCTGGAGATGGACAGTTGATGAGAGCTGCACGACAATGTGCTTGTATTTAATGCCCCTGAACTGTACACTTAGATGTGGTCAGAAATGTAAATTTTATGATATGTATATTTTGCCACAATAAAACAAAATAAACAGCAATGACTTCAATAAAATATTTGCTATGGTTCCCTGAACATGATGTCCATCCCCAGGGACAGCTCATAATCCATGCTGTGTGGCAGGTGTGGTCCCAGGAAGAAGGGTAAGAGGCCCCCTAGTCACCCTTCAGTCCTGGGTGACTGAATCCCACGTGCAGGAACCCAGCCAGAGCGCCGCTCAGGGTGCCGCTGGCACCGAGGGAGCTTGTGAAGCTCTGGGACATAAGGAGGAAGGCTCATCTATTCTTTCTTGAGAAGCTTTCTGAAGTCTCAAGGCAGCCTGTAAAATTCTTTTGACAGACACTGGAAAGTCCCGGGCAGACGTCCAGGCTTCTCTTAGGACGAGAGCTCCACGAAAGGAGAGTTTGGGATCACAGAGAGTCATCTGCGAGGGGGTAGAAGGAAAACGGAGTTTACTCAGCAAAGACAGGTTTCCTAAGGTCTTTTGTTGGACACGGAAAAATGAGACGACCGATTGGTGGCCGGACTGTCTGAATTTCAGACAGCAGCCACTAGGTGGCGCACACACCGTAATAAACACCCTGAGAAGAGGCAGTTTCATCAGCAAATTGAGTTTCAAGGTTCAGTTCAGAAGCAGGGTAGAGTTTACAAATATGCTACTCCTCAATGAAGCCGAAAAACAACCCCCACATCTCAACCCTTCTAGAGTCAACCTAACGATGGTAGGGCTTCGATCGTCTTGATGACAACAGGGAGGAGGGCATCGTATCTACCTGAGGATCGGCCACGGCCTTTTCCTGGAGGAGACAGAGGTAATGTGAGCCCATGGAGAGAGAGGTAACGTGAGCTCCCCAAGAAAGGGCCCTGTTCACAGGGGCCATTGTTTCTCCCAAGAGAGGGTTAGCGGTGGCACTTCCAGAACCCAGTGGTAGAAGCTGAAGAACATATTCAGTCTGCTCAGCTCTTGGAGTGGGTTTTTTCCCTCCCCTTTTCAAGCCTGTATGTTCTCAGCAAGTGCTCCAGTGAGCAGGAGACCAGGACACAGGCCATCAACCCGGAACGCAGAGCCCTGCGCCAGGAAGACGAAGAGGGGGCAGCGCCTCTCACCATCCAGGGTCATTCTTATTTACACAAACGATTAACAGGCACACATGCAAACCCAGCCAGGAACAGACCTGATAATGACCTAGATAATAAAGCAATCCAGTACTGCGGAGAATGGAGCAAGCAGCATATCACTCTTGAGCCCAAGTTAGTTTCACTTGTCTCTCCTCTGTCACACAGCTGTGTGGGGGCAGGTCTGTTCTGATTCAGTGCAAAGTGGCATCATTCAGTCAGTCAGTCAGAGGCACTGATGAAGGGCCCTCCAAGGGCTTGACTCAAGGCTGGGGTGAGATATGGAGGAAGGAGAAACTTCTGCCTCAGTGTCTAGGAAACTATAGTCTAGGGTTGTATTATCCATTACAGTAGCCACTAGCCACATGTGGCTATTTATATTAAAATGAAGAGTAAAGAAAATTGAAAATTCAACTCCTAAGCCATACATACAGCTAGTGGCCACTGTACTGGACAGCACCAAAACCATTTCCATCATTGCAGAAATTCCTGCTAAAGAGACCTGTGCTGTTAGTGCTAAAGAACCTGCTTGCCAACGCAGGAGACATAAGAGATGGGGGTTTGATCCCTGGGCTGGGAAGATCCCCTGAGGAGGAAATGGCAACCCACTCCAGTATTCCTGCCTGGAGAATCCCATGGACAGCCTGGCGGGCTGTTATCCATAGGGTCACAAAGAGTCGGACACGACTGAAGCAAGTGAGCACATGTGAACAATGAGAGACCACTTTCAGAGATGGCAATTAACCAAGAGCAAATTAATGGGAGGAAATGAAGGCTCAAACAAGTTGTGTCTTTCAGCCAGGAAATGGTCTTCTGATTCCTACTCCAGTGCTTAGAGGCATCCTGAGGATTGTCTTAACTCTAACACACTAAGTGTTTGTGTTTGGGAGGTGGTGGGTGCTGGGTAAGTTATTGGAATAGAATCTTAAGCAATTTAGAAGCATGTTCTCTTAACCTGTAGCCTCCAGATAGGTGATTCATTTCTGGTTTCACTTCATCCATGATATTCTTCCCCAGCTTCCACCTTAAAAAACTCTCTCACTGAGATTCACTCTGTGCCAGGGACTGGGCTGAATACTGTCACATATTTCATTTAATTCTCACAATTTTCTTTGAATTGGGTTAGTGGTACCTACCTAAGCATCATCCATCCATCCCTTGGCCTTCCCAGGAAAGAGATCCCATTCCCAGCTCTAGCTCCAGAAGTGGGCCTATTTGATCCAAGAGGAATCATTTGTCATTGATAAGCTGAGGAACTCAGTTCAGTTCAGTTCAGTTGCTCAGTCATGCCCAACTCTTTGGGAACCCACGAACAGCAGCATGCCAGGCCTCCCTGTCCATCACCAACTCATGGAGTTTACTGAAACTCATGTCCATTGAGTCGGTGATGCCATCCAACCATCTCATCCTCTGTTGTCCCCTTCTCCTCCTGAACTCAATCTTTCCCAGCATCAGGGTCTTTTCAAATGAGTCAGCTCTTTGCATCAGGTGGCCAAAGTATTGGAGTTTCAGCTTCAACATCAGTCCTTCCAATGAATACCCAGGACTGATCTCCTTTAGGATGGACTGGTTGGATCTCCTTGCAGTCCAAGGGACTCTCAAGAGTCTTCTCCAACACCACAGTTCAAAAGCATCAATTCTTCAGTGCTCAGCTTTCTTCACAGTCCAACTCTTACATCCATACATGAATACTGGAAAAACCATAGCCTTGACTAGATGGACCTTTGTTGACAAAGTAATGTCTCTGCTTTTCAATATGCTATCTAGGTTGGTCATAACTTTCCTTCCAAGGAGTAAGTGTCTTTTAGTTTCATGGCTGCAGTCACCATCTGCAGTGATTTTAGAGCCCCCCAAAATAAAGTCAGCCACTGTTTTCACTGTTTCCCCATCTATTTCCCATGAAGTGATGGGACCGGATGCCATGATCTTTGTTTTCTGAATGTTGAGCTTTAAGCCAACGTTTTCACTCTCCTCTTTCACTTTCATCAAGAGGTTCTTTAGTTCCTCTTCACTTTCTGCCATAAGGGTGGTGTCATCTGGATATCTGAGGTTATTGATATTTCTCCCAGCAATCTTGATTCTGGCTTGTGCTTCTTCCAGCCCAGCGTTTCTCATGATATACTCTGCATATAAGTTAAATAAGCAGGGTGACAATATACAGCCTTGACGTATCCTTTTCCCATTTCGAACCAATCTGTTGTTCCATGTCCAGTTCTAACTGTTTCTTCCTGACCTGCATACAGGTTTCTTAAGAAGCAGATCAGGTGGTCTGGTATTCCCATCTCTTGAAGAATTTTCCACAGTTTATTGTGATCCACACAGTCAAAGGCTTTGGTGTACTCAATAAAGCAGAAATAGATGTTTTTCTGGAACTCTCTTGCTTCTTTGATGATCCAGCAGATGTTTGCAATTTGATCTCTGGTTCCTCTGCCTTTTCGAAAACCAGCTTGAACATCAGGAAGTTCACAATTCACATATTGCTGAAACCTGGCTTGAAGAATTTTGAGCATTACTTAGCTAGTGTGTGAGATGAGTGCAATTGTGCAGTAGTTTGAGCATTCTTTGGCATTGCCTTTCTTTGGGATTGGAATGAAAACTGACCTTTTCCAGTCCTGTGGCCACTGCTGAGTTTTCCAAATTTGCTGACATATTGAGTTCAGCACTTTCACAGCACCATCTTTTAGGATTTGAAATAGCTCAACTGGAATTCCATCACCTCCACTAGCTTTTTGTGTAGTAATGCTTCCTAAGGCCCACTTGACTTCACATTCCAGGATATTTGGCTCGAGGTGAGTGATCACACCATCGTGATTATCTCAGCTCTTAGCCAGTCAGGGTATGGCATCCTTGTTGCCATAGCAATTAGTTAAGAAATGGCATGTGTCTTCTTTGGGCCAATAGGAAACAAGAGGAAGTTAGTTCAGTGCTTCTGGGAAAGAAATCTGCTTTCTCCTAGGGAGAGCGACTGGAGGAGAGAGTCTCTTTCTCCTGAACTTGTGTATGCATAAAAGGCCTGGAACTGCTGCAGCCCTTTCTCTACTGCTGACATGTGCTAGGGCAGGGAGCCCAGATACAGAGAAAGAGGGAAGGCCCAGACTGAGCTGCTGCTGGTCCTCTGGTCCTCTGCAGTGTCAGCCACTGAGCCCCTCCATTGTTTGAACACTGAGTTAGACTTTCTGTGACTTGTAGCCCAAGAACCTCAGTTGATAACCCCATTCTGCAGATAAGGAAACTCAGGCTAAAAGAACTTCAATAACTTGCCCAGTCTGCTACCTAGTAAAAGGGGGAAACAGGACAGAAACATAGATGTTCTTGATGCCAAAACACATGCTTTCTTGTTTCTGTCATACTGCTTTTTCCCTTCATGAACTGTATCTGTATTTCAAAGGATCTTGTGGAGAAACTGACAAGATAACCAAGAAATGACACCTTTAGGGACATAAGAAAAGTATTTTACCTTGGATATTACCTGAGCTTATTCTGATTGCCTGGGTTTTGTAGGCACATGAAAGCCAAATGTGGACTTTAAAAACTCACTGGCAGCTACACTTTGTGGTCTTTTCTATATATTTATCTTTCTGAGTGCCCTTAGAAAACACTTTGTGATCTTGGTTTGTTTTTTCTTCCCTAGAATGGGTGGGAAGCTTCTAAAGAGAACTGCTGAAGTTTATGCCTTTCACAGCCACTGAATTAAATAAATACTTTGGCTCCTCCCAAAGACACAGCAAACTGAGCTCTGTGGCAGCCAGGCCTCACTTTACCCTTTACTTTTTATTTATTAAGCGAGTACATACAGGGAGCTTCCTGGTGAGCCCTTGGAGCTTGACTTAGCACCCTTCAATGTTGGAAAGCTATAGTCGTAGACCTAGAGACTGGTTTCAATATTTCTGGGTTCATTCAACACTCTGGGGAGAGGGAGCAATAATTTCCTTCTCTGTCTCTTTGCCACTCTTATGCGTCTCTTGGCTCTCTCCTCCAATGTTGCACTTGACCTTACCATTTAATGAAGGTCATCCTCGCTGCAAATATCACATTAAACATATTGGGAACTGATCAACTGAGAGATTTCCGAGCAGAAAGGTCACAGCTAAAGGCATCATTTTCTCTGCTCCCCTTGGCAATAGCACTGGAGGAGGGGCCTTGGTGAAGGCAGAAGGTATCATAAAGATGCCTTGTAATGTGGGATTAGCAGTCGAGGCTGTTGCACTAAACAGGGGCTCTAACCTAAACCGTGCTGCCATGGAGAATTTTTGTCTGTCCTTTGGCAGAAGGGGCAGTTCACATCAAAAGCCGACGACCTGAAAAAATTGCTTCTTTTGATGATTGGGCCTAGTGACCAAGTTATTAGACATCTAAAGTTGCAAGTTTTCCCTACTCTCCTTGAGTTTTCCATCCCAGAAACACTTCCTGATTATGAAAGAACCATGTGGGCTGGACTTTTCTCCAAATAAAAGATGAGGGGCTACCAACTACGTCCTAAGTGCATAACAAGTCACTGGGTGGTTCTGAACAGGATGAATTGTCCCCAAAGATGTGAGGTATTCTTGGCCTTCCTGCTTCCCCTCTTGGCACTTCCTTGCTCTCTAGCTTCATGCATCTGGTCCCATTCTTATTCTCAGCCAGGTCCCTACTTTCAACATCAGCCTTGCCCTGCAGGTGGAACCCAGCACATGGGCCAAATGGGGATAAACTTCATTCCAAAGGTCTACAAAGAGGGGCTGGCTTGATCCCCAGCAGGTGTGAGGTAGCCAGCACCTGCCGCGCAGCAGCAGGGCACCTGGCCCCACAGAGATGGGGCACGAGCAAGGTCCCTTGAATGTGTTCAGGTTGAACTGGGGTGCTTGGATGGAGTGAGAGCGGTGGTAGACAGGGCAGAGGAAGTGAGGGGAGTGTGCGAGCATAGGCACTGGAGTCAGACAGGCCTGGGTTTAAACCTGCCTCATCCACTCACTACATGTGGGGTTTGATCAAGTTACTGAACTTCTCAGAGGTTTAGTTTTCTCATCCTTTACAAAGTAATTGTTTAGGATGATTTGAAAGAATGCAAGTATCCATAGAGACAAAGCAGATTAGGGGGTTGCCAGGGGCTGGGAAGGGGAATGGGGGGTGAGTGCTAAAGGTCATGGGGTGATGCACACAGCAATTCTTTTTGGGGGGATGAAAATATTCTGAAGTTAGATTGTGGTGAAGGCTATACAACTGTATAAATATAAAACTCACTGAATTATATACTTTAAAGTGTTTAAATTTATGGTATGTGGATTATATCTCAATTTTTTTTTAATGGGAAAAAAGGAAAACATAGAAAACAGCACAGCATTCTGTCCAGAATCCCACTGTCATTAATGGTAGTTACAGTTATATTCTTATTCCAATTACAGTAGTAACAGACAGAATCGGCTCACTCTTAATGCATTAAGTCCTAGTGCCAGGAATACAAAAAAAGAGCAGGCAGTTTCCTAGAAAGTCCATTTAATTTGAAGACTTAGGGGGGAAAGTTATAATGTAGCCTGTAAATAATTAACATATTTTTATATTAAACAAATAAATATAGAATGTAAAATTTGGAAGATGCAGAAAGACCTATAACTTTAAATACCTTCCTAGCTTGAGAAGAACCCTGCTGCTGCTGCTGCTGCTGCTAAGTTGCTTCAGTCGTATCCGACTCTGTGTGACCCCAGAGACGGCAGCCTACCAGGCTCCCCCATCCCTGGGATTCTCCAGGCAAGAACACTGGAGTGGGTTGCCATTTCCTTCTCCAATGCAGGAAAGTAAAAAGTGAAAGTGAAGTTGCTCAGTCACGACCCCATGGACTGCAGCCCACCAGGCTCCTTCATCCATGGGATTTTCCAGGCAAGAGTGCTAGAGTGGGGTGCCATCGCCTTCTCCGGAGAAGAACCCTAGTGTCTGTATTTACCCTTGTCCGCCATAAAGCTTACTTCTTTGAACAATTTTGGGTGGAGTTTGCACGGTCAGACCTTTCCGGGGTGAGGGGTCGGGGGGAGTTTGCATTAACTGCTGAGAATCTGAGGCTCTGGGGAAACTTGACCAGCAGTCTCAATGGGGACTTCTCAGACCATGCGCTCTAGGGAGGTTGGTCTGCCCTCTGAAGCTGCTACAACCTTCTTCTTCCTCACCTCAGGACTCTGAAGATTGAACAGAGGACCTGAAGGGAGAAACTGACAAACCCATGGGCCTCTAAGCTTTGGGCAACACCAACTCAGGGATGTTTGGGAGAACAAGGACCACACCAAGGATTGGGTTCCTCCACCCCAACCACCACACATAAGAGGCAAGCAGGGTACAAGATGGCATCTGCTGGCCACAGAGGCCTCCAGGCTTGTGCATCTTCCTGTGAGCGACCAGTACATTGGATTGTTGTGTTTTTCATTTTTGCTCCACAGATACCCTAAGTGCTCACCCCAGCCCCTAGTAAGAGATCCCACCCTGCAAGTACACCCCCAGTAGCCTCACAGTCTCCCACTCTAAAGCAACTCTGATGTGAGTGGGGGCAAGAATCTGAAAGAGGAATGGCACTGACTACAATGAAGAGACTCCAACAAAAATGACGTCTTAAGTAATGGTAAAAAAAAATAATAAATAAAGTGAATAAATAATGAGGAGCAGATTTTGAGTCTGGTTCCAAACCATGATAACCATGCACCATTTCAACCTAAGAAGAACTCAGTGATTCTGGGATTGAGACTGAGCCATATCAGCCTTCCGGAAAGGATTACTAAAAGGCAACTGTGATTACTGGCGGGGATTTGGGGGGAGTCCCGTCTGTTCCCTCAGCACTGAGTGATCTTTTGAGATACTGTCTGGCTTTGTGGTTCTGCTCGTCAGCTGGAAACTCATTTTGCCCGCATTCACTGGAGACCAGAATTTAGAATAAGGCCTCATTGGACTTCATCCTAGGGGTTTCAGTCCCCGCAGTTCTAAATTTCCTGAGATAAGACTGTGGCACTGTTCCAGAACATGGACCCAAGGTTGGAGCTCCAACCTGGGCTCATAGCTTAATACTCTGTGGTGTATGTGTATGTGTGTGTACATGTGGTTGAGTGTGTGTGTGGGGGGAGGTGGGTGTGAAGAGGGTGGTTGTGGTGGGGCATGTGTGTTTGTGGTGGGGTGAGTGTGTTTGTGGTGGGGCGAGTGTGTTTGTGGTGGGCTGAGTGTGTGGTAGGGGGAGTGTGTTCGTGGTGGGGCAAGTGTGTTTGTGGTGAGGTGTGAGAAAGAAGAGGAAACGCTCAGCTGGCTGCAGGTTACACTGTCACTGTATAAGCTGTATTGAGACTGGGAGCTTCTTCTTTAAGCTTTTATCTGGGACTGGGCCTCAGAATTGCTACTTTCCATTTTCCTCTCCACTCCTTTTGCTCCTTGTTAAATGCCAGTTCAGGTGTCTGCCTGCCTCAGAGGACCAGGCCTTATGCAGACTAGCAGTCCCGGTCACAAGCGATTAGGGACTGTGCAACTCTTCAGGCCAGGACATAGCTTTTCCTTTGAGTTCCGTTCCTGAGCTCTAGATTCCTTGTTCACTTGGCCAAGTCCACCTGTTTCCATCCCAGGTCCCTCTTGTCCTGATTTCCAAGATGTTCTTATTCTCTTACACCTACTCTTCAGCACCCATTGGTCAGGCAGTTTTCTTACTACCCGCCTCACAGCCACACAAGGGAGTGGCTGCCCGGCTCTGTGGACCCCCTCAGCTTTGCCTCCGGCTTCCTCTGCTCCATCCACAAGCCTTTGCTCTTTGTTTCTGGCAGAACCATTCAGCGTCTCCCGTTCACCCACTTGCTGCTCAGGAGCGCTGACTCTTCACAAGGTATCAGTAGATCCCCCTCCCTAAGGTCTGCAGGGGAAGGACCTCGTGGGCAGACACAGGGGAAGAGAGGACAGGTGGCCTTTCCTTCACCTCAGAGCATGCTGATGAATTACACAGGACAGTGCCAGCTACAGCCATACGAGGCAGGTGCTGTTCAGTGCCTCCCAAGCCTGGCACAGAGAAGGCCCCCTGCAGGTGGGCACCTGGCTGAAGGCAGAGGCGGGAGGGAGCCATGGGCGTCTCGGATCATGACAGCTGCCTTGGATGGGACCTGAAGCTGGCTTTGGAGCTGGGTTCTGGCGTCTCTTTCCTGAGACTGGAACTGGAGACTGAGGAAGCAGGAGCTTGAGTTGGCCCAGCCCTTCAGGTGTCCATGGCTAGTATCTGGTGCTGCCTCTCTGCCTCACCAGTCACGCTGGGCTAGAGCACTCTGATGGTGGTTTTATGTCACACAGTCCAATGTACATGACATTAATCACAAAAACCTTGACCCTGAGTGTCCAGACTACAACTCTAACCATCCTGTGAGGCCGACAGTGCCTGCACCACCATTTCCCTCGGATCTGATGCATTCCTGAACCTTGACCTGGCGACACAGGAGACCCACCCGGTGCCCTGTCCTCATACCCGACCTATGGAGAACTCTGGAGGCAGAACGCTCGTGCTCTATTGCCAGCTCCTCCCTGTACTTGCCGTGTGCTCTCAGACAGCTTATCACCTCTCTGTGCCCCAGTTGTCTACCAAGTGGGATATATTTAATGCTGGGATAGTGACAACGTTGTAATGGGGATTAGTGAGTGAATAACACGACGTGTTGCGAATGGGACTTAGAACGTGCCAGCTGTTACTGTTGACCGTGGAAGTGGCATCATGGCCACACACGCCCCAGCCCAGCTGCAGAGAAAGCCCACCACGCGCGACCTTCTAGGCTGGGATTCCTGCTGCTCGCTGGGAGCCAGCTAACCGATGGTGAAATGTGATCCTTGCCATGAACAAACACAGGACTTGCTTCCTGCTGAACTGTGGGCAGTTCCCCAAAGAACTGTGTCTTTCCCCAGAGACATCCACCCTGGCCCTGGCCCTCTTGAGACTGAGAGTGGCATCCCTTTTGGAGGGCAGAACCCCTCTGGCTCGGGGTGGCTGTTCCTTACCCAGCCTACCACTGAGGTCCTGGCTGGAGATGGGGAACCAAGCACCAATTGCTGGGTGTATGTAGACTGTCTCCCACAGCCTGGCCATGGGTGGCCCCTGATGGACACCAGGTGGTAAGGTCCAAGTGGCAGATCAGCCTGGCACTGGGAAGGAACCCACTAGCCTGGCCTGGGGGGCAGAGAGGACAACTCCCAAGGATGAGTGGGGTCCCATCCCTCACTCTAAGAAACCAGGGGCTTGGCAGAGGAGTCCAAGCACTGCCTCCAGCGCACAGCTCATGGGACACTGTTTGGCAGCGTGGGGCGTACCTGAGAAAGTGAGACTGCGTGGCTGAGAGGTTTCTCTGCAGGCTGGCTCCCCTGAACAGCCCCTGGACTGTCAGCAGGAAGCTGCTAGGGGACCCCAGTCCTCAGAGGAGGGCTTAGGATTCACTTGGTGTAAGCCCAGCTTCCAGAAATGAAGCTCACCCTAGGGCAGGCAGGCCGGACCTGTAGGACTGCCCAGCAAAGCTATCCTCGGCAGCTCTCATGGAAGAGGAGCCAGTGAGGGCCGAGGGCTGCCCTTTAAACCATAAGGAATTGCACACCTCACGCTCTGTTGCTGGGGCCAATGGACAAGGAGGATTAATAGTACCTGTGTTAATAGTACCTGTGTATAACGAGATGTAAAATTAGAGATGAGGAGTCCGTGTAAATGATTATTTGCTGTTACTGTTTTAAAACTGGTCAACACTGTATCTAAATCCTCTGTGGTTTGTCTGTATGATGTCACTTTACACAGAATTAAAATAAAAAAAAACAAAAAAACACCTGGAGGTGCCATGTTACTCCATCAGTCAAATCACAGAGGCCTGCGTGGTTAGCCTGGCCTCTGTGAGCTGGACACTCATTGGTTTCTAAGGTTGGAGAACATCTGTTGCCCTCGTTTGACCTGTCTCCTTTAGACATGCCACAGAGAAGATTTGTAATAGTTATTTGCAAAAGCAGGTGGGGCGCTTTGAAGAGAAGCCTCCTATCAACAGAAAACACAGGCAGCAGGGTCCTCTGCCCTGAGGCTAAGACGATCCCCGGCTGTCAGGCTCTGCTGTGTCAGCAAGGCTCTGCCTTTCCCAGGGCAGCACCCTTCGAGGTCATGCAGAGGAGAATACAAAGCCCAGCACTGTGGTCAGAAGACCTGAAATGAGCCCCAGTCCGGCCGTGTGACCTTGGTCAAGTCACTCAGTTTTCTTCCCCTGAGCCTTATTCTATTCTCTGTGAGATGTAGGGAAGCAGAACTACTTTGCTTAAAAAATGTATTGACTCATGTTGGTGGAAAAAACCCGTAGAAAGGTCCAACTTCAGGCATGGCTTCAGGGAGGGCCCTACGGATGTTACTAGGTTTTGCCCCCTGGTCTTGATTCCCCTGTATTGGCCCTGGTTCTGGATCCACGTGGCAGCTCTGGGCTCAGCCTCACACCATGACAACACACGGGGCAGCAAAGGAGAGTGTGCACCCACAGCTTTCCGTCCTGGCAAAGTCCAGGGATTCCCTCCGCCTTAATCTGGTTAAGTCATGTGCCCACCCTGAACCAAGTAGTGTGGCCAGGACACTGAATGCACAGATTGACATCACTCGCTCACTGAGTGTTTGGAAAAAAAAAAAAGTGAGTATTAGTAGCTCAGTCATGTCTGACTCTTTGTGACCCCTGTAGCCCTGCAGGCTCCTCTGTCCATGGAATTCTCCAGGCAAGAATACTGGAGTATGTAGTCATTCCCTTCTCCAGGGGATCTTCCCCACCCAGGGGTTGAACCCAGGTGTCCTGCATTGTAGACAGATTTTTTTTTTTTTTTTTTACAGTCTGAGCCACCAAAGAAGCCCCATCTAGTGTTTATTGATCACCAACTACACGCCAGGCACTACTGCATATGTGGGGCATATACAATACTGGGGGCACAGTGGGGACAAGACAGATCACATCCCTGCCTTGTTGGGGCTAACTTACAGTAGGAAAGAAAACAAATACATTGTGTAAGATGAATCAAAATTAAGAAATGACAAGAGTTAATGGAAAAAACCCACCAACCAATGCAGATTAAGAACGTAGAGAGTGATATTGGATGACAGTGGAGTGTGATTTTAGATGAGATGCTCAGGGAAGGAGGTAGCATTTGAGAAGCAGCCTGAATGAAAGGAGAACAGAGGCCGTGTGAAGACCTGGGCAGAAGGTACAAGTGCAGAGGCTGTGAGGCAGAACAAGCCAGGCTTATTAAGGAAGAGCCATGGAGCCCAGTGTGGTCTAAGCTGTGTGGGCCGAGCAGACGAGAGAAGGTAGAGAAGTGACCATAAGATGCTGGCCCTGAAGGCCAAGGGAAGGAGATGGAATTTTATTCTGATCATGGTGGTGAGATGGGAGGCTTTTCAAAAGGAAAGAGACAGGAGTTATGTTTGATCAAGATTTCTATGTACAAATGGTCAACACACACATGAAAAGTTGCTCAAGATCACTAACCGTCAGTGAAATGCAGATCAAATCCACAAGGAGCTATCACCTCACCCCTGTTAGGATGGCTTTTGTCAAAGGTAAGAGATAACAAATGTTGGTGAGGATGTGGAGAAAAATGAACCCTTCTATGCTATTGGTAGAATGTAAATTGGTGCAGTCATTACAGAAAATAGTTCCTCAAAAAATTTAAAAACTGAATTTACATGATCCAGCAATTTCATTCCTGGGTATATATCCAAAGGCATTGAAATCAGTGTCTAGAAGGGATATATGCCCTCCCTTGTTTATTGTAGCATTATTTCCAATAGCTGATATTTGGAAATGACCTTAGTCCATCAATGGATGAGTCAATAAAGAAAATGTGGTACATATATACAAGGAAATATTATTCAACCAAGAAAAAGAAGGAAATCCTGACATTTGTGACAATATATGTAGACTTTGAGTGCTTTATGCTAAGTGAACTAAGTCGGACAAAGACAAAACCTGAATGATCTCACTTATATTTTGAATCTAAGAAAGCTGAACTCATAAAACTAGTAGAATGGTGGTTACCAGGTGCTGGGGGTTGAGAAACTGAAGAGCCATTTTTTAAGGGTAGACAGTTATAACTAGTAGATAAATAAGTTATGGAGATTGAATATACAACCTGGTGATTATGGTCAACAATACTGTATTATAAACTTCAAAGTGACTTATAGACTAAATCTTAATGATTCTGAACACAAAATAGAAATGATAAATATGCAACAGGACAAAGTGTTAGTAAGGTTACGGTAGTAAAGTACAGTATTCCAATGTATCAAGCAAACATGGAAGCCTTAAAGGTATACAATGTCATATGTCAATTATATCTGAGTTTTTAAGTTTTTTTTAAAAATGAAAGACATACACAACAGGTGACAGCAACAACCACAGATTCCATTGCTCTCGTGTGGAAAGGGCAGGGTGAGGGGGAAGCCGGCTCAGGCGACGGCAGCTGCCACAGGAGGCAGAACTGGGGAGAAGTGGCTGGACTCAGGACACATCTTAAGTTAGAGGTCCATCCCTGGGAGAGCCTCACAACCTTCCCAAATGGAGATTAGGGGTTGTTGTCAGAAGAGGTGGTGATAGATGCTGGTGGACAAAGATCAATAACTTTCCATTACTTCCACCATTTGCAGTTTCATGCAGTTTTTCCTCTAGAGATATATTTTCACCACCGTCAGCTTTTTCTGGGTTGGGGACTGTATCTCCAATCTCATTTCCTACCTCTAAGACCTAGAATCACTGCAAGGGATTTTAGAAATGGTATGGTCCAACCCCAGTCTGTTCACAGATGAGAGTCCCAAGTCTTTGAAAAATTCTGGGATTGTACAAAGCCCCCCCAAGCCAATCAGGGCTGGAACTGGGCCACAGCTCTGATTTCCAATGCTGGCTTTATTCATAGAGCAAAGGCTCAATTTGGGATGCTGCCAAAGACTTGTGGAGTGATGGGAGAGGGTTTAACCTTCCAACAGTCTCCATTAGCATCCCCCAAATAACCAGCAAGCTCAATAAACAAGGACCCTACCACTGACCACAAAGCTACCCCCAAGGATCCCATACAGGAATCCTGGAGCCACTCCTATGCTCAGTCACCAGCTCCTCATCAGCAACTCGAATGAGAGTCAAGAGTCCAGACCATAAAAGGCAGGCACACAGATGGGAAACACCAGGGTAGTGCCTTATGTTCTTTTTTAGAGGAAACTATATTTGAAGTACAGGCTTGATAGTCCTGCTGGGAAAGCTGCCAGTGGACAGGTCATTGCTTCAGAGCCGAGGGACACATATTAGCCTCTGAGCAGAGCTGCAGTTCTGCAGTCTATAAAGCAAGAGGCACGGGCTGCTCTGCAGGACAAAACAACTCGGGTGGGAGGACTGTGTGAAATTCTCTCCCGGATGCTCAGTGTGCTGGCTGGTCTCTCTGCGGGAGAGGGAGCCAGGGGCCAAACTGCTTTGCACTTATGACCCAGCAGGGAAGACTGATATAGGCTTGTAGAAGGCAGGGCCAGAGTGGCTGCATCCCATCTGGGCTGTATCCTGAGTGACCGGAGAGCGCTGCATGTCACGAGGGTGGAGATGGGTTGAGCAATCTGTGGCTCTCACCAAAGCAGTGCAGTGGAGCTCCCCCCGGCCCCCCTCCCCTCACCTCAGTCTGTGGTTTTAATTTTCTTCTAAGAAAAATAATCCAGCTTCTCTTTAATCAGTAACCAGGATGGTCGGGAGAAGCTGTCACAGAGCCAATGGGAGCGGTTCCTGTGTTTAATCATGACAATGGCCCAGCTGTCTTCTCTGAGGAGGGCAGGGAAGTGGCTCCTTGGATGGCTTTCCATCCTCGCCCAGTGCCCACCCTCATTTCAGTGGGGAGCCAGCTGGCTGTCTGAGGGGATGGACAAGGGGCATAAATACTCGTCCGTGAGCTCCCTGGGAGAGCATGGCTGTCTGAGGGGATGGACAAGGGGCATAAATACTCATCCGTGAGCTCCCTGCGGAGAGGGCAATGGCAACCCACTCCAGTATTCTTGCCTGGAAAATCCCATGGACGGAGGAGCCTGGTGGGCTGCAGTCCATGGGGTCGCACAGAGTTGGACATGACTGACGTGATTTAGCAGCAGCAGTGAGCTCCCTGGGAGAGCAGGGAGTTTTGACTGAACATCTCCCCAGATGATACAGGCGAGAAGAGCAGTGTCTCTGGCAGAGGCAGAGGAGTGGGAGGGAGGGAGTGCCTGGCCACAGGACCCTACTGCCTTCCTGGACTGATCAAGGCCGTCCTTTCTCACGGGCCAGCTGGTGCCAGCCAGCAAACCCAAACGAGTATTGCAGTGGGGCAGGGGAGCGCATGGTGGGGATGTGGCGAGGGGGAGGGTGAGGAGAGGCTGCTGTGGTGCAATTTCAGGGAGATGGAGCGAGTGAGGGGCACTGGGCTCCTGACTTCCTATTCTGACTTCAGCAAAGAAGGGATGGGGTCCCCAACACACACAGCCATTTTCTGCTTCTGACATTAAACAGGGAGTCCCCCTGCAGGGTGGCACAGTCAGTAGGCTTCAGGATAATGCTGAGAGCACTCTCACCAACAAGGAGAGACATTGAGTGCTCAAGCTTTAGCCGATGCTTCCTCTGCAGGTGGTGCCAGAAAGGGGTGCAGTCCTGCTCGAACCTTCCTTCCCTGTCATTCTGCCCCAACAGCCCAGCCAGTGTTGACGCGGCTCCTGGGCTTCTCCAGGCATCTCAGCCCTCACCCCAGCGCCGTGTGGAGACCAAGGACATCCTCCAGCACTTCTTGTGTATGTCCCTATGATTTAATTTACAATTTTCCTCTCTTCTTCTCTCGGTGGCAAACATGTCCAGGTGAAGAGCTGGCTTACATCCCCTCCACAAGCCGCCGCCTCCTTTCCCCTGCACCAGGGTACGTTCTGTGAAGCAGTACAGCTCTGGCTCCCCAGCCCCATGTGCTCTAGAAGCAGCTGCCCCTCTTTCCTCTCTGCACACACACAGGGAGCAGACATATTTTTCTAACCATTCTGTATTCAGCATTCTCCTTCCCTCAAAACTTCAGCTCCCAGAATATGCGTGTTGGCCAAAATTTGCCCACCTTAAAATGAATCATCTCTAATATCTCTACTTGCATCATGTTTCATGTTTCCTTCTGAAACCCCATGGGCACCCTAGTGAAGTCTCACCGTAAAAAGGTGTTAAGTTCACTGAAGGCTTTTTGGAGTGCAGACCGAAGTGTCTAGAGCTAACAGTACCCCAGACCTGGAGCACAAAGGCCCTTTCTCCTGAAGGAGGGCAGCTACTATCATTTTAGCCTCATATACACAACATAAAAAATGCTGGCTGTCCTTCTCTGGTAACCACTCACATCAGAGGTACCTCCGTGGCCTTCCCTTTGCAGATCACTTTAATTACAGGCACCGATGCCTACAGGGGGTACGGTGCAAACTGGGAACCTTGGATTTCAGTAAAGTCCAAATTGCTTTGAAATCCAAATACAGTCAACCCTCAATTATCCACGCCAAGGAAAGGGAGCGTGGATAATCCCGAACAGCAGATGATTAAAAAATCATTTCTTTTGGCTTTGGGGAAGTGCCATATGCTATTTGCAACAGAGAAGCAAAATTTCCTCTCTAGTTGTGTTTTGCTCAGATTAATATTGCATTGTGCTTGCATTTCTCCTCACATGCCAGCTGACAGCAGAGGCGGCGAGACACAGGAGTCTGTGCGGAAGCGAGGTGAGTGGCAGGGGAAGCCAGTGCCCAGGGAAGAAGGGTAAGGCCCAGGTACTGATGAAAAATCAAAGGCTCTGGGTCTCCTCTCGCAACTTGAAAAGATATTAGAATGGAGGAGGATAAGAAGGAAAAAGAAGAAAAGGAAATGAATTTAAAAACTCTATGGACAGACCGGATTACAAGAGAGCAGAGCCTCCTGGGGCATCGCCTTACTCCCATCAAGCTTTCCCAGTGCACTATATGATCCTGTGACAGGAACCATCTCCTTAGAACACCTGGTCTGCTCTCTGTCTACAGATCACAGTCAGTGCTCTCTGCCTCCTTGCCTTTGTTTCTGTTGTACCACCTGCCTGAAACACCCTTTTCCTCTTGTGTCCTATCCACATTTCAGCCCCCTTTCAAGACCTAGCCAATTTCCCACCTTTACTTTTCCAATCATATCCATCAGAAGCAGTGTCCTTCCTTCTTTCTTCCACCCCACTTCTGAATGCCCATGACACAGTCTTCTCTCTCTCAGCATACATGGGGTATAAGCTCTGTGAGGACAGGGAGAAATGCTGTGATAGATTTCTGATGGGCATGGTATTCCCTTTAACACCTGGCAGTGTTTGGTACGGAGAAGGCAATGGCACCCCACTCCAGTACCCTTGCCTGGAAAATCCCATGGATGGAGGAGCCTGGTGGGCTGCAGTCCATGGGGTCGATAAGAGTCGGACACAACTGAGCGACTTCACTTTCACTTTTCACTTTCACGCATTAGAGAAGGAAATGGCAACCCACTCCAGTGTTCTTGCCTGGAGGATCCCAGGGGCGGGAGAGCCTGGTGGGCTGCTGTCTATGGGGTCACACAGAGTCGGACACGACTGAAGTGACTTAGCAGTAGCAGTGTTTGGTACATGACAGGCTCCCCTACCTAGAGATGGACAGACTAAACCCTGGAGAAGGTGTGAAGACACTAAACCCATGGTTTCAAACTTGAGCTGAGTTAGGCTTTCCTGTGGGACCTGGTTTCTTAGGGTCTGTTCCCAAAGATGATGCTTCAGTAGGCTGGGGGAACTTGGAGTCAGGCATTTGCTACAAGTGCTCAGGTGATTTCAACCACTGAAAAGTCAGTTATGAAACACCCAAATCAGGGACTTCCCCAGTGGTCCAGTGGCTAAGACTCCCTACTTCCAATGCAGGGGCCTAGGTTCAATCCCTGGCTAGAGATCCCACATGACACAATGAAAGCTCTCACATGCTGCAACAAATATTGAAGATCCCACATGCCATAACTAAGACCTAATGCAACCAAATAATAAATAAATACTAAAAGAAAAGAAAACACACAAGTCACCAATGCTCACACACTCAACAACTTTCATCCTGTGTACCATTCACTTAGGTGAAACCTAAAGTGAGAGTTGGACTGTGAAGAAAGCTAAGCGCCAAAGAATTGATGCTTTTGAACTGTGGTGTTGGAGAAGACTCTTGAGAGTCCCTTGGACTGCAAGGAGATCCAACCAGTCCATTCTGAAGGAGATCAGCCCTGGGTGTTCATTGGAAGGACTGATGCTAAAGCTGAAACTCCAATCCTTTGGCCACCTCATGCGAAGAGCTGACTCATTGGAAAAGACTCTGATGCTGGGAGGGATTGGGGGCAGGAGGAGAAGGGGATGACAGAGGATGAGATGGCTGGATGGCATCACCGACTCGATGCACATGAGTTTGGGTGAACTGGAGCTGGTGATGGACAGGGAGGCCTGGCATGCTGCGATTCACGGGGTTGCAAAGAGTTGGACATGACTGAACAACTGAAATGGAACTGGAACTGGAAAGGTTAAAAAACAAAGACGCTGAGAAATGCACTAGGGTTATTACTGTTATCTCTCATACTTCTTAAGGCTGACTTCAGCATTTTCTTAAGTGAAAATAACTGCAAAGAGTAGAGGTTAAAATAGCACAGAGATTTACAACAGATTCTCTATATTTCCGTGAGCAGCACATTTTTGCATCTTTGACGTCAGAGTACAGCTTACAGTCCGCTTTGGTGTCCAGCACTGCCTGTCCACACACTAACTTGGTCCTCGCTTTTCACTCCACCATCATGCCAATGAATTATGTGCGTTGCTGGCACTACACTACACTACACATGTTGAGTTTCACTGCCATTCAAATAATTTCAAGGAGATTATACTATCATTTGGTGTTGAAATGAGAAATTGTTATATACACAGAAGGCCATGAAAACAGAGCAGCAGGGCATGCATTTGACATTAGCGAAACAAGTATTTACTGGAGGAACAATCACACTTCCTCATTTTCTTGCAAAGAAGCAACCCATTGAAACAATTGCTTTATAGTTTCACTTCTCAAATCAACTGGTACCAATTGTGCTGGCCTCAACTTGGACCACGAGAAAACTGCAGGATCTCAGGCCTATCTCAGACCTACTTCACACTGGCTTTTGCAGGTGATCCCAATAGCAACCATGATTGTGACTTGTATGAATATGAAAGTTTGAGAAGCAGAGCATTATAGGACTTAAGGAAGATATCCATAGGTAGATAAAGCTGAGTTATGTTTAGTTACTGAGATACGCACAGAAAGATTACCTATCACATGCTAGGCACGAAAGCTTGCAAAGAGATGTCAGTGACTTAGAAGAAGATATGGGATGTTATGAGAGACCATATCATCAGTTCACTTGAAAGCCCAGAGGACACAGATGTTTGGGAAAATACACACATCAGTGACTAAAATGTGATTCAGAAGAGTTAGGTGAACACAAACAAGATTTGCAAAACATGTTAACCAACTTTTCCACTGTTCTCCCTAGACAAGCCTAAGAGTAACACATGGTAACAATACATGTTTAACCTTAAGGGGCTCTTTCAAAAAAGAAAAAAATTATATGAGCAAAGAAAGCATTTTGTCACAGTTTAATAAGGAACACTTTTCCTTCATAATACATAACATGGTGTATCCTACAACCAAAGACATCTCAGATTTCATGAAATATAACTGAAAACCCCACACACTTTACCAAATTGCTTTCTCTCAGAGTTTAAATTTCAGCAATCATTGCTTCACTCTGATGCTTCCTAACATAGATACTTTTTTGCACAGAAAATAAAGTTTTGAGTTTGTTAATTCTGCTTTTTAAGTTTTACACTTTTTAGGTCCTCCAACTCTACGGTTTTAATCTCCTACTAAGAAAAACAGGTCGTCAGCTCTAGCCACCATACTTTAGAATTTAGAAAGTTAAATAAGAATGGAGAGAATATCAGGTGAGAGAGGGAAATGAGGCAGAAAGACATGGGTCCAGACTGCCTCTAACAACTATCGGATCTCCTTTTCCTACTTTAAACACCCACCAACATAAAACATTTAAAAAACCTATTAGCTGCTTTCACAATTATTGTCTTTAATACATAGAAACCTGTCAAACAGGTATTATTATCCTCTTTTCACAAGTGAAGAGAGTGAAGTCAGATAAATAAAATAACTCACCCAAACAGAAGGGGGGATCTTCAGTGGTGGGACCAGAATTCAAAAAAGGTGTCCCTGCAGCCCTGCCGAGCTGGCGTCTCCACGTGCAGCTCCGCCGCGTGCTTTGCAACACGCTGCAACCGCTCCTGCTGGTGAAAAATCCACACACTGTCCTCCGTGGACTTGCAGGCCTTCAGCTGAGTTGCCGCACTGACATTGCCTTTTACTGAGCAGCCCCTTGGGCTGCCCGAGCCCTTTGCCTTTAACATGGGACCAACCTCCCTGCCTATTCTTGACTGCACTGAAGTATCCAAAACTACCGAATTTCTGTCCATGTAAATGCCCCCAATTCTCGCAGTTTCTGAGAGTTCCCCTCACCACCACCACATTCTTTAAAATTAGATTGCTTTAAGCTCACTTCACTTCTATCATTTAAAAGCATCCTATGTGACTGGCCCACACCCAGCACAGCCATGCCATCTCACTGCTCACCTTTGAGCTTGCCTCATGGTCTTTATCCTGGAGATTCTTATTCTTTCCTAATAAATCAAAATGCTACTCTGAAGTGAACCCTCTTACCTCTCACTAATTACGTGAGTGGTCCACCAGCCTCACTGACATTAGAATCAGCTGGGAGCATTAACATCTACAGGGCTCAAGCCACGCTGCCAGCCAATTAAACCAGAATCTCTGGAGGTGGGATCCAGGATCAGTATCTTGTTTCATTTTGCAGGTGATCCCAATAGCAGCCATGATTGTGAGGCAGTAAATCATGCTACTTACCTCCTTCAGCTGTCCACTAACTCAGTTGTTGCTACCCTTTCCAATTAAGCTCTTTAAGTTAAAAGCCCTTTAATAATTGTTCCTTTTTAAGCCACTTTTCAAAAATAACTTGTTTTTATTGCAAAAAAATACATTTGTTTTACAGTCTTTAGCTTTGCAAATACAGCTGTCAACTATAAATTGGCGCTTGCCATTGGCATTTGCCATCTACAAGGATTAATCATGTGCTGCTGCAGCTGCTAATTTTCAACAACCCCTGAAAGTGGAGAGCAGAAATGAGGCACTCTGTGCTCAGGGTGGGGGTCGGGGGAGACTGGCAGAACAGGTCTTCAGATAGATATTTTCAGCAGACAACTTTATGAGCCCAACTCTTGTATCTCCTCACATCTAGGATGACTGCTCCTCATGACTAGCAGCTCATGACCTTCATGAGACTAGCAGAAACCTTCTGCAAAACTTGTGTGCCTGATTGCATATAACTCCCCCTTCACCAAAAATCACATTTATACAAACCTCTCCCCCGAACTCTTTGGAACATTTTCTCAGAGCTATCTCTGGGCTATAGTCCTCATTTTGCTCCCAGTGAAACTTAACTTGCAACTCTCACTTTGTGCATTTTTCTAAGTCAACACAACCGAGCAAGGAGAAGCAGATATAAATCAGCAATAGTCTCACTACTGCTAACCTGTCCATGAAGACACCATCAGTATCTTTTCTTTGTGTTTTGCATATGTGCATTTTATTGTACATGTGGCTTTGTAGCCTTCTTTTCTAATCTGAACATCTTTTCACTTGGACTTCTTTTCACTCTTGCCTTTTTCTCCTCTGTCCTGGCCGCCATAACTTTCACGATTCAGTCTTTTCTGAGTCTTTCAACCTGGCCTTCTGCTGTGAATTCTGAAGCCTCCTTCTATCCTAATGGGTGATTCAGTTCAGAAGCACTAAACATGTTCCTTTTGGAGCTGCTGCCTTTCCAAATGGCTCTACCACCTGGCTGCCCAACTGCTCAAGCCAGACGTACCTGAGGTCATCCTTGGACAGTTGGACACTTCACACTTCATTTCCTTTTTTTTTTAAATTTTATTTGCATATAATTGATTTACAATGCTGTGTTAACTCCAAGCGCATGACAAAGTGGCCACATATATTGATTCTTTTTTAGATTCTTCATGCACAAAGGTCCTCACCTCATATAGAGGTGATGAGATTCCCACCTCATACAGCAGGTCCCCACTGGTTGTCCTTTCCATGTATAGTATAGTCATTTCTAAACAATTATCAAAGCAAATATATTGTGCTTCTTAATATTTTTTGAATCTGTACAAATCTCTCTATCCCAAAGTGGCAGCTTCCTTCCATTGAGGCCACTATCTTTGCCATGGCCAAACTGGTCTCCTTATTGTTTGCTTCTCTCTAGTCCACTGCCCATGGAGAAGGAGATGGCACCCCACTCCAGTACTCTTGCCTGGAAAATCCCGTGGACAGAGGAGCCTGGTAGGCTGCAGTCCATGAGGTCGCTGAGAGTCGGACACGACTGAACGACTTCACTTTCACTTTTCACTTTCATGCATTGGAGGAGGAAATGGCAACCCACTCCAGTGTTCTTGCCTGGAGAATCCCAGGGATGGGGGAGCCTGGTGGGCTGCCGTCTATGGGGTCGCACAGAGTCGGACATGACTGAAGCAACTTAGCAGCAGCAGCAGCAGTTTTGTTTTTCACAGTGGAAGCTCCCCATCTCCTCATTAATAAGACACCACTGTAACCCAAAGTTCTGTGGGTTTTCAAATAGAATCATGTTTATGAATGTCTGATGTTCACTTGCTGTTGATACCAGCAACATCATTTCAGTGGTGGGGGGAGGGGAAGGAGTTGGTGAAAACCAGAGATTATATAGTTTCCAGTCTTTATCTCAAGGAGTTTTGGCATCTTTCTTCAAAATGTGAATATTCAGGGCCTGTGAAATTAGCTCCATGACGCCATCTGGGCTTAGATGAGGTTTTTATAGAGTCTTGCTGCTGCTGCTGCTGCTAAGTCGCTTCAGTCGTGTCCGACTCTGTGCGACCCCATAGACGGCAGCCCACCAGGCTCCCCCGTCCCTGGGATTCTCCAGGCAAGAACACTGGAGTGGGTTGCCATTTCCTTGTATGTAATTGAGAGCCTTTTTTAAAGAAAAGAAATGCAAATTACATATACACTAATAAGCCTTGAAAATTGCTTGTGCAAGTTGGGGCCTCCTGAAAATCAACCTTCATCAGGTAAATCTATTCTTCATCTTCATCTTCTTAGCTTTCATAACTGGAGAAACTGAGGCCCAGGTGACAGGTCCACCTGTGAGCTGGCTTGAGGACTGATGGCTGACCTACCTGTCCCCATTCTAGGACCTACTGCTTGTTATGGGGCTAGACAGACTTCAAAAGTTAGCTGAAGAAAGCCTCAATTCCCTAGCTCATTTATACAGGTCAAGCCAGAAGGGTACAAACATAGATACATAAGAAATTAATGTGTTTTCAACAAGTTCAGGCTCTGCTTGAGCAGCGAGCTTCTTGATCTGGCAGGAAGGGCCCTGGGCTGGGAGCAGGGAGGGGAAGTTCTCTGAGTTCTTGTTTGTATTATTAAGCACCTACAAAAATTGACCTCCTTATGCTGTTTGAAGCTGATTGTGAATTTGGTGGAGCCAACAGTTCAGACAGCTATCCAGTTTATAAGCTGCTGCACCACTTAACTGACTCCTGCAGGCTTGCAGGGCAGAAGGTCAATCTTCTGCACTTCACCTCCTGGCCTAGGAGCCATCCCAAGGCCTCGTACCTGGATTCCCTTTGTCTGCCTCACTTTTTTGACTTAATCGGCCTGGGCCTGTTTATGACTTGGTTTTGCCTCCTGACCCTTGCTGTGGATCACGCTAACCCATATGGGTACCCAAGTCAGTCCTGCAAGCTCCCACTTATCCAGGTTGGAGGCTCAGATCCTCATTTCAGGGGAGTCCTGGTAAGACTTGAGTTTCCAGCCTTGTCTTCCAGGTTGTCATTCTGCACGCAGGAATGTACTGGGGGTCACACGGTTTACGCCTCCAGAGCAGCTGTGCACCTTGGAGGACGTCCTTGCACCAGGTTCCTCATTTATAAAATGAAGGATTAGACTTCACACCCTTTGCAGCACCACAGTCTGCAGGTGCTAAATAAAGTTGTAATGAAAGCAAAGGAAATTGGCTCCTGTGTCAGAGTGCTTTGTTTGCTGTTGTCACTGATGTCAGAGACAAGCTCATCCAGGAATTCCCTGGCTGTCCAGTGGTTAGGACTCTGCACTTGCAGTTCAGGGGGCACAGGTTTGATCCTTGGTCTGAAAACTAAGATCCTGTATGCCACATGCATGTCCACTCCCCTCCCCAAAGTATATATAGATAAGCACAAACAGTCCATATGGGCCCTTAAAAAAATTTTTTTTGGGCCACACTATGTAGCATGTAGGATCCTAGTTCCATGACCAGGGACTGACCCCCAACCCCTGCTCTGGAAGGCAGAGTCTTAACTGCTGGACCACCAGGGAAGGCCTCATATGGGTCATGTTGCTTTTCCTGCAGCTCTTCTTATGTGGAAAGAGGAACTCTGAGGGCTTCCCTGGTGGTCCAACGATTAGGAATCTGCTTTGCAATGCAGGGGACACAGGTTCAATCTTTGGTCCAGAAAGATTCCACATGCTGTGGAGCAACTTAAAGTAGTTAAGCCCGTGCACCACCACCACCGAGCCTGTGCTCTGGCTCCTGAGTCACTACTACTGAGCCCATGTGTCACAACTACTGAAGCCTGTGAGCCTGGAGCTCGCGCTCCACAGCAGGAGAAAGCGTCGCAATGAGAAGCCCGAGCACCACAGCTTGAGAGTAGCCTCTGCTTGCCCCAATTAGAGAGAGCCTTCAGGAAGCGATGAAGTCCCAGCACAGCCAAAAATAAGTAAATTAAAAAAAAAATTAAAAGATGAACTCTGAGATATTAAATTTTGATGCGAAGAGAAAGGTGCTGCATGAGGCCAGGTGCAAGCCTTGCAGCCAGTGTTACCAGCTGTTTACACTTGGGCAAAGGCCACAGCAAACAGGACTGTGTTTGACAGGGAACCAGCAGGGCACAGAGTGAGCTCAATAAGGGGTGGGGGGGTATTTAACACATCACCCTCTCTGAGTTTGTGAGTGGGCACATAAACCAGTTATGGGGATATGGGGTAGGAACTAGAGACCCCAGGTAGGTCTGGAACTGAGGGCAGGAGGTTCATTTGGGAAAAATTCACGGCGGCCTTGAAAAGAGCCTGGGCTTTTTCACAGAGCACCAGCCCCTCTCCTTTGATGGGGAAGATATCTGGCTGCATACAGTGGTGCTCAATTAAGGGCAGATTCCCTCCTTTCGAGGGAGTATGAAATGTGTCCAGAGCATGGCCCATGGGAATCATTGCTCACTCCCACCAGGCCTTGGGCACTTGAGGTGGCTCAGGACAGGCCTCTGTATTCTCCCTGTGGCTGCCCCAGGCTTGCTGACCTCCAGAGTCAATGTTAGTCTGGCTATTATTGGGCCAGTTATGTTTGCCAAAACTTTAAAACAACTCGTACAATTACAGGCCTGTCCTGAAAGGGGTTCTTGTGCAGGCAAAACCCCAAGAAGGCCCAGGGTAGGGGACGGGGTCACCCCTGCTTTTCTCAGTCTGGCTGCCAGCTCTGTGGTTGCAGCTGCCACTGGGGGCAAGGCTGGGGCTGTTCATATCCGCACTGAAACCCGTGTCAGTGACGGGGGTGGAGAACAAACAGGGGATTATCTTGAAGCTTCCCTGCCCTGTCCTTTGTTGGGGAAGCAGATGGGCAGGGACTAGCAGAGTCCAGCTGTTGCAAACCCAAGTGCTCCTTGTACAGAAACTGCCTTCCAACCCAGGCCTGCTCAGGGGCTGCAGGCCTGCCTCAAGCCCTCTCATGGGCAGACCCTCCCACTGGGCAGGGGAGGGAGGAGCCTGGACTCTGCACCTGGGCTGGGCTGGGAATATTAATATTGATTATCTGGGCATGTTTGTGCCAAACACTAAGCTCAGCACTCGAATTACGTTCACCACAATTGACCCCATGAGGTAGATGCTTCCTGCAGCAGTGTCCCTGGGGTTTGAGAGGAAGAAGCAGGTGCCAATGGATTGTGTTCAAGGCCCAGAAAGTACAGGGCCAGGATGTGAATCCAGCTCTGTACAGCTTGTATTCAAGCTCTTCACCTCCACGGAACTCACATCTGCTGTGCAACTGTAAGCAAACTGCTTGACCTCTCTGAGCTACAGGTGTAAAGGGAACTTAATACAGCTTCTCCTAGGGCTTAGATGAGATTAGGTATGAGAGCCTGGCTCTATTCCTGACACACAGTAGGAGCTAAACTTGGCTCTTTGTCCTTCCTTGAGATCTCGGATACTCTCACTGGGGTCCAAGGTGGGCATGAGGATGTGGTGGTCACTTATTGCTTCCCTTTTAACTCAAAGCATGTGACTCGGGGAGCATGTAGGTATCCACCAACCATGGAAGATCCATGAGGCTGGGCAGTGATTGGCCTCTGGCTGCATCCTGACCACTCCTTCCCTGACAAGTGGATCCATCTTGAGCTGGTCCCTCTTACTAGGTTGGGACAGTGTCCCCAACACCAGGAAACTACAGAGCCCTGCCCTAGTCTAACCAAGATTCCCTTTCTTCCCCTGGACCTGCTCTCCCTGAGGTCAGAATCCCACCTCCTCCTCCTATCCTGGCCCCATTCCTGGGAATCCTGATAGACTGTGTGGCAGGCTGAAAAAGCCCCTCAAGGATATCTACATCCTGATCTAGAACCTGTGAATATTATTTTGTGTGGTAAAAAAGGACCTTACAGATGTGATTAAGGACCTGGAGACGGGGAGATTATCTGGTCCCACATGTAATCACGAGAGTTCTTATAAGAGAGAGGCAGAGGGAGTGCTCACACAGAGAAAGCACAGAAGAAGGCAATGTGAAGATGGAGGCAGAGACTGCAGTGATGTGGCCTCAAGCCAAGACTGCTGAAAAACCAAAGCCCAGATATTTATTTTTTCACAGATCTGAAGGCCAGAAGTTGAAAATCACTATCACAGGGCCACACTCTGTCTGGAGGCCCTGTGGAGATCTGTCCATCAGTTCTTGCAGGTACGGAGGGTTGCCAGCAGTCTTGGCTTGTGGCCACATCACTACAGTCTCTGCCTCCATCTTCATATTACCTTCTTTTCTACTTTCTCTGTGTGAGCTCTCCCTCTTTGCATCAGAAGGCCAAAGTGTTGGAGCTTCAGTTTCAGCATCAGTCCTTCCAATAGATATTCAGGGCTGATTTCCTTTAGGATTGACTGGCTTGATCGCCTTGCTGTCCAAGGGACTCTCAAAAGTCTTCTCCAGCATCACAGTTCAGAAGCATCAGTTCTTCAGTGCTCAGTCTTCTTTATGGTCCAACTCCCACATCCATACATGACTCCTGGAAAAACCATGTGTTGTGCTTAATTGCTCAGTCGTGTCCGACTCTTGGACACCATGGACCATAGCCCGCCAGGCTCCTCTGTCCATGGGGATTCTCCAGATAAGAATAGTGGAGTGGGTTGCTATGCCTTTCTCCAGGGGATCTGTCCAACCCAGGGATCAACCCAGGTCTCCCACATTGCAGGTAGATTCTTTACCGTCTGAGCCACTAGGGGAGCCCATATGGAAAAACCATAGCTTTGACTAGATAGACCTTTGTTGGCAAAATAATGTCTCTGCTTTTTGATACATTATCTAGGTTTGTCATAGCTTTTCTTCCAAGGAACAAGTGTCTTTTAATTTTATGGCTGCAGTCATCATCCACAATGATTTTGGAGCCCAAGAAAACAAAATCCGCCAACATTTCCATTTTTTCCCTATCTATTTGCTATGAAGTGATGGGACTGGATGGTATGATCTTAGTTTTTTGAATGTTGAATTTTCAGCCAACTTTTTCACTCTCTCTTTCACCTTCATCAAGAGGTTCTTTAGTTCTTTGCTTTCTGCCATAAGGGTATTGTCATCTGCATAGCTGAGGTTATTGGTATTTCTCCTGGCAGTCCTGATTCCAGCTTATGCTTTGTCCAGCCTGGCATTTTGCATGATGTACTTTGCATAGAAGCTAAAAAAGCAGAGTGACAATATACAGCCTTGATGTACTCCTTTCTCAATTTTGAACCAGTCCATTGTTTCATGAACAGTATTAATTGTTGCTTCTTGACAAGCATACAGGTTTCTCAGGAGGGAGGTAAGGTGGTTCTGGTATTCCCATCTCTTTAAGAATTTTTCATAGTTTGTTGTGATCCACACAAAGACTCTAACATAATTAATGAAGCAAAAGTACATGTTTTTCTGGAATTTCATAGCTTTCTCTATGATCCAATGGATGTTGGCAATTTGATCTCTGGTTCCTCTGTCTTTTCTAAATCCAGCTTCAACATCTGGAAGTTCTTGGTTCATGTATCACTGAAACCTAGCTTGGAGAATTTTGAGCAGGATGGGTCAGGGTGAAACAAAATAAGGCTAAACAGCTTTTGGAATCAAGAACTGTTAAAATTTTGTTAGCATCTAGGAGGAGAAGGAGATGAGAGGCTAGAAGGACAGCCAGAGGGAGATGGCACAGGGGTCTAGAAAGAGCTCTGAGAGAGCCCAAAGCACAGTGATATGGCACAAGGCTGGAGCTCATGGAAGACGGAGCAGGAGGAAAAGCCTGCTGATAAGTAGAGGCTATCAAAATTAGGAACACTGATGTTTGCTTGACAGTGAATTTATTTTCTACTCTGTGCTGTCATTACCACCCTTTAGCCACAAAACCTTAAGTAAAATTTCTTACTTGAGCCTGTGTACAAAAAATTTGCAGGAGATGAAGACAAGTCTTTAGCACCATTCCAGGACATCTTAAGAAAGGAGAGAGGTGGGCACTGCATGAATTTCGGTGACAGTGGTAGCAAGGAATGACAAGATGAATGGGAGCCCCTGCCCTTGGAAATTCACACATATATTGGGAGATGACAGACTTCCTGCAGTAGGTGCAATGGGGATGTCCCTAATCCATTTTACTTGGTGTTGATGAGAGTCTCTCTGATAGAATTTGTGTATGTGTGAGTAACAGAAGGTTTATTAAATTATTGAAAGGCTAATAAAGGATGTTCTAGAGATGGAGATTAATAAAAAAAAAACACAGATTTCTCTTTTCAATATTTCCTTCTTTCTTCTAAGCTAAGTGTGTAAGTATTTTGAATTTAAATAATTGTTTTTAAGTCAAATCAATTTTGAAACAGAGAGAGCTAGAGGTTTATAGACTCCCTCAATGGTCAGCGATTGCTGATTAATGATGCTGGAGTCTGTAATTATACTGCTGTCAGGAGACTGAGTGTCCTCAATAAATCCAGGTTCATCTGCCTTTCCAAGACACTGGGAGAGGAGTATCTTGATTTATCCCCCAATTGGCACATATTCTCTTTACTGTACCTTAGAGAGCGCCCAACTACTTAATGGTTTGAGAGGTCAATTTTCATCTTGCTTGTATTGAACAACCTAGAATTTAAATATCCTTGCCCATGACTTAAATTGGACCTTTCTTCTTATTGCCTTTTTGGTTCATTCTTCTCTCCCTAACTAACCTCATTCATTCGAAAAACTGGGCGTGGCAAATTGCAAAAACAGTGGTAAGTCTCCACTCTTCTCTGAACCCATGCCCTTTAAAATGTGACTTTGCCACTCTTCTCATAAGGGATGGTATAATGGAATCTATTTTGCTATCCTTTGAACCTGAGCTGACCTTGTGACTTGCTTTGGCCAACAGAATGCGGTGGATGTGACAATGGAAGTTTTTAGTCAGATCCCCAAGAGTCTTTTCACTCTTCCACTCTGAGGACCCTGCCAGATGCCATGTGCAGAGGCCCAGACTCAGCTACGACTTGATGAGGGACATGGCCACCACCCTCCCCTACTCACCCCAACCCTCCCCCATCCTCAGATCAAAGCCTACATGACCTGCAGCTGAGCCCAGCCCAAAGCAGAAGAACCACACAGCTAAGCCTGGCTTACACAGACTAACTGCTGAATCATGAGCTAAATAATGACTGTTTTAATTTTGGTTCACTATGTAGCATTATTATGGAAATAGATAACAAATACCCCGGGTTCCTATTATATACTACCACTGTTCCAGAGTCTGGAGCCACAGAGAGTGAGAGTTACAGAGATGGCATAGCTAAGACATTGCTGGTACCCTGAGGAGCTCACAGTCTAGTGAGGCAGAGAGGCTGACAAACATATTATATAATTGTAACCGGAAGTGACAAGTAGATCAATTTGATGGAACATCATCTATATGCCAGGCATAATGCTAAGCATTTTATCGACATTCTCATCTCACTTAGTCTTTACTGCAAGCCTATGAGGCTGATGCTATTATTAGCCCATTTTAGAGAATAGAATACTGAGGCCTATGGAAATTAAGTCCTGACTCCAAAGCCCATGCTTTTCCTGCCAGCTCCTGATGTCCCCCTATGACCTGTATACATCTGAAAGATTCAGAGGAAGGGGCAGCTGACCCTCAGGGGTTGAGGGGAAAGCCTCAGTGGATCCCGGCTGACAGCATACACTGGGAACCTGAAGTCACAGGCCACTGAATCAGTCCAGGGGTGAGGTGTGGTGATAATGAACCAGAGGAGCTGGATAATGTGCATGCGGGCTGGGGACCTGCTGGGGAGCAGGTAATAAACATCTTCAACTCAGTTTTGGGTGGAAGCTGAAGAAGGCAGGATATCACCCAGGGGAAGAAGGGGTAAATGGGGACAGGAGGGGTTTTGTTGTTCTCTGTGTCAAGAAGCATTTCTGCTTTTCTCTGGGGCAGAGTATTCAATGCCAGATGATGCCCAATTGGGAATTTCTGCCTGGAATGGAGTTCTGAAAAAATATCACTATTAATAGGAAATTCAGTTTTTCTTCTGCTGCTTTCTTGGCAATGCCATTTTCAGATTTTTTAAAATAGATTGTCCAGTTTTCTTTTGAGGACTCGTTTGCCTGAAGGGATTGGTACTGTAACGTTACGGTATGGGATGTGCCTGTCCTGGCAGCTCCTTACTTACTTACTGCTCTATCCAGAATTTCCTTGTTTCTAAAATGTCCACGGACAGACTAGGTCCTGACAGCTGCCTGGGCTGACTTTAGACTGTGAGCTCCTTGCAGGTAGCACCCAGGTCCACTCTATCTATTGTTCCCTTATTATAGGCAGAAGTCTGCTGTGGGGAAAACAGCTAACAGGTATGGAACACTAGGTATCAAGCATTGTTGTGTTTATATGTGTCAATTCAAAGTAACATACACACTCCCATTTCCGAATTTTACAGATTAGGACAAGAACAGGAGAGGAAAACTATGTTTGAGTTCCCAGAGCTGGCAAGAAGCAGGGAATGGATTTGAGCAAAGCCATGTGGTTCTGATGGAGAAGGAAATGGCAACCCAGTCCAGTACCCTTGCCTGGAAAATCCCATGGATGGAGGAGCCTGGTAGGCTACAGTCCATGGGGTCGTGAAGAGTTGGACACGACTGAAGTGACTTAGCAGCAGCAGCAGCAGCATGTGGTTCTGAAACCCACAGTTTTAAATTCTGCTTTCAATGTATAGAAATGAAATTGCAGGGGCAACAACCTGGGGGAAGTGGGGCTGGGGAGGTGGGTGGGGTCCTTCACTTTTTCCATTATAAAGTTTGGTTGAGGTGAATATGTAATAAAAATGCAAATCTAGGGAAAGAAAAGAAAAAGTGTCCTGTTTTTTTTTTTTTTTTAAATCATGAAATGTTAGTGCTTAAAGTGACCTTAGAGATGATCTAGCCCAAGGAGGAAACTGTCCTGAAGGTTAAGGAATCGTCCCAGGCTGCTCAGCGAGGTGGTGAGGACAGAATCTGGAGAAGAACCCTCCATCCTGACTGTCCTTGTCACTTCCTCTCAGCTCCTCCCGCAGGACAGTATTTGTGCTCCACCTGAGGGTGGAGGCGAGGTCTGAGGTTGAGTTGCTTGCTCCTTCACCTGACTTTCTACATTCTTCACTTAGTGCAACATCCTTAAGGTCCATTCAAGTGTGGTCAGTGACAGGATTTCCTTCTTTCTCGTGACTGAATAATAGTCCAGTGAATGCATATCCCACATCTTCTTTATCCATTTATTCACTGATGAATCTTCAGGTTGTTTCCTATCTTGGCTATTGTGAATAATGCTGCAAAAAACATGGGAGGGCAGTGACCTCTTTGATATCCTGTTTTCATTTCCTTCAGATATATAACCAAAAGTGGCATTGCTGGATCACCTCGTAATTCTATTTTTAACTTTTTGAGGAATCTCCATACTGTTTTCCATAGTGGCTGCACCAGTTTACATTACCATCAACAGTGTGCAAATGTTCCCTCATCTCTACATCTTTGACAACAATTGCTACCTCATCTTTCTGATGATAGCCGTTCTAACATGTGTACATCAGACAGGGAAAGACAAATACTCTATGATATTACTTATATGTGGAATCTAAAAGGCCAAACTCATAAAAACAGAAAGTAAAATGGTGGTTCCCAAGGGTGGCAGGTAGGGAAATAGAGATGTTTAAGTGTACAAACTTGCAACTAGTAGGTTAAGTCCTGGAGATATAATGTAGTATAGTGAATGTAGACAACAAAAAATATTGTATTATAAATCAAACTTGCTCTAGGTTTTAATTATTCCCAACACAATAAAGAAATGATAATTATGTGATGTGATAGCTACCATGGCAACCAACCATATCATAATGTATAAATGTATCAAATCAACATGCTGTACACCATACATGCACGCAATGCTACATGTCAAATCTGTTTCAATAAAAGATAACTAGACAAAGTATATCCCTCCCTTCCTCTCACCATCACTAGGTCTGCCTCAAGTGCAGAGGGCTCTTCTGCTGGCACCAGGCTGATTACAGTCCTTTTCTGGGGTCCCTCCTGGGCCCACCATTTGGATGTGCTCCATGTTTTCTTTCTTGGTTAATTAATTTTGGCTGTGCTGGGTCTTCATTACCGTGAGGGCTTTTCTCTAGTTTCGGGGAGCAGGGGTTACACTCTAATTGGGTGCAGGGGCTTCTCATTGCTGTGGCTTCTCTTCCTGCAGGGCCCAGGCTCTAGGGTGTGTGGGTTTCAGTAGTTGTGGCACACAGGCTCTGGAGCACAGGCAACAGTTGTGGTGCATGGGCCTAGTTGTTCTGAGGCATGCGGGATCTTCCTGGATCAAGGATCAAACCTGTGTCTCCTGCACTAGGAAGTGGATTCTTTTCTTTTTTTTTTTTTTTTACCACCGAGCCTCCAAGGAAACCCGTTCCATGTTTTTCTGACCTCCCTCCCAATCAAATCTGTCTTGTGTCCATGTCTGATTCCTTGAACCTATCTGATCAAGCTGGAGAAACTAATTCAGGCTAACAAGTGAATGTCTGAGACTATCTTCCCCTTACAGATTATAGCTAGATTTTAACATCAGTCATTAGTGACTTACAAGACTCCTGCATCCATTGCAGCAGCTAGGCCTGGCCAGTAGGGTGAGCCTTTAAGAATTTAATGCCTCAGTTAATGTTCTTAGTAGCAAGAAGAATTGCTAAGTAGGAAGGAAGAACTAACTGTAGGCACCACTAAATTCCATTCTCTGGTGAGGCCAGTCAGACTAGCGATGTCAACTACAAAAATCCCTTGTTCTCTCTCATCTCTTCCCCATTAAAGAAGTACCCTCCTCTCTGACCATTTTGAGGAAAGGGGGCTATGACATCACCAGAATGGAAGATAAACATCAAGGTCTTCAGACAGGGGCTCTTTGCTGGGCCAAATGTTTAGTTTTTAGAGCATCATCCAGTGTCTCATTATATTCCAGTGTTTTGCCCTCACGCAGAACCTCCTTAAAATAGGAGAGTGGCCATTTCCTCCTCCTGAGTCCCTGAAGGCAACGTGGCAGACAAGTCACTATTGTGTGGTTCTGGGAGCAGGAGGCATGCCACTTGGATGTTATGTTTATTGGTAACATCTCTTCTCAGTAAATCTGCTTTCTAAAGTCCCGGCCACTTCCTCTCTTGAGTCGCACAGTGGGCTTTGGTGGCTGAAGAGGAAGTGAGGGTCAGGGAGCAATTTTGATCCTCATCCTGTATTTAGGATTCTAGCTTCCCCTCACTTCCCCAGAGGTTTGGTTCTGGAAAACAGCACTTGTTTTCCATAGAACAAAGGTTTCTGGAAAGCAGGAAGGCCATCCTGGCAGAGCCCTGAGTGGAGCAGGGAGGGATGTTATAGAACCCTGTGGGGGTGCTTCTGCTGGGGAGGCCTGAGGAGATGCAGCTAGGATTCAGGACACAGGATTCTGGTGGACAGGCCGAGAAGGCCACACTGTACCCACATTTGGCAGGACAGGGCCCCAGTTGGGAGCTGTAGGGACTCAGAAATTACTAGCAGCCTCTGCAGCTCAAAGGCTACAGATCCACTTCTGGATCTTCTAGGAACACACATTTTTTGGAGCTTCTGTTCATCATTTTCAAAATGAAAATAGTAATGCTTTCTGCTCGTACCTTGTAGAGGTAATATACAGATAACAAATCAGTTACTAAAACAGAGTAAAAGCACAGGTTACAAGAGTTAGAAAATGCAAAAGATTACTATGTTCCCTCCAGCCCTGCACTGTGCATGTTCCATCAAGACAGAGTGCCAGCCTTCTGGAGACCTGGAAGGACAGCTCACATAGGGAGATGCCAGCGCTTTCCCTTGTAGAGTCTGGGTCCTGAGATAACTCCCTGGCTGATGTGTGTGGCTCAATTTTTCCAAAGTGGACACTATTACAGGATATGATCAGATATTCTGGGAAAACATATTTCATATTCACATTTATCTGGTGAACACTGGATCAAAAAATTAAGCACTTCTTTATTAGAGACCTCAGAGCCTTTAATATGCTAATTGCATTAAGAATCTCAAAGGGAGGGGCATAACATGCAGACTTTCCCAGATATTTCTGATTTCAGAGAAATACTTTTCTCATGGCACAACTCTCAAACAGAGTGGTAAATGCCAATGTTCATTCTTATGCCTTTGGCTATACAAAATATCTATAGTTTTTATTGATTTTTAGACTAAACAAGATTATGCTGTTTTAGATACCAGATTCTCAAAAAAAAAAAAAAGAAAGAACTCTTCTGCTAAACACCATTCTCTCAGACTTTTGCTTCTGGGAAGGTGGAGTAGACATAATTTTCCCAATTCTTCCTACTAATCACACTGGAACCACCAATGGACATTGCATATGAAACAAACATAGAAGATTCTGAAAGGTGGAGAAGAGAAGGCAACAGCCTGACCAAGAAAGTTGACCCCAGAAATGACAGAGTGATTTTTTTTTTTTTGCCTCATCTATCACGATGTGAAGCTAAAGAAGCTAGAAATGGAGAAAAGGGAACCCTTGTACACTGTTGGTGGGAATGTAAATTGGTACAGCCACTATGGAAAACAGTATGGAGGCTTCTCAAAAAACTAAAAATTGAACTACCATATGATTAGCAATTCCACTCTATAATAAAATAGAAGCACTAGTCTGAAAAGATACATTCATCCCCAATGTTCATTATTTACAATTGCCAAGATATGGAAGCAATTTAAGTGTCCATCAGTAGATGAAAGGATAAAGAAGATGTGGTATAAACATACAATGTAATACTATTTAGACCCCCAAAAGAATAAAATTTTGCCATTTGCAATAACATGGATGGACTTGGAGAGTAAGTATTATGCTAAATGAAATGAGTCAGAGAAAGACAAATACTGTATCATATCACTTATATGTGGAATCTAAAAAATACAATAAACTAGTGAATATGACAAAAAAGAAACAGATTCACAGATATAGAGGACAAACCAGTGGTTAGCCTGTGGGGAGAGGGAAGGGAGGACACAGGTAGGGGATTTAGAGGTACTAATTATTACATATAAAATAAGCTATAAGGATATACTGCACAATATGAGGAATCTAGCCAACATTTTATAATGACTACAAATGAAGTACAAGCTTTAAAAATTGTGAATCACTATATTACACACTTATATAATATTATATATCAACTATGTTTCAATTAAAAAATAATTTTTAAAAAAGAAGCTGGAAATGGCAATAAGCACAGACAAAATAAATTTCCCACAAAACCCTGTTCTCTCTCATCAAAAGACCAGGAAAGAGGCCTGCTAACCAGAGAGAAAACTTTTAGGGAATAACAACTTCATTGAGCCAGACACTGCAGGAAATACTGAGGCCCCTGGGTCCCCTTTACTAGCACAGGCCAACGGGGAGCCTGCACTTGTGTCCCTGCTGGCTGGTAACGATGTACTCCCTGCCTTACAGTGTTGGTGGACACCACACAGGGGGCCTGAACTTCCACCCTGACCCAAGAACAATGGCTTACTGTCTCCTCCCAGATCCCTGCCTGTGTGGTATCCCAGGAGACCTACCGGAGTCAGGAGGTTCAGCATTGCCCAGCGGTAACAAGGACATCTCCACAGTGGTGTCAGTAGAGACCCCACTGGGACCCAGAATTCCCACCCAGCAGTAACAAGGAGCTCTCTCATCCCTGTGTGTCAGTGGAAGCTGAGCAAGGAACTTAGAATTCTACCTCCATGTGGCAATAATGAGACGGTACAACTTCCCTTCCCTTGCTTGAGCTACGTCAAAGAAAGGCAGCTAAAACAGAAAATAAAGGGAACATGTCCACATTTCAATTAGAAGTCATTCATCACAGCAAAAACCAAGAACATCTCAAATAGAATGCAAAGACAGTTGGTAGATGCCAACACTGACATGACAGGAGTGTAATTAATGTGATTTTACTGTAGTCATGGTAAAAATTCTTCAATGAGCCATTATGAACATACTTGAAACAAATGAAAAAATAGAAATCCTCAGCAAAGAAACAGGAAAATAGCAGCAACACTATAGACCATATAAAGCAGAACCAAATGGAATTTGAGAACTGGAAAACATAATAACCAAAATAAAACACCTCAGTGGATGGGGTCAATAGCAGAACAGAGGGGACAAAAGAAATGATCAGTGAGTTAGAAGAATTTAACAATAGAGATTATCCAATCTGAGTAACAGAGAGAAAACAGAGACTGAAACAGAGAGCTACAGGTACCTGTGGGACTATAACAAAAGATTTAACATTTGTATCTTTGGAGGTCCAGAAAGAAAAAGAGGGAAGGAATGAAAAAGTATTTAAAGAAATAATTATTGATAACTTCCAATATTTAGAAAGAGATATAACTCTACAGCTTCTAAAAGCTGAGTAAGATACAGATAGAATAAACTCAAATCTACATCAAGATGCATAATAATTAAATTTCTAAAAACTAAAGACATGAAACAAATCTTCAAAGCAACCAGAAAAAAACACCGCCATACTTACGGGGGAAAACTAATTTGAATTTCAGTAGATATCCTCAGCAGAAACCATGGAGACAGAAGGAATCACCATATTAATTTTAAAGTGCTAAAAGAAAAGAAGGAGATCAGTCCTGGGTGTTCATTGGAAGGACTGATGTTGAAGCTGAAACTCCAATACTTTGGCCACCTGATGAGAAGAGCTGAAAAGACTCTGATGCTGGGAAAGATTGAAGACTGGAGGAGAAGGGAACAACAGAGGATGAGATGGTTGGATGGCATCACTGACTCGATGGACATGGGTTTGGGTCAACTTTGGGAGTTGGCGATGGATAGGGAGGCCTGGCGTGCTGCGATTCACGGGGTCGCAAAGAGTCAGACACGGCTGAGCAACTGAACAGAACTGAAAAGAAAAGAATGGTCATTTTCCTAAAGGCAGTGATATTATTCTTCAGAAATTAAGAAAAGTCCTGATATTCTGAGATGAACAAAAATGAACAGAATTTGTTATAAGTAAGCAAAAAAACAGCTAAAGGAAATGAAGAAAGAAGGAACCTTAGAATATCAGAAAGGAAGAAAGAACATGGTAAGTAAAAACATGGGTAATTACAGTCTACTTCTCTTAAATTTTCTAAATTGCGTTTGATGGTTGGAGCACAAATTACAGCACTGACTAATGTGGCTGTAAATGTAGGAAAATATTTAAGGCAGTTATAAATAGAGGAGGGTGAGGAGATAAAGGGAGGTAAGGTTCCTGTGTCTCACTCAAACTGGCAAAATGGCACCAGTAAATGGCACTAAATTATGTATACATAGTACAATGCCTAGAGCAATTGCCAAAAAGTAATACAAAGAGATACACTAAAGAATTATAATGGAATTCAAGTAACCCAATGGGAGGCAGGAAAAAGAGAAATTAAAGACAGAGAGAACAAATATAAAACAAAAATTAAATGGCAAGCTTAAGCCTTAACATTACTCTGTGTGTGTGCTTAGTTGCTCAGCTGTGTCTGACTCTTTGTGACCCCATGGACTATAGCCCACCAGGCACCTCTGTCCATGGGATTCTCCAGGCAAGAATACTGGAGTGGGTTGCCATTTCCTTCCAGGGGATCTTCCCAACCCAGGGATCGAACCCAGGTCTCCTGCATTGCAGGCAAATTCTTCACTAACTTAGCCAGGAGGGAAGCCCTTAACATAAGTATAATTACTTTTTCTGCAAATGACCTAAAAATGCCAAATAGAAGAGACTGGCAAAGTGAATAAAAAAACATGACCAACCTATATACTGTCTATAAGAAACTCACTTCAAGTATAATGATATAGGCAAGTCAAAAGTAAAAGGATAAAACCATGTCACATACATTAGTCTGGTATATTGTGTGTGCGTTCAGTCATGTCTGACTCTTTATGACCCCGTGAACTGCAGCCCACCAGGCTCCTCTGTCCGTGGGATTTTCCAGGCAAGAATATTGGAGTGGGTTGCCATTTCATTTTCCATTCATTAGCAAAGCTATTATTTTAAAAAATAAAGCAGAAAATAATAAGCCTTGGTGAGGATACAGAAAAAGCAGAACTCTTGTGCATTGCTGATAGAAATGTAAAATAGTGCAGCAACATGGAAAAAAGTATGGTGGGTCCTCAAAAAATCGAACGTAGAATGACTATATGATCCACTTCTGGGTATTTACCTAAAGGAAACAGAGGTGGAGATTTGAACAGATATTTGTACATCCATGTTTATAGTAGCGTTATTCACAAGAGTGAAAAGGTAGAGACAACCCAAGTGTTCATCAGTGGATGAACGGGTAAACAAAATACGGTGTACACAGACAATATAATATTATTTAACCTTAAAAATAAGGAAATTCTGTCACTTGTCAAGATACGGGTAAACTGTGAAGACATTATGTTAAATGAAACAAGCCAGTCATAAAAAAAGAGTGTACAGTATGAATCCACTTAGATGAGGTACTTATAATAGTCAAATTCATAGAGACAGAAAGTAGAATGGTGGTTTCCAGGGGCTGATGGGGAGAGAAAAATGGGCAGCTATGGTTTAATGGGTATGGAGTTTCAATTTTAGAATATGAAAAAGGTCTGGATATGGGTAGTGGTAATGGTTGTACAATGATGCAAATGGTCTTAATGCCACTGAAGTATACATTTAAAAACAGTTTTTAAAAAACAGTTTTAGAAAAAGTAAAAGGATAGGAAAGGATATACCATGCAAACATTAATCAAAGGAAAGCAGGAGTGCCTATGTTAATATTAGATAAAGTAGATGTCAGAGCAAAGGAAAATATCAAGGGCAGAAAGAGACATTCTATCATGATAAAAAGAGTCAATTCACCAAGAAAACAATTTAGCAATACTCAAGGTGTATCTACCAAATGAAAGTTGCAAAATCCATGAAGTAAAATGAAATAGAATAGGAAAGACAAACAGACAAACCCAGGATTATAGTTGGAGACCTTAACTCCCCTCTCTCTACACTTGAGATAAACAACATTTCTTCCATATCTGACTCTGGTTTCAATACTTGCTGTCTCTTTAAACTTGCCTTGTAGTATATCCTGTGAATTTTTGTTGAAAGCCAGATGTTCTCCATAAAAAGAACTGAGGTTCATGGCCTTTAGTGTCATAGTGGTAAACTATACAGGGAGAGGAGGTATTCTATAAACCTATGACTAGATCTCAGACTTCTGAGCTTGTGCTCCTTGCTCCTGCCCTTAGGTGGGGCAGGAAGTTGAGGAGGGTGGAGATGAGTATGGCCCTGCCCCCAGGCTCAGTTCAGTTTAGTTCAGTCGCTCAGTCCAACTCTTTGCGACCCCATGAATTGCAGCACGCCAGGCCTCCCCATCCATCACCAGCTCCCAGGGTTTCCTCAAACTCATGTCCATTGAGTCGGTGATGCCATCCAGCCATCTCATCCTCTGTTGTCCCCTTCTCCTCTTGACCCCAATCCCTCCCAGCATCAGAGTCTTTTCCAATGAGTCAACTCTTTGCATGAGGTGGCCAAAGGATTGGAGTTACAGCTTTAGCATCAGTCCTTCCAATGAACACCCAGGATTGATCTCCTTTAGAATGGACTGGTTGGATCTCCTTGCAGTCCAAGGGACTCTCAAGAGTCTTCTCCAACACCATAGTTCAAAAGCATCAATTCTTCAGCGTTCAGCTTTCTTCACAGTCCAACTCTCACAGCCATACATGACCACAGGAAAAACCATAGCCTTGACTAGACGGACCTTTGTTGGCAAAGTAATGTCTCTGCTTTTGAATATGCTATCTAGGTTGGTCATAACTTTCCTTCCAAGGAGTAAGCGTCTTTTAATTTCATGGCTGCAGTCACCATCTGCAGTGATTTGGGAACCCAAAAAATAGTCTGACACTGTTTCCACTGTTTCCCCATCTATTTCCCATGACGTGATGGGACCAGATGCCATGATCTTCGTTTTCTGAATGTTGAGCTTTAAGCCAACTTTTTCACTCTCCCCTTTCACTTTCATCAAGAGGCTCTTTAGTTCTTCTTCACTTTCTGCCATAAGGGTGGTGTCATCTGCATATCTGAGGTTATTGATATTTCTCCCAGAAATCTTGATTCCAGCTTGTGCTTCTTCCAGCCCAGTGTTTCTCATGATGTACTCTGCATAGAAGTTAAATAAGCAGGGTGACAATATACAGCCTTGACGTACTCCTTTTCCTATTTGGAACCAGTCTGTTGCATATAGGTTTCTCAAGAGGCAGGTCAGGTGGTCTGGTATTCCCATCTTTTTCAGAATTTTCCACAGTTTATTGTGTTCTTTGGAAGGAATGATGCTGAAGCTGAAACTCCAGTACTTTGGCCACCTCATTCAAAGAGATGACTCATTGGAAAAGACTCTGATGCTGGGAGGGATTGGGGGCAGGAGGAGAAGGGGACGACTGAGGATGAGATGGCTGGATGGCATCACCGACTCGATGGACGTGAGTTTGAGTGAACTCCGGGAGCTGGTGATGGACAGGGAGGCCTGGCGTGCTGCAATTCATGGGGTTGCAAAGAGTCGACACAACTGAGCAACTGAACTGAACTGAACTGAACACAGTCAAAGGGTTTGGAGTAGTCAACAAAGCAGAAATAGATGTTTTTCTGGAACTCTCTTGCCATTTCAATGATCCAGAGGATGTTGGCAATTTGATCTCTGGTTCCTCTGCCTTTTCTAAAACCAGCTTGAACATCTGGAAATTCATGGTTCATGTATTGCTGAAGCCTGGCTTGGAGAATTTTGAGCATTACTTTACTAGCATGTGAGATGAGTGCAATTGTGCAGTAGTTTGAGCATTCTTTGGCATTGCCTTTCTTTGGGATTGGAATGAAAACTGACCTTTTCCAGTCCTGTGGCCACTGCTGAGTTTTCCAAATTTGCTGGCATATTGAGTGCAGCACTTTCACAGCATCATCTTTCAGGATTTGAATTCCATCACCTCCACTAGCTTTGTTCGTAGTGATGTTTTCTAAGGCCCACTTGACTTCGCATTCCAGGATGTCTGGCTCTAGGTGAGTGATCACACCATCGTGATTATCTTGGTCATGAAACTCTTTTTTGTACAGTTCTTCTGTGTATTTTTGCCACCTCTTCTTAATATCTTCTGCTTCTGTTAGGTCCATACCATTTCTGTCCTTTATCGAGCCCATCTTTGCATGAAATGTTCCCTTGGTATCTCTAATTTTCTTGAAGAGATCTCTAGTGTTTGTTGTTTCCTTTATTTCTTTGCATTGATTGCTGAGGAAGGCTTTCTTATCTCTCCTTGCTATTCTTTGGAACTCTGCATTCATATGCTTATATCTTTCCTTTTCTCCTTTGCTTTTCACTTCTCTTCCTTTCACAGCTATTTGTAAGGCCTCCTCAGACAGCCATTTTGCTTTTTTGCATTTCTTTTTCTTGGCGATGGTCTTGATCCCTGTTTCCTGTACAATGTCACAAACCTCCATCCATAGTTCATCAGGCACTCTGTCTATAAGATCTAGTCCTTTAAATCTATTTCTCACTTCCACTGTATAATCATAAGGGATTTGATTAGGCTCTGTTAGGCTCTTTTAAAACCTCAGTAGGTCAGATTCTGGTAAGATAGTTTCTCTGGAGGGCAGGTCTTGTTAAGAACAGAATGCTCTATTGTTATTTTAGAATGATTATCTTCCCCCTCTTGGTTCTGGAAGCAGGAGGGGATTTCTCTCCCATCTTCCCTGTGAGAGCCTAGTAGGGCTCTGGAGTTTTGCCCTCCTCCCACCCAAGACTGAGGGCCCCATGGAGTTTTCAACTCTCAGAGTTGAGGCTGATGAATGATTGAACTTCCACCAATTTGTTAATTACAGTTTAGGTTTCCCTACCCCAGCACTTGTTCCCACGGAGGTTTCTGCTCTGGGAAACTGTGGTTCTCTGTGTCTGCCTCTTTGTTTCTCCACCTCTTGGGGCAGTGGCTTTTCTCTGTGACCTCAGTTCTCTGGTGTATCTAAGAGCTGTTGATTTTCAGCATTTGACTTGTTACGATGGAGTGATGACTTTAAAACTCCTTACATGTTTGACCAAAACCTGAAAGTCTAAGGGTTGTTTAAAAGAAATTAACATAAAGTTGTTTCTTCAGGTCTCTACAAGTTACATGCTAAATAAGGTACCTTTATTTTCATTTTGGACAAACTGTTCTTAGAGGATATGAGCAGAAAATTCCAGGGCTTATACTTGGAAAACAGAAGACCACCCCTTGCAAGGTCTCTCATTGTCAAGAATATTTGCTGTGAGCTTAAAAGAAAAAAATCCACACAAAGGAGTCAAATGAACACTGGTTGGGCCTTCTTGGGGCAAAACACCCCCAGGGAGGTTTTGATTCAATTAATCCTTCCTGACATGCTGTTACCCTTTTCAACAGGGCTTTAATTTAGTTTTCTCAAGAACACAAACGTCCGGAATTTAATTTGCCGGAAGAAGGTGTAGGTAACCCTTCCAGATAAGCTGTGCTCCAAGGAAGAGAGCGTAGAGTCTGGGAGCAAGGGATGTAGATCCTGACTGGACTGGCTCAACTAGCTGTGCTGTTTAACTTTTCACCCTACTGTTGGACAAAGCTGACACAAGCTCACCCAGATTCAAGGCAAGGGGACTACTAGAGACTGAATGTTTGTGTCACCCTGGATTCATATGCTGGAACCTAATCCCCAATATATTGGTATGTGTGAAGGAGGAAACAGAACAGGCTCTGTCTTGAAAGCAGGACTCCATCTTGGGCTGGATTGTGGACTTTGAGCTATATGGCCAGTATTATGGAAACAACATACCAACTGGAAAACCAGGCCCCCGAAGGAAGAGCCCCAGGGCTCTCCCACTGCCTAAAAGAATACCCTAATTATCTGTGTGACTGAATAGAATCATACATTCTATTATGCTTATTGGGGTATGACCACAAGCCTATTGATAATTGTCCACTGTTAACTACCTAGGCTTAAGGCAAATGATCCCAGGTTAACTTTGATTGTATCTTTTTTTTCCTTTGTTCAGACTAGTTTCAGGGAATTTGGGGAGGTGGGTTTGGGCACATACGCTTAGGGTATATAGGGTTTTCACAAAAAAACTGGTTGGGGTCCTTGGCTAAAGGAGACTCTGCCTTGGGCCCGCTGGTGTAATAAACTGCACTCCAGTATCTGCACTGTCCTTCTGACTGAGTTTGTTTCCTGGAACGTGTGGCTACAACATGTGGAGATGGGGTCTTTGGGAGGTGATTACATTATGAGGGCAGAGCTTATTAGTGCCCTGGTAAGAGAGACCCCAGAGAACTCCCCTGCCTCTTCTGCCATGTGAGGACTCAGCAGAAAGATGGCCATCCATGAACCAGCAGGTGGGTGCTCATCAGTCACTGAATCTGCTGGTGCCTTGATCCTGTACTTCTCTACTAGAACTGTCAGAAATATATTTCTTTTGTTTATAGCAGCCTGAATAGACTAAGACAGGGATCTTACAATGGGAGGAATGCCAAAGAATTTGTGGCCATGCTTTAAAATTGCCACCAAAGTCACAGACTCCATACACTTCCTGTGGAGTTCAATTTTCTGTGCTATTTTCTGTTCATTTTTCTGTAAGGGAAAAAAGCAAAGCTTGGAGCAGGGGGAACACACAGAGAGGATGGACCTACCTTTTTAGTGTCTAAAATTGACAGTAGATGGCTGGGTATTGCCAGATTATCCTACTTTATTTTCACTTCTCTGCAGCTTGAATATTTAGGAGGTAGGGATGGGTACCCACAGCTTTTTGTTTTCTAAAACATCAACTGCCTACACACAGTGCTATATACAAAATAAATAAATAATAAGAACCTATTTTTTAGCACAAGGAATTTTACTCAATACTTGGCAATGACCTACATGGAAACAGAATCTAAAAAACACTGGATAGGGACTTATCTGGTGGTCCAGAGGCTAAGACTCTACTCCCAGTGCAGGGGGCCTAGGTTTGATCCCTGGTCAAGGAACTAGATCTTACATGCCATGCACAGGAGGTTGTAGGCTGCAACTAAAGACCACACGTGCCACAACGAAAGATCCCACATGCCACAGTTAAGACCGGGCACAGCTAAATGAATAAATAATAAAATCAATGGATATATGTATAACTGATTCACTTTGCTATAAAGCAGGAACTAACACAACACTGTAGGTCAACTGGACTTCAATAAAAATAAATTTTAAAAAACTTCTAAAGGGAGGGAAACAGAAGAAGAGGTGACTAAAATAAAGCCCCAAATTTGAAATCTGCAGGGGGTGGGGGTGGAATAAAACATCAACTGCCACTACTTTCAGCTAAAAAGTCATTCCTTTCTAAGATATACTGATTTGAATAGTATCCCGCCCCCTACCTCAAATTCTCATCTCAGAATGTGATCTTTGTAACCAGGCTCCTCCGTCCATGGGATTTTCCAGGCAAGAGTATTGGAGTGGGGTGCCATTGCCTTCTCTGAAACAGAGTTTTAGCAGATATAATTAGTTAAGATCTGGAGTTCTAAAAGAGGATAAAACATAAACAGACATGCCAGGAAGAAAGCGATATGGAGATGCAGAGAGAGATTAAGTTTTGCCACCACAAAAGAAACAAGAAACACCCGGGATCATGAGAAGCTGGAAGAGACATGAAAAGATCATCCCCTAGAGCCTTCAGAGGGTGCATGGCCCTGTCTACACCTTGATTTCAGACTTCTAGCCTCTCTAACAGAGAGAATCATCTCTGTTGTTTTAAACAACCCAGTTTGTGGTTATTCTGTTAATGGCAGCCCTAGGAAGCTAATACATATGGTAAATGAGGAAAACCCACTGAGGAAAGACCTTTGCCAAAGGTGAAGGCAAGAAAATGTTGTGTGCAAAATACTTATAAGAATGAATTATGTTAGTATTTATTATTCATCCAAATAATACTGGCCCCCAGATAATTGCAATAATAATTCAGTCATATTTGATATCTTGCAAACCTTTAGTCATATGAAAACCATACCTTTAGGCATGCTTATGAAGGGATACTTGAGGAAAATACATGAAACATTTTATATAACAGTATTAACAGATTTATATCTTTTAAATCTCTCTCTGTATATATTTATATATCTATATGGCAAATGTTTCCCTGTGCTCTGCAAATGTTAAGGGTAGGCCTGCATTTCTGTCCTAAAGAAAGCTGAGGGCCGAAGAACTGATGCTTTTGAACTGTGGTGTTGGAGAAGACTCTTGAGAATCCCTTGGACAGCAAGGAGATCCAACCAGTGCATCCTAAAGGAAATCAGTCCTGAATATTCATGGGAAGGACTCATGCTGAAGCTGAAACTACAACACTTTGGCCACCTGATGCAAAGAACTGACTTCATTAGAAAAGACCCTGATGCTGGGAAAGATTGAAGTTGGGAGGAGAAGGGAACAACAGAGGATGAGATGGTTGGATGGCATCACTGACTCAACGGACATGAATTTTAGTAAACTCTGGGAGTTGGTGATGGACAGGGAGGCCTGGTGTGCTGCAGTCCATGGGGTTGCAAAGAGTCAGACACGACTGAGCAACTGAACTGAACTGGACTGAATCATGTTAGGAGGTGAGGTACAGTATAGAATGCTGCTAAGTCGCTTCAGTCGTGTCCGACTCTGTGCGACTCCAGAGACGGCAGCCCACCAGGCTTCCCCGTCCCTGGGATTCTCCAGGCAAGAACACTGGAGTGGGTTGCCATTTCCTTCTCCAATGCATGAAAGTGAAAAGTGAAAGGGAAGTCGCTCAGTCGTGTCCGACTCTTCGCAACCCCACTGACTGCAGTCTACCAGGCTCCTCCGTCCATGGGATTTTCCAGGCAAGAGTACTGGAGTGGGGTGCCATTGCCTTCTCTGAGAGTACAGAATAATGGCTAGCATTTATTGAGCACTTTTTGTAGGCCAGATACTGTACTAAGTGCTTATATGCACTATCTCAGCAAATCCTACAATAACTCATTTTAAAGATGGTAAAAATTGAGACTTGTGCTTTGCTAGCGGTCACCCAGTCAGTGAGTGGGTGAGCTGGGACTATGTTCTATCCACCAACCTTGAAAATCAGAACTTCTATCCTGAGCCTCCTAAACATAACTTCATGCAGAGGGAATAGGAGTTGAGCTACTGCCATGGTTCCAGGCAAGATTCTCAGGGTTTCATTTCCTCTCCTTTTGGTCCAAGGCTGAAAAGTTATTAGCTGTGTCTGACTGTTCACCTGGGGACTCAAAAGAACAATGTTGACTCAACAATGCACGCGGGTGCTATTCATCTGGATCCATCTCTCGCTCAGTCTTAAGGGGCTGCCCCAAGGGAGGGGCTCCGTGTGGGCGCAGCTTGTGGTCTTTACATTCAGATCTGCCAAAGCTGGTGTCTTTCTTTCCCTCTGTTCTCTTTTGTGTCTGGGCTTCAAATCTCCCAGGGCCAAGATAAAACATTGTTTCATCCTCCTGCCATGTGAGGAAGAATAAAAGATAGCTCTTCTCGGCTCACTTATATCATGGACCAACTCAAACCCTGCAGGAGAATAGGGCATGGATTATAGATAAAGCTTAACTCCATTCTTGCAGGAATAGGATGGCTTACAAATGAAGGCAATATCTGTGTTTGGACAACAGCTACCTTGGGGACTTTATGGTTTTAATAAAATTCTATACATCAAAACTCTTTTAAAAAACCTTTGCATCACAAATATGCAAAATGACTCTTCCTCTTCTGGGCTCCCAGTGAAAAATTGTGGGCAGGGGAGAGGAAGGAGCATCAGCCAGCCCAGAGCACCAGGGCCCCTGAGAGATGGGTGCCTCGGTGATGGATGTGCTCCTCTCAGAAGCAGAGAGCTGCATCCATCCTCCCACCCTGCCTAGGTATGTGCAGATGCAGAGTAAGAAGGAATGGGACTGATCATGTGAAGCAGCAGTTCTCCAAGAGTGGTCCAGGGATCTTGGGGTCCTAGAGAGCCTTTCAGGGGGTCCCCAAGATCAAAATTATTACTTGCATAGTACTAATATGTCATTTTCTCTTTTCATCCTTATTTTCTCATGAGTGTTCAGTGGCATGTTATGGAGACCACATGATGTGTGATGTCAGAACAGATTGAATGTAAAGCTGGTAAAATACAGCTGTCTTCAATTAAAGCAGACATTACAGGTACATGTATCCCAGTGTTCACTGCAGCACTATTTACAATAGCCAGGACATGGAAACAACCTAAATGGCCATCAATGGATGAATGGATAAAGAAGAAGTGATACAAACATACAAGGCTGTATTACTCAGCTATGAAAGAGAATTCAATAATGCCATTTGCAGCAACATGAATGAACTTAGAGATTATCATACTGAGTGAAGTAAGTCAGACTGAAAAAGACAAGTATCATATGATATTGCTTATATGTGGAATCTAAAAAAATGGTGCAAATGAATTTATTTACAAAACAAAGAGAGTCACACATGTAGAAAACAAACTTGTGGTTACCAAGGGGAAAAGGGAGAGGGATAAATTGGAAGATCAGGATTGACATATACACACACTTTGACTGTGTGGATCACAATAAACTGTGGAAAATTCTTCAAGAGATGGGAATACCAGACCACCTGTCCTGCCTCTTGAGAAACCTATATGCAGGTCAGGAAGCAATAGTTAGAACTGGACATGGAACAACAGACTGGTTCCAAATAGGAAAAGGAGTTTGTCAAGGCTGTATATTGTCACCCTGCTTATTTAACTTCTATGCAGAGTACATCATGAGAAACGCTGGGCTGGAAGAAGCACAAGCTGGAATCAAGATTGCTGGGAGAAATATCAATAACCTCAGATATGAAGAGGATGCCACCCTTATGGCAGAAAGTGAAGAGGAACTAAAAAGCCTCTTGATGAAAGTGAAAGGGGAGAGTGAAAAAGTTGGCTTAAAGCTCAACATTCAGAAAATGAAGATCATGGCATCCGGTCCCATCACTTCATGGGAAATAGATGGGGAAACAGTGGAAATGGTGTCAGACTTTATTTTTTTGGGTTCCAAAATCACTGCAGATGGTGACTGCAGCCATGAAATTAAAGGATACTTACTCCTTGGAAGGAAAGTTATGACTAACCTAGATAGCATATTGAAAAGCAGAGACATTACTTTGCCAACAAAGGTCCGTCTAGTCAAGGCTATGGTTTTTCCTGTGGTCATGTATGGATGTGAGAGTTGGACTGTGATGAAAGCTGAGCACCAAAGAGTTGATGCTTTTGAACTGTGGTGTTGGAGAAGACTCTTGAGAGTCCCTTGGACTGCAAGGAGATCCAACCAGTCCATTCTGAAGGAGATCAGCCCAGGGATTTCTTTGGAAGGAATGATGCTAAAGCTGAAACTCCAGTACTTTGGCCACCTCATGAGAAGAGTTGACTCATTGGAAAAGACTCTGATGCTGGGAGGGATTGGGGGCAGGAGGAGAAGGGGACGACAGAGGATGAGATGGCTGGATGGCATCACTGACTCGAGACATGAGTCTGAGTGAACTCCGGGAGTTGGTGATGGACAGGGAGGCCTGGCGTGCTGCAATTCATGGGGTCGCAAAGAGTTGGACACGACTGAGCGATTGAACTGAACTGAACAGAAGAACCTACTGTATAGCAGAGGGAACTCTACTCAATACTCTGTAATGACCTATACAGGAAAATCTAAAAAAGAGTGATATATATGTATGCGTAACTGATTCATTTTGCTGTACAGTAGAAACACAACATTGTAAATCAACTATCCTCCAATAAAAATTAATTTAAGAAAAAGCCAGATATTAAAGAGATTTGCGGGAATTCCCTGGTGGTCCAGTAGTTAGGACTTACCACTTTCACTGAGTGGCCTGGGTTTCAACTTTGTTGGACTTACAAATTTGTCCTTGGAATGGGACTTGCTCATATGTGGGGGACTTACTGTAGTCTCATATTGCATGAGGGTGGGCCTTCCACTGAACACTGTTTCTAAAAAAGGTGCCACTCTCCAAAAAAAAAATGTTCTTGGGTCAAATAAACCTGAAAAATACTGGACTTCTGAATCCAATATTTATTCCAAGTTTACTCAGAGATCTCAAAATGAGTACTGTGAATCTCCGTGAGAGAGATGCTGTGCTCCACTTTCCAGAGCATAAAACTCTTCTTTGGGGCAACTTGTGGAACTAATCTTCTAAGGAACATAGGGAACTCATTTACTCAGCAAAAGGATGAAGTGATGAAGTGGTCTCCCAAGTGCTGAGAGCTGCTTAGTATCCCGAAACCCACTTGCTTGCTCCAGTAAGGGAGGTGAGAGCTGGCTGCGTGCTCACTCCAGATATGCAGGTGTGGGTCTGGTTGGGGGTGGTTGGGCTGGAAAGCATTCACCCCACTAAGGTGGATACAGAGGTGATTGGAAGCCCAGGGCAGGCTCTGGGGTGAAGCCAAAAGGGGGCTTCTCTAGAGCTAGTGGGGACATGGGATACTGGGGACGAAAAAGCAAAGCCTGCTCTCCGTCCCAGGGCGGGGGGGTACAGTGACACAAAGTGAGAGATGGGAAGAGAAGGCAGGTCTTGCTCGCCTCACCCACCTAGTCACACGCCAGGAAGGGTTCGCCATGGATGAGAGGTCCACGGCTGCTGGGAGAATTCCAGTCCCCTCCTCCCTGTTCTTCCAGCAGAGGGCCAGTCACTAGTCACTCATCTGATGGCGCAGAGCCTGACGTTCCTTTCTGGAGGTGGCTCTGGAGGCAGCCACTGTGCCATGGTCATTTGGGGTGTTTCTTAACCTCCCTAGACAGGGCTTCCTTGTCTGTAAAATGCAGTCAAAGTGACCCTTTCCTCACAATCTCCCCATCAGACAATCCAGGTGAAGGGCTGAGCTCAGTGCCTGAGACACAGCATGAATACAGAGCCCCGGGAGCGGGTGAGGTGGGCAGTGAGGCTCAGCGGACGTCCTTGCCTTGTCTGCACCCCACTCCTGCCTCTCTAGCCTTCCTTTGGCCTCTGACTGGGGCAAGCAGGTCAACTCAGACCTACCTACACCATGCTCTTGGGGGAGAGGTGAGAATTCCAGCTTCAACCCCAGCTTTTAGCATGTTCTCCTAAAGGGCAGCTGTGTTCCCGGGGACTCGGGTGCTTCCCAGGTTAGCAAGGTGGGCTCCTGCTCTCAGGGCGTGCCTGTTCCCTGGCACCCAAGACAAATCTCCTTCTTATCTTTTCCCAGGAAGGGGGCCTGGTTCACATCTTGAGATTCCATTTGGTCTCTGTGTGATAAGGACGCACTCCTCTCTATGGTCAGAACCAGGTAGCAACACAGGTGTTGTGTGTATTCAAACACCAGTCAGCAATTCTTGTTTGGGAAGTGGATCTAGGGCCTACAGCCTGAACCAGAGTGAAAGCAGGCTTCCATAGCCACCCGGGGGAACAGAACTCACACAACCAGGACTTCATGGGTGTGGGAATGGGGGTCGCTGAGCACACAGCTGCCCGGCGATCCCCCAACCTGGCAGGGAGGCTGGATACTCTGGTGTTTACCTGGGCAGCCGAGCGCCGTGAGCTTACCTTGAATTTTCCTAGGCACGTCAGGTGGTCCCTCCTCTGCCCTCGAAAAGTAGTGAAGAGTAAAGAGGGAGTGAAGAACGAAGAGAGAGAGAGTAACGTTTGCTTTTAGCATCTTCCAGAATGGCAACCCACTCCAGTGTTCTTGCCTGGTGAATCCCAGGGATGGGGAAGCCTGGTGGGCTGCCATCTATGGGGTTGCACAGAGTCGGACACGACTGAAGTGACTTAGCAGCAGCAGCAGCAGCAGAATGTCCACAGTTCCCATTTTAGACTTGCAGGGTTGTGAATCAGCATTCATTTGGGTAAACAATCTGCCTGAAAGACGGAGACCTGGATTTGATCCCTGGATCACGAAGATCCCCTGAAGAAGGTAATGGCAACCCACTCCAGTATTCTTGCCTGGAGAATTCCATGAACAGAGCAGTCTGGTGGGCTACAGTCCATGGGGGTCTTAGAGTCGGACACGACTGAACAACTAACACACAATACATTTCTCCACAAAAGCTAGAGCAGAGGGTAGGCCCTTTCTCTGTCTTGGAGGCTGCCAGCCCCTTTCCCAGGCCGCACTGCCGGGGGCCCTCTGCTCCTCTCCCTGCCCAGGCCACAAAGGGTTCCCAGCTGAGTTGCTCCTGCAGGCTGGGCTTGTGGCATTGGGCTGGTTGACCCGGGAAGGTGCTCTCTTGATTTTGTTGTATTCCTTGAGTTCTTTTGCTGCAGATCTGCTGAAACTCAGAGCGTAATTCATGAACAGGGCACTTTACATATATATAGTTTTCTATCGTTTTAAACACATCCACTTTGATTCAAGTCAATAAAGTATTTTCCTAACTATCTTTACTAAGGCAAACTAAAATTAGTTTGCATTTCTTGATGCACCTAATTTGGCAGAGAAGTTGGTGGGAAGCTGGAGGGGGATCCCTGGCTGGGACAGGGTTGTCTCATGGACTCACGTTAACATCAACCTAGATTATGTGAAGGCTGGAAGCGACTGCTCTTTTGCTTCCTGCGGGAGACCCAGAAGGACGGACGGGGGCTCTAGAAGCCAATGGAACTCTTATTGATGTAGTGGTGGTTTATTGCTCAGCCGTGTCCAACTTTTGCGATCCCTGGACTGTAGCTCACCAGGCTCCTCTGTCCATGGGATTTCCCAAGCAAGAATACTGGAGTGTGTTGCCATTTCCTTCTCTAGGGGATCCTCCCAAACCCGTGTCTCCTGCATTGCAGGCAGATTTTTTAGCTGTTCATGTTCCATTTTTGAGCACAGTCTTCTCTTGCACATTGTTTTCAGACTGTTGTGAAGATTAAATGGGCTAACGTGCATAAAGCGCTTAGCACAGCCCTTGACACCCTGTATCCTAGTAAACACTCAGCAGAGGGTTATTATATAGAGGTTTATTCTCACCCAAACCAGTGAGAGAAATTCTCTGTTGCTTCTTTCTGCCTTTTCCACTTGACCTTCTCCCCGTCCTTGGGTGCAGCTGGCTTTCTCCTTAGCCCTGTGCCATTCTCATGTATTTCCTGCTGCCTTTGCTCGGGATTAACCTGAAGTTAATTACCCCGACGTTGAGTTCCTCTTGCTCTATGAGGTTTACCTTGACAGCTGACTTGATGGCTGCTGTGTGTTCTGATGGGCTCAGGGGGCACTGCAAGCTCTCGGGGTGATGGCAAACTCATCAGGTTTCCCACTGTGCCCAGGACGTTGCAGGGGGATGCTCCATAGTTGCATGAAGGTTGCAGTGAGTGGGTGGCTGAGGGAAGTTGCCCACTGCTGTGACTCCACCAGGCTTGCCGGTCAGGAGCACACACAGGTCTCCAGGGAGCTGCTCACACGGTCAGTCACTGGCTAGCATTACTTTTGTTTTTTGGGGTAGAAAGTTTGCTAAAGAAACTTACATGGCCATGTGATAGAAAACTGCTTACTCTGGGCTGCTTTTGATGCAGTGGAGAGAGGGGCCCAGATCCCCTCCTCTGGACTCCTGAGGCTCTTCTGAGGACCTCTATGGCTCTGTCCTCAGAAACTGGAAGCCACTAGAGGGTGGGGTTTCTGACCATAGGTTGCATGGTAACTGGCTTTCCACGGTTAACATCTAAGCTACAAGATGGAGCAGTAAATTAAAACCAACCTGCTAGGGAACCTTGCTTCTAGGACAACCTAAGCTTGAGAAATGTTATCTAGATCTGTCTTCCATGTCTAGGGATGAATGGATATTGTGGCTTCTGCCCACACACAGAATTAATACAACCTGGATCTCTGGTCTGGAGCCTATACTCCTAGGAACCCCAGTAATGGATGAGTAGAGATCATCTCAGCACCATCTGTGTCTTGGGCAGAGACTTATAGAAGCTTTGCCTTATCCATACCCTTCCCACAGAACCCCTACAGTGAGCAGCAGCAACAATGAGTCCAGGTTAAGCTACTCTTCCCATGAGGTATATGGGATGGATTCTAGAAAAGTTCTTTTAAGAGGTGGATTCAAATGACAGGTTCCACATTCCCTGCAAATTGAGTTGAGGAATGAGGGCCTCTTTTTGTTGAAGAATGAGAATGTGACGGCTGGAGCTCCAGCAGCCAGCTGGGAAACCATGAAGATGAGGGCCATACCTGGAGATTAGGATGGAGCCTGGGTCCCTGAGGACATTGAAAAACCACCATACTAGCGTTGGTCTACCTTTCTTTATTAATTTCAGTATGTGACGGGAAAAAAATCTAAGACCTTCTATAACTCATCTTGTTGAAGTCACAACTTTGGGAGATTTTGTTATTATCGGCCGATTATAATTATGCCACTACCACAACTCAGTGACGTGGCCTCAGAGGACAGCATTAGTAGTTCCAGGTGGTGTTGGGCCAAATTTTCTCTAATTAAGATGTTATATAGTGACAGACTTGATAATTTCCAGTATCACCTCACCTTTCCTTTGATAGCTTTTCTCCATAGAAGTGTTAATTACCAAAGAAGCAATTTAAAAGTAGGCTACAAGCTATAAAAGTGAAATAAGGGGGGCACCTAATTATTTGCAAACTGATTGCTGTGAAATAAACACACCATTATCTGTAGATCACAGTTTAGAGACAAAAAGGAGACTTCTGGTCACTGAAGCCAACCATAATTGCCGTGATATTGGTGGATCTGTAAATATCTTAATCATTGAGCTGTAGAATGTGCTTCCTGGTTTGTCTTCACAAAATAGTTTGTAAAGGCTTGAGATGCAGTCCCCACTGCACAACCATTTTTATAACATAACCAGCAGATCCCCTCCTATCATGCTCATTTCCAACCTGGAGCCCATCTGGATGGAATCCTTCCCTCTAGTCCCCCAGGAAGCTGGGCACACCTCATCTCATGGGCACACCACACCACACACTCATTCTCACACCTGAAAAGGCAAAGAGAGTTCCTTAGGATTGGGATGGGATGACCACTGACTCTGCAGAACCCTGAAAGCGAGACTCTGGAAGGGCATTTTCCTCCTCGAAGTCATTTTATTAGATTAGTACTCAGTGGATGGCAGCTCATCAAGGCACTGGAGTCAAACACATTAGATTTCATCACCAGCACATAAAGGCAGATTTCAGGGGTATTGTCTTTTGGGAAGCGAATGAACAGGAATAGGAGCTTTCTGAAAGAAGAACTGAATATTTTCCCACTGATCTCAGAATGACACCTTTGATCCAGCATAAGTTGTTTAATTTATTTTACAAGATAATGCACTGGGCTCACTGGGGCATGAATGGAGGGTGAAATAGCCCATTGTATCATTAAGTCTGTGTCAAAATCCCCCCATCCATTGGATGGCGCTTTAATAATGAAAAAGCTGGTTATAGCTCATGCAAACAATTATGATAGCACAAAATGCTTTTTAGTGATTTCAAGTCAGAATTAGGCAATGGCAATGGGCACAAATAGCCACTTAGGGGACATGCCAGCTGCTTCCAGTGAAGCTGCTGACATAAAAACAGGGAAAAAGCACTAAAACAGATACAATTCAAGTCATAATTTGGTTGCTAATAATTTCTTTTTTGTGTCTGCAGCCTTGAAAAATTGTCCTGAATAAGTGCATACATAAAGACAGTGAGTCAGGTCAAGCCATCACACAGATGAGTAACAGCCAACTACTATCATAAGTGAGTGAGTTTAGTTCAGTTCAGTTCAGTCGCTCAGTTGTGTCCGAATCTTTGCGACCCCAAGGACTGTAGCACATCAGGCCTCCCTGTCCATCACCAACTCCCAGAGTTTACTCAAACTCACGTCCATTGGGTCGGTGATGCCATCCAACCATCTCATCCTCTGTCGTCCCCTTCTCCTCCCACCTTCAATCTTTCCCAGCATCAGGGTCTTTTCAAATGAGTCAATTCTTCACATCAGGTAGCCAAAGTATTGGAGTTCCAGCTTCAGCATCAGTCCTTCCAAAGAATATTCAGGACCGATTTCCTTTAGGATGGACTGGTTGGATCTCCTTGCAGTCCAAGGGACTCTCAAGAGTCTTCTACAACACCACAGTTCAAAAGCATCAATTCTCTGGCGCTCAGCTTTTTTTTATAGTCCAACTCTCACATCCATACAAGACTACTGGAAAAACCATAGCTTTGACTAGATGGACCTTTGTTGGCAAAGTAACGTCTCTGCATTTTAATATGCTGTCTAGGTTGGTCGTAACTTCTCTTCCAAGGAGCAAGTGTCTTTAATTTCATGGCTGTAGTCACTATCTGCAGTGATTTTGGAGCCCCCCAAAATAAAGTCTCTCACTGTTTCCACTGTTTCCCTGTCTATTTGCCATGAATGACTGAGCGACTTCACTTTCCATGTATTGGAGAAGGAAATGGCAATCCAGTGTTCTTACCTGGAGAATCCCAGGGACGGGGGAGCCTGGTGGGCTGCCGTCTATGGGGTCGCACAGAGTCGGACACGACTGAAGCGACGTAGCAGCAGCAGCAGCAGCAAAGGGATCAGATGCCATGATTTTAGTTTTCTGAATGCTGAGTTTTAAGCTAACTTTTTATCTCTTCTCTTTCACTTGCATCAAGATGTTCTTTGGTTCTTCTTTGCTTTCTGCCATCAGGGTGGTGTTATCTGCAAATCTGAGGTTATTGATATTTCTCCCAGCAATCTTGATTCCAGCTTGTGCTTCATCCAGTCCAGCATTTCTCATGATATACTCTGCATAGAAGTTAAATAAGCAGGGTGACAATATACAGCCTTGATGTCCTGCTTTTCCAATTTGGAACCAGTCTGTTGTTCCATGTCCAGTTCTAACTGTTGCTTCTTGACAGATTTCTCAGGAGGCAGGTCAGGTGGTCTGGTATTCCCATCTCTTAAAGAATTTTCTACCGTTTGTTGTGATCCATACAATCAAAGGCTTTGGCGTAATCAATAAAGCAGATGTTTTTCTGGAACTCTCTTGCTTTTTCGATGATCTGATGGATGTTGGCCATTTGATCTCTGGTTCCTCTACCTTTTCTAAACCCAGCTTGAACATCTGGAAGTTCACTGTTCACATACTGTTGAAGCCTGGCTTGGGGAATTTTGAGCATTTCTTTGCTAGCATGTGAGATGAGTACAATTGTGCGATAGTTTGAACCTTCATTGGCATTGCCTTTCTTTGGGATTAGAATGAAAACTGACCTTTTCCAGTCCTGTGGCCACTGCTGAGTTTTCCAAATTTGCTGGCATATTGAGTGCAGCACTTTCATAGCATCATCTTTCAGGATTTGAAATAGCTCAACTGGAATTCCATCACCTCCACTAGCTTTGTTTGTAATGATGCTTCCTAAGGCCCATTTGACTTCGCATTCCACGATGTCTGGCTCTAGGTGAGTTATCACACCATCGTGATTACCTGGGTCGTGAAGATCTTTTTGTACAGTTCTTCTGTGTATTCTTGCCACCTCTTCTTAATATCTTCTGCTTCTGTTAGGTCCATACCATTTCTGTCCTTTATTGTGCCCATCTTTGCATGAATGTTCCCTTGGTTATCTCTAATTTTCTTGAAGAGATCTCTAGTCTTTCCCATTCTATTATTTTCCTCTATTTCTTTGCATTGATCACTAAGGAAGGCTTTCTTACCTCTCCTTGCTCTTCTTTGGAACTCTGCATTCAAATGGGTGTATTTTTTCTTTTTTTCTCCTTTGCCTTTCACTTCTCTTCTTTTCATAGCTATTTGTAAGGCCTCCTCAGACAACCTTTTTGTGTTTTTGCATTTCTTTTTCTTGGGGATGGTCTTGATCACTGTCTCCTGTACAATGTCACGAACCTCAGTCGATAGTTCTTCAGGCATTCTATCAAATCTAATCTCTTGAATCTATTTGTCATTTCCACTTTATAATCATAAGGGACTTGATTTAGGTCATACCAGAATGGTCTAGTGGTTTTCCATACTTTCAATTTAAGTCTGAATTTGGCAATAAGGAGTTCATAATCTGAGCCACAGTCTGTTCCTGGTCTTGTTTTTGCTGACTGTATAGAGCTTCTCCATCTTTGGCTGCAAAGAATATAACCAATCTGGTTTTGGTGTTGACCATCTGGTGATGTCCACGTGTAGAGTCTTCTCCTGTGTTGTTGGAGAGGTTCTTGCTATGACCAGTGTGTTCTCTTGTCAAAACTCTATTAGCCTTTGCCCTGCTTCATTCTGTACTCCAAGGCCAAATATGCTTGATACTCCAGGTATTTCTTGACTTCCTACTTTTGCATTCCAGTCCTCTATAATGAAAAGGACATATTTTTGGGGTGTTAGTTCTAGAAGGTCTTGTAGGTCTTCATAGAACCATTCAACTTCAGCTTCCTCAGCATTACTGGTCGGGGCATAGACTTGGATTACTGTGATATTGAATGGTTTGCCTTGGAAACGAACTGAGATCATTCTGTCATTTTTAAGATTGCATCCAAGTACTGCCTTTTGGACTCGTTTGTTGACTTAAAGTGAGTGAAGCTGATGACAAAAGCCAGGATCTCCTAAAGTGCGGCAGGATTCACACACACAGCTGAGAAGTGCTTTTGTATGGGTGGCATCCCCTGTTCTCTGAGGCCCAGGCTAGCACCTGGATAGGTCAGCAGAGGGCAGCTCTCTGGCAGGGTGGAAGCTTCCTATAGAATCCCTCAACATGCCTTGCATCCTTTGTTCTCCTTCAACCCCCTTGCCAGTTGCACACTAATTAAGACTGTTTTCTTCCTCTCCAGTAAGGATTTCCTTAACCTACAGCAAAGATCCTCTTTGAATTGTCTGCCCTACATTTGTAGAGTTAAAAAAAAAAAAAATCCCATTAGCTGCTCTATGTCTGATTTCAGTGACCTGTTTATTTTTCTGCTCACACCTCTCTGGTACTTTGCTGAAAGGGCTCCTTTCCCACACTCTTTCCCTCCAGCTTGGGCAGCACTGAGGTGGGTGAGGTGTTTATTTACACATCTCTTTGGATCATTAGATAAAAGGGATGACACACTTCTCTCTCCTGGGAACATGTTTAAACATGAGCCCGAGTTTTACTTCTCCACTTACTTTCTTGTCAACACACACATAAATCAGCCCTATCACAGCTCATTCAAAAGGACTCTCCTATGTAGTGCTTTTCAAATATAAATTTTCTGTTTAACTTTTAGTAAGCTGTCAGCTTTTAAATAGACTGTGTATATAACTACAAAGAATTTTGTGCTAAAATCTTTAGTCTGAGAAACTACTATAAGTGGATGTTTTATAAGGTTTGAAATTTATAAACTGGATTTTTCTCAACTCAGGAGACTGGTAATAATAATAAACTTTGAATCTAGGTTATAAAACTAAGTCTCAGAAAATGCTATCACTCATTTCTTCTGTGACTTTTTAAGTGTTAATTTTCTTATTGGGATACATTTTACATATGATGAGATGTAAGATCTTACGTCTACATTTTGATGAGTTTTGTGAACTGCATACACCTGTGTAAGAGCTGCCGAGCAAGATACACATCATTCCCATCATCTCCTAGGGTTCTCTAGTCAATACCTCTTAGATATCGGTGCCCCAATAGGCAACACTGGTTCTGATTTCTATCAACATAGATGATCTTTGCCTCTTCTTCAAACAGAATTATTCTGTATGTATACATTTTTGTGTGTGGTTTCTTTGGAGCCTGATTTTGAGATCCACCCATGCTATTATCAGTATCTGGGGCTCATTCTTATTACTGACTAGTATTCCATTACACAAGGGTATTCCAGTTTGTTCATCTACTCTCCTGTTGGAGATTTGGGTTGTTTACAGTTTTGGGCTATTATGAATAATGCAGTTATAAATGATTTTTAAAAATGTACGTGAGAAGTAATGGCTAAATTTGCAAGTTTTTTTCCTTTATAATCTGGTGTGATCATGGAAGTAAAACCATCCAGTGTCTCCTCCAAAGGCACTGCTGAGGCTCCAAAATAAGAGAGTTGTTTTAATGGGCCTGTGTTCAAAGACATGGTTTACAAAGTTCTTTTAAGGGGAATTCTCAGCCCAATCGAAATTATCACAAACATCAGAATGAATGATTAGGACTCATGTTTCCAAAAATGACTGGTTCATGTAACACCAGTGGTGGAAGACAGTGAATTTTGGTGGCACATGGATATTTGTGTTTAATAGTTAAATGTTCATTTTTTATGCTTGCCTTTTACTTATGGTAAGCGGTGACAGATTTTCCTTTATCCTGTGTGATTAAGTTCCCTTCGGCAAATTTAAGACCGAAGAAAAATTCTCAGGAAAATTGTTCAGTTGAAGCTCAAATTACTCAATTAAAAAAACAGGAGCACTGTAGTTAAGGTAGACTGCGGTGCTAACTGTCCTGGTCTTGGCCCCTCGCTGTGTCATCCTGGCCACTCAGCCCGTTGCTTCTGCATCTGTGAACGAGCTATTGGTGCAGGCTTCACCCATGTGCTCTGAGGGCTGAAGGATGTCTGTGAAACTAGGAGTGCATCTCGAGTGCTGGGTAAAGTGAATCTGCGGTGTTTCACTGTAAGAATCAGCAATCATGTGGATAACCAAACACTGGCCAGGAACTGATGACTGGAGGAGTTACTGAGGTCCTCACTTTTGATACTCATGAACACCCAAGGGCTTTCATAACTTTTTTAAAAGTACTCATAGGCAAAAGATATGTACACTGGCAAGAAGAAAAACCTCATTTCTGACATTTTAAATTTAAGATCTCAATTTTAACCTTACCCATGAAATTTTTGCACCTTTGTTTTATGTCCCTGGATATCTTCCAGTGTCTCTTATAGTCTATGGGAACTTGAATAGTATTTGTATCCTACTCTTGTGTGAAAATTATATAAACCTTAATTATGTTGAATTTGGTTCACAGTGGTTTTCAGGTCTACTATATCCTTCTACTTTTCTGTATATTCATTCTATTAATATTTGAGAATTTGATATTGAAACTCCAACTAAAATCTTAGCTGCTTAAAAAATAATTATAATATGGCTTCCCTGTGGCTCAGATGATAAAGAATCTGCCTGCAATATGGGACACCCAGGTTTGATCCCTGGGTTGGGAAGATCCCCTGGAGAAGGGAATGGCACTTCAGTATTCTTGCCTGGAGAATTCCATGGACAGAGGAGCCTGGAGGTTGCAAAGAGTCGGACACGTCTGAGGGACTAGCACTTTCCCTTTCGTAGTAGAAATATATGTAACTTTGTTCTATATTTTCCAAGTCTCCTGTAAATGTGTTATCATAATTTCATAATTAAAAAAAATAAAAATTTCAATTTTAACACTCCAAATCTTTATCACTATCTTCCAGGCAAGCTCTCCCCAACCCTAACTCCAACTGCTACATTTTCAGGTTCCAGGGCAGGAAACTGGCGAGGGGAATGGTGTGCAGGTCAAGTGGCTTGACCACACACTGCCATCATCAGGGATCTTCTCAAGAAGAGATGCCTGAACCCCACCTCCTGGGGTTGCCACTGGTCAGTGTTGGGGGGGCACCCTCTGATGTGTGGTCAGAGTGGAGATGCATGGGTCTAGCTCACCAACACTGGCTCAGTTCAGCCCCAATTCTCCAGGACTTGGGAGCAGGGCAGTACGCTGACCACGGCTGAGTGGAAGCACAGGTCTCTTCAGGAGGTCTGAGTTCTGCCTAACATTTTGGGGGCGGTAACAGAAAGTCAAGTTAGTTTCAGCAGAGCTTTTCTATTTCCATACCTTGAAGAGCAGGGTGGAGGTAGGGCTCAGCTCTTTGAACCACGATGCGGTTTTGTCTTTCAGGCTCCATGTGCAGATTCTTTTTCCCTCTGTTATCAGGGAGGAGCCAGAGAGGGCACCTGATCTTATGCCCAGTTCTCACCCACAGGCTTCTTTCTGGCGCCATTACAAGGTCTGGCTGAGACCCAAGTGAATTCTTTGCAACCTAAATTTGGATCAGTTTTTGAAATGCTGCCTGTCAGATGGGGGTCCAGGTTCACCAAGCTATCCCAAAGGATGATGAGGTTACTAGAAGCAGCAGTCACTGTCAAGTGAGCTCAGGCCAGCTGCAGAGTCCTTTACTCCTGACTCCAGGAGGGCCTTTAAGCCAGATGCATGGAAAGCAGGTTCAGTGAAGACAGTGATTCAAAACTCACACAGACACATCTTCAAAGTCCTGAGGCCAGCTCCCTGGGGGAAATCCGGCAGCCTCTGCCATCGAAAGAAGGTGGTTTCCAGGGCACGTGAGGCTGGGAGCAGCTGGGCAGTCTGACTGTGGGAACTGGCTCAGGTGTCATTTCAGAAAGCCTGCACTTCGGAAAGGCTCGCCATTGGTGGACGTGAGAAAGATGATGAGATGTTTGTGCTCAGTAGTGTCTGACTCTTTGCAACACCATGGACTAGCCCACCAGCTTCCTCTGTCCATGGATTTTTCCAGGCAAGAACACTGGAGACGGGTGCCATTTCCTTCTCCAGGGGAACTTCCTGACCCAGGGATCAAACCCATGTCTTTTACGTCTCCTGCATTGGCAGGCTGGGTTCTTTACCACTGCCGCCACCTGGGAAGCTTTTTGCTTATTTCTGTATTTCCATTTCACTTTGGAGCCTAATTCTTGAGCTGTAGTCCATTCAGCAAGAGAGAGAAAGCACTTTCCTCTTGGAACTCTCTACGAATACTCACAAATTTAAACACACAGGCCAGACTAGGTTTTTTTCTTTTATAATCATGTTTGCAGGATATATTGAGCTGAGTGAACTCCACTGGGTTTGACTTGCTGTATGGGTTGTTTTCCATGTAAGACCCAGGGTGGAAACCACAAGACTTGGGAAGTTCTCAGACTTTGGGTCTTCAGGGATGGAGAAAGGCTGGGAAGGGATGCAGCTTGGTATTATGAGGACCCCTGCCTGCCATGCATGGTGGGGCTTCCCTACCCTATTTCTAAGCCAGGAATTATTTTGTCTCAAGGGATTACTCAGCAAAATAATTATTTAGAATTTGTTTCAGCTTATTACATTGCTGCCAACCAATAAGTGCCCAACCACTGTTCTTACGCAGTTATGGAGTTCTTAAAATGATGCCAAAAGGAGTCTGCCAATTTAGTTAGGGCCAGGCTGCCAGATGTAATTTCTCTTCGGTGAAAAATGGTGTTAAATATACAGCAGTCTGGAAAAAAACATGATAAAATGATAATGGGCATTAGATTAAAAACAGATCACAAGAAATAAAAACACTAAGATAGATAAAGAAGAGGAAAGTTCACAGCATCATTCTGTGGAACAGTCCATTCCGCAAAGTATATTAACTGTATGGAACTAGGAAAAGTCCAAAATAGATGGATATATTTAAGCTGTTTCCTATATGCAATGAGATTCACATTTATTAATTTACTTTTCTGTGTCATACACAGAAAAAAAAAAAAAAACAAAGAAAAAGAACAGGGAACAAATTTCCAAGGATGAAATTTCCACATTTATTTTCTTTCATGTGCATAGAAAATGGCAGTGAAGGGTCCTATGAAAGAGGCAGGGAATGGGCATGGTGCTGCTATACCAGACTGGACTTGGTGCTTCAAAGGTACACTATTCATTTTGAAAACAAAGGATGTTGTAGTTTGTTTTTAACTGCTAACAATTCCTTGGGTTTCCCATTTGTTTTTTAAGCTGTCAGTTTCTTCAAATCTCTTTTCAGATGACACACTGCGTTACAAGTGATGGCACTTAGCCAATGTGGCATTTCCATATTTACATCAACAAAAGAAATTTACAAGACATAATAGCATACAATCTTGACAGTTAGTAATAGCAATAAAACACGAAGGGCATCCATTTTATTTATTTTTTTTTCTGTACAAACTATCAGAACATAACTTATTCACATTAAAAAAATCATTTTTAATTTGATTTGACCTACACATCCCCCATCTCATTTCACCCATTTCTTAAACCTCTCATCACATCGCCCACACCTTCACCAGACTATAGAATCTACAAGTAATTAGATCTAACACCTAAGTATAGCTTAGAAAGTCCTTTCTCCCGAAGGTTGCCTCACTTCCCTGAAAATTCCTCAAAAAAGAAAAAAAGAATATGCTCTTCACTCATTCCTTCCATGTCACTTTCACATTTCATCAGCAAATCAGCAAGACGGACTTCTCATCTCAATCCAAACAAAGTTAGAAAGAAAGAGTTCCTCTCCCGAGCATCAGGATGCTACACCCATGAGTCTGGGGACCCTGGGTACTGTTCTGCTCTGTAAGAAGGTCGTTTAGTGGAATAAAAGTCCACGTAATTCGTGGTCGATTTCAGTCCATACTGTGTCGAATAATCAGTAGAAGCTGGAAAGTGAACTCGGTCATCAAAATAAGGATCTTCATAGCTATGAGGAGACTGCAAATACAATCTGTATGCATCAAAGTTCTTTCTGTTGGAGTCATCTTGACTATAATACAGCTGTTGATGCTGTTGGCAAAATGAGAAAGCAAATAAATCAAGGCAATTTTTGGAAGTACATGTTTAGGGAAAATTAATGTGGGCTTCCTGCTTTATATTTTTAAAGCAATATTCAGTGTTTGTGAATTTATCGTTGAATGTTTTTCTGGTGCACACTGTATGTTTACTAGTGGACTGGAAGGATTTTAAACTGTTTACAGGTGAGCTGGCAGTTGGCTCAAGTCCTGTCCTAGGACTTCTAGAAGTCAGCAACTTGGGAGAACCCCAGATAGCCCCTGCTACCTCCCTCCTCCCTAGAGGCCAAGTTCTGTGCTCTGCTCTGGAAGAGCCTGTGATTTGGGCATGCCCGTTGAAAGATGGCCTTTATTTTTGCTTTGACACAGGGGTACAATTAGCACATCAAGAACCCAGTTAAAGGTTGGATTTTGGGGCTTCGGATTGCTGTATAATCGCAGAACCATCTTTGAAAACATTTATCTCAGAGATGAAGATTGAGTCCATCCCTCAGTTTTAAAAGAAATATGTAGTCTGGTGAACAAATCACACCTTGGAAACCCTGCTGTGCTTTTAAACGAATAAGCAATCTCCAGGCAGGAGAGTAGTAAAATTAGAAGAGATATGTGAGCAAATACAATTCAAAAGGAACAAGCCCCCCAAGCCAGGGCTGATACTAACTTCATCTATAAGGAAGCAAAGTGAAACACAGGTGGGCACCCACAGCCTGACCTCATTTCCTTTGTGCTGGTCTATCTCTGACTTCACATTGATTTCTTCACATGTTTGGAGAAAAACTGTAATGGTCCTAATGTCTGTCTTTCCTTCTGATTACACCCAAATTCCACCCCTGCCCTGCCTGTAGCCAAGATGTTACAAATTTACCACATAGGGATCAACACCATATTCTGGAACTAAAGGCATTCTAATATTATAAGGATTTCAGAGCTAAATTTGCTTTTTAATTTAGAGTGATGATTCTGAGGATATTTCTCCTGATGAAAAAACTATAGCAGGGATTATGAGTAACTTGAGAGGTTCTTCTTCCATCTACAGGGAAAAGATATGGAAGGAGGTCTGAGAGCATCCTTATCTTCAGGGCAGGTTACAGGCTTGTTTGGGAACCCCCCAACTGCTGTGTTAATGGAAGGTAAGAGGAGAGATCAGATGACCCATGTGGACATGGCATCAGACAGGACCAAAATGAATTTTAGGCCCCCATGAAAGCAGAGATTAAATGTTACAATCACTAGTCCCCTTTCTGCTGAGGACTGGGGTCTACCCCTGTAGGGCTGAGTCCATTGTGACCTCTGAGCCTAAGACTCAAGTGTCTTCAAACCATGGAGGCCCGAATCGGAGGGAGCCATGAAGATGGAGAAAGAGACGGAGGTACAAAAAAGAGAACAATGAGGTGAGAGGATGAAGTGTGCTTACTGATCTTTCCCCACCCAGAGAACAGAAGAGATTTTAGAGACCTAAAAAAAAAAAAAAAGAAAAAAAGTGGGAAGAGGAAACTGTTGGGTAAAAAACAGGAGTTAAAGACTTCTCAGCTGGTTGCCATCAGTGGCATGGGGTTACCAATTCGGATATGCAAGGACAAGAGGCTACTGGAGAAGTGATTTGCTTAAACCACGGAGGAGCTTCCAAGGAACAGAGATCCCCTGGGACAGCTCCCCGGCCCTGCCGTGTGGGCCCAGCTCAGGTAAGTCAACCGGCGCGGACCCCTTACTGTGTTGATCCCTGCTAATCGGCCTTCTGTAAAAATGGTATTGCAAATTCACCTGTAGCCGTCTATTTTGTTCTCTTGCTGGTGAGGAATAGGAACTGATGTAAATTGGTGAAGGTTTGCTGGAGCCTGTAAGAAAATATTTTATGAAATTAAAACTAGTGCTCATTATTCGGTCCATTAGGTCATATGGACTCCCAGGGCTAGGGCTGGTGGTGTGCCCGACAGGCCCTGCCTTCCCGGCATGGCATAGCCCCAGACGGTTAGCAGCCTGGGTGCCCCAGATCAAGCCTGCTTGCTGCCTAACCCAGGGCTCTCAGGGGCTAATGAATATGGCAAAAAGAGGCTGTGTGTTTCACCAAAGAGCAATGCCAACGCACAGATCCAAAAAGGATTGCTTCTCAAACTCTGGTCACTATGGGGAGCTCTTCCCACCTGTGTAGATGTCTGCTGGCTGGCTTTCTGAACAGCAGACATGCTCCCAGAGCCTGGAACATGGCTTTTCCAGGGCTCTTGAGCTTTGCCCCCACCCTCAGATGGGGGAAGGGAAACATAGCGGAACAAGCTCCACGCTCTCAGAACAGCCTTGATTCAAAATCCCAGGTCCTGCAAGGAGCAGGCACAGCCTGTGTTCTAAAAGGCCAGCCACCTGAAGGCACAGTCTTGTGTCTGCCATATTTGAGTATGTCTTAAAAAGAACCTGGTAACCAGATAGCTGTCTTCAAGAGGCCACAGCAGACTCTGATGATGTCACTGGTTACCCTTCTAGTATTGTTAAGGCTAGCAAAGATTTTTATTTTAATGAGGAAAATGAAACATATTTGAGGCAAATTAGTTTATTGAAGCAAGCAAAGAAGATACAGAAGGGCGCGCATGCTGAGGAGGCGATCTTTAAAATAAAGCAGGCTGCTGCAAACCTGAAGCAACAATGCACTTCAGTTGGTATGTGCATTTCCTCTGCAAAGAGCGTGGTGTTTGAAATGTAGCATCTGCAATTTTCTGAGCTATTAATTGCCATAGTAACAACAGTCGATTAGTAAATAGTCCTGTGGAATCACAATTTTAAAGACAACGGCACAACTGAGACTGCTCCCCCAGCAGTTGTTAAATTGCCACCAGCTTTTATTTCTTTTTAATAAATAGTTTTTTTTGAGAAAGGAGCATTCCCCTCCTTTTTGAAACCTCCAGAGGAGTTTCAATTTGCAAGATAGCTGAGAATGGAGATAATATGAAATCGTGGTAACCCTTCAGGTTGGCATTCTTTAAATAAATTATATGCACGGCTTTCTGAATAGGACATAAAAATAATACTGTGCAACATCACTTTTGTTATTCTTAAAAAATAAATAATCACTCTGAGGAGAATCACATTATATATTTTGTTATTCATTCAAACTTTTCCACGAAAATGCAAATGGAATTGACCCCCATCCGCAGGTTTGAATGCATGAGTCGGTCCAGGAGCTCGGCCCTGCCGACTGTCACAGAGCACAGGTTTCTGGAACACACAGGGGAGTGGGGAGGGGGCAGGACACAGGGCCTGCGCTGCACGGGAGCCGGAAATGCGTTCTCACTCGGATACAGTGCTCTTTTTATTTGTGGTCAGCAGACCACTGCCTCTGCTTGTTTTACTTAAAACAAGTGGGAAAGGCAACAGCCCCTGAAGCAGGAAGGAGATGGAGAGAGTGGACCATGGTTTGCTGCTGGGGGACCATCTCAAGGCAGGCAGAGGTTACCTCCCAGGCTGCCGTTCAAGTGCCTGGGGACACGCGGCTTTTCGAGATACTCTATCACACACCCGACTGGCATCTTACCAGGGTACAGGCCTCTGTGTGTGGCATCCCCTTGGCTACTGTAATACTGCATAGGTGGCTGGGTCCTATCGTATTCAGAGCGAGGGTCTCTGACTCCTAACAGTGCTGGTGAGGACGAGGTGCTGCCGACTGAACCGACAGGTGAGAGGAGAAGGGAGAGAGGAGAAGAAAGAGAGATCAGACTGTCAGTGTCTCTAGGAAGTCCTTTCTGGAAGAACAAAGGTCAATAATTAGACTCGGCCAGCACTAAAGTCAGCTCTTAGAGGTGCGGAGAGCTGGAGGGCAGCCAACTCCAGGTCCCTGGATGGTGGCCTGCAGACCGGCCACTGTGATGATCAGTGCTGCCAACCCCGGAGATCGCTGGGAGCCCAGCGTGGTACAGGGGTTGTGCAGTTTCCCCACTGAGATGGTGGGTCTCAATGACCTGCTTAGGCCTTTGAGACTAATGCAAAAGTTACGTTTGCTGTTTTATGATCTCAGTTCAGTCGCTCGTGACACACCCATCTATTATCCTTAATGTATAGCTCTTCAGTAAATAGATGGTTTTATGGCATGTTTTGATTTCTGATGATTTCCAAAAAATCTGCATCTCTAAATGTGTTTGAATAAGAGTGCCCAGTCCATGAAACTTATAATTCCTTTTATGGTGATCAGCTGTCAGGGAAATTTTAAGCTCAGTAAGCCCTACTCATCAAGAAGCTCAGGATGCTGAGAAGCCCAGCTTCACAAAGGTCCAGCTTTTTTATCCAGCTGGAGCCAAACGTTTCATAACAACGTATCTACCCTTGGGTATCCTGTGGGACATTTTTGCACAGAAGGAAAACACTGCACACCTTCTTTTTCTCATTAAGGGATCATCTTGCTTGTATTGAAGTGTCTTACAATTAAGAATGGTCACTTATTCACTGGATCCACTAGAGAGCAGCGGCCCCCAGACCTGCCACTGGTGGTTTTGCATGCATTGATGCTTTCAGAGGAAGACTGATAGCAAAGTATCTTCCCTAGAAAATATTTTGAGCATGGGCCATGTCTATGTGCTTCTCATCCTACTTTCTAGAAGGTAGGTAGACATCCCCACCTGCCTCCCACTATTATCAATGTCAGCAAGATATGAGATGTGCCCATAAACAGATATCACACTAATCCCGAGGGATGGATGATCAGCCCTCAGAATAACTCGAGAAACAAGTGTGAATTATATCCTACCTTCAAATGAAACCCAGAGAGGGACCTCGGAACTTGGATGGGGCTCGTCAGCACTGTCCAGTGTGGATATCTGAGTCCTCAAAACGAGTTCATTGCTTACTATGTTCTAATTTGTCTGAAATTACTCTTTTGCCTGTACACATGCCTTTCGTTAAGCAGCCCGCTCTCCCACTTGCCCTGGCACCACTCTTTCCAAGTTCCCTAAAGAATCCTGAGCATTTCCATAAAGCAGGACGGCCTCAGGCTATACCTGGGAGCCCGGCAAGAATGTGTCAAAACCCAAGCAGAGGTCTTTTTGAAGGAAAACAACTCATAATTTAAAAACTAAGATATAAATATATATCATGTAGTAGGCGGAGATAATTTTTAAAAATTCCTGGTATATGTGAAGACATCTAATTACGCGACAAGAACCCCCAGTCGTATATTAGTTTTTTTGGCCACATTTGTCCACAAGAGAAATAAGACTGCCAGCAGGAACACAATTGAATACAACAGATAATATTTATATGTCAGAAGGGGAGATTTAAAGCCAAATGAAAGATGTTTATTACTTTTCCTGTTTCATTTAGCTAAGAATTAAATTTACAGGGCTGAATCAACTTGGTGGTAATATTCTGTTCTTACATGTAAAAAAAAAATTATGTTGAGTCTCAAAACATTCTTTCCACCAAATTAAACACCACTAATAAGTAGGTAGCATGGTTGCCAAGACTCCCAACTTACAAATCATAGGGAATCCCTGTAAAGCCACCTACAAGGCCTGCCCATGAGCTATGGATGCTGGGGTCTGGGTGCAGCCAGCAAACAGAGGTTTAACTGGTGAGAAGTAAGATGCAGGGGGACATCATGGCTCTCCCAGGGTCTAAAGGACTCGAATAGTTTTCATCAAGAAAACTAAAAAAATCACTTTGGAAGAGATTTCAGACTTATGGCCAGCAGGCAGACAAGGGCAACCATTTTCAGGCACAAGCTAGTGGTTCTCAAAGTGTGTTCTTCCACTCTCCTATATCCGCGTCACCAGGTCGGCTTATGAAGTGCAGGTTCCCAGGCCCCTTGGCAAACCTAGTGAAGCAGAAGCTTGGGGTAACAGATGCTATGGAGGAGGCTGGGCCACTTTTGTACCCTAGTTGGTGTAAACTTGCATAAACCTTTAAAACAGAAGGAGGAGAGTGGGCCTGCTGTTTACAATAACATGTAATTCCTGAAGAAGGCTTTCAGTTTGAAGAGCAAACTCTCCTTCCCTCAGTGTTTGGAAGCGACAGACTTAATCAGTGTGCGTGCTCAGTCTCCTCTGGACGGGAAATGACATTCTGTCACACGCTCTCACCTAGGAGGGGCGTTTACCCACTGACCTGACTGAATGACGGGTGACATCTGTTGGTTGGTGGTAGACAAGGAAGGATGCGATTTGAACCGGTCTCGCTCTAACGTTGACACAGGTGTAATAAAATGGTTCTGATTCCACCCATCCTATGGAGGTAAAAGAGAAAAAGAAACCTCTCAAAATGAAAAATGACATTTCATGATAATAAATGATTACGACTGTGCGCTCTGATGAATGCTAATTATACTAGAGCTATTCTCGTAAGTTACCTTTTTATAAATGCTCCGGAGGTCCCGATATTGCCATAATGTATTCAAGACCTGGGCTGCTGCCTTCACCACTTTCAGAGATGATCTAGGGAAAGAGCGGGCATGTTAATGAACGTGGGCAGCACCGCCCCCAGGCTCCACTTGAGAGACTCTGGCAGCGAAGCGGTGGCCATGAGGCCACCTCTCCAAGGACCGGGGCAGGGAGGAGGCTGCTGCTAGGAACCACCATCAAGGTGTGAGGAGCCCCTGGGAGTCTGTCAAGCTCAGGGCTGGCCAGATGTGGCAGGGACCAAATAAAGGCTCCCAGGCATTCGGCTGTGTGGTCAGAAGCTGTGGTTGGAATGAGCCCATGACCGCTGACCGTGACCACACATCCCAAGGGTCTGAGGGCCCTGCCAAGTTGGCTGAAATACCCTCTGAACCATTATGAGGCCATCTTATAACTTTCCTATCATGTATGCTGCTAAGTCGCTTCAGTCGTGTCCGACTCTGTGCGACCCCAGAGATGGCAGCCGGCCAGACTTCCCCGCCCCTGGGATTCTCCAGGCAAGAACCCTGGAGTGGGTTGCCATTTCCTTCTCCATGTATACCCTGTATTTCCTATCATGTATACCTCTTTGTAAACACGTGTGTCTGTGTGCTCTCATATTTGCTTTGGAAATTAAGGTCAGTTACTGCCTCCCCTCTCTGAAGACTGTTGAATGTCGGTGCTGTATTCGAGCGCCGCTGACCTCAAGTCCAGGCAGTTCAGCTCAGGAGCTGGTCCTCTCAGTCAGCGGCCTCACCATGAAGAGAAGCGGGAATGCGGCCTCCTGCCTCAGCGAAGGCCTTCAGAGCACCTCGTGAGGGTGGTTCAGGGGCCTTGAAGAGAATTGAACACCTCTGTCCTCAGACTTCATTTTGATATTGAAGATTTGATCTGCTGTCCTCTTCCATTCCTTATCTTCCCAACTAAACCCTCAGGACATGGGGGAAGAAGAGAGGAGAGCAGGCTAGTGGCACCTCCTCCACCCAGTCCATCACAACAGAATCTGGGCTGTGATGATTCTGAGGCTTCAGCAGGGGGGTGGCGTGTAGGCAAGTGCCGGAGCCTCACAATCTCAGTTCCCAGAGGTGAGTCAAGGGAAAATCTGGGTCAGACCCAACCACTCTAAGACTTTTTAAATTTAAAATTTCCAAAACAGACAACAGAGCAAGGAATACCCTAAAGAAGAGAATGCACAGGAAATTTCAGACGCCTGCAAGGTGTCTACAGCTCACAGCCACCCCACTCTCAGCCGGGGTCTCACACTGCTGTTACTGCTGCTATTGTTTTCCATCTTTGAATGCTGGGCAGCTGGGATCAGGTCAGGAAAGGCAGACCTCAGACCTGGCTCCAAGGACTACTCCACAAACCTGACAGCAGGGGCGTGCTAGGTGCACACCGGGACACCAACAGCTAGACCACAAATTTTTAGACAGGTTCTCTGAGCAGAAACCTGACTCCTAAGAAAGCAAGAAGTTTCTCTGCTCTCCCTTTGCAGCACCATTCCTAGATGCAATTACGTAGTCTCATCTCTAATTTCTCTCATCCCATCTTCTCCTCAATATTGTTAAACTGGGCACATCTCAATCCTAGTCCTACCTGGCTGAGCAGCACATGTGATATGCGCTCACCTTCAAAACACTTTCTGCATGTGGCTTGCAAGGCACCAGGTGTGGCTGGGTCTCTTCTGAATGGTCTGGCTGCCCTTTCTCGGGCTCACTGCTGGCTCCTCTTATCTCCTTGACCTCAAACCATGAGGGACACCAGAGCCCTCAGGCCTCTTCTCTTCTCTATCTACATCTCTTGTTGATCTCATCCCATTTCTCTTCTCTAAATACGCCATCCACACCCTATGACTCTCAAAATGATCCGCGGCCTGGACTCCATCTTGAACTTGACTCGAGTACATTCCACTCCTGACCAGACCCTCACATGGACATCTAATAGCCATCTCAAGGGTATCACATCCCAAACTCTGGTCCTCCCTGAAGACCTGCTGCTCCTGCCGGCCGCCCCATGTCGCTAAGTGGCAATTCCATCCCATGGTCTCTTTGGTCAAAGACCTCAGAGTCATCCTTGACACTTTCCTTCTTTCCTGCTGCTCATCTAACCCTTCAGTAAATCCTTCACTGATTCTACTTTCCAACATGTCAGGATCAACCACTTCTTCACCTCAAGTCCTGTCACTGTTAGTCTCATTAGGAGTCAGGGGAGAAGAGTTTGTGGAGTTACTCTGATTATTTTCAGGGACATTGGATCACGGCTCTCCTCTGCTGTACACTCTCCAATAGCTCCCAGTTTTGCTCAGAGTAAAGTCAGAGTCCTCTGACACTGATCCACAGGCTCCTGTACTTCTGGTTACTGTCCCTCCTCCTCTTCCCTGCTGACTTGCTCCGTTGTAGCCCCTCTGGCTTCCTCCCTTCATCACACACATGGGTGCTCTTCCATCTCTGGGCACTCCCACTTGTTCCTTTTGCCCCCAGATGCTCTTCCTTCCCTCCTCCAGGTCTGTGCTCAAGAAGCACCATCTCCTTGAGGTCTTCCTGACGACTGTGTCTAAAATTGTAACACCACCTCCTCACCCTGGCAAGCCCTATAACTATCCCTGATTTTATTACTTGCCACACACTCAGCACCATCCGCAGGCTAAGTGCGCTGCTCACTCCACTGGAACCTCATCTGCTCTGCCCAGGGAACGTAAGCGGCCTGTGGGTAGGTGTGACCTGCACACCGCTGTAGCACATGGCAGGCAGGCAGGAGACAGATGCTTGGTGAGTGAATTGAAAGGAAAGTAAGTTTATGTTCAGAAGAAAACTTGATTTGATCTAGGACTCTCTGAATCTGTTTTGGAAAAAAAATTAGACTTTTTTTTTTATATACAAAGATTTTGGCACTCTTTCAACATTTCTGTAGTCTGCTCTTATGCCTTTCACAAATAAAGGCTATCTGACAAAATTTTAAGAGCACGAAATGCGATTTTGGTTACTCTTATGGAAGAGGGGAGAGAAGGGGAGTTAGTGGAACAGGACCTTAGCTTTTTCTGTAATGTTTCATTTCCTTTGAAATAAAAAGGAGTGTGTGTGCACTTATTACTAATGAGATAAAAAAGATACATACATAAGGAAAAAAAGGACTAAAAGGAAATACGGATAATGTTGATAGCTGTGGTTTCTGTGGAGTGAGACTATGCTTTGCTACATTATTCTTATATTTTATCAACAGAAATTATTTCAAAAGTATATACAATGTGACTTCTAGCACTGATGCTCAGCCAACTAATAAATGTTCACTAATTGGGGGCCAGGCTTTGTTCTAGACACTGAGGATGCAGCAGTGAATAAAAACACAAAGCGCCTGCTACTGGTGGTGGTAGATGCCAGAGGGGCCGTAGATAAACCAGGGAAGCCACTGCCCTACGGGAGGTGATCTGGGGGCGAGACATTTTACAGCTGAAGTGGAGGTGCTATCCTGCGTGTCCTACATGTCCCACTTCCTTGAAGGATTCTCTGATCTGGCACTAAGGCAAATTCATAGTCACCACTATGGCTCTGTGACAAGAAACCTATTTTTGCCACCAATCCTTCTGCTGCTTCATCACTTGGGTGTCACCCAGAAGCGACATATGATCCAAGCCCAGGGCTCATCCTGAGGCCACACGTAGGCTCTGCTGCACGTGGTGATTTTAGTACTTTGTGGGAGCAAATAATCCCAGAACTGAGGATTTAGGAAGAAGTTCTTGCAGAACAGGCCCCGGAGCCTGGAGCAGAGCCAAATGCCCGAGGGAGATGGGTCTTCAGGTTTTCCTCCCCATGACACGTCTGATTCTTCCAGGAGGCAAAATGACCACATGTGGCTTTAGGGACAGGACAATAGTAGGGCTAAGGGATGCTCCAAGAAAATAAAGAGCAGAAAAGGGGCCACATGACCACAAATACTTCTCCCAGCAAAATAGGTTTTAACTGCTTAGCTTACTGGCATGTAAGAAGTGCAGAAATAAATCCCTCCCAACAGGAAATGTATCCTTGACCAAAGCACTTGTCACAGGGCCAACCCAAGAATGAGGGCCTGGGGCTGGCATCCCCTTGCAGCAGACTTGCCTGTCTCCTCTGCCCTTGGTGATGTTCACCAGCTTCTCTATGCCTCCCGAATCAGCCAGGGCCTTGGCGTTCTCCATGTTCTTGCTAGTGACCTCGTGCAGGGCGCAGCAGATGGCCGCCACGGTCTCATCCGACAGCACGCTGGGGCTGGCGCCACCTGGGAGCCGGTTGACCAGGTCTCGCATGGCATATTTCCCTGCCCAGGACAAAAGAGTTCATTCCGATTCTGGAAGGGACCTGGTTTTTGTTATTATTGTTATTGAAAAATTGTGATTGCATGGTCTCTTTAAGATAAAACCTCAAAAGAGACAATAACAGGAAAGAAAAAAATCCACAGTGAAAAAGGAAATGACAAACATTTTAACTGTAAGGGGCAGGTTAACATCATGGCCAGGCCACTTGGGGAAATGATTTGGTTTATAAAACTTTACTGAAAATTGCTAAAAGAAAATGTAAATCAGGGTATAAAACTGGTATACTAATCACACTGCTTTAGTTTCCACTATTTTCATGAACAGTGAGAATAAAGGAATTATGATAGTACATATTGTTCTCCATTCAATTCCTATGTATCACAATTACAACTTCCTCTTAAAGCTTTTAAAAACTTTTTTTTGAATAAGTTTTAAGTTGATCAAATAAGGCTGCCAAAAATACTTTTCATGACATCTTTCTAGATCTCAACATGTGAAATGGGTAGTTACATATTTTCATCAAGTTGAGGATTTCTATCGGTCTGACATCTGACATCAGTAACAACGTGTTTGTTTCTTTTAAAGAAGACACAAATACAATTCTGGTATGAATGAGTATGCTGTATGTCTCAGGAGTGACGTAATAATAAAGTTCCCAACAGGACAAGGCAGGGGAGCCCCCTCGCTCCTGAAGCATTTCCCTACAGACCCTCAGTTTCCCTTACTCTTCTCCAAAATGGAATTATCTCGAGCTTTTCCCATTTCAATTACTGACTGACAAACTGGAAATTAACTAAAGCACAAGTAAATATTTTCTTAGTTTTTTCCCCCATGCTAATAATTGAGTGGATGCTAAATGGGGTTTTTATTGAAGACCTATTTATATACAGTGGTAAGCAGGAGAAGATAGTGCCTGAATACAAGCTCCATGATTTACAGCATGTCAAGGGAAGACTTGAGCTTTACTCATAGAGAATACTGTTACCAAGAGTGGAAAAACAGTGATGACATCTTAAGCCAGAAGATAAATATGGTTTTTAGGAAAAGATGATAAGTTAGCACTTGTGATTGTGAATACTTGTGAACGACCAGCAGGTCCGCAACATGTAATCTGTCATTTTGCTAAGGCATAGTTTTAAACTGCACTCTGGAAGTTTGGGAGAAGGCCGCTCACTCCATCTGTGAGCGACCCTAGCAGTTCTCTCAGAGCTTGCGGCCCAGACAGCTGGCTTGGTCAGACTCAGGTGAATATGCAGGAACTTCTGTGAACTCACAAAACTGTGTTTCCTTGTGAAGAAACCTCTCTGGAGACAGAGTCCACTGCTAGTGCTGGACGTGAGGAGAGTGAAGGGAGTGGTTCTTAGGAACAGAAATGCTGGGTAAATCAGAGTCAGATCCGGGAGGCGCTCAGACTGCCTAGGAAGGAAGGGATCTTGGTGGGGAAACAAGAAAAAGTGACTCCTGAGTAAATAACGCGGGCAAAATAAAGCTCATCAGTGGAGGGAAAAAATGCTCACTGAAGTTTAAAAGCGGGTGAGGAACTCTCAAAAACACAGGGAGGCACTGAGAGAAGGCAAGGCCCCGGAATGCACACTGGTTCTCCCCACAGGTCTTGGCTCTCACGGAATTGGCCGGCACCCTCTGCTCTCCCACTCTCTCCTCCATGTGTGGAATGATAGGCTGCAAGGCATCTGTGGCCAACCCTTTAATTTTTAGCAGTAAGAATGCCCAAACTATAAATTCAAATAATATAGATGTAACAGAAATAACTTAAAACATCTCTCTTTAGGGACCTAGAGGATTTCTCTCAAGGAAATGTGGAAACTTCAAGAGCTATAAACACATCTACTGGAATCAGGCATGAGTTGGAGTATGAACAGGCTGTGGAAGAAGCTCCTTTCCCCTCTGTGAGGTACAGTTTGGCTCCATGGAGGAATGTGTTTTAAGAACAGGATAATCCAGGCAATGACTTAAAATAGCACTGCTGTTAGGCACTGTGTGAGGGGCCATAGAGAATTCTCAGTCACTCTGTAAGGTAAACCTTCTGGCCCCTATTCCTTTCCTCTCTCCCTATCTCTCATGGGCATTTTAATAAGTTCAACATACACTCACTAATCCATATAAGGTCTTGTCTAATTTCTCCTCCTCCTCCCTTGACCCGTCACCAGCTATGGGTCTGGCATGGAACTTACATTTTCACAGCAAATCCATTGTGAGGAGAGCTGGCATGGGCAGCTTCCTTTCAGAGATGGAAACCAAGAAAGGGTTTTCAATTGAGATGAAAGAATGGAGCCTGGTGGGCTCAATGCAGGACACCCCAGGTTACATAGCCAGTGAGCAGTGGATCCAGGGTTTAACCTGAGGCCCGCTGCTCTTTTCTGTATGCCACACTCTGCTTGGGATGGTGGCCGTCCCAACGAGCCAAACAAGGGAAGCTGCCAAGAGTGCAGAACTTTGAAGAGGACCTCATTCTCAAGTTTATGCAAGTGCTAGCCACATTTAAGGGTGAATGCCTCCTATAATTTTGTACTTTATATGCCTCATTTGCCTTTCCCTCATCCTGACCCTGCCCTGGGGTCAGGCCTTGGGGCAGTGGCTCTGTTTTGGTGTGAATACTTACACAGATCTGAGAAGGAAAAGCTATAAAACATTCATGTGATTTCTTTTTAAAATTTAGAACATGGTAGTATTGGTGAATTAGCAGATATAAGTCTCAAAAATCAGAAAAGTGAGAATCAAACCTTTTTTTTGTTGTTTAAGAAATGAATCTCTCTTGGGAAACAGTCACGCCAAATCTACCAAGTAGCTCTGTAATGTATGACTGAAACTGCTAGCTTTTCTGAACATGTATCTTCCAGATCAATGTTTAATTAATAAGCCTACCTCTCGCTGAAATGGAGTGGTCAGAAAGGACAGACACAAAGGTACCAAATACACCAAGAAACCAGGGACTAGGACTCAGTTGCTAATCATTTTAAATGTCATATTTTTATAAATCAAAAGAAGAGCTTTATAAATGCTGTCATTTCTCTTTAGAGTTCATCAGGTCACCAGAACATACCTATGAGCTCCTTGTTGCGAACATCTAGGGCCATATTCCTCAAGGCAGTCGCCACAGAAGAAACAACTCTATCGTTATCCATTCTCAGAAGCTCTACTAGGATGGGGAGCCCTTTTTCTTTGCGGACGGCTGCTCGGATATATGCTGCAAACTAGGAAACAAAACAAGGTAATGAGCAATTATAAAACAGAGCGCAGCTCTCAGGAATTACTGTCACCTAAGAAAAATGTTTTCAAAAGATGAACTAATAGATTAAATGTTTTCTCTCCAACTGGAGATTAAATCTGTGATGCCAGTCAAGAGAAAACCAGTTTGGGAAAAAGATAAGCTAGGATGACTGATTTAAAAAGAAATCCCAAAGCCTGAAAACCTCAAACCACCATCTGGCAGATATTTCTGTGCAGAAAAGAGAAGGCAGTGATTACTTTCTACTTCAGCTACATAAACATGATTAAGGACGGATGGCGTGTCTTCTCTGCAGTTGGCTCCATGCCAGGTCCAGAGGCTATAAATAGCATGGCAGAGCTGGTAACTGATCAGTGCACATTAAAGGAGAACCTGTCTCCATCCAGTCATCTTTTCCCTGTATTCTCTGCAACAATATTTACAGTTTAGTAACCCTTCAAAGAAATTTCTTGGGAAAAAATCCCTTGCCTTGGAAGAAAAGGAACTCTCTAGGAACACTGAGCATCATAATTCATACACATTGGTGAAAAAGTAAGTATATCTGTGCGCAAAATGCTTTATCATTCAAGATTAGTTAACTGCTGCTGCTGATTTTTTAAAATCCACAGTCAAAACCTTCTTTCGTGATTAAGAGGCAAGTCTGTACAGTGAGTCAGTCTGGGCACCACATGAATTGGAAATGAACACAAAGTCATCAAGGAAACAAACAAACAGAAAAAGTAACATTTGAAAACGGGTCTTTAATCTTGTTTTGAGCTTTCACTGACATTTTTACCAATACAAACTATCTTTCAAAATTGAGGATAATTGAAAAATGTTGCTCATAAAACATCTTAATACTTTCCTGCTGTGGTCAAGACACAAGGACAAAGATCTGCCAGTCCTTTGTATTATTTTGAACATGAAAATATGTTACTGATGCTTCTTTAATATCAACAGAATGGATTTTTTAAAAAACATAAATAAAAGGAAAAGATACATTTCAAAGATCCTATTAGCTTTTTTCAGGTAAAGTGAATACTCCTGTTTTCTAAATCAAATGAAATCTGCAGGGGAGACATAATACACAACTTGCCATCAGGTAAAGGACTTGGGCAGCTTTGGCAACTTCTCCCTCTGAAACCTGCAAGGACAGAACCAATGCCTGTCTCTCTTGGAGACAACTGGCTCAGTTTACCTCGAGGGCCTCCCTTTCAGAACATTACCACCATTACCACTCCCAAAACAGCTTCTCACTTGCTCACATCTCTCACCATGACTATCTTGTTTTCTTAATGAGTCCAATATTTTGATTTACTATTTTCGATACCTTTGAAATCACTTCCATATAATATTTACATTTTAAATGACCCTGCCATTTAACTTCTATTCACTAAAGGTCCCAGAAAACAAAATTCTACAACTCAAATCATATCTATTTTAGTTATTGCTTTTAAAATCACCATATGATTCTCAGGTCATAAGGAGCTGGAGGTGAACACCACATCACCAACATAAATATTTATGAATACTTATGTGCTGGGTACTGTCCTCGGTCCTCCACATTTATTACCTCATTTAATCCTTAAAACCACATAATGAGGTGAGTATTATTTCCATTTTACAGATGATGAACCTGAGGACAGAAAGATCTGAGGCCTCCAGCTAGTAAGGGAGGTAGGGCAGGATTCAAAGCCAGGGGTCTGGCTCCAGAGTCAGTACTTAGATGCTATTAGTACTTTTAATGTTTTTACTTAATTAATAGTTGATTTACAATGTTGTGCCAATCTCTGCTGTACAGCAAAGTGACATACACATACCAAGAACAATAACAAAAAACCCACAGTGGCTTAGCACTAGGCCTAATTATTTATATAGAAGCATTAGAACAGCTGGCTGCATGCTAGCAATGCAATACTTTTCACTCTCATGGAAAAAAACAACGCCCAGACAATTTTCGTTTTGGGAGGTGGTGATGGAGGAAATAATCAAAAACAAGCATTATAATAATTCTACTAAAACATACTTGTTGGCAAACTTCTAGAGGTTGAAATGTTTCAAACAAGAATTGTCTGAGACGTTGTCAGATGATATTTTAAAAGTTTTGAGAACTTGCTTATAGTGGTAACGGTAGGAAATCACCTTCAATTTTCCTAATGAAGTCACAGATTTACCAGTGGAGGCAGAAACTCTGCCACATGTAGGTTCTGCAAGTATTAGAAAGGAACAAAGGCCCAATCTCAGCTCCAATTTAGGCCCTCGGCATCTCTCACCAGGCTCTCCAACAGAATCCCAGCCTCCATGGCTCTTGACTTCAAATTCACTCTCAGTGCAGCTGCAGACGGGATCCAACAGTGTCCACATCAGTCTGTCTATGTTGCCTGTCTGCTTAAACCCTTTCAGTGGCCCCTCTGGTCTGAAGGTCAGGTTTTAGCTCCTGAAGCTTGGCTGTCAGTCCTGGGTACGAGGGCCAGTTCCACCACGGGCACTCTTTGTCCCCCTGCACATCTCAGCCACCAGCCTGTAGCCTGCACCCATGACATCCTCACTGTGAGGGCTCTTGTTCCCTCTTGTCCCTTTATCTGGAAAGCTCCCTTTGCACCCAACCTCACACTGTGTGGGCTTCATCTGCTCATTCTTAAAGGTTCCACTTGGGCAGCACCATCCCCCCAGGAACTCTTCCCTACCTCCTGGAGTCCCTCCTTCCTTGCCTTTCCCTCACCAGGCTGGGTTAGAGGTCCTCTTCCAAGACTATGGAGTCTATACAACACTTACTCAATACGTCTGTTTTTCTCTTTCACCTTCAGTTTCTCAGGGGGAAGGGCTATGTCATATTCATCCTTGGATCCCCAGAGCCAACTGCAGTCTCCTCACTTTTTTCCTCCTACCCTTTACCAAGCTCTAAACACCTTTGTTCATCCCTTTCCATTGACCATGGCAGGTCTGACTGCATGGAGGTGTGGACGAGCGGAGGACATCCTACCTTCCAGTTTCCAGCAGAGAGGTTCTGGAGTGATCCGGCAGAGCCTTCCAAGGTGGCTGGGTTGGAACTTTCTGCTAGGAGGGTCAGATACGGTTTTACCACCGATGGGTGCCACAGCATCTCAACGCCTTTGGGGGACTTTGACAGTCCTGGGATAGGACCAACTCCATCCCACTGAAAGACAAAGAACATGTACTGGTGGAGGCAAAGTGAACACAGTATTCAACATTTGAAAACATTCCTTTCTGCTGGACTCAGCTAGAGCTATGCAGAAAAGCTGAATCATGAGAAAAAATTTTTTCTTGCCAAATATGTGATTTCTTACTCCCAGAGAAACAAAACTTTAAGAGTTTCATGTCAAATAAAATGCTAACTTGATCCTCTTGTGGTGTCCTCTTTTTCTTCTTCTTCTTCTTCCCCCAGCAGCTTGGCTCCGAATCTTTGCTGGGAGACTCTTTTCCGAGTAAGTCATCCAATTCGTTCAGCCCCAGCAGCCGGGCCTGAGGCACCTCCAGCTCCAGCCGATACGACAGGTTCCTCAGGGTGCACACGCAGTTCTCCACGGTCTGAAACCCAACACGGCGCACAGTTAAAACCATTGTAGTGTGTTAGTGCAAAATGCTTCTGTACCAAGCACCGGTGGCACTAAATAAATGTAGAAGATGAAAGAACTGTTTTTCACTGATGGGAACCTGCAACCTGAAAGTCAGAACTCGGATTCCAGACTGTTGGTGGGACCCCAAGCTCACAGAGTGTGCAGAGCCACCCAAAGTAGAGCTGAGGCTCTGATTTCACACTGAGTGAAATGTGTGGGGCTCTGGAGGGGAGAACGCCCAAGGTTTCTGCTTCAGGGCTGCTGCAGTGGCAGATGCCCCCACATTACCAGAACCCCACCCCTTCTCCCAGCTGGGAACTCTCATCATGACAGCAGGTGTGGCCAAGGCCCTCCGGCACAGCCCCTCCCCCAAGTGCCATCTTTGTCCTCTTCTTCCACCTCCCACCTCTCCCCTCCATCTGTGGAAAGTTCCACAATCTCTTTCGTTCTACATTTTGTCTTCTGTACATGGTCTTTTGCCCCTCCAAAGTCTCTATCACACCTCTAATTGGGAAGCCAACTGTCTATTCAACAAAGAGTGTCAAAAACCAAGTTTAGTTTTGCCCCGCAAGCGCTCCCCTTCCAATTTGTTTACTCCTCTCAGTTTCATCTGCAGAGCTTTTGGTTCAATGAAGCTCAAATGAAAACCTGGCTGTCACTTTGAATTCTCCTCTACCTCCTCCCAAGCCTACCACTCATCATTCTTTTCTCTCACAGACCCTTATTTTCAAACCCAGGCTTACTTGTGGCCTCTCTTTGTCTAGCCCAATCTGAACAATACATGACTGGCCTGCCTTGGGATTCTAGATACATTTAGTCCCTCTTTCCTGTTTCTTCCCACCTTCCCCAGCTTCTGATGCCAGTGTAGACCCTGGATGATGAGCAGAATGCCTTGTACAAGGGCCGGGATGGAGGAAATAGGAGGGGAGGATAAGGGGCTCATGCTGGGAACAGAGGGAACGGATGAAATGCAGCAACCTGGGATGCAGAAAGGGGCATCCTTTGGTACCGAGGCAGGTTGGGCAGAGAGGTGGGGGGGATTCCAGTGCCTCAATCAGGAACTTTTATTCAGTAAATACTCAGATGCAGATAGATCTGATTGTAGCAGAAGGGTATACAGAATTAGAGGGAACAGCAGTGGGGCAATCACCTTGACACTGAGCACAGGAGAGTCACACAGAACGTCTGGACCCTGCTAAGGTTCTTACCGCATGGAATCACTCAGTTTTCACGGTTCTAAGGCTATTTTCGTTAAGTTCTCTTGTCTCTGTTAACTTGTAATTTTTAGAGACATTCTCCCTTTAACCTGGAGCGTAACCTAACAAAGAGGAGAGGGTCAGGAATTCCAGCCAGAGTCAAGGGCATGCAGATAGTGGTGGTCAGCAGCTGTTGTCCTCTGCCAACCAGCATTCACTGACCTTGCTGTCGTAATCGGAAGTGTTCACACACGTGTGGATCACATACAACAGCGAGTCCACCAGCCCCTCGCAGGACCGCATCTGCTTCCTCGCTTCCTCCCCAGCAGAGCTGAGATTCCTATACAGGCAGAGACACGGGGGAGCTCATTAGCCGTGGAGCCTTACCTTAATGATCCGAGAATGGACGACAGAGCAGCGTGTAAATCTGGTCTGAGGAGGCGTATGGAGCCTGCATTTTAATATCTCAAGAGCTCATAATAATAGCCAGCCCCTCATGAGCCATGAATAGAAGACAGCAGGGACACTTGAACTTCGTATCTCTCTCATGACAGGTCACTTTCTAACCTCCTAATAGAATTATTTTTGGGGCTTATCCTGAGTTTCCTTCTATGTAAAAAAGGAGGAATAATGGTAACTATCTCATAGGATTGCTGTGAGGAAAAGATGAATTGCTACAGATAAAGCAATTACAAAAGTGCCCACCATATGAAAGGATGTTTGTTAGCCATGCATGGTTGCTATATTCAGGCAGTTTTACTTTCCTTGTAAGGCCATAAGGTCTTGGCAGTCCCTGCACCTATTAAAACATGTTTTGCATGTAGTAGGTGGTCATAAATGCTTCTTGAATGAACAGAGGAAACATCATTTCTTACACAAAAACTTCAAGTTAAATGAGAACACTTGGTCATGCTACAATTTGCCTGTTCTTTTAAATTATTAAAAACTCTGAGTTGTTTTTAGGTCTCATCCATACTGAAATTTTACTGTCCATTCAACTTTGTGAATTGATACCAAATTACAAGGCTCTATTTTATGTGCCATTAACAAAGTCGTCTAACTCGGCAATTTTTCAAAAATTAGCCTTTGTAAGGGGGATTGAGAATGAGTTCTCTTTTCACCTTTGTTTTTCTGAGGCCAAAGAGATACTATCACCTATGGCACCCCACTCCAGTGCTCTTGCCTGGAAAATCCCATGGACGGAGGAGCCTGGTAGGCTGCAGTCCATGGGGTCGCGAAGAGTCGGACACGACTGAGCGACTTCACTTTCACTTTTCACTTTCATGCGTTGGAGGAGGAAATGGCAACCCACTCCAGTGTTCTTGCCTGGAGAATCTCAGGGACGGGGGAGCCTGGTGAGCTGCCGTCTATGGGGTCGCACAGAGTCGGACACGACTGAAGCGACTTGGCAGCAGCATAATCCCTCTGTGGTAACCTTTATGCTGCACTCAACAGCTGTCCTCTTCTGTTCCTCGTATCTCTCTGGTTTTCCTCTCATCTGCTGTCTTCCTTCTCAGCCTCTTCTGCCTGTGGGTCCTTCTGGGGGTGCCCAGGGCTATACTGGTCCCTGCCTCCATCTTTGCACTCTTCCTGGGTGGTGTCCTTCTGTTCCTTGGATTTAACACAAGGAACACAACCTGAGGACCCATGACCCCCAAATGTCTATCTTTAGGGCAACCCCTCTCAAGAACTCCAAACTCATTTAATCTTGATATTACCGTATGGATAGCTAATTAGACATCTCAAAGTAGATCGGCCAAAACCCTCAATTACTCCCTCCTCCCCTCTGCCTGACCTCATCAACAGCACTTCCATGCTCCCAGCTGATCTGGCCAAAGATAAAGGCGGTGTCCTTACTTCCTCTCTTTTCGTTGTCTATCACAGTCAGTCAATGAGCAAATCTTGTCAGCTTTTCCCTCTATAACATACCCCACTCTGCCTACCTGTCTCCAGAGCCTGGTCTCAGCCACTCTCATTGTTTGCCTGGAATGATGCACAGCCTCACCTTCTTGCCTCCACTGTCTACTACATCACAGTCAGAAACCATACCCACTCCCATGATTAAAACCCTGTTTCCCATGGCACTTGGCAGGTGGTACAGACTCTTTCCTATGATTTAAAAAATCTGACATAACCTGGCACCACTCTGCACCTTGCACATTAAGCTCCAGCCTCGAGCCCGTCCCTGCCCCAGAGTCTTTACACGCCTTGTTGCCTCTGCCTAGAATGTGTCCTCCTCACCTCCCTCACCGGCTCTCATGTGAGCAGCTCCTGTAGTATTTCAGATCCAGGCTTAAACTTTACTTCCCATGAGAGACCACCTGACCTTCAAAGTACCTGGCTAGTAACTCTTAGGTCACCCTATTTTTTTAAAATGACATCTGTTATTTTCTTGTTTATTTACCTGTCTTCATCAATAGAATTTTGTTCTATCAGAGCAGGGATCCAGTCTGTTTTGGTCATCACTAAATGTACACAGAAGGCAGTTGCCAAATGTTAATAGCTCTGAGCCACTGGGGGAGCCTGTGTGTCCTGTTCCTGGGCTTTCCCTGAAGCCCGGCAGACTGGCTGAGTGATCACAGTCTCCCCTTTCAGGCATGGGGAGAGGATGAGATGCTGACCCACGAATCAGCAGTAGAGGCCATGTGACCTGCTTGGTGATGCAGGAATCTGAGTCAGGGAGTTGGTCTGTCCTCTAAGAGCCTGACTCTTGTCACCACCACCACCCCTGCCGGTTCTAGGCGAAGGATCCCACAGTTAACCATTCCAATAGGGGAAGGCTTCAGAGGAGAAGCCCAGGCCCCTTCCCCTGCTCCCACAAGCTCTGTTGTAGAGATACTTAGACATCTTAGCTTAAATGTGAATAGCGTTCACTGTGTTATCACTACATGAAGCATTCTATACAAGCTGAGTCTTCACAACTCTGAGACGGTATTATTACCCCTGTTCTAAAGATGAGGAAACCAAGGCTCAGAATGGGACAGGAAGTCCGTCTGTCTGAGGCAGAGCCCTAAGGTTTGTTTCAAGTTCCCAAGAAGCCTTGGCAACAGCTGATGAGAATGACCAGCAAATAAGGAACAATACTGTAATACTTAAAGGAGGCCTTCTGGATTTCAAATGCTAAAGATAATGACTGAAAATAGTATTTGGGTTTATTTTCATTTATTTATAAAACTCAAATCCAATGACTGTTTAAACTATACCTTTCTGCACCCTTTTAAAAGCAGAAAGGTTTCAACTGTTACATTAAAAAAGTTAAAGTCACTCAGACATGTCCAACTCTTTGCGATTTCATGGACTATACAGTCCATGGAATTCTCTAGGCCAGAATACTGGAATGGGTAGCTTTTCCCTTCTCCAGGGGATCTTCCCAACCCAGGGATTGAACCCAGGTCTCCCGCATTGCAGGTGGATTCTTTACCAGCTGAGCCACAAGAGAAGCCCAAGAAAACTGGGTAGCCTATACCTTCTCCAGTGGATCTTCCTAACCCATGAATCGAACTAGGGGTCTCCTGCATTGCAGGCGGATTCTTTACCAACTGAGCTATCAGGGAAGCCCAGATTTCAAAAGACTGACGTCCAATTAACAGACAATGTATTAGTTTCAGGTGTATAACACAGTGATTTGACATCTGTATACACTGTGAAATGATCACCACAGTGAGCCTATCACCACGCAAAGTCAAAACATATTTTATTTCTTGTGATGAGAACTTTTAAGATTAACTCTTAAGTCTCTTTCAACTTTACAACACAATATTGTTGACTATAGTCACCAGGGCTTCCCTGATGGCTCAGATGCTAAAGAATCCACCTGCAATCCGCCTGCAATGTTCGATCCCTGGGTTGGGGGGATCCCCTGTTCCAAGAAATGGCAACTCACTCCAGTATTCTTGCCTGGAGAATCCCTATGGACAGCGGAGCCTGGGGAGCTACAGTCTGTGGGGTCGCAAAGAGCTGGACACGACTGAGTGACTCAGCACAACACACACAGCACGTAGCTACCAGGGTGTACACTGTATCCTCATGACTTACTTATTTTACAACTCCAAGTTTATACTTCCATATCTTGAATTTAAACAAAAACCAGGCTGCAAACACAGTAGCAATCAGAATGTAATAACCAGAAAAATGCTGTTAAAGTGTAAAACACTGGAATTTTGGCAGTAATTTTTCAGACTGAAAGGTTTTTTTTGACTAGTCTATAGAAGAGTCATTTACAAGATAATGTCTATCAAGCCACTAGTCTGTGCTCATGTTTTCCTCACAGATTAACAAAGTCTAGTGGCTTAAACTTTTAAACAAACTTGGAAACTTACACAGATATTAATGAAAGTGAAGTAAATCATCCTAAAATCAACTTAGCTATGACACACATTATTTAATCAGACAATCGGAAAGAAGAAATAAAATATCTACCTCAGGCAACCTGTTGTATTACGCAGAACGAGTGAAGTCTGAAATTTAATTTTATGATCATCATCAAAAGAAGAGTTATTCCATCCAGAATGTGGAACGATCACAGTGTTTGTCAGGGTCGAGAGAGCATCTCGGATGATTGTCATTTTTACAGCATCACATGAGGATAAATTCCACAGAACTCCTAAAGAAGGCAGATTTTAAAGTCAAATCATCAATTAGAAATCCTGCAGTTTTAGAGATGAAATGAACATATTAGCATTACTTGGGAACTCAGTCTGTTTCAAACCTAATCTATGGCCTGAATTTATACCCAGGCTGGGGCTGGACCTCTAATAAATGTTGAGTGAACATATATGAGTTTCTGGTACATCATCAAGTCATCCTTAGGCAAGACGACTGTGGTTTTGCAAAGCAAAGCAGAGTTACTTCATGAGGAGGACGGGCACAATCTAATCAAGGATCACAAATATGATGCGTCTGTGAGGGTTGTAAAAATGAGGTTCCTGTATCGTCTCTTACATTTAATGTTCTCTGTGACAAGCCATTTTTACAATTTAGTACTTGAAAAGAACTTCTCTTTCTCAAAAGACTTACACTTTCTCTTCATCACACTTCCTTTTCTTACTTTCACTAGTGGGAAGCTCAGGCATAAATATTATGTGTGCAATGACTTGCTGGCACAAAGAATGGTCACACATTTGCTTCGTCTCTCTTATTTAGAAAAGGTTTAAACATTTCTGTTTCCACGTTAAGAGTGTTTTTAGTATGTGCAAAATACTACCATTCCTTTTTGGTTACAGGCAAGACACTAACAATAAATTAAAAGCTACTGATACTGTAATTCATATCAAGATTCCAAGGACCAGAGACCTTAAACGTAGCTTATTAGAGTGTTACTTGAATTACAAACATACTTGAAGGTCCTCATTTCTGTGTCAACCATAAGAGGGTTAAATTATTGTTGTAGCATGCATATTTTCTAATAATTACTCTTTTAGAAATTAGAGAAATTTCAAGATTATACCTACTCTAATTTTTACATCAATGCATTTTCCTAAGTAAGGGGGAAGGGGATGGAGGAGAAATGGTACAGCTGGTTCCTCTGCACTGAAGTCCCTCAGAACCCTACACTCCTGATGTACCCTTGGCAAGTTGCTTTCATCAGTACAGTGCTTTTAGAATTATCAGCACACAAAATGTTCGAGGCCCTGTGGAGGGGACAGAGTTGGCAAAATCTGCCCATGTCCATGGAAGCACATCAGGCTTGTGAACATGACTGAAGAGTGTCAGGCCAGAGACAAGACTGAAAACTGCTGCTCTGGGTCTGGTGACCAAGAAGCCAGCCTAGAAACTGCACAGCCTCCTCTGGGCCTGACAAAATCACAGGGCCCTTTATAAAGGAGGGAGGCAGGAGAGAACCGACAGGAGCTTTCTTGCTTTCTTTATGAAGGTTGGAGGAGGGGTATAAGCCACAGTCAGAACCAAAGAGAATACTCTATGAACCGAGAGGACCATCATTCCCCATGTCTGCCCTGACCCACCCACACGGTTGTCAATGGTCAATGATGGAGGCAGATGCAGGGTTCCGTCTTGGGTCCTGGCTGCTCTCCACTCTCACTTGGCTTTGACTTCTGGGCCTCGCTGACTGGGTTTCCTTTCTTCCCCCAAGACATTCTTTCACCCTTTCTCTGCTCCTACCCTTTTGGGGTGGGACAGCCCACCATAAGCATAGCTTTTTCATTTCCCCTAAAGTCAGGAACAAGACAAGGGTGCCCACTCTCACCACTACTATTCAACATAGTTTTGGAAGTTTTGGCCACAGCAGTCAGAGCAGAAAAAGAAATAAAAGGAATCCAAATTGGAAAAGAAGAAATAAAACTCTCACTGTTTGCAGATGACATGATCCTCTACATAGAAAACCCTAAAGACTCCATCAGAAAATTACTAGAACTAATGAATGAATATAGTAAAGTTGCAGGATATAAAATCAACACACAGAAATCCCTTGCATTCCTATACACTAATAATGAGAAAATAGAAAGAGAAATTAAGGAAACAATTCCATTCACCATTGCAATGAAAAGAATAAAATACTTAGGAATATATCTACCTAAAGAAACTAAAGACCTATATATAGAAAACTATAAAACACTGGTGAAAGAAATCAAAGAGGACACTAATAGATGGAGAAATATACCATGTTCATGGATTGGAAGACTCAATATAGTGAAAATGAGTATACTACCCAAAGCAATCTACAGATTCAATGCAATCTCTATCAAGCTACCAATGGTATTTTTCATAGAGCTAGAACAAATAATTTCACAATTTGTAAGGAAATACAAAAAGTCTCGAATAGCCAAAGCAATCTTGAGAAAGAAGAATGGAACTGGAGGAATCAACCTGCCTGACTTCAGGCTCTACTACAAAGCCACAGGCATCAAGACAGTATGGTACTGGCACAAAGACAGAAATATAGATCAATGGAACAAAACAGAAAGCCCAGAGATAAATCCACGCACCTATGGACACCTTATCTTTGACAAAGGAGGCAAGAATATACAATGGAGAAAAGACAATCTCTTTAACAAGTGGTGCTGGGAAAACTGGTCAACCACTTGTAAAAGAATGAAACTAGAACACTTTCTAACACCATACACAAAAATAAACTCAAAATGGATTAAAGATCTAAATGTAAGACCAGAAACTATAAAACTCCTAGAGGAGAACATAGGCAAAATACTCTCCGACATAAATCATAGCAGGATCCTCTATGACCCATCTCCCAGAATATTGGAAATAAAAGCAAAAATAAACAAATGGGACCTAATTAAAATTAAAAGCTTCTGCACAACAAAGGAAACTATAAACAAGGTGAAAAGACAGCCTTCAAAATGGGAGAAAATAATAGCAGATGAAGCAACTGACAAAGGACTAATCTCAAAAATATACAAGCAACTCCTACAGCTCAACTCCAGAAAAATAAATGACCTAATCAAAAAATGGGCCAAAGAACTAAACAGACATTTCTCTAAAGAAGACATACAGATGGCTCACAAACACATGAAAAGATGCTCAACATCACTCATTATCAGAGAAATGCAAATCAAAACCACAATGAGGTACCATTTCATGCCAGTCAGAATGGCTGCTATCCAAAAGTCTACAAGCAATAAATGCTGGAGAAGGTGTGGAGAAAAGGGAACCCTCTTACACTGTTGGTGGGAATGCAAACTAGTATAGCCACTATGGAGAACAGTGTGGAGATTCCTTAAAAAACTGCAAATAGAACTGCCTTATGACCCAGCAATCCCACTACTGGGCATACACACCAAGGAAGCCAGAATTGAAAGAGACACATGTACCCCAATGTTCATCACAGCACTGTTTATAATAGCCAGGACATGGAACCAACCTAGATGTCCATCAGCAGATGAATGGATAAGAAAGCTGTGGTACATATACACAATGGAGTATTACTCAGCCATTAAAAAGAATACATTTGAATCAGTTCTAATGAGGTGGATGAAACTGGAGCCTATTATACAGAGTGAAGTAAGCCAGAAAGAAAAACACCAATACAGTATACTAAGGCATACATATGGAATTTAGAAAGATGGTAACGATAACCCTGTATGCGAGACAACAAAAGAGACACAGATGTATAGAACAGCCTTTTGGACTCTGTGAGAGAGGGAGAGGGTGGGATGATTTGGGAGAATGGCATTGAAACATGTATAATATCATATAGGAAATGAATCACCAGTCCAGGTTCAATGCATGATACACGATGCTTGGGGCTGGTGCGCTGGGATGACCCAGAGGGATAGTACGGGGAGGGAGGTGGGAGGGGGGTTCAGGATGGGGAACACGTGTATACCTGTGCCGGATTCATGTTGATATATGGCAAAACCAATACAATATTGTAAAGTAAATAACCTCCAATTAAAATAAATAAATTTATATTTAAAAAAAAAGCACAGCTTTTCAAAACCTCAGCCTTAGCGGTGACCCATCTTGTTAGGCTCAGACTCGAGGGAGATTTGGACAGTCCAGAATCAGGGAAAGGAAAGACCCTGCTTTGTCTCTTAAAGCTTGTCCTGTCCACCACGACAGACCTTTGCTTCCGTAATTATTTTGTGGCAGACGCACATGGCAGGTGTTCACAAAATGAACTTCAACTCCACAGGCGGCCCCACTTCTCTACAGATTCTGAGGGTTCTGCTGGGCTTCCAGGGGGAGCCAGGGGAGGGGTGGGTGGAGAACTGGGGGCAGGGCTCTAGGTCCTACCCCAGTTCACCCAGAGTGGCTCCAGCCTCTTTTCTCAATACTGGGCTTCACTTGTGTGTTGCTGTTTGAAAAACTGGGTTTTGGGTCTAAAAGGCATTTAAAAAGGGCTGTATTAGGGGAAAAATATCTGAGGATGGATGACCACAGAACAGACCTTGGGAGCTAAGAGTGAAAAACGAGTCTCTGAAGATTGGCTCTGGCCTAGATGATAGGTGAGCTGAGAGAAGCCCAAAGGTTGAGGTGGAAGGGTGGGTGGCAGCAGCTGCCACAAACAGGCTCTACCGCTTCCTGCCAACCAGGCCGGCCCCACTGCCAGGGCGCTGAAGAGGCCTGCATCCGTGGCAGCGTGTGGCCCCGAGGCTGTGTTGGCAAGGGTCATTTCCCAACCTCCCCTGCTGACAATTTTATATCATGTGATTACTAAGGCCATAGAGCAATTTTTTTTTTTTTTCTGTGAAATAATTTCACCGTCCTCACTCTACAGAATTCTACACATGGGGGAGAGCTGCATTTTCCAATAAGCTACCTTCTACTTCATAGAATAATGCATTCCAGTAAAATCCACTTAAGGCAAGGTTTATGGAAAGTAAAGTCTATCATATTGTAGGCTATAGGTATAAAATGAGATATATCTATACAGAAAATTAAACAGTATTGAGTCACAAACCTCAGGTGAGACCATGACTAAGAAGAGGGCTGGTTCTTGGCACACTTCTCCTGAGGCTGATGCTTAGAGGTTCTCCTGATCACTGGCAGAAAAGCTTGTTTCTCATGGTTCCTGCCTCCACTCCTGGCCCCTTCTAAGATCTACTGTGGCAAAGAATAATTACCAGGTTTGTAGATTGGCCTGATTTTCTGTCCCAGAATGAGAATTTTGTCTGGCTCTTTCTGTTCCTTGTCCAGCATTTAGAATGATCAGTGTAGTTATATGTCATTTCACAGTCTACTACCAGCCATTACATCTACTTGGGATTGGACAGCAGAACGTTCACAAATCAACATCAATAACAGTAACAGCCTTTTTACTGTGGTCTTACTCTTTGCCAGGCACAATGTGCTTTACACATCATACCTTAAAGAGTCAAGACACACAAAATAAACTTTCCATTTAATGATTTGGTGGGCTTGAAATTCCACATGTTGACTTTTTACAGTATGATGAGCATTTATTTTTTCTAAATTTAATATTAATTTAAATTTCATTAGGCAAGCATAGTAGGTAAGAAATACTCTTTCATTCGTTTATATATCTGGTTACACTTATGCAGGGAACACAATAGGAGCTCAGGAATATATGTTAATGGATCCACTTAAATAGCCTGTATTTGTTTTTAGATTTCTGTTTTACTGCTTGCCTGTCAGATTTAGTTCCTAAGTATTCCACCCTTTTCACTTCTTTTCTGAGTGTCCTGAGAGTATCCTTTCATGTCTGTAACTATAGGGAGAGGGTCAGAACAGTGGTGTGAATCTTCAAGGGAATTCGCCAGCATAGTTTTGCTTGTTTTTCACCTGAAGACCTAAACGGACAGTTGCTGAAACCAGCACCCTAGTTATGGGCTAGGGGAAGCACACTGCTGATCCATCTCCCAGCACCAGAAGTTACACCAAAATGCCTGGATCCCCATCCCTCAAACTGCAAAACTGCAGGGTCAATGTTTCCCAAATATAAAATGTGAAATTATTTAGAGGTATGCATGGAACAACAGACTGGTTCCAAATAGGAAAAGGAGTATGTCAAGGCTGTATTTGTCACCCTGCTTATTTAACTTATGTGCAGAGTACATTATGAGAAACACTGGGCTGGAAGAAGCACAAGATGGAATCAAGATTGCCGGGAGAAATATCAATAACCTCAGATATGCAGATGGCACCACCCTTATGGCAGAAAGTGAAGAGGAATTTAAAAGCCTCTTGATGAAAGTGAAAGTGGAGAGTGAAAAAGTTGGCTTAAAGCTCAACATTCAGAAAACGAAGATCATGGCATCTGGTCCCATCACTTCATGGGAAATAGATGGGGAAACAGTGGGAACAGTGTCAGACTTTAATTTTTGGGGCTCCAAAATCACTGTAGATGGTGACTGAAACCATGAAATTAAAAGACACTTACTCCTTAGGAAAAAGTTATGACCAACCTAGATAGCATATTGAAAAGTAGAGACATTACTTTGCCAACTAAGATTCGTCTAGTCAAGGCTATGGTTTTTCCAGTGGTCATGTATGGATGTGAGAGTTGGACTGTGAAGAAGGCTGAGTGCCAAAGAATTGATGCTTTTGAACTGTGGTGTTGGAGAAGACTCTTGAGAGTCCCTTGGACTGCAAGGAGATCCAACCAGTCCATTCTGAAGGAGATCAGCCCTGGGATTTCTTTGGAAGGAATGATGCTAAAGCTGAAACTCCAGTACTTTGGCCACCTCATGCGAAGAGTTGACTCATTGGAAAAGACTCTGATGCTGGGAGGGATTGGGGGCAGGAGGAGAAGAGGACGACAGAGGATGAGATGGCTGGATGGCATCACTGACTCAATGGACGTGAGTCTGAGTGAATTCCGGGAGTTGGTGATGGACAGGGAGGCCTGGTGTGCTGTGATTCATGGGGTTGCAAAGAGTTGGACACGACTGAGCGACTGAACTGAACTGAACTGAATCCTTCTGTAGATGTATAGAGCAGCAAAGTAGGCTATCTTTTGGTCAACTCGGATGACTCATAAGACCAGTCTGCCATAGAAATTCAGGCTTCCTCTTCTGCAACTTCAAAAAATGTTCAAAATTATTCTTGATCAGAAAAAAGGAAGGATTCTATTTTTGATATGCTTGTGGCATCCACACAAAGGCAGCTTTCTGATCCCACACTAAGGGTTACATTATACCTCCAATCATGCACTTTCCCATATAACACTCAAAACTACATTTGGTATGGATTTAACTTGCCATTTTGAACATCAGAGCAAGTTCCAAGACACTGGTTTTTCTTTTCCACTTTCTATTTAAAAAATAAAGGTTATAGAAAGCTAAAGTAACCAGTTCTGATCAACCAATATTAGATGAAGAAGGTTCAATTAAACTTAAAAGCCTTAGCTATGGATTTGACTTTTCTACTCGAAGTAAAAAGCACCAGTCTTAAGACCGACTAATAATACCTGTGTGCACCCACATCACTAAAGTAGTAATAAAATAATGTTCTTTCCACTTAGTCTGTCTAGGGCTTCATTTAATGGGTCAGGGAGAATGCTCCTAGAGCAGTAAGTAATGAATAGAAAATACACCAACTCCCACATGCAGCGAGACTGATAAGAAATAGAGAACTTCAGGATTAGCATTCTCCATCAACACGATAAACCTCTAGCTCTAACATCCTAATGCAGAATGTGCTTCAGAGATATTCAGCATGTTGACTTTTCACAGTATGATGAGCATTTTTTCTAAATTTAATATTAATTTAAATTTCATTAGGCAAGCATAGTAGGTAAGAAATACTCTTTCACTCTTTTATATGTCTGGTTACACTTATGCAGGGCCCACAATAAGAAAAAGTTAAAAATGAACTATAATTCAGCTTAGGAAACTTGAGGTTTTTATTCAAAACAATTAGTTTTTTTTGTTGTAAGAACTATGAACATGCATAAACAAATTTAGAATATGTTAGGGAATTTCATGCCTCCTATTGAAGAAAATGCTGCTTATTCTCTATCACAGGAAAAAGTACACGTAATTAAGAGTAACCAGTAACCACAATGAAATACTGCCATATGAGATGAAAGCTTATTTTCCCCACAAAGAATGAATAAAGTAATTAGAATACCATTTCACATAAATCCTTGGCTGCAGAATTTTGAAAGAGCTCACATTTAAAACTAGTTTTATAGCTATTCAAAGAGCCAAGTGATAATTCTATAGTTAAATTAGAAACTGATTTTACCTGATTAATTAAAATAATAGCACCATTTGAAAAATGTATTTCTTAAAGGATATTAGAAAACCAAACAACATTTGGAAAATGCTATTTTTCGAGTAGCGTATATAACAGCCTATGCAATTTTTTTCTGATATGAAATAAATCTAAACCCATTAATTTTTATATAGTATTCATGTTGCTTCCTAGTTATCAAAAACAAAACAAAACACCCAACGCCGAACAACATGAGTTCATGGGCACTGCAAGAAAAAAGAAAAATAAAACAGCCAAAACAGTACTAGTACACTTCAGGTATCACTACTGCTTGTGAACTGTGGTGTTGGAGAAGACTCTTGAGAGTCCCTTGGACTGCAAGGAGATCCAACCAGTCCATTCTGAAGGAGACCAGTCCTAGGTGTTCTTTGGAAGGAATGATGCTAAAGCTGAAACTCCAGTACTTTGGCCACTTCATGTGAAGAGTTGACTCATTGGGAAAGACCCTGATGCTGGGAGGGATTGGGGGTAGGAGGAGAAGGGGACGACAGAGGATGAGATGGCTGGATGGCATCACTGACTCAATGGACGTGAGTCTCAGTGAATTCCGGGAGTTGGTGATGGACAGGGAGGCCTGGCGTGCTGCGATTCATGGGGTCACAAAGAGTTGGACACGGGTGAGCGACTGAACTGAACTGACCTGACCATCCCCTGCATTTTCCTTCATAAGTTGCCCTCATGCTCAGTGTTTGTTCTTGTTTTAGTTATGCTCTTTCACGAGATGTCCACCAGGCATCCAAGCCATAGGGGTGTGAAGAGTGTTAACTCAGAGAAGGGATAGTAAGGTCTTGGCCCATGGTTCCCTGCACAGAGCACGCATCATGACAAGTCAGGTCATGTTTCAGTTCTCTGGGGGTCAGAACACTGTGTGGTATATACATGTTCATCCCTTCCCAGCTATTCTGCATCCATGGGCTCTAAGGAACAGGCTACAGTTGTGTATCCCCACCCTGCAAGCATCTTTGAAAAAGGTGGGTACAAATATTAGACTATCGAGCATGTAAAGTGCAGCGAGTCCAAACTGAGATGTGCTGAGTGTAGAATATGCACTTGATTATGAGGACCTGGTATGAAACAAGTGAATGCAGAACACCTTACTAATAGTTTCCGTAGTGCTTACAAGTTGAAGTGATATTTTGGAACTACTGGGTTAAACAAATTACACTATTAAAATAAACAGATGTTTCTTTTCCTTTGTAATGTGGCTACTAGGAAGTTCATAACACGTGCCCTGCATTTACACTTCTACTGGAAAAGTGCTGGTAGGGGTGCTTTTACGTCAGACACTAAAGGATACAAGTAGGCGGGACCTTGGCTCCCAGGAGGCCTTGACACAAACAGTTACAGCTCCAGGCAGCAGTGACCAAGGAGTCACCAGCGGGAAGAGCAACAAGGCCAGCTTGCATGTGGTTTGTGTCAGGCACTCCACAGCAACCCCAAGTGGCAGGTGCTGTGTTTATCTTTGGGGGAAGCTGGTGCTGGTGAGGAGGACTTGCCAGGGGTCAGAGATCAAGAAGGAAACAAGTCCATCAGACTCTGGAGCCCACACTCACTCCCAATACCAGGTTGCCTCTGGATGTTCACTGAGTAGGCGAAGCTCCACCTTGGTGTGGAACTGGAGACCATGGCATTCAAGCTGGAGTGTGAAAGGTAGAGGCCAGGGGGAAGTGGGCTTGGGGTGCTCTTCCATTGAGAGGGGTAGGAATGGGGGAACCTTGAGGCTGGGGTTGGCCCAGAAGGGAAGGTGAGCACAGGGGCTGTAGATTTGGCTGGCAGGTGGGGAAGTGTGGACTGTAAGGCCAGGGGTCATCCCAGGAGGGGACAGTGACACTGAGGGACCAGGAGGGGCAGAGCCTGTGTCCAAGGACAGTACTTCAGGGAGCATGTGATGAGGACCTGAAGGAGTGCGGAGGGGACGGGAAGAGGGAGGGAGGATGCTTGTGATGATAATTTGGAGCCTGATGTAAGCTGAGGGTGATGTCAAAGATGAGTCAACAGTTTAAGCTCATGTGTGACACTACGGTTCAGTTGACAGAAACAAGGAAATCAAGGGGGGAGTGGGAAAAAATAGTGTTAGAAGTATTTGCTATTTGTGGCTTCAGGTAAATGTCTCAAACTTTCCACTAGGACAGGAATGCTGTGAATAAATTATGACACTGAGACAGAAATGAAATAATGGGAAAGCAATTATTATGAGAGTGTCTTTAATTATAGTAATGGCTTTCTCTGGAAATTCCCAGGAAAACAAGTCATGGTGGGATAATCATCTCCAGGGTTCCCAAGATGAGACCATCTCAGCAGAGATTCCTAAAACATGTGTGGTGACCCCCAGACTAGCTGAATGTGCAGTCCTGGGCCTGGCTTACACTCCTAGCTCCTGGCTTTCTTCTTCCTGTGCCCCTGCTGCCAGCCTGGGCCTTGCTACACTCATTGCTGGTTGGCACAGTGGCATCCTAGGTGGGGGGCAGTGCAGCTGCCTCGAGAGCTGGGTCCCACAGGGAGGCCTGGCCCAGCCAGCCTGCGGGGCTTGCTTTGTGACCCTGGTTGCTCCCTGAGATTTCCTGTTCAGCTAACACGTACTCCATGCCAGGCATGGGAAAGCTAACTCGGACCCTGCTGTGGTCACGATGGTCAGGACCTCCGGTTGCTGTCACAGTGAGTGATGGCTCAGATGCTGCACACAGTGCGGTCCCAGCCTGCATATTCAATTGGAAGGGACTACTCTGGCTGTTTAAATTCTTTCCAGCCAAAGGACTCAAATGATTGATCTTTATCTGTATAGAGTCTTAACGTAAGGGTTAGCCTTTGTTTCTGTGATTTTTCCGATATAAAGGTGGATCACAGCATCTTTAAAAAGATCTATCAATTTCTAAAGCTCCACTTACAGACCCACATTTGCATTTCATCATATTCTTTCTTACCTAGGTAACTTCCCAACTTCAGAGGCAGGTTGAGAGGATTAATGACATCACGGAGGGATAAGGTCTTATGTACCCTGGAAAGGCATTTCCTCTGAAAATAAATCAGCTTACAATTTAGAATTGCTGACTAAGAATGGCCCGTAAGGCACATAAAGGATGATTGCTTCTGCTGGGGGGCAGTTTATAAAAGTGAATGGGTCACATGAAGGGAAATCCTTTAAGAGAAGTGCTCTGATGCAGAGGTGGCAGTGGGGGGAGTGACGTGGCCACCCTGGTTGATCTTCAGGTCACTTCAGGTGCTGACAGAGTTAGGCCATTTACACAGAGATTGCCCTAAGAAAAAGTTCCTGCAGTTGTAGGTTCCACAGCTGACTTCTATGTGTTCCAGGAATGTACTTATGCATTTGTAATGGCACCAAGCTTCTACTGAGTCATCTGATCCAAGCAGAGCAGCTTAGAGACAGAAGGGCCTCCAGTCCTAGGTCTTAAGAGATCAGAAAGACTCCGAAACTGCAAAAGACCTGAGAAACATGGATGGGGTCTTCTGGGCATCTTTTTTGGGTATTTTGTCATGTGCTCTCATCCTTCTCACACTAACATGCTGGCTAGTTTACTGAGAGAGTGTCGTTAACGGGGCCTGGCTCGTGCTGAGATACCCCACCCAGACCAGTGGCTGACCACCTGAATTCTACAGGAGTCTCTGAGTCTCCCCACTTGACTGCCTCATCCTGCTTGGTGTTCAGAACCCTATGCACTAAACAGAATGTCACATTCCACTTCCAAGGGCAAATCTTTTCATACTCAGGATGCAAATCTTGAAATACAGGGCTAAGATCACATTTCACATATTTGAAGCAAACTACCTGATCATTAGTTTGATGTAGTCATGCTAGTGACTAAGTTCAAAAATATTTCTCTATACATCTGGGTGAAATTCACATAGTAAAGGAGATATGGGACTTTTAAAAAAATTCTTTTTGGTAGTAATTTGAAAGATTAAGGGACATGAGATGTGAAAATGGGCTTTTGCACCCTCCCCCAGACTTGGGGGATGGGCTGGGGCAGGCAGAGGCAGGGAGGAAACAGTTCCAGCCTGCAAGCCAGGGAAGCCAACCTCTCTGCACCCTAGTTTCTTATGCTGAAATACCAGGGGCAGAATAGATTTCTTTACAGCCCTTTCCAGCTCAAAGTTCTGTGACTTTGAATTAGCAGTTGTTGCATTTATCAAGCTATTATTGTCTTGCTACCAATGAAACTTTGGTCATTTTATTTCTCATTACTGATTTTTATGGTTTGAAATGTTCAGTAAAGAAGAGAATGCATTTAATAATAAAATGCTATTATTTTATAAAGTGGGCCAAGTGGTAAGGATTCTACCGAATTATGCTGAGAATTGGGGGGCGATGCTGCTTCATTTCTGAAAACTACCCACGCGGCTCCGAAGAGCTCTAGGGGCCCGACAAAAAGCACAGCAGACAGTAGCAGGCCAACTCCTCTCTGGATCAGAGAATAAATGACTGTTTTGAAGGCACATTAATTAGGCCAAGGGGACATGTTTAGCAATTATTTCATCCTGTAATGGCAAGCAACCGTCCAAAAGGCTGAATGCATGTCCATTAAGCTCTGGCTCTTTATAGGATGTCCTGCTGTTTGCTAAACTTTAGCCTGGCCCATCTACTCTTCCTCTTCCACAGCTATCATTTTCTTATTAATTAACTAATTAGAAATATGGAGCTAATGATTAGGAAAGGAATATGCGTAATTTCATGTTCTTCATAGTGTCTGGAATCCATTGCTGGCATCCAAAAATTTTAAAATAAACAGTGTGGAAATATTTTATTTAGCCATATGGATGAATAATCACTTGCTAAATTGGAAGGAATGTGAATACGGCAGTCATTTAAACAAAGTCCATTATTATCCAAAGGCTACTTTTGGGTATTTAACACCAGTGTTAATGGGGGTAAGAGAAGTGTGATAATTTTGGGACATCTGGTGCATTAAAAGGCAGGCCTCCAGATTCTATGCAATATCTTCAATTTCTATAGTTTTAAAAAGTGATTCTTTCAGGATGCTCAATAACTTGAAGCTGACATATCCTAGCTTAGAAACACTAATTATCCTGAACAAGTAAATTCAACACATTTTTTCTAGTGACAAGATGATCCCACTTTTCATCCATAGCCTGTGACCTAGTAGATGTTCATGTTACAACCCAACCGGGGGAAAACCATACTTTATCCAGCTTTCAGGTTTAAGCACAATAAAGGCAAAAAGTATCTTTGTAATACAAACCTCACCTACACATATCAGCAGTTACTGGAAGAAAAGCTCATTAGGTTTCAACCTGGAAAATGTTCAACACAATGAAGAAAACACAGAATCATGTTACATATTAGAGAACTATTTTAATTAACAATGGCAGCCACACTCTCCTGGGAAAATATACTTGGCTAAAAGTATTTTTTCCTTTTTTCCCCTGAAAATAAAGATGTGGCCCAAAATGCAGGCCCTGGACAGTTATTATATTTAAAGCAAAGGCGAGGCATCTTTTTAATGGTTAAAACTTCTTCACTGAAGTGTGTTAAGAATGCCAAACTGAAACAAAAGGAACTAGAAAAAAGGGCTTTGGATTAATAACTAGGTTGAATTACTTAATATTAAGAACAACAGGACAAGGGGATACCAATTTTCAAGTGATACAATATTTTGAACATGACAGTTGCATTGTGCTTTCATGGAACATTTTTTGGAACATTTCATGATCCAAAGTTGACTATAACTTAACTCAAGAACTCTTAGGCTATACCTACAAAGACTAAGCATCATGCAAGGTTGGCCAGGGTCAGAGTACTTTGTGGAGACACTGGCAGAACATTAGTATTTGGAAGGATAGCTTCTAGGAGATGGACAGGTGATAGGGAATGCTGGGTGATGCAGTCACATAGCACACCCTGCATACCAAGACTGGAGCAGATGTGTTTTAATGAGAATGGTTCAGACTGGGGCACGCCTTCCCAGTTAGGAGCAGTCTGGAAGGCTGGGCTTGGGACTATGTGTGTGCATGCTTAGTCATGTCCGACTGTGCAACCTCATGGACTGTAGCCACCAGGCTCCCCTTGTCCATGGAATTTTCCAGGCAAGAATACTGGAGTGGCTATTCCTAGGCAAAATGAGCTCCCAAGGGCTTCTCTTCCTTGCTTCTCCAGTCATACTTAATGTTTTCTTGGTGCTTTCTGGACAACCCTGCTGCTCAGTCTTAATGACTGAGTAATAACAAAGTAGTGACTTCCCTGTCCCTGTGGGTTCAAGCAAATGGTGGGCGGCTTGCACACCAGGGAAGCCACCCAGGGGCTCCATGCGTTAGATGGCTGATGGGCAAAATGAATTTTGAGGTCCCCTCCAATCCTGTGATTCTATGATTTAGAGACAGTTTACGAGTGTTTGACTTGAAGAATAGTTAATGAAAGGGCAGAAGGATCTCTAGATGTTGTCATTCTCTAAAACATATCAGGGATTAGTTGCTCTTAGAACACTACTGAGGACTTCCCTGGTGGTTCCAGGGGTTAAGAATCTACCTGTCAATGCCGGGGACAAGGGTTCAATTCCTGGTCCAGAAAGATTCCACATGCCACGGGGCAACTAAGTACATGTGCAGAACCTGTGCTCTGCAACAAGAAAATACACTGCACCGAGAAGCCTTTTGCACCACAACTAGGGTAGCCCCCACTCACTGCAACTGGAGAAAGCCCATGCACCACCATGAGGACCCAGCACAGCTAAAAATACGAATAAATAAATAAATTTAAAAATAACAATAAACCACTACTGATCATTAAAGTTGGTACTACTAAATTCTGGAATTGAGAAATGTGAGTAGATTTTTCTTGTCTCCATAAATCTTAACCTACAAATAAATGTATAAATATAATACACATACACCGCCAAGTAACCATGCTCAATTTATATTATGATTTGGTAGTTTCATATTAGGTAGATAATGTTTATATACAAATCAAACTTGGGCTGACATATAGCATTTTGAAACTGGAAACTCAATTCTGTAAGTTCTCTGGTCCAGCTCCTTTCTATATTGTCATCTCAGTGACCTGTTTACACACTGGCTACTCCCATTCCAAAGCAAAGCCTACTTTTGCAAAAAAATTTCGTAAGCAATCCATCCACACACCAGCATAAATTGTTACAGGTACAAATACAGAGTTATAAAACAGTTGGTAATATTCCCTACCCTATAACTATGGCTAAAAAATACTTCTAAAATAGGCTAAAAGCTACTGGCAGCTGTTTCTAAGACAGAAATATCAGAGGTTGTTGCTAGTTTTATATTGGAACTGATACAATCTATTAGGGAAATAGTTTTTTGAATTGGGAAAACTCATATCCTCCTTTCAAGGTCAAGGTCCAAGTCTTAAAATATCTTGTGTTCTCAGCAACTTAGTACTGTTCCCAAATAGAAATGATGAAATATATAGTAAAGCAGCTAAATTAGCACTCCCATCCAGAGTATGCACCAGGTAAATTAGTACATAAAAGCCCTTAGTAGTACAGTCTGGCTCTACTTCAAATAAATTTGATTTATTCTAAAATGAAAAAGAAATCACCAAACTTTCATGTACTTTACTTCTTGTTCATCACTAAATCATAACAAATTTCTTGAGCTCAGTTCAGGAAAGACACTGTAACAATTCCTCCCAAGGATAAAACCTCAGAAACAAAAAAGCTGCCAAGACTCCCTCTTCCTGTGAGAAATTATGATAGAAGAGAAAAAAGCTGCACATTATGGATGTTAAGGACCAAGCCATGAAAAATTGGCCTAGTTAATCAAAAGAGAACCAGATCTAGCAGACGCTGTGTTTCCAAGGTCAGGTTGACCCTGGATTGCCCCTGGTCCCTCAGGGAGCCCGCACACATCATTTGGTAGCCTTGCTGGCTGCACAGGTATGTTACTAGGAGAAAATATTGAACATTCATATATATGTTCAAAGTGATGGGAAAGAAATATCATATGAGGAAAGAAAAAACTCATATACTGCAAATAACACCATCTTCTCTATGCCTAACAGGGAGCTTAGGATAAATTTTTGGGTGTAATCACAGTGACGGTCCTAGCTTCTTAAACGGCTATGTCTATAATCTTTTCTTCTTAATTCTATTTCTTGTTCTAGTTTTCATTTCATACACACACACAATACACAATATGTAAATACAAAGAAATTATTTTTGTGTGTGTGAGAGGGTTTGATGTTTTAAGAACATATTATAAAAAGGAAGTACATACACCTAAATCAATATGTAATTTAGATGTGTTAAAGCATTAATATTCAAACTACATTAGGGCAAGCAATCCATTTTGGAGTTTATACATAATGTGGATTCTACTTTTAGTACACAATTTTCATACTTTATTTGAATACAGGGTATTTACTTTGAACATTAATATCTTACAAGAAAGCTGATTCCCCTTAACTAAATATTAGATTCAAGATGGTTTGTTATTAATATATTCCTAAGTGTGACTGAGTAAGAGCTGACAGAACCTAAAGCTCTGATTTGACACTGGAAGCCACTGGGGAATGGGTTTAATTTTGAAAAAGAACGTTGTTACAACTTTTTAAGTTAACTATTTCAAGCATGAAAAATAGCAAAGCAAGTATAAAACAAACACCCAGATGTCTATTAGCCCCAGTTTTGTTAAATGAAATTGAATTCTGAACAATATGGGTTTGAAATGGGTCCACTAATAATGTGGCTTTTTTTTCAATAGTAAAAACTACAGTGCTGTACAGCCGGTACAAATCCATGGATGTAGAACTGTAGATACGGCGGAACTACACATGTGGAGGGCTGACTGTAAGCTATTCAGAGTTTTGATTGCACAGGGGATCAGTGCCTCCAAACCCCAGGTTATCCAAGGATCAGCTGCATTAACATTTTGTCTTATTTGTTTTAGATTTCTCTTTCTTTTTAAAGAAATGGAGCTGGATTTTACTCCCCAATCCCTTTTTCTCCACCTGAACCCTGTAGACATAACCAACTATCCTGAATCTCTCTTTTATCATTTCAATAAAAATTTTTGACTTTCTTGCGTGTGTCTCTATCAAAAAATTAATTATAGCCTCAACCTGCATACTTTAACACTTATACTATAGTATCATACTGGGTTTATCATTCTGCAAGCAGTTGTAGAGATTTCTCTGTTGCTACAGATAGTGCTAATGCACTTATTTTAACCCTTCTATGTAGTTTCACTGTGTGGATGTACTGCCATTTATTTAACCATTTCTCTACCAATGAATACTCAGTATTTCCCCCTAATAGTCTATTATAAATAGTGCTGTCATTTATTCACCCTCCTACAGAATGGTTTTTTCAGCTTGACCTCAAGACAAAGCATCACTGTTTCTCTGGGTTGCTCACTCCCCAAATTTGACAATCAAGCCCTGGCCATGAAATATTTCTCTCATGGCTCCCTCTTCTTCACTGCCCACTACCAGTGAATAGTACAAGCCATTATCTCTAGACTCCTACCCTCCTCACATCCCTCTCAGGTGCCAGACTCCTCTACTTTAAATTAATCCCCCACCCAGTTGCCTGCTGGAAGAACGCATTTAAAAGCCCAAACTAGCCATGCCATGCCCCGTGATCCCTCCCACTGCATCGGGAACACAAGTTCCCCAAAGCAGGCCTGTGTTCCTCTCTGGTCTTATCTTCTTGCAGAATCCCCCTTCTGCTGATAGCTCTGCTTACATCCCATGCTGTCTCCGAGCCTCTGCCTGCGACTGGAAATATATCCCCTCTGTACCCAGCCAATGCCTCCTGAACCTTTCGGCCTCCTTTGGTTTCAGAGAACTTCCCTACCCATCAGCTGTGCTCCCAGGGCAACCTCTACTGAGTTGGGCACTTGCCACTTTTCACTGACATTCACAGAAAATCACTTGTGCTCCACTGGAATCGAAGTGCTACATGAGGGCAGGGACTTTTATCCATTTTACATCTCCAATTACCTGGAGAAGTGTCTGAGATACTAATAGGCATTCAGACACTGGCTGAACTGAAGTGGCAGGTAGCCAATCCATTAAGTACAGTTTATTTTCATAACGAAGGAAACCAAATCTATTTAAAATGAGTAATTACTATGGAGTGTGTAATGAAAAATAATGTATTCAACCCTTTGTGAACAAGAGATCTGTTAGCTGATACTTGCTCACTAGCGAACACAACGAATGAGACTAGGAGAGACGACTCGAGCGCTGCAAGGGCCTCTGAACCATTCGAGTAACTTGTACGAGCCACCGTCACAGCTGTGAGCACTCTATCAGCACCTCCTCCTAGACCTTCTACAGTCCTTCCCAATGCCAGCACACACGGGCAGAGTCTAGATGGTTTTCAACACCTCCTTCAAGACAAGATCACATTTTCTACCCACCTGTGACCAGCTCCCTTACTTCTGCATCAATCGATTTTCTCAACAGTCGCAACAAGGCAGGAATCCCGCCAACATTCTTCATGGCTATTTTATTTTCATCTGTAGACTTGCCGAAAACAAGGTTTCGGAGGGCACCACAAGCATTCTTCTGAACTTCCAAAACTCTGTGGTCCAAAAGGTCAACCAGATGCTTGATTCCCCCTAACCTACACACCTAGAATGAAAAATATTAAGCACCAGGCCTAAGTGACATGTGGTCAATCAGAGGTCAAACAAAAGACTATTATGGAAAGATCATGGAAAACAGATAAGTTCAGATCATTTCAAAAGGGCACTTTTTATTCTAAGAAAACGTGCTTTATAAATTTTAAGGACGCTCTCTAAGATGAAGCTCTTTTCACAGGTTCATGGTTTAAAGAAGGGAAGGGAGACCCTAGGTGGACGAAGGGCCACACTCAGGTAGCACAGTCACACACCAACCTCTGAACGTACACAGGGATCACGCTGCTGTTTCTGAGTGAAATGCACAAATACACAAGCACAACAAAGTTATGCGGGGATGAAGAAAACACAGGAGCGGAGTTTTGACTGAAGTCATTGGCTTTCTAGAATCGTGTCTCTGGGTGACTCTCCTCTTCTAAATTTTCTTCCATTTGTCACTTCATTAGTATATTATATGAATATTTTGGGGCTTTATCTGCAGTATCCACCTTTAGGTCTGTAACTGTGTGTTGTTCTAAATTTTAAGGGATGAAAAAAACAAATGCTGCATGACACTGCAGGGGGAAAAGTGGCTTAAAATGTGAAATCCAGCCAAAACCAGTGACTATTTTCAATAAAAGCTCAAAATGCTTAAAATCTGAAATAAAATATTCATATATATTCAGAATTAGTAATGGCTATAAATTCTTTACTTAATTACGTGTTGGCACCAATCTTGACCAGAATCTCATAAAATACATGAGCTCACAAGTACATATTATAATTTGTATCTAATAGATTTACAGAAAATACTTTTAAAACTGCAGCTTAAATTGATTTTGCTTCATGTTTTATAAATAAGGTAATGAGTGGACACATGATTTGAAAAAGCTAAATGTACTTCCAGAAATATCCTCATTGCAGCTTTTCCCAAGAAATATTGAAATGCACAGTTGAGAAGTAAAAGAGTAACTGGTATCGAAACATCTCTTTTAAAGGGCCTCTAGACACACTGGGCCATTTCTCAAGCACGCAGGCACACAGCTGCTAAATAGAAAGGCACTGCTCCACCCTCCCTGCTCCCCGCCTGCTGTCCTGGGCACCCCAGGCTCTGGTCCTGTACCTCCATCTTCACTTTGTTGTCACCAAAGCACAGGTGCTGCAGGTAGGCCGCTGCGTTTGCCTGAACTGACGGGAACTGGTGCTGCAGCATGTGAATGACTTCAGGCAACTCAGGATCACGCCAGGCAAACTCCCTGCAAGAGAAAAACACGGCTTCAGAAAGCAAGGCCCAGGGTCTACCATAAACTGAACAAAACATCTGTCAAAAGAAAAGAGTGGAGACCACAATAGGACGTTACGAATATCCTAAAAAATAAATAAAATTTTAAAATATACATAAATAATATTTTTCCACTGATGAACATATCACAGATACTTATGATCTTAAAGAATCATGATGCACAGAAAGAATCCGGGGCACAAAGGAGGTTCTTAATATGAGTTACTTTTCCATTTTTGTTTTCCTTCTCCTGATTCTAATTTTATGCCTTTCTGCCTCTGCAAGAAATCTGCAGGTGTGAGTGCAAGTGCACTTCAGCTAGCTGAGAAGATGTCACGTCTGGGGAGGGAGGAAGAAGGCGAGTGGAAATACCGCATGCCTGCTGGTTTATAAGAAATTTAATATATATGGTTGCTCTTGATTATAATAAATATAAAACATGGTAACAATTTTTTTCCCCAGTAATCCTATATCCAGAGAAAACCACTGTTTATGTTTCCTGTTGGCCTTTTTTCAACATATCAAGTGTGCATGTGTGTATACAGAATTATTAAAAACTGTATTATTATTAAGTAGAATGTAATATCGGAGAAGGCAATGGCACCCCACTCCAGTACTCTTGCCTGGAAAATCCATGGACAGAGGAGCCTGGTAGGCTGCAGTCCACGGGGTCGCTAAGAGTCAGGAACGACTGAGCGACTTCACTTTCACTTTTCACTTTCATGCATTGGAGAAGGAAATGGCAACCCGCTCCAGTGTTCTTGCCTGGAGAATCCCAGGGACGGGGAAGCCTGGTGGGCTGCTGTCTCTGGGGTCGCACAGAGTCGGACACGACTGAAGCGACTTAGCAGCAGCAGCAGCAGCAGCAGCAGAACGTAATATTTCCTGAGCACCTATTCTGTGCCAGGCACTATTCCAGGCATTTTATGTATGTTAATGCATTTATATTTAAAGCAGTCTTTCAGATTTGGAGGCTGAAGCAGAAGTGCTAAGCGACTTGCCTAAAGACACCTGGCTAGTCAACAGCTGAGCAACATTTGAATCCAGGCATCAGCTTTCAGGTGGGCTTTCCTGATGGCTCAGTGGTAAAGAATCTGCCTGCAATGCAGGAGATGCAAGTTCAATCCCTGGATTGGGAAGATCCCCTGGAGAAGCAAACGGCAACCCACTCCAGTATTCTTGCCTGGAGAATCCCATGGCAGTTTACGGGGTTGCAAAGAGTCAGACACGACACAGCAAGCAAGCAATCAGCTTTCAGAGTCTGTGCCCTTACCCCTGTACTATCCCCCTCCTTGTATAATGAGTACACAATCATACTAAATATACATACACATTTTCATACCATTTTTAAAAAAAGATAATACCACATGGTCAGAATTTTCTGATGCCATTTAAATGGCTCACTGTTTGGTATCCTTGTTATATGTGATTTTATGCTTATGTTGCATAAAGATAAGTTTCTTACAAATGGTTCACAAAGCAACACATTTGCAGACTTTGATAACAGGATGGAGTAAACTGTTATAAACTGGTTCACCCACTTCAAAGGGGCAGGTCATTGCATACCTGCACACACACATTCATACCGCCCATCAGGGAATTCCTACTACAAGTGCCACAGGGGGTGCTGGAGAGACAAACATTGAGTAAGACATGATTTTATGTACAGGGTCATGTATTCCAAGCTAAAAAAGCTTAGTCTTAATACTCTAACATGAACTGTTACTGAGTTTATCTGTGTCAGATATTATGTCAAGAGCTTTACAGACATTATCTCACTTAGCTTGACTGTTGCCCCATGAGGTAGGCACTATCAAACAACATTAGATATAGATAGACAAGGAACCTGGCATTAGTATTAAGAGGTGGAGTTCAGTGGTTCATGTGTTCTTCTCCCACACAGGAAACGTTACCTGGTGGAGGTTTTAAAGCAGAAGAGTGAGAGAATGCAATACAGTCACATTTATAAGGAAGATAACTCTTGTGGCCAAGTCGAGAATATACTAGAATCAGGAAAAACTGGTTGCAAGAAGACTATCCACCATCCCCACATTTGCCCAAAATAAAATAGGACCATCCTTGATTTTTCTCTTCCCTTTATCTTTCTCATCCGATCCACCTGCAACTCTGTTAACCATCTCCAAAATATTTAATATAAATCCAACCCATCTACTCTTTCCATCTTGGCTGAACCAATAACATGCCACCTGGGCTCACTGTCCTTCAAATGTCAGCCCTCCCCCACCTATTCTTTGGACAGCAGCCAGATAATCTACTTACTGAAAACTGAAGTCAAGGATGACATGGAAATTTCCAGTTTGGGGGATAGACAGGCACTAAGAAAACCACAAATACCAAGAGACAGAGGATAAGAGCAGAAAAAGCACAGAATTTGGAGCTAGACTGCCTATGTTTAAGTCCAAGGTCTTTCAATTATGATGTGATTTTGAAAACCATTTATTTAGAACTCCAGTTTTACCATCTGTAAAATAGGAACAATAAAACTATTATTTCTAACTTCTTCTTAGGCTGATTGTGATGACTAAATTGTGGTGATATATTAAAGTATTTTACATACTTAGAATTAGGATATATATATTTTACTAACATTGATCAGCCCTGAAAAATGAACCATATACTAAGTAGGGGCAGTCTCTATAAAGGCAGATTTTCATTTATGCATTGAAACTTTGTTAATCATTTCTGATGAAAATCTGTCTACAGCCCACTATATAAATCTACAAGGTAATTAGCAGAGTGCAAGGAGTGTGATTTAATCTTTCCTTGAAGACTCAATAATTACGAATATACATTCTGTCCTCTTTAAATGGTCAAGATTTCCTAGTGTCCCTGGGTGTCACTAAGGCCAGACAACAAAAAGGCTGGGCTCCAGTTGGAGATGGGGAGTTAGGCTCAGCTGGCATCAACTCCAAACTTGATTTTCAGCAGAAATTTATCCTGGAAAGACTGCTATCAATTCATGGGCTGGATGGATGGCAAGTTCATTTGGGCATGATGGTCTTAGTTACCTGAGGGGGAAAGACTGGAATTTGGAGATGCTAAAGAGGTTAAAATTTGCAGGGCAGGATACTGGGGAGGAGAGGGCTATGCAGAGGAGACGCTGCAAGTCTGTGTATGGTCTACTCACGAGTCGTTAGTTGAGCACTGGGCTGTATATGTATGTATGAGCACTGCATATATGCAGGTTTGGTGGAGGGCAGAATGAGAACTGAATACGTACCAGGTGATGTTGGACCTCCAGCCCAGTTACAGTGCAGACCTTACTGATCACCTCAGCATTTAGTCTCCACAAAGGCCATGCTTAGGAGTAACAACAATGCTACAGAGTAAGGGCCATGTGCTAGGGAGTAAAACCCATCTAAAATAGATCTGTCCTAGTAAGGAACAGAATCAACTGTGAAGGATCAAACAGCACCTGTCAGTAATTTAGTTATTTGCCACAACAAAGCTTAGACCCCTAAGAGGAGACAACGCAGAGTGCTAACAATATATCATCCACAACAACCAGCCTATAATTTAAAACTACAAGGCAGAAGAAGAAACAGAAAACTGTGACTCTCAGAGATGAAAATAACAGAAACAGACTTACAGAAAACATAGATGCTGGGAAGATCAGAGGATTTTAAAATGCTTTTTATAAACACACTCAACGACATAATGCAAAAGATATACTTAAGGAGGGAATAGATGGGGAATGTCATCAGAGACATGAAAACTATTAAAAAAAAAAAGCCAAATTGTCTGAAAAAAAATTCACTGGATGGGCTTAACAACAGATTGGAGCCCATGGGAGAAAAAAACAGCAAATCTGAAGACAGATTAATAAAGTCTTAAATGAAGAACACAGAGAAAAAAGACTTTTTAAAAGTGAGCAGAACTACAGTAACTTGAGAGATGGTGTCAAGTTATTCCAGGAGAGGAGAGTGAATTTTGGGCCAGAAAAATTTATTTACAGAAATAATAGTTAACTATGTCCCAACTTTGGTAAAATCACCAACACATAAAGAATTTCAGTGAACCCCAACCAGGTTAAATATAAGAAAAACATAATTAAGGCTTGTTAGAGTAAAACTGCTAAAGGTCAACAAAAAAGAGAAAAAATATGAAAGTCAGTCAGAGAAAAGATACATTATTTTAATGAGAAAAATAATGCAAATGTTGCTTGATTTTGCATCAGAAACTATGGAACTCTGAAGATAATGAACAATGTCCTTTTTAAAGCACTGAAAATGAAAGCTTATTAATCCTGAATCATATATCTAGCAAAAATATCCTTTAAAAATTAGTAAATAAAAACACTTTCAGATAAGTTAAAGCCGAGAGAATGTGTTGGCAGCAGACATGAAACACAAGAAAAGCTAGAGAAAGTTCTTTGGGATGAAGGGAAATGAGTTGAGATGGAAACTAGAATTTATAGGAAGATGTGCAGGAAACTATAAATAATTATGTAGGAGAATAAAAAGATCGTGTTTCTGACTTCGTATAATTTTTTAAAAATACAACTGACTATTTACAGTAAAAATAACAGTACCATATTATGGGCTTTACAATGTATGTAGAAGTAAAATATTTGACAATAGCATAAAGATCAAAGAGACAGTAAATGGAATTATGCTGGTGAGTGTCAGAGCTAAAGCCCTCCTCAAAAAGAATAACATGAATTCTGTCTCACTGCCACTTTCCATAGTAAGTACTTTGTTCCTTCTTTCAGATGAATTATTTGTACCATTAATACATTTTGGCTGTAAACTAGATCATTATTAAAAAAATTCATCCCTTATATATAGAAAACATCAATAATTTCTTTAGTCTTACAGGGAAAGTGTCAGGCTAACTATGATGTGGCATTAATAACAAAGTAGGTATAGAAGTGAATACAAATATTAAAGTTGTTATTTTTAAAACTAAAATTGTCATGAGCTTTTACTTTGGTTTGAATATTCAAACTTTAAACTCACTTAGATTCCAGTTTTGACTAGAATAAACGCACCTATTATTATAAGACAATCATTTATTCATCTTACAAAATACATTATCAGTGAAGTTGCACATAATCAAAGCTAGCCACAATAGTTTTATGCATCAGACTATGAAATTATCATACTATGAATAACTGAAGTGTATTATCAGACATGAAATCCTTGTTTATAATGAATCAGTTCAAAACAGAGGTCAAAACTTAAGTCTTCAGGAATGCATACTAAACTCAAAGCTCTAATCACACTTCACTGATTTTCTGGATAGCTATTCTCTTCTCAGCAGGTTCAGCCAAGGTATGGTCTAAATTATCTACAATTCAAAACCCTTTAGAGAATTTCTGTATTATCAGAGTGCCCTACTCTGTTGTTCCTGTGAGGACTTCAAAAAAACAAAACCATGTAAAAAATTTTAATTTAATTATACTGGAGGTGCTATTAGACAAATTATTTTAAAAAATCCTTAAAATGACAGAATGGTGGCAAACAGGAATAGCTGAATCAAATGTATGCATACACTGTAAAAAAATTTTAGGCAAAAGAGTGAATAGGTGGAGTAGTTTTAGTGGGGGAGTGGGCTTCCCACTCAGTTCAAAGTATCTAAGGTTATTTTGTTTTAATAACCAAAGCTCACTCATACTTTAAATTCACATTCATTAGAATGAGCTGGTAGGCTGCTAAAAATGAATTGATAATTATAACAATCTTTCAGTGAAATAACTATTTGTGGGTGAAGAGAGAATGAAATCTTGCTAATATATGCCTTAAAATAACACTCAAGCTGCTTAAAATTTAGAAATAATATCACTCTTTCAGAAGTTAAAATTCTCTTTTAGTTTCTAAAAATCTTTATTTCCTGAATATTTTAAATGACTTTCATTAAAGACATGAGGCTAGTTTTTCAAAATCAATCAAGTACTAAATGACTCATGCATATCTTAATAAAACATGTTTTCTACAAGACCAAATAAAATTAAAACAAGGAAATAAATATTTTTTGCTTATGCAATATGACAATTTCTTGTAAACTATTTCCCCCTAAATGGCAAGAAGCTTTTCAAAGGACCTAGTTGATAAAAGCACAACACGGCACTGACCAACATGATTCAAAATACACGTGACACTGGGACTTCCCGATACAAAACAACCTCATGCATTTCTGAAGCTATCATCTAAAAAAATCAGTCAAGATAAAAGAAAGGGTATAAAATGATCCTTTAAAATCTTTTGTGTAATTCAGACTAAGGCTCTCAGGTAGTTGCCTTGGTAAAGAATTTTGAAAAATGATGGATGCTGCAGATATTCACATAGACCTGTGCATTCTCTAACTTTATTATTAATGCACCAAAAGAAGGAAACTATCTTTAAAAATTAACCTCAGTGACCTACAGTGCTGCAAAATATTAGAGATGAGAATTTACTGACACTATAATAGATAGGGCAACTTGGGAAAAAGAAAAAGAATGAAGGAAAGGGTTGACTCCTGAGATACGGTGGCATTCTGGAGACTCTTAGCTAGTACTTGCCTGGGGTCTTTCTGAATGCTGTCTATTGACGGGGATCTCGTTGTGCCATCATCAGCCGGTGCTACGTGCTGAAGCCTGTTATAATTGCACTCTTGCACTCGGTACTGTATTGGCCTATAGGGCTCCGCATAGGTAGCTGTTGTGTTCAGAGCATAATTATTTCTTTGGTATGTAAGGGTACTTCGTTGGCTGGACGTCCTTTGCAGATTTCCAACACCTACTAGAAAGTCAACATTTTAAAAAGGATTAGTATGTTCTCCACAAAGAAATAATTTTCAAAGTAAAAATGTTTTTAATTTTAAGAAGGGTTTTTAACAGTTATATAAATTGCTTACTTTTAGATATTACCAATCTAGTTCATTAGTGGGAAAAGGAACTGAAGTTTTTAATATAACACGAATATTAATATCAATTTTATTGGCAGGAAAGAGCAAAAATGAAACTATAAATCCGTTCCCATAGTAAGTCTTAATATATTTAAGATTCAGTAACAAAACTGCAAGTGAAAGAAAGGATAACGATCTTAGAAATAAATAGGAAAATTTTATAACTTAATTTTAGCAATAAAAAACAAGCAAGATATTTTTTCAAACTTATAGATTATTGAAACCAATCTTTGGACATGTAGTAAATACTGGTTACTTATTTTGATGTACATTTTATTTATAGATGTGTGATTTTGATAACACTGAAAAAAAAACTTTACAGGAAACAAGACTGATAAATCAATCAAATTCTTTTAAAGCTACTCCCTAAAATTATTGCCTGATGCTATGTATAAGGTATTGCACAGTGTATTTAACATTTTTTTCCATATTATCCCAATAGGTAGCTCTCCAATGATTGTGTTTATAATCTTCCTGCAATTAACATATTTTAGTAACATTATTTATTTCTTAAACCTCACAAAAAATTCTTCAATGTGTAGACCAAAAGAGTGAAATATTTCTCCACTAACATCTATTAAAAATTGTAACATTCTCTTAGAAGAAAAACCCCACAGTGGACCCAACTGTCAGTTTTTGCAATAACAGTCTTTTCCCTCGTGGTGGTCTGTGAGATATGGCTCTTAGAGTTGTGCCTTTAGGGTGTTATCATTGCTATCTAGAATTCATTTATGGGTATGTTAATAAACCTATACTAATTTCTTTTTTAAAGAAGGGGCCTCTTGAGAATCTATAAACTAGACTGGTAGCACAATCTGGCAGCTCCTGGGGTCACAGGCTCTAGTTTCTGCTCTATCAGGGACTATGGAGTGGCACACATGAGGCCAGGGGTGCAAGAATGTGATTCACTAGCTCCCTGTTTTTCCTTTTTTGACTTAAAAATTTTTTATTGAAGTATAGTTGATTTACAATGTTGAATTGATTTCTGCCTTATAGCAAAGCGACTCCATTTCATATATATATACACACATATATACATTCTTTTTCCTATTCTTTTCCATTCTGGTTAATCACAGGATATTGAATATAGTTCCCTGTGCCACACAGTAAGTCTTTGTTGTTCATCGATCCTACATATGCTAGTTTGCATCTGCTAATCCCAAACTCTCAATCCTTCCCTCACTAGCTCCCTATTTTTGTAACTGTCAGCACTGCATTCTGCCCTAGATTGAGTCCATCATAAGGAATATTTATTTCACATCCTACCACTTAAACATTCAGAAAAAATTCAGTATCAAAAAAGAGTAATACCAAATATACCTGGGCCACATATGTGCCAAATCAAAGACAAGCGAATAGCTCACATAGGATTTTCTCTAAAGATGCATTCTAGGCAACAAAAATTACAAAGAAATATTCCCCCAAACTTTTCTTTCTTATATGCTTTGAACTCAAGGAGTCAGATTTATAGCTATACAAACTTATTTGTGAACTAAAGTATAACTGTTTAGACTGAACTATGGTAAAAATATATTATCTATGATGTGAAAGTTGTTCAGTCATGTCCAACTCCTATGAACTGTAGCCCACCAGATACTACATTCCTCTGTCCATGGAATTCTCCAGGTAAGAATACTGGAGTGGGTAGCCATTCCCTTCTCCAGGAGATCTTTCTGACCCAGGGATCAAACCTAGATCTCCTGCATTGCAGGCAGATTCTTTACCATCTTAGCCACCAGGGAAGCCAACAAATAAATAGGTACTAATTGAACTTCTATTTTCCTGTTTATTGATCTGCTTTTGTAACTGTTTATCTAACATCCAAATGGACAATGTGAGTTCATTCTACCAGGAAACCCATCTCAATAAAATCCTCTACTCTTGGACCTGTGAAAGTAAGAAAGGAACCGAAGAGAGCAGATGCCCACCTGAGCCTGTGCGGTACAGCGCTGTCTGTGATCCCTGGAGCTCTACGGTTCCGTGGTTTGGGCTGCGGTACACTGGGCTATAATAGGTCCTCCCCTCATATATAGGAGTGATGTGCAAGTCGGGAGACACAGCTGAACGAAGGTCTTGTCCAAGCTGGCTGTGCTGACTAGCATAAGAACTCCGTAAGCCTACAGGCAGGAAAATTACATCATTAAGAAACTTAGAACACTGTGGTGAGGTGAAAAGTATAACTCCTAATCAATATGACCAAATGCTGAGTCTAAATACCAAACCCACTGAGTTTTACAGGATATCATATACACTCTAAAAGTAAGACTTTCTCCTGGCAGCAGAATAAAAGCAAATTTTCTAAAATATACATATATACACACAAAATTATTAAATGGCTTGATATTCTGAAATTCATCCCCCAACTGTAAGTTATTTTATGATGGTGACCAAAAAGAGCACACCACCATGTCCCACACCTCTTTAAATCCCAATGCTTAAGATAACACCTACATCATAGTACTTACAAATAGGCTGATATTCAAGAACTGTTCTGACCTTTGTCTTAATTTACTCATGCAAATTTTTTACAGAAAAATGAAATTTATGTTATAGAGTTTAAAAAACCATCAGCAAACTAATAAGATGTATAAAGCATTATTTTATTATTTGTTATTGCAATTTAAAAAAAAACAAACAAGACAAAACCAAAACAGGTATTTTTCCAGGAACCCACATACCAGATTCTTGTTTACCTTCTTTCTGGTATAAAGGAAAAGTACAAAGTTAGTGTATTAGTATTGTTACTTCAACCACTCTTTCATTCAAACTGTTTATAATGCAGATTCCAAACCCAAATATTTTAATTTCTTTAAAAAAGTGACGTAGTATTTTCTGTACTATGATGCTCAGAAATTTATGATTTGTCATCATTAGTAAGCAAAATTTATCACTTTGTAAGAGTATCAACTCAGGTTATATTCCAAATATGAGGAAGGAAAAGCACAAACATATCTGAAGTCAGTCAGCATATATTTGCTTTTAAAAAGATTGCAAATAGTCAACACAGTAACTAATTACAAAAAGATATAATCATTCACATCCTGTTAGCTCACATAATCATAGCATAACTAAAAACAAATGGGGCTGAATGTGAGTGATAATTATATGTTGCTTAGTGAGGAGTGGCAAGAGAGTTAATACATAAAGCTTCTAAAATGAATGATTATTACCTATCCCAGAGAGCAATGTGACAGGGGAAGAAATTAAATGAACAAATGTGGGTTTTGGCTACTGGCTACCCACTTGCTGAAATAAAGATCACAGGTTTATATAACTTGTAATTGGGGAATTATTCAGTCAAATCTTCCCATTCCAAAATTGAGAAAACAGAGCCGAAAAGGAAATGCAGTTCATCCTCTTCAGAGAGCTTTCGAGGAGGGCTGAGTGGAAGCTCTCTCTGTACCCTCTCTGTCACTGCACACTCAACATTGGACAAAACTACTTCTCAAGGATCAATGACACACAGTGTGAGAAACCCTGAACTGGACAGAGCCCTCCACAAACATAAGGTTAAAGAGGGAGGTTAGTTCACCAGGGGCTCATGGAAGCCCGTGTAACTCTAAGGATGATATTATGATTGTTATTGTCAAGTTCTCATTTGAGGATTTCAGCTTTGTATTTACTGGCAGATTTCTCATTCTTAGAGAGTATAAACTCCATTTCTTTATAGAGCCCATGAGAATCCTGAACAAAAGTGCCAGCATTGTTAACTGTGACATAAACAGGACAGCAAAATGTACCTAGTCCTTGGAAATCTTCTCAGTATGAGGTGCTATTTTCATATTCAGTAGAACACTTGATTTACTGTGAGACTGAAGATCACAAACACTTGGGCCAAGGCAAGTTGAGCCCTGGATGCTCCTAAAGCCCACCAAGTCCCGTTGGCCCACTCCCACTGTGGTGTGAAACGAGATCAAAGCATTCTGTTCCATTCAAAATGTGACAGGCTCATCGTGCAAGTATCTGGCTGGAGTCTTCCATGGAATTCATGTAATATGCAAACTTTTGTGACCATTTACTATGATTTCATAAGAAAGGACCTAAATGAGCTTGTTAACACTTACAACTATAGAAAGTATCCAGTGAACATTTCCTGATACAGGATTCCTAGTGAGATGAAATTACTGTATGTGACAGATTATAACAGGAAATAAAGAACTTAAAAAAAAAAAAAAAAAAAAAAAAAAAGAATTACAGTGAGACACAGCAATTTTTTGATATTAGAAATCCTTGTAATATTATGGTTAATATTTTTATTTACCTACTCATGCATTAAAACAAAAATACACAGTCTTAAAGATTAACATTTAAAAAATTACAAAATTATATAGCCCCAATAGATTAAGTTCAAACCTATCACATGGACCACAGCCTTGTCTAACTCAATGAAACCATGAGCCATGCCGTGTTGGGCCAGCCAAGATGGACGGGTTATGGTGGAGAGTTCTGACAAAATGTGGTTCACTGGAGAAAGGAATGGCAAACCACTTCAGTTTTCCTGCCTTGAGAACCCCATGAACAGTATGAAAAGGCAAAAAGATAAGACACTGAAAAATGAACTCCCCCGGTTGGTAGATGCCCAATATGCTACTGCACAAGAGTGGAGAAATAACTTCAGAAAGAATGAAGAGATGTAGCCAAAGTGAAAACAACGCCCAGCTGTGGATGTGACTGGTGAGGGAAGTCAAGTCTGATGCTGTAAAGAGCAATATTGCACACGAACCTGGAATGTTAGGTCCATGAATCAAGGTAAATTGGAAGTGGTCAAACAAGAGATGGCAAGAGTGAACATCGATATTTTAGGAATCAGTGAATTTAAATGGACTGGAACGGGCGAATTTAACTCAGATGACCATTACTACTACGGGCAGGAATCGCTTAGAAGAAATGGAGTAGCCCTCATAGTCAACAAAGGAGTCCAAAATGCAGTTATAGGGTGTAATCTCAAAAACAACAAAATGATCTCTGTTCATTTCCAAGGTAAACCATTCAATATCACATTCAATCCAGGTATACACCCCAACCAGTAACGTTCAAGTTCTATGAAGACCTACGAGACCTTCTAGAACTAACATGCAAAAAAGATGTCCTTTTCATTACAGGAGACTGGAATGCAAAAGTAGGAAGTCAAGGGATACTTGGAGTAACAGGAAAATTTGGCCTTGGAGTACAAAATGAAGCAGGGCAAAAGCTAAGAGAATTTTGCCAAGAAAATGCACTGGTCATAGCAAACACCCTCTTCCAACAACACAAGAGAAGATTCTATACGTGGCCATCACCAGATGGTCAATACGGAAATCAGACTGATTATATTCTTTGGAGCCAAAGATGGAGAAGCTCTATACAGTCAGAAAAAAGAAGACCAGGAGCTGACTGTGGCTCCAATCATGAACTGCTTATTGCAAAATTCTGACTTAAATTGAAGAAAATAGGGAAAACCATTAGAACATTCAGGTATGATCTAGATCAAATCCCTTATGATTAAACAGTAGAAGTGACAAATAGATTCAAGGGATTAGATCTGATAGACAAGAGTGCCTGAAGAACTAAGGATGGAGGTTCGTAACATTGTACAGGAGGAAGTGATCAAGACCATCCCAGAGAAAAAGAAATGCAAAAAGGCAAAATGGTTATCTGAGGAGGCCTTACAAATAGCTAAGAAAAGAAGAGAAGCTAAAGGCAAAGGAGAAAAGAAAAGATACACCCATTTGAATGCCGAGTTCCAAAGAAGAGCAAGGATATATCAGAAAATGTTCCTCAGTGACCAATGCAAAGAAATAGAGGAAAACAATAGAATGTGAAAGACTAGAGATCTCTTTAAGAAAATTAGAGATGCCACGGGAATATTTCATGCAAAGATGGGCACAATAAAGGACAGAAATGGTATGTACCTAATAGAAGCAGAGGATATTAAGAGGTGGCAAGAATACACAGAAGAACTATACAAAAAAAAGATCTTCATGACCCAGATACCCATCATGGTGTGATCACTCACCTAGAGCCAGACATCCTGGAATGAGAAGTCAACTGGGCCTTAGGAAGCATCACCACAAACAAAGTTAGTGGAGGTGATGGAATTCCAGCTGAGCTATTTCAAATCCTAAAAGATGATGCTATGAAAGTGCTGCACTCAATATGCCAGCAAATTTGGAAAGCTCAGCAGTGGCCACAGGACTGGAAAAGGTCAGTTTTCACTTCAATCCCAAAGAAAGGCAATACCAAAGAATGCTCAAACTACTGCACAATTGTACTCATCTCATACGCTAGCAAAATAATGCTCAAAATTCTCCAAGCCAGGCTTCAATAGTACATGAACCATGAACTTACAGATGTTTAAGCTGGATTTAAAAAGGAAGAGGAACCAAATATGAAATTGCCAACATCTGCTGGATCATCGAAAAAGCAAGAGTTCCAGAAAAACATTTACTTCTGCTTTACTGATTATGCCAAAGCCTTTGACTATGTGGATCACAATAAACTGTGGAAAATTCTTTAAGAGATGGGAATACCAGACCACCTTACCTGACTCCTGAGAAATCTTATGCAGGTCAAGAAGCAACAGTTAGTACTAGACATGGAAAAACAGACTGGTTCCAACTGGGGAAAGGAGTACATCAAGGCTGTATATTGTCATTCTGCTTATTTAACTTCTATGCAGAGTACATCATGAGAAACGCTGGGGGGGATGAAGCACAAGGTGGAATCAAGATTGCTGGGAGAAATATCAATAACCTCAGATATGCAGATGGAGAAGGCAATGGCAACCCACTCCAGTACTCTTGCCTGGAAAATCCCATGGATGGAGGATCCTGGTAGGCTGCAGTCCATGGGGTCGTGAAGAGTCAGACACGACTGAGTGACTTCACTTTCACTTTTCACTTTCATGCACTGGAGAAGGAAATGGCAACCCACTCCAGTGTTCTTGCCGGAGAATACCAGGGACAGAGGAGCCTGGTGGGCTGCGGTTTGTATGGTCGCAGAGTTGGACGTGACTAAAGCGACTTAGCAGCAGCAGCAACAGATATGCAGATGACATTGCTCTTATGGCAGAAAGTGAAGAACTAAAGAGCCTCTTGATGAAAGGGAAAGAGGAGAGTGAAAAAGTTGGCTTAAAACTCAACATTCAGCAAACTAAGATCATGGCATCTGGTCCCATTACTTCATAGCAAATAGATGGGGAAACAATGCAAACAGTGAGAGACTATTTTTTTGGACTCCAAAATCACTGCAAATGGTGACTGCAGCCATGGAATTAAAAGATGCTAGCTTCTTGGAAGAAAAATTATGACCAACCTAGACAGCATATTAAAAAGCAGAGACATTACTTTGCCACCAAATGTCCACAGAGTCAAAGCTATGGTTTTTCCAGTAGTCATTCATGTATGGATGTGAGAGTTGATCCATAAAGAAAGCTGAGCGCTGAAGAACTGATGCTTTTGGAAGACTCTCTTGAGAGTCCCTTGGCTGCAAGGAGATCCAACCAGTCCATCCTAAAGGAAATCAGTACTGAATATTCATTGGAAGAACTAATGCTGAAGCTGAAACTCCAATACTTTGGCCACCTGATGCGAAGAGCTGACTCATTTGAAAAGACCCTGATGCTGGGGAAGATTGAAAGCAGGAGAAGAAGGGGACGACAGAGGATGAGATGGTTGGGTGGCATCACTGAGTCAATGGACATCAGTTTGAGCAAACTCTGGGAGTTGGTGATGGACAGGGAAGTCTGGTGTGCTGCAGTCCATGGCTTCACAAAGAGTCAGACATGACTGAGTGACTGAACTGAACTGAATAGATTAAGTAAGGTGATTTTGTAGAAAGGCTACTATAATTTAGTATCTTTTGAAGTGGAAGACAATTTGCTGCAATTCCACAAATACATATCAAGTTTACCTACCTCAATGATATATACCTCTATATTTAAGTCAGTGAAAACAAACATAAATTTATCTTTCAAATGTGAATTCTTTTTATTCTCAAAACTTGCCTTAATATGCTATGGTTATATTTTAATGAATGTGTTGGGGCAGACTTATTTTTCTGTTGTAGGACATAATTTATACACATCACTTAAATTGTGATCACCAAATATTCAAGTGTCTGAATCTATTACAAAATATTGCTTTAGGCTTTTCAATTAGCAGGTTGTTAAGTCTTTGAACTCAAGAACCATAGTAAATATGACAAGCACATCACTTTCTGAAATTAAAAAAAGAAAGGAATTTACAAGTTAGGATCTACATTCAGAATAACTGGGCAGGTGGACAGATGATGGGAACCAAAGCTTCCTTACAACATTTTTAAGAAACCCTTTGCTTCTTTTGAACACTGTGGTATTCAGGGGAACAAAAAAATCCATAGTAGGCTATAATTTTTTTCCCCTGAAACATAAAGTTTAACTTCACCTGCAATGTGAAGAGAAGCAGGTTTCTTAAACCACAAAAGTCCAGCCCTCAGGGTTAAACATGGAGATGGTCCTTTCTGTGCCCACTTTCTTTCCTGGTTTTCTCTGTGCTCTCCTGCAAACATGGATTTCAGCTACTGTTCATAAACAGGGAGGGGTGTGGGTAGGGGGAACAGGAATCCTCAGAACTATTTCTCTCTTCAGGCTTCCTTTGGAGGAGGCGTGTCATCGATGATCCCTACCTCACTCTGCTGCACGCTTTCCAGAGCCATGCCAGAAAATTTCTAAGCCAGTGTACCCTTCTGATGGCTGAATGAAACAGAGCTAGTTTCTCCAATAGGAATTTCCTTGAGCTCAAATCAAGTCCAATATTTATTCTTTGTGCAAGATCATGCAATTAGAAAATCTCAAAAGGGCTTTATTTTTCCCAGAAGCCATAAGGAAAGGATATTAATTTTATCATACAAAATAAATATTAAAAACTTCTGTGTAAGAAATAACAAAAAGAACAGTCAAAAGACAAATTATGAAATGAAAAATAATTGAGAAGCATATTACAAGGGGTCAATTTATTTCAAGTATAAAAAGCATTTACAAATTTTAAAAAAACAGACAAAGGACCTGAACTTGCAGTTTGCAGTAAAGCAATAAAATGGCTGATAAACATCAAATCATCAACCTCAGTCATTACTCAACACAGGCTGCTTAAAACAATGAGGTACAGGCTGGCAAAGATGAAACACCTGGACAATATGCAGTGCTAGTGAAGGTGTAGGGAACAGGCACTCAAGCTACTAGTGGAAAGAAAGATCTATAAAAGTTTAGTGGGGGCAATTTGACAGTATTTCATTAAGAAAACACAAACACATATTTTGATCCAGCAGTCCTACTTCAAGAAATGGATCTCACAGTTATCTTAGTAAGCTATGTGCAGATATGCAGCAAGAGTAATATATATTGTATGATTGTCTCTAACAGCTAAAAATGAGGATATCTAAATGTCTGTTAATAGAGAAGTGATTCAACAAATTATAATATGTCTATAAAATAAGGTCCTAGGCATCCCTTGAGAGAATGAGGTAGAACCCTCAGATACATTTAAAAAAAAAAAAAAAGAAGGTATAGGAGATATACATAATAGAGCTCCAACAGCATAAAATATATAGTATGTGCACATCTATATGTAATGTATATACTTACATATGTAATCAAACAGTCTGGAAGAAACATAAACTGGGGAGTGGGATTGGGTGAGGGTAAGAGGGGGCTGAGACTTTCACTTCACAATTTTTATTTTCCTGCATAGTTTTAACTTTTGTTTTTTACTAGCTAAAGATGAATATCATTTTAATCAAAAGTCTGTACATCCTGTAGAAAACCCACGATGAGAAAACTCTGAAAGAAACAGCTGTACTATCAGTGATCTGGTGGGTGTCTTTCTGACTTAATCTAAGTGGCATTTGAAGGCAATTCATAAGAACTTTGTGCACTTCCCATTGGGGTGCTAAAAATCAAGGCAGTAGGTGAGGAAATCCACATTCTAGTCTACACTAGTAAGGCATTTCTTTAAAAAAATTATATTTGAATAGCCATTCTGATACCACCTTTTAACATAATTTAGGGTTTTGAGTATGGGTAGGCCTGCTGCTGCTGAGTCACTTCAGTCGTGTGCGACTCTGTGCGACCCCATAGACGGTAGCCCACCAGGGTTCCCCGTCCCTCGGATTCTCCAGGCAAGAACACTGGAGTGGGTTGCCATTTCCTTCTCCAATGGGTAGGCCTAGCTAGTGAAAAATATTTCACTATGAAAAACTGTAACCAACAGTTTCGAATTCTAGCCAATTCTTCTAATATGCAAAAAGTACCTACCTTTTATATCCTAGTTTTCTGAGGGATGATGGGGGAAATGTTTTAATTGCAAAAGAGGTCTGGTGATATAAATGTATATAGTTTGATGCATTAAAAAGTATAAAGCCTGAAAGAAAAGTCAGCCTGAGGTCTGCGGTACATTGTGGTACAAATTTTGAGATGAAAATATAATGTTTTTCCACATTATATGCTCTGTTTTAGCAACGGTTGCATGGAACACTTTCCCACTGGGCTTGTGTAGGGGTGTCACTTTGTACTCACCTGTCAGGCTGTCTGGCCGAGGTGGAACCATCCTCTCGTAGATTTCATACTGCTGCTGTCCGAATTGTTCCATGTCGTGAACAGTCCTTTGCAGTGAAGGTCCCAGATGCTGTGGTACGGCAGTCATCCCTGAGCGTTTGGGGGACGATGACCCCACCTGGCCTTGGGATGGGGAAGCTACTCGAGTCTGTGCATCCGTCAGCGTCAGTGGGGACCCCACTCTGGTGGTGGTTTGGTACTGAGGGGTTGGTCCGTTGGGATTGGAGGTCTGCCGGGAGGTGACCGACCCAATCCGACGTACAGCTGATGGGGAGGCGGGTCTCTGTGCAGAGTATGGAGAAGCTGCCCGCTGAGCAGGTAATGTGGTGGAGGAGTATGCACTGGGGTTCAGTGGTCGGGAGTCGGTCACAGAGGGAGAGCCAAATCCACTACCCAGAGAAGTTCTCAGTGACCCCCTTGAAGGAGACACGCCTGTGCTGATAACATAAGAAGGAGACTGTGCTCTAGATGGAACTGAACTAACTCTTCTCATGGCCCGATTGGCCACTGATGGCTGATGGAAGGGGGAGAAAAGAGAATGGTTTATCCAGGGTTGTGTATCCATGGTCATTACAGAAAAGCATGCACATAGCTAACTACAGAATGTGAACTCACTATTTCAGGCATTTCCTTTCCTTTTTGAGCTATAGAGCTGAATCTTAATTTTTCCTTATACTGTTTTTCTTGTGCTACTTTTTTTGTTTTTGGTGATTTAACCTCCACCTTTCCCTTTGAGAATACTAAAACCAACCCGTAAGGAGAGATACAAAGACATTTAATATTCCTTTTACTTTTGTCTTTATTTGATGTTACCCTCTGCCCATGCACTTTTCACAACACATAGTATGTTGTATCTCAAGCGTGAAGGGCCACTGGAATAGTGTACTTACTTTGTACCCTGTAAATCTAAGCTTGGCTAAGGTAACCCATTTGTGTAAAACAAAGTGTTTTCAATCTGTTAAGTTAGAGCAGTATCTATAATTGTCTTTGTAACTGTCTTTATGGGTTGACACCATTTACAAAAGGAAGGTATTCCCTCAAAGTGGAATAACTGAACATTTGGATAGGGTCTGGGGTCCAAAGGTCTCCTCTGTGAGCACTGTACAAGTGCTCTAGCCAAATCTGTCTTTTCTTTTAGCTTCATTGTGGCTGCTAGTGATTTCAGCCATTTCTTTCTATCTCCTTTGATTTATAGGCTCTTGTCTTAAGCTGGTGGATTGAAAGATATATGAATAATCAGCCCTCAAATCTGCTGCAGCAGGAGGAATGCTCAAAATCTCCACTGGGTTCTGGCCAGCTGGGAAAGAAGGAACATTTCTGCCATGGCCAGTCCTATGAGTCCACAGACTCTTGCAAATATTGTATCTCAGATCTCTGTCTTCATGCAGGACTACAATAAAAAAGAATAGTGGCTGGACTGGGGTGTTGGGTTACAAGCTCAGAACTGAGCTTTCTGTATTTCCTTAGTGATGACTAGAGTTCACTCGTCATCAACCTCCTGTTACTTTTAATTGGGGCAATAAAGGAAGAAACAAGGATGACTCAAGGGCTCTGTATATTCTTAGATGCTGTAAGAGGACATACGCTCTGTCTCCATGTGTCACAAGCAACTGGCTGCCTGAAACACGGGTCTGAGACCACTCAGGTGCTCAAACTCAAGAATTCTGTGAAGGCAATAGCCATGGAAAGGAGACGGTCTGGGGAGGGAAGGGGATTGTAAATAAACAATAAGGCAAGAAAAATGTGGTTTAAAAATTAGTAGGCAGTTGGAAAATTAAAATCTGTGCTTGGGGTTTATTAATACTACTAAAGGTAATTTTAAAAGTCCCACATATAAGTTGTTTACTATCAAAAAAGGATGACACTTGGCTCAGATGTCTACGATCTGTGTTTCCCGAAATACATGCAAATATAAAGACCCCCTTGCAACTTCCAGGAACAAGATCAACTTAACTAACTTTAAAAAAAAAATTAAACAAAAAGTCAACATGACCACCCTTAGGGGCAAAATAGAAAATCTTTGTAATTATTATTCAGAAGTGTGACTTTAGACCTGCTGACATAGAGATTGACCTAAGCAGATGAACATTTAGTGTAAAGCTTGTCAAACCATTCCCTCGGTGCATCCCAAACAGCAGAGGAATAAATGTATCATCTGAGGAAGGGGTGGGGTGGGGGTGGGGGAGGGTATTGCAGCTGGAAGCAGTTTGCTATGGGCACAAGACTTCCTGTCCTAGCTTAAAAATTCAGGCTCCATATTTGTGTTTGTTTTAATACAGAAATGTTTCTTAATACCTAAAAGTTTCCCTTAAATTGTTGAGCCAAAGTCATATTGTGTTTCTCCTTTGGCACTGGGAACATTGGCCCACTGCTGTGTGTATCTTCAGGGCTTCCTGTATTACATTAAGAGATTAGTGTTAGACTAACTTCTTTGATCATCATGCCGTTTTTCAGCTCCAGAGAAATCACTGGGGCACTTGGCCAGAAAGTCATCCTTACTGGTTACTGCCACTTGGGACTCCTATAACTTCTACTAATTTTGGCATATGCTGGAAGACTGAATGAATAAAGTGGCAATGAGTGAGGAGCTAAGGAGTTTTCATAAACATATATGCATTATTATTATTAACATCAAGTAAGAAAATCATAACTTAACAGAATGGTTATGCTTCTATACACTAGCTTTCTATAGGCAGGAATATCTATATTCTAGCAAAGATATGTGTTTTCAGAGAAAAATTCCAATGATGAAGGCAAAACCTTTGGTTAGAATGGACCAGTCCCATTTTATACAAGCGTGGGAACTGTGCTCTGCCCCTCTAGGACTCTTCACAGCACATTTTAGCTCTAGTATTCTGAGGAACCCACAACTAGACTAGAATATACCACCCAGTTCTCTCACACTCTCCCTGGACTACTCTCCTGATGCCAAACCTGTATCTAGAATTTATCAGATTTAATTAGTAGGAACTAATATATTTTTAGTTTTCAAGTTTAAAATTTCATTAGCATCATGGTATAAAATGATTTTGCTGTGTCATCCATTCTAGAACTTCAAAATTGTACACATTGGGTTTACTTTTAATAAAGAATATTTAAATTAATAACACATAATCAATTAGGAGGGCATTTCTTTACAAAGATCTTGATGTGTTTGGCTTACCTGAACCAGTGTTTGCCCTTCAGCTCTTGAATTTCTCACCAGGTGGTTATTAGTTGATCCTACGAATGAATGCTGTGGTCTGTTATCTGCTTTACTCAAGTTCTGGCTGTTGTGGAAACTCCCTGCTTCCTGGTATCCACTGTCGGAATAAGAATTCATTTGTGTTGAACTTCTTGAGTTACCCAAAGATCCTGCAGGAATGAAACCAGCAGGAAATGCCTTTATTTTACATTTCTGATGCTCATTTTCAAAATGGAAGCATTAAAAGCAAATCTAATACTTAAAAAGATAATACAACAGACCCTCACTTTCATGGAGAGACGTCTGTTCTGGTGAGTAGAGGGTCCCTGGTTCTGGCTCTGTCCTGACGAAATAGTTGTTGGGATGGACAGTGTCAGAAACTCTAGGTTTGTTTACACCAGTATTTGGCACATCTGTAAGAAGATAAGTTTAATCAGCTAAAATGAATGACATTATATAAAAATTTGCTTAAAAAAAAAAAAGGTTCAGGTATTTGTCAGCAACGTCAGATAATCTTAATACAAGACTATCAACTCAAGACTTCATACAAGTTAATATAAGACTATTTTCACCTTAAACCACAGTCATTTTGACTCTTTTCTATAGAAAAGTATTGCATATACTCAGTTTGTTACTATGTTTTGCTAAATTTCATGAGTATTTGTCATCCTGATTACTAGCTACAAATTAACTCACATGCTGCATTTAATTAAAATCTGAAAACTGACCTTGTTCTCCCTTGGAAAACTCACCTCCTGGGTGACTTCCTCCAAGAGGATCAACAAACTGAGTGAGAATGATGCTATTTAAACAAAAGATCTTCTATATGTCAAACTTTTGAAATGAAAACTTGCATGATGTCCACATTATTGAGCTTGGTGATGAAACTCTGGAAGCCAGGGCTAGCTTTTTATGTCAAATTTCATATGGACTAAAATAAAAAAAACTTTGCACAGTTTTCAGAACTGTCAACAATGGAAAGTTTAATTTCTTATCCATTTGCTTCTTTTATGCTTTTAGTCTTTTTCCAAATGAATACAGACAAATTTAACCTCATTACTGTTTTCTCTAGTCAAATCTCTTTTGCCTATTATCTTGTTTTATTTTCAACTATATCATTTTGCCATCTTGAACTTAAAAAACAAAACTATTTATCTTCTTCTTCTTCCCAATTCCAACTTCCTTTTTATGTTATAAATGTAGGTGGTGTAGATTAAACTGCATTTTATTCAACTCCATTCGAATATGTTCTTGTTTCTCTATTATCTTCAAAATATATTTGCCCAAATTCTGATGACAAGTCTTTCTTTCCTCAGATTTAACCCTCATGTTGCTAACAAACATTTTTTTTCGGAATGCTGCTTCACTCTCACTTTATAAATTGAATCTGTATCATATTCTGAGTTTAACACACAGTCCTGAGGAGGACTGAAATTTGTCCTTGGAAGAAAAGCTTTAACAAATGTAGACAGCATATTAAAAAGCAGAGACATTACTTTGCTGACAAAGATCCACACAGTCAAAGCTATGGTTTCTCCAGTAGTCATGTATGGATGTGAGAGTTGGACTATAAAGAAAGCGGAATGACGAAGAACTGATATGCTTTTGAACTGTGGTGCTGAAGGAGACTCCTAAGAGTCTGTTGGGCTACAGGGAGATCAAACCAATCCATCTTAAAGGAAATCAATCCTGAATATTCATTGGAAGGACTGATGCTGAAGCTCCAATACTCTAACCACCTGATGTGAAGAGGTGCCTCATTGGAAAAGACCCTGGTGCTGGTAAAGATTGAAGGCAGGAGGAGAAAAGGACGACAGAGGATAAGATAGTTGAATGGCATCACTGAGTCAGTGGACACGAGTTTTAGCAAGCTCTGGGAGTTGGTGATGGACAAGGAAGCCTGGCGTGCTGCAGTCCCTGGGGTTGCAAAGAGTCGGACACAACGAAAGTGAACTGAACTGAAGAATGTGGCTGAGAAAAGACACAGTGTATGTGTGTGTGTGCATGAACACGTGTTTGTGTTACTGTCTAGGGTTAAGGACCTTAGGAGGTTTCCTAGAGGATGTAGTATCTAAGTAGTATCCACTTACCACAGGAGGTCACAGTGCTTTATTTATAGCACTTACCACCATCTCTCTCCACTAGAATAGAAGCTCACAGTGGGCAGGGACTTTTGTCTGAGTTGCTTACTGTTGTACCTCAGCGCCTAGGTCAGGTGCATAGCACTCAGCAGGTACTCAGTAAGTGCTTACTGAGCAAACAAATTCCCAGAAAGAATAGCGGCTTCTCTTTACTGAGTATTGATTCACACCTGGCATTGTGCTGTAACTTGTGTTCAACAAGGTTTGTCTACGTAAAGCAAGGGCTTCCCTAGTGGCTCAGATGGTAAAGAATCTGCCTGCAGTGTGGGAGACCTGGGTTTGATCCCTGGGTTGGGTTAGGGTTAGGGTTGGGAATATCCCCTAGCCAAGAGAACGGCATTCTGGCCTGGAGAATTCAGGCATTCTGGCCTGGAGAACTCCATGGACAGAGAAGCCTGGCAGGCTACAGTCCATGGGGTCACAGAGAGTCAGACATGACTGAGCACCTTTCACTCACTCCTGTAAAGCAAAGTATAACTTTTAGGTATTGTTGATCAAGCTAGTTTGAAAAGTGAAAACAGGGTTTATAGGCAAACTGGGAATCCTACATTCTAATCCTTTAACTTGATGTCAGATTCAATCCAAGGTTTTGTTTCCTAGCCCCCAGAAAGATTTGCTGACATTCTTAATAATAGGTTTTTGATGAATATGTCTCCAAATTCATTATTTGACAGTACACTTCTAGGTAGCAGAGCTCTGTGACAGTTCTGAATTCTTAAGTTTGAAATTTCAATATAGATTTCAGATTGCATGTGGTTCCCCCAGTACATACTGAAACATGCTCTATCTCTCTATCAGGCTAATAATACTGGAGAGTTATTTGCTTCAATTTGCAAGTCTTCTGTTTTTCCACAGTTCTAAACATTCTTACACCGCAATTTGTGAAGGAGTTTTCTGAGGAACAAGTGAAATACATAGTTTGCTGGGTTACAAGAGTTTTACAGGGAATAGGATGACTGAGAGAAGCTAAACAAGAGATGAACCTGAAATCAGAGAGCTATGCAGCAATCCACCTTTATTTCATCCAGGAAAGGAACGCTGGAAAACCACACATGAAATGGTAACAAACTATAGATATGGAGGAATCACTGGGGTAGCTTCAAGACTTCACATACATTGGGAAATGTGCCATTTTAAAGAAGAAAAAGGTGTTTAGATATTTCCTAGCTTCGGCTTTAGTAGAAGATAAAACCTGCGATACCAAAACATCAAAGTTTTTGGCTTGGAAACACTAGGTGGCATGCAGTGTCAGAATGTGAAAAAATTATCACCATGGAAACCAAAACCATTACAGTTCTGTGTATGTCTCTCTCTTTTTAACCATTAGGGGATATTATTTAAATAAGAAAAGAGTAGGAGACACCCTAAAAATCTGTACTTCAGCAATTTGGTCTCTTTATCCTATGGAACATTTTATTGCAACCCAGGAGACAAGCAATTGTGCTTCTTTTCTAAAAGAAGATATTTAAAATAAATAATCTTAGAGGGATGGAGATGGAGGAGTAGGAAGATCCTGAGCTTAGTTCCTCCTATGGATATACAAAACGGCACCTACATTTAGAACCACCATGTCTGAGGATGATCTGAAGACTAGCAAAACAGATTTTTTATAACTGAGGATACAAAGAAAAGACCACACTGAGATGGGCAGGAGGGGCAGAGATGTGGTCTAGTCAGAACACAAAGCCTCAGTGCAGCCACCCACAGTGGGAGAGAGAGTGCAACTGTGGAGGACCCCTGAGGAGCGAGGACCCATGTCAGGCTTCCATCCCAGGGGACCTGCACCAGGAAGATGAGCCCCCATAATGCCTGGCTTTAAAAACCAGTGAAACTTGAGTCTGGGAGAGCCAGAGAGCTGTGGGAAACCAAGAATCTGCCCACAGAGAGCTCACACACACACTCATTTTCTCCAAGTCCCAGGGCAGAAGCAACAGCTTGAAAAACACTGAAGATATAAGAGAAGGAGATTCACCGACTAATCTGGGGACATTTGCCAGAGGGCAGGGGTCTAGTGGAACTGTCTCCGGGAATGAAAACACTGACAGATGTCATTTTTTTATTTTTTGTTCTTCCCCTGGGTGCCGTGTTGCCAGCAGGTGTCGTTTCTGTTACTGTTTTTCTACCTAACAAACACTGTGAACCTTGCCCAGGTGTTCCTGAGGACCAGCCCTGATCAATCCACCTGGCCCCACTGGCCCCTTTAAAGCGTTTCTCACTCTGCCCCCACAGTGGGTGACCCGAGCCAGCACCAGCACACCTCCAATGCGGCTTCCACTCCAGGGAACTAGCCCAGCATACCAGTGTGTCTGTAACAGCTCCAGCTGGGACCTACAGCCAGTTGTGGGTGGACCAGCCCCACCCACACATCAGTGTGCCTGCAGCAACTGAGGAAAAACCTCTCCGCTAGCTGAACCAAGCAGCAACCAATCTACCAGAGTGCCCAGAGCAATCATGGTCCAACCACATGAAGTAAAGGCAGCCCACATGGAGGGTATTCCTGGAGATCCTGGCTCTTGTGACTAGAAGGGATTGAGCCATTGGACCTCGGAGGAGACTTTCTTTACGAGACCACTCTTTTAGGACTAGGAGAAATAGTTGATATACCTAATGCATAGTAACAAATACAAGAGAGTTAGATAAAACAAGGAGACAAAGGAATAGCTTCTAAATGGAAAAAAAAAAAAAAAGACAAAATCTCAGAAAAAAGGTAAAACAAGATGGAGATAAACAACTTACTAGATAAAGAGTTCCAAATAATGGTCATAAACATGCTCACCAAACTAGGATGAAGAATGGATAAATTCAGGGAAAACTTCAAAAAAGAGAGAGAAAATATAAAAAAAGAACCCATCAGAAGTGAAGAATAAAATGACTGATGTTAAAAATACACTAGAGAAAATCAGCAGATTAGAAGATGAAGAAAAACGTTATCAATGATCTGGAAGACAGGATGGTGAAAATCACTCAAAAAGAGAGTAAAAAGAAAAGAAAGAATTTAAAAATGAAGAAAGTTTAAGGAACCTATGCAACAACATTAAGTATACTAACATTCACATTACATGGGGGCTGCAGAAGAAGAGAGACAGAAAAGACAAGAAAAACCATCTGAAGAAATAATGACTGAAAGTTCCCTAACCTGCAGAAGGAAACAAACATCCAGGTGCAGGGAGCACTAAGTCCCAAATAAGATGAATACAAAGAGATCCATACTAAGACATATGATTACATGGCTAAGAAAGAAAAACAAAAAAATCACATACAAAGGTTAATATGCCATAAGGCTATTAGCTGATTTTTCAGCAGAAAGTTCACAGGCCAGAAAGAAGTGGCATGATATAAAATACTAAAAGGAAAAACTCACAAACAAGAATATACTACCTGGCAAGATTATCATTCAGAATTGAGAGATAAAGGGTTTCCCAAATAAGCCAAAGATAAAGAACTTCATGATCACTAAACTGTTTTTTTAAAAAAATGTTGAAAGGACTTTTTTAAATGGAAAAGAAAATGCTATAACTAGAAACAAAAAAATAATGAAGGAAAAATTGCATTCGTAAAGGAAAACATATAGTAAAAGTAGTAGATCAATCAACTTAAAAGTCAGTATGAAGGTTAAAGGACAAAAGTAGTAAAATCATCTATATCTAAAATAATGAGTTAAGTAAAACACAAAATAAAAATATGACCTCAGAAACAAAGTATTCAGGGAGGGGAGTAAAAAATGTAGTGCCTTTTAGAATATGCACAAACTGAAGTGACCATCAACTTGTAATAGAATGCTATATTCACAGGTTGTTATATATAAAACTCATGGTAACCACAAACCAAAAACCCATAACACATACACAAAAAAGAAAGAAAAAGAAACATAAACATTACACTAAAGGAAGCCATCAAATCACAAGTGAGATTGAGAAGAAGGAACAGAGAACTATAAAAAACAACCAGAAAACAATTAACACAATGGATATAAGTATATGCCTATCAATAATCACCCTTAATGGAAACAGACAAGAACAAAAGACACAGGGTGGCAGAATGGATGAAAAAAGCAAGATCCATATATATGCTTCAGATCCAACAACACACAAGTGAAGGGATGAAAAAGATACTCCATGCAAACAGAAATGAAAAGGAAGCCGGGGTAGAAAAATAAACTTTAAAATACAAACTGTAACAAGAGAGAAAGAAGGGCATTACATAATGATAAAGGGGTCAATCCAACAAGAGGATATAACACTTGTAAACATCTGTGCACTCAACACAGGAGGACCTAATACATAAAGGGAGATATTGACAGCAATATAGTAATAAGTGACTTTAACACCACACTTACTTCAATGGACAGATGAACCAGACAGAAGATCAATAAGGGAACATGACTTTAAATAATACATTAGATCAGACAGACCTAATAAATATATATACAGAACATTCCAGCACCCTAAAATGGCAGAGTACACATTCTTTTCTAAGGCACACAGAACATTCTCCAGGATGGATCACGTTAGGCTGCAAAAAAAGTCTCAATAAATTTAAGAAGACCGAAATCATATCAAGCATCTTTTCTGACCACATGAAACTAGAAATCTAGCAAAAACACAAACACCTAAAGGCCAAACAACATGCAACTAAAAAACCAATGGGTCAAAGAAGAAATCAAAGAAGAGATTAAAAAATACTTCTGAGACAAAACAAAGTGGAAACAAAATACTCCAAACTCTACAGGACTAGGCAAAATCCATTCTAAGAGGGAAGTTTACAGTGATACAGGACTACCTCAGGAAATAAGAACATTCTCAAATAAATAATCTAACCTTACACCTAAAGGAATTGGAAAAAGAACAAAGCCTAGAAGTCAGCAGAAGGAAGGAAATAATAAAGACTAGAGCAGAAATAAATAGAAAAAGCAATAGAAAAGATCAATGAAACTAAGAGCCAGTTCTTTGAAAAGACAAACGAAATTGATAAACTTTTGGCTATACTCATCAAGAAAAACAGAGAGAGGACTCAAATAAAATTAGAAATGAAATACAAGTTACAACTGACATCATAGAAATTCAGAGGATTTTAAGAGATTACTACAAACAATTACATGCCAACAAATCAGACAAACCGGTGGCCAAAATAGCTCAGTTGGGAGAATGCTAGCCTGAAGATCTAAAGGTCCCTGGTTCAGTCCTAGTTTTTGGCAACTATTTCTGACCCTTTGGGCTTCCCTGGTGGCTCAGATGGTAAAGAGTCTGCCTGCAGTGTGGGAAACTCGGGTTTGATTCCTGGGTTGGGAAGTTCCCCTGGAGAAGGAAATGGCAACCCACTCCAGTATTCTTGCCTGGAAAATTCCATGGACAGAAGAGCCTGGCAGGTTATAGTCCATGGGGTTGCAAAGAGTCAGACATGACTGGCAGGCTACAGTCCATAAATCAGACAAGCTAGAAGATGTGGATAAACTCCCAGAAACACTAAATCTTCCAGGACTGAATCAGGAAGAAAAAAAATATGAGCAGATTAATCACTAGTAATGAAATTAAATCACTAATCAAAAACTCCCAACAAACAAAAACCCAGGCCCAGACTGGCTTCACAGGTGAATTCTATCAAATACTTAAAGAAAAGTTAAGACTTATTCTTCTTAAACTACTCCAAAACCTTTGTGGTTATATGGTTAATTAATTTGCTACAAAGGAGCCAATATTATGCAGCAGGGGAAAGGCAGTCACTTCAAAAAATGCTGTTAGAAAAACTGAACTGCTGCTGCTGCTAAGTCGCTTCAGTAGTGTCCGACTCTGTGCGACTCCAGAGACGGCAGCCCACCAGGCTTCCCCGTCCCTGGGATTCTCCAGGCAAGAACAGTGGAGTGGGTTGCCATTTCCTTCTCCAATGCATGAAAGTGAAAAGTGAAAGTGAAGTCGCTCAGTCGTGTCCGACTCTATTGACCCCATGGACTGTAGCCCACCAGGCTCCTCCGTCCATGGGATTTTCCAGGCAAAAGTACTGGAGTGGGATGCCATTGCCTTCTCCGAGAAAAAGTGAACAATTACATGCAAAAGACTAAAACTGGGTCACTTTTTTTTTTAATAGCACATACAAAAAAATAAAGTCAAAATGGATTACAGACTTAAATGTTAAGACCTGAAACCATTAAGCCCTAGAAGAAGACATAGGCAGTACGCTCTTTGACAACAGTCTTATTAATATTTTTTTGGATCAACCTCCCCAGGCAAAGACAACAAAAGCAAAAGTAAACAAGACTATATCAAACTAAAAAGCTTTTATACATCAACAAAATAAAAAAGCAGCCTACTGAATGGGAAAAAATATCTCCAAGTGATATATCTGTTAGGGGGTCAATATTCAAAATATATAAAGAACTCACACAAATGGACACCAAAAATCCCCCATAGTTCAATTTAAAAATGGGCAGAGGATCTGAATAAACATTTTTATAAGGAAGACATACAGATGATCAATAGACACAAGAAAAGATGCTCAACTTCACTGATCATATGGAAATATAAATCAAAACTACAATGAGATATCATCTCATACCCTCAGACTAGTTATTATCAAAAAGACAAAAATCAGGTGTTAACAATGATGTGGAAAAAAGGGAATCTTCATGTAGTGTTAGTGGGACTGTAAATTGGTACAGCCATGATGGAGGCTTCTCAAAATAGTAAAAACAGAACTACCATATGATCCAGCAATTCCACTTCTGGATATTTACCTGAAGACAGTGAAAACATTAATTTGAAAAGATATATACACTTGTATTTTCACTGCACCATTATTTATAATAGCCAAGATATGCAAACAGGTTAAGTGTCCACCAGTGGATGAATTGACTAATGATGTGGTATCCCATTATGTACTGCCCATCCATTAAAAATGCAATTTTGTCATCTGCCACAATATGGATACAGTATCATGCTAAGTGAAGTAAGTTAAAGAATGACAAATACCATATGATTTTATTTATATCTGGTATCTAAAATACAAAACAAAAATGGACTTATAGATACAGAGAAAAAACTACTTGTCAAGGGGTGAGGGCTTAGGGGGTAGTTGGCAAAACTGGTGAAAGGGCTTAAGAGGTACAAACTTTCAGCTATAAAATAAATAAGTCATGAGGATGTAATGTATAACATAGAGAATATAATCAACAACATTCTGGTAACTATACAGTGACAGACGCTTACTAGACTTAAAATTACCCCCAAGTAATATAATCATCTACCCTCTAAATGTTAGTATCTATCTTATATTTTTATTATTTATTTACTTTCAGCCATGCAGGATCTTAGTTTCCCAACCAGGGATCAAACCCATGCCCCCTGAAATGGAAGCATGGAGTCTTAATCACTGGACTGCCAGGAAAGCCTGTTTTTTTTTAAGTGAAATGCTTCAGAAAATAGAATATGGAAAAGGACACAGATGTTAATTGTTTTTCAGTCACTAAGTTGTGTCCAACTCTTTGCGACTCCATGGACTGCAGCGTGCCCAGGTTCCTCTGTCTCTACCGTCTCTCAGAGTTTGCTCAAATTCATGTCCATTGAGTCAGTGATGCTATCTAACCATCTCATCCTCTGCCACCCCCCTCTCCTTTTGCCTTCAATCTTTCCCAGCATCAGGGTCTTTCCCAGTAAGTCAGCTCTTTGCATCAAATGGTCAAAGTACTGGAAAATTAAAATATTAAATTCATATATGCCAAAAATCTAATTTGAAGACCTAAATAACTGGGTTTAGAGCACAGAGTATGTACGCTGTACATACTCTGTGCTTTACATTTCAGTAAATATAATACAAAATTCTACAAAATTGGTAAAACGTTCATTTAATATGAATTGTAAAATAACCAAATTCTATACTATGAATAAGGTCTTCAATCATTTTTCTTGTGGTGTTGGAGAAGACTCTTGAGAGTCCCTTGGACTGCAAGGAGATCCAACCAGTCTGTTCTGAAGGAGATCAGCCCTGGGATTTCTTTGGAAGGAATGATGCTAAAGCTGAAACTCCAGTACTTTGGCCACTTCATGCGAAGAGTTGACTCACTGGAAAAGACTCGGATGCTGGGAGGGATTGTGGGCAGGAGGAGAAGGGGACGACAGAGGATGAGATGGCTGGATGGCATCACTGACTCGATGGACGTGAGTCTGAGTGAACTCCAGGAGTTGGTGATGGACAGGGAGGCCTGGCATGCTGTGATTCATGGGGTCGCAAAGAGTCGGACACGACTGAGCGACTGATCTGATCTGATCTGATCTGATAGTAGAGTTCAATTACATGTATATCTGTGAAGAGAAAAAGACACTGAAATCTCTTCCAAATCATTAAAAGAAAATTAAAACTTTTTTTCAAAATAGTTTTGCTATTATTTACTGCTTCTTTGAAAATTTATAATCCACCAATTATATACGGACACATAAATGTATGTACACACAGCCACTATACCTCAGGTAAACAAAAGGGTCATTTCCGAATTACTAAAGCATTCCTTACTGTAGTATGGCATGTCACAATGACTAATTATGCATTATTTACACAATCTTTCAAATGAATGTCTTTTAAAAACATCTGCTATGTGGAATGGAAGCAGATACTAGTCAAATTTATCAGAGAAACCCACCGAGACTTACATGATGGGGTTAATCATTTCATGATTAACGCTCTAAACTATAATTTAAAAGTTGACATGTTGTGATTTAGTACAATCAGAACATGAAATTAAGACATTTTTATGAGTAAAAATGGCAAAGTATGAATGCTACTTCTTTAATCTGTGTAAATATGTGTTTACATCTGTGTAAACATGTGTTACCTTTCCTTAAAAAAAAAAAAATCATAAACATGTTTTCTGGGACACCAGAAATATACTTTAGGACATTTTCAAGCATCAAATTAGCATCTTCCAAGAAAATGAATGTCTATAAATATAGAATTTGAAAAAGCTTCAAAGTAGAATGAAGTAATCTCCATCTGTGATTAGGAGTAGGGGATTTGTGGAAGCATGGTCCTTCCTGTCGACTACACTTCATCTGAGTGCCTGAGTATTACTCAAAAAAGGGCAATTAATTAGAAAAAGTACAAGGTTGCGGCTAAGAAAAATATAGGTGTTAAGGGACAATAATGTTGTGGGCCTATTGAAAATGTTATATTATCCACCCCATTAGGCTCATAGTAAAAGATGAAATACAAAGTGGATTATTTTATCTTTTCTGTGATGTATCTCCCCGATACATATTGAATACGCATGAAAATATGCTCAGTAAAAAGTCTAAGACTTCTTTAAAGAACTTGAAATTCTGAAAATGCCTCTGCTTTGTTAATCTATGTGTCTGTTTATGTTATATGAAATGACAGAGGTCTATACTGTGTGTAAAATCACCATGGAAACAGAAACCTAGAGATCAGTAGTAAGGAGACTCAGCACGTACAACCCTGTAACTAGTCTTTCACAAACCAGCATGCTGTAACTTTATGCCACATTCTCCTTGTCCTGAGTTGCTATAGCATTTACGGGTGTGCCCTTTCGTAAAAAGTAGTGTAGTGTGAGTTCTGGCAGGGCTCTTAGGATGCTAACAGCACGCAATGTTAAGGCAGATGATACTTTCTTTGTTAAGGGAACTGGGCATGTGACATTTTTTCCAACTCTGGCCTAGAAGCCAGTTAAGGCTATTACACACAGGGGCAACACCGTGAAAAATGAGCAGAGTATTTAGTCTTATGGGGACTCAACTTGCTATTTGGCATTGGGACTCCCACTTTTCATAGGATCAGAGGCTCAGGAGGGAGTCTACTTTCCAGAGAGCTGTTGCAGAAATAGTATTCCAGTGCCTTCAACAGCTAAGAAGTAAAACTCTCAGCAAATTCTGGAAGGGCACCTGGAAAATGGTCCCCCAAAGACTTGACCTCTTCAGTAGCTTCCCTGATGTACAAGATTAATTTCTATAGAAGGAAGCCTTATACTGGAGACAATGAGAACACTGGCAAATCCTGATTCAGACTGAATATGTAACTAGGGCGACGGAAGCATGAAGCATAAGAATGTTCTTTAATCCACATAAGACATAGATGGATATTGACTGATATTTTAAGAATATTATACATATTTGGAGTTTGTTGACAACTATAAACTATTATACACATATGATATCCTTTAAAAGTTGGGTTTTCATGGAAGTAAAAACTTAGAAGAATGAATAGAAGACCATGTTTTATGAAGCTATTTCTAGTCTGGTTCTCTTGAGTATATCTGAATTCTTGAGTCTTATGCATGCTCATACTTTCTTTTAAATATTAGTACGACAATGGCCCTAAAGTTTTTACTCATCCAGAAAACACTGTGTTAAAAGCCTTGGAAAACAGAAACCATATTAACAAAGTACCTTCTAGTTCACTTTAAACCTTGCTCTAAACATCAACTAGTCTGCTTTAAAATCTATTGTAAAAGCTCATCTACCTGAATTCAGTCTCACAGTTTAAGCAAACTTCTTATCTGTATAAATTGGTATGAAGTACTCTGATTTCTACGATGACAAATCTGAAAAATAATTTTGCTTTGTATGTCATCAGAGAGAGCTCTTGTTCAAAAATACTTTAAAATTCCTGAATTCTGTCCAGGGATTCAAAATGATTAAAACTAATTTTTACGAAAAAACAGAGGAATTTCTACAAGTAATGGAAATTAAGATGAGTGTTTATTAAGTGGTTTTAGTCTGGGCACTAATAAAAATACAGGTGTTACACCTATCATAAAAATTTATACTCTTTTATCTACAAAAGAAAAATTACAGAAACAGTTAAGTTTAGAAATATAAAGATGAAAAGAAACAGATCCCATTATGAAGTTTAACAGGTGACTGTTCATGAAAGGCCAGGGGGCTCACTTCCTAATGAGAAAAGCTGAGAAAAGAATAAGGGATTTGCTGTCATGTAAAAAGTGTGGTGGTGGTACTTTAGTTGCTAAGTGATTGACTCTTTGCAACCCATGGACTGTGGTCCACCAGGCTCCTCTGTTCATTGGATTTTCCAGGCAAGAATACTGGAGTGTCTATCAACCTAGTGGGGTGGGATGGGTAGGGAGATGGGAGGGAGGTTCAAAAGGAAGGGGATATATCTATACCTATGGCTGATTCATGTTGAGGTTTGACAGAAAACAGCAAAATTCTGTAAAGCAATTATCCTTAATAAAAAATAAACTTAAATAAAAAACAACACTGGTAACAACCCAATTGCCCATCAACAAGAAAAGGAATAAATTAACTGGCATATTCATGCAATTCAATGGTGAAAATCAGTGAACTATAATTGATCAGCATGGATAAATAACAAAAATAATCTGAGCAATAAAGGCAAGTTAAAGAAGATCATAAAAAAAAAAAAAAAAAAAAAAAGAATACTGGAGTGGGTTGCCATTTCCTTCTCTAGGGGATCTTCCCCACCCAGGGATTGAACCCTGCTTGGCTGGCAGATTCTACCATTAGCCACCTGGGAAGCTGTAAAGTGAAGTCTATGGAAAATAAGTGCTCAAAAATCACTAAAATAATTTTTCAAAGACAAATTTCATTCTTTCATGGGAAGAAAAGTTATCAAATACATCAATTAAAATATTTGCTAATGGGAGATACGAGATAGACTTCTTCTATTAAAAAACCAAAAAGAATCTTAAAAAAATAATCCATATATATTCACCACCAAAAGCAATGAACGGGGCTTGTGAAACTTCTTTCTGTACTTTTCTATTTGATTATCTATTTGGATACAGATTATCAAGATAAAGCTAAAAGCAGGCTAACTTTGGTATAAAAATGAAATGTGGAGTTATAGATGGTAGCCTTTTTAATGTTTTCTAAAGTAACAACTAAGCTTCCCCAGTGGCTCAGTGGTGAAGAATACGCTTGCAATGTAGGAGCCGCAGGAGACGTGGGTTCGATCCCTGAGTTGGGAAGACACCCTGGAGGAGGGCATGGCAACCCACTCCAGTATTCTTGCCTGGAGAATCCCATGGACAGAGATGGTTGGTGGACTACAGTCCATGGGGTCACAATGAGTCAGACATGACTGAAGTGACTTAACATGTGCACACACACCAAAGTAGTGTGTTGAGGAAGTGGTAATGGAAAAACAGGAGCTTTCTGACTTGACAATTTCTATTTTATTTTAGCTAGCTAATAGAATATTTCTTCACATTATCACTAAAAGCATGAGAGAATTTAAATATTTATTTGACATGTTTGAATTAAACATAAAATGTTAAAGGCTAAAACTGGATATTTGATTTTTACATGAAGTACTAACTCAAAATATTTAAGCTTCTCAGGGATATGTTCATACATCATGAATAACTGGCTCGGGAACATTCAGATATACACTGACTAAAGCAAAATGCTAATATTCTTATTTGGTGGCATAAACACCCATGCACAGAGTGACAAATGTGGAGTTCTAAGCTGATGCCCAGCATGCTAGAGGTAATTTTGCTTAATGTTAGCAAGATCTCATCTATGTGGAAACTTAAAGTACCACCCACTGCCTAAGAGCGCATGCCACTGTCTCATAGTTGGTTTCGTTTCTATTAGAAGCTGCCTTCAGAGTATGGCAACACTTGGCAGGCTTTAACATATGTCATTCTGATGTACAATTTAAACCCCTTTGTTTACAGAATCTGTATTTAATTTTTTTAGAAATAAACTTTCAAACACATATAAAAATAGAGAAAAGTATAATTAACCACCTCCCAGATTTAATAATTACATTACGCCACACTTCTCATGCTCCATATATCTTTTCCCTTTCTTCTGTTAGAGAATTTTAAAACAGCTCTCTCACATGAGATCATCAGAACTCTCAATACTTCCACTTGTAGCTCTATAAGGACTTCAGAAAACTACCATTATTCCATAATGCCGTATAATGAGTTCATATTCAAAATCTTTCTGATGTCTCACAAATGTCTTTCTTCAGTGGCATGCACTAGTCAGGCTAAAACAAGGTTCACGTTTGTGAATTGCTTGTGATTGCGTTTGTGATTGTTCTTTAAGTCCTTTAAATCTAAAAAGGATTTCCCATTCCTTCATTTTCATTTTCTTGGTTCACTGCTGGAACCATAGCAATAAACTCACAGGATGTGCCACATGCTGAATTTGTTTGATGGATTTCTCATGGTATCATTTACACAACCTCGAACTACAATTTTTCTTGTAAGCAGAAATTTAGAGATAAAAAGATTTCAGGTCAAGCTTCTATGGGTTAGAGTACTTTACGAAGGGTGCCATGTACTTTACATCCTGTCATATCATAACTTTTATATTTGCTCAGATCAATCAGCCAGTTCAAGTGGTGGCAGCCTCTTGTTTGTATTTTCAAGTTTACCACCTTCCTTTGTACTAATGCAAGGATCCTCGCCCTTGGTTGCACACCACACAACTGGTTGCCTGGAGTGGAAGTATAGGGCGCAGAATTTAGAAACTACTGCTGACTGAGTCCCACACTCAGAGATGCCAAGTCACTCAGCCTAAGTTGTGGTCTGAATAGTAGGACTTTTAAAAAATTCACAAGGTAATTCTAATGTGCAGCTAGGATTAAGAACATAGAGGTTTTTGCATACATTAATAATCTTTGCTTGAATCAATGATTTCATTAAGGGTTGTAAATTGCTGATTTTCTAATTTTATTGATTTTTCTGTATTTATTACACTGTCTAGGGTTATTGGATGATCCTGGGGAAAAATACATATAGGACAGGAAGGATAAAATTTTAATTCTTCTCTTTAATTACTAGTAAGTAAATTAACTTAATTATGAGTAAGGCAGTGGGTCTCAAACAGCAGAGTGGAATCACCTGGTGTTTAAAGGTGGATCTTAAAAGATCATTGATGTCTGGTTTGGGCCCCACACTTTAGGACTTGGTCATGTGTAGGGAGGCCTGGGAATAATATTTTAACAACTCCACAGGCAATTTTAATATGCACCAAAGTTTGGGAACCTCTGGAGTGAGGTTATTTGTTACTCAAAATTACCTCCAGTGGTGATAAAAAGTTTTTTTTTACTTGTTTTGATAGTGGTTGTTGCATTTTTGTTGACAGAAAACTGTATCAGATATATGAAAAGAGAAGAAAGCAAAGCTGACAGGTAACGTAACAAAATTATTAAGTTTAAGATCAGGCATAACTCCAACTTTCATAAGAATTAATCAAATAATAGAGTGGTCAGTGGTATGCTGAAGTCTCCAGGCAATATGATTCAATGAATATTTAATAATTATTTCTTTAAATAATTTACCCTCTTTAATCTGCAGAGGCTTAAAGAGAAATTGGAAACAATTTTCTTAAAAGCCTAATAAATTATTAAAAATTTAAATAATCATGATGATTTACATTTCAAATGTTACTAACCACTGGTAACAAGGGAAGCACAGATAGGCGTAACAGTTGGTAAAGGTAGGAATATATGTTTGTGGGGATGAACTTGGACCTGGAGGGTTTGCATGAAGGTTATTCTAAACTATTTGAGATTCAATAGGTACCAGAAAGAAGGTTTTTTGGAGCTTTCCTTATTTCACTAAGAGCAGAAAACTTCTGGGAGGGAGGCTGCCATGGATTCCTTCCAGAGGAATTTTATGGAATTAAAAAACAAAACAAAAACAAAAACGGAGAGACCACTTGCACCTTGTACCTGCATAAACAAGCATCATCACAAACTGTCTTATCTCCTGTTGGTTCTCCCGGAAATCCATTTGTTCTCCCTACAGAAGCCTTTCCTGCCTGCATCCTTTCCAGTAAGTTAGACATATAACCCCTAACCCTAGTCATTTAGGGAACTACTACTTTTGTGAGCTTTATATGCATATGAATACTTAGGGTTTTTATTATTCTTATTAATCTGTCTATTGTCAGTTAAATTCACCGGCCCCCAATTATTTAACCCAAGAGCGTAGAGGAAAAGTCTCCCCCTCCCACATCTCACTAAGCATTTTCATGGGCAAATTGACACTATTTGCCAAAATAGAAATGTATACACCCTTGTCCAGTCAGTTACCCTTAAAAATGTGATCAAGAGAGACACTCAAATATGCAGTGATAATTTTTACCATTGCTTGTCAAAGGGCAAAACTGGGAAAAACAAACTGTTCACTAAAAAGGAACTGGTTATATAATTTTCTAAACAATAGACACCCATTAAACAGGAGGCAGACCTTTATACATAGTGTTTTAGAAACACATGCATGGCTTTACTATGTTGTGAAGGAAAAAAGTCACAGAACAATGTATAATATATTATCTTCACTGTAGTAAAAAGAAAACATATGCAGATGTGTACATATTTACACACACACACACACACTCACCAGTTTGGTTTGTTTTCAGATTTACTCTGTGTGTGTGTAGATGTGTGTGTGTGTGTGTGTGTATAGGTGTGTGTGTGTAGGTGTATGTGTGTGTACAGGGGTGTGTGTGTGTGTATAGGGGTGTGTGTGTGTGTGTCTGTAGGTGTTTGGCGCAATGGTCATGGTATGGGTAGATGTGGGAATGAGGGAAATTTTTAGCTTTTACTCCAAATTCTTTTATTATTTTAAGTAAGAAACATTCCTCAAAGAGAAAAAAAAAAGCATGCCTTTTGTAACAAAACATGAAAAAGCTAAGTGAACCTTCATAGTAGTGTTTAGGAAGCTACAACACTGCAATTGTGGTAAGAAGACTATAATGACTATGTTACTAAAAAAGGCCTGAAAAAATAAGCAAGGAAAAGCTTAGGACGCCAAGGCTGATATTAAGAGAAATTCATATTCCTCTTGGTATTCGGAAGAGAAGCAGAAACAAAATTTTGTCATTTATACAATTTATAGTCATAATAAATCATAAAATTCAAGCTCAATAATAGTCCTTTATACATGATTGCTAATCTAATATTCTGCCTATGAATATGTATAATATAACCTCCTACTATATCTCCTTTACAAATTCAGTACATTTCTACTGAGGCATAAAGTGTTCTCGTTTAAGTTTGGTCTTGTCTCATGATGTGCTGATGATTTTTTGTGTTGTAAATTACTTGCTCCAGATGGAGGAAAAAAGAAAAATAAATTGACTAGGGCTAGTCTCTCAATTATCTTTTATCTTCAGTATTTATGGGTTTTTTTTTTAACCCATCCCAGTGGAAGAAAACTTGTGTCCGTTTTAGAAGCAAAATTTAAATGTATAAAGAAAACGGTAAAAAAAAAAAAAATATATATATATATATCTGTATATACTATACAATAATGGTTTAAATGGATGGCATGTTAAAATTATGGCACTTCAGTACATATTCCACAACAAATAAATGTAGCACTAAGTTAAATAATCTGATCAGCTTAAAATTTCTATTTTACCACCATCTTTCTCCTTCTCTTTCACATGTATTGTCAAACATCAAATATATGAATGGAATGGAATCATCCATAGTTTCTCTCCTTCTTATAGTGAAAGACCCATCCAAGTTTATTAATCCCTTAATGCCTTTTGGTCAACCAGAAATTTACCCTACTTTTATGTTTCTATGTCTTTTTTTTTTTTTTCCACTTCATACTTCAGCAAATTAAAAAAAATTTCCTTGAATTACAATGTCGATTTACAATGTTAATATCTTCAGTACAGCAAAATGACCCCGTTATACATATGTATATTCCTTTTCATATTCTTTTCCATTCTGGTTTATCACAGGATAGTGAATACAGTTCCCTGTGCTATACAATAGTACCTCCTCGTTTTCTCAACAGCCCTTCTTTCTCATGCAAAGAGTACACAGTGTTTGGTTATTTTTATGACTGAATTGGTGTGCTATTTCTTAAAAGAAGGGAAAGGCCAAGGTTTATCCTTTAGAAGATACCTTCCATAATATAATATTTTCCAACGTGAAGAAATATAATTACTTGTGCATAAATTTGCATTCTCACTTTCTTCAGGTCTTTACCTATTATTCTAATATACTTTTTCTATGAATATGGATTTTTTTTTCTATTGTATTATATAGGTTCTTAAAAGCTACCTCAAATTTTGGTGGAACATAAGAGACTGTAGAAATACATACATTGGTATGAAGGTGTGAAGAGTGGAAAAATGGCACATTAACAAAAGGGGAAACAGGAACACTAAGACAACATTCCCCCTTCACTCCTTTTCAGCAGAGTATACATAAACACATTCACAAAATCCACGGTCATAAGGAATGCAAGGCTATGGAAAAGACAAAGCCAGACAGAAAATGATAACTCTCCTCTGCATAAAAGAGAAGAGGAGGTGCATTTACATTTTTAGAGAGCAGATATATAATGCTGATAAGATAGAAAATACAGAATAATGAAGACAGAAGGACAACAGAAATGCAAGATAACAACAAAGTATATATGCTTAAAACAACTTTATAACATCCAGGGGAGCTTCTCCTTAAGACTGCTTCCCAATCAATCTAGGAAAATAGAAATGTGTTGTAGAATGGGTGATTATTCCATATGCTTTGGGAAGTTATCTCTCTGAGTATTCAAAGTTTTGGCTTTTTGCTTTCCAAGAGCCTACAATCCCTGCTAAGTCACTTCAGTCGTGTCCGACTCTGTGCAACCCCATAGACGGCAGCCCACCAGGCTCCCCCGTCCCTGGGATTCTCCAGGCAAGAACGCTGGAGGGGGTTGCCATTTCCTTCTCCAATTCATGAAAGTGAAAAGTGAAAGTGAAATCGCTCAGTCATGTCCGACCCTCAGCGACCCCATTGCAGCCTTCCAGGTTCCTCCGTCCATGGGATTTTCCAGGCAAGAGTACTGGAGTGGGGTGCCATTGCCTTCTCCGTACAATCCCTGGTACGAGTTAAAAATCAACCAAACCAACCAACCAACCAAGAAAAAAACAAGCAAGCTGATTATCCTGAACTGAATCACAAATGGAAATCTTTTCTGCCTAGGGCCTCTTGAGCTCGTCCCTAGAAAATGACTCTATGGTAAGTTAGCTATTTAAAAACAAATTCAGCAGTTGGTCTCAATTTCTGGTAGTGATCAAATCATTGCCTTGCTATCAATTCACTTTGTTGCTGAAAATCTTTTCAAGTCAAATTTGTAATATCAAAAAGAGAAAAATAAAGGGTAGAGAAATTGTCTTCAAGTAAATGTTCAAAATACTAAAGAAAAATGAGGAACAATAACAGACCTCCAATCCTAAATCCTTTCATGTGATCCTTTTTATTTAGGAAACCAAGATAATTGAATAAAGATGTTTCTTTTGCCAAGACCTAGCCAAAGACAAAATAGACCAAAGACTTTTTAAATATATTTTATATTTAAGCCATCTCTACCTCATTCTGGGTGGGACTACCAAATTTTAAATCAAGATTATTTTCATATTACATTCAGTATTTCTGCATGCATACTGGTAAAGAGAAGATAACAAACTTTACAGGAAAAGTAGCAGCAAAACTGTCATTTCATCCCATTTACTCACAATCAAACTTAAGGGCATCTATAACTGCTTAGAAAAAGGATTATGAAACAAACCAGATATTTCTTTTATTCATATAATCAGATTTCAAATTACTACTCTTATCATTATAGCTTATTGCCATGGTTACAACTGAAATGCCTTAAGAAACACACAAGTAACATTAATGTAGTTAAAATAATACTGCTGCTGCTGCTAAGTCACTTCAGTCGTGTCCGACTCTGTGCGACCCCATGGACTGCAGCCTACCAGGCTCCTCCATCCATGGGATTTTCCAGGCAAGAGTACTGGAGTGGGGTGCCATTGCCTTCTCTGAGTTAAAATAATAGAGTGAAGTAAATAGCATTTGTGTTTGCTGTGTTTGAAGGTTATGTTTCCCTGAAGAAGGAAAGAGGGTAAGTAAATGTAATACCTCCATGTTGGAATATGAACTTGTGCAGGAGTATACTCTGATTTAAGTAAGGGATGAAGTATAGTTATCAGGTGTGAATTATGAATGTGCATGTGGTGAAGACAGATAAATTACTGAAGCTGTATTTCCCTAAACACTAAAGTATTTGGTGAGCTATTTGGCATATGTATAAAAATAAAAGATTATACAATATTTATATATTAAATGAAACATAAATATAATGTTTTACAAATTATCTATAATGTTTTATCTATCTCTATTTTATTCATTAGTAAATCATGAAGAAAGAAAGAAAGTGAAGTCTCTCAGTCGTGTCTGACTCTTTGTGACCTTGTGGACTGTAGCCTACCAGGTTCCTCCATCCATGGGATTCTCCAGGCAAGAATACCGGAGTGCGTTGCCATTTCCCTCTCCCAGGGATCTTCCCAACCCAGGAATCAAACCCGGGTCTCTGGCATTGCAGACAGATGCTTTACCCTCTGAGCCACCAGGAAGAAGGTGGTCAAATGACTGAAACTGAGTGAACACACTGGTTGGGAGGAGAGGTAGAAAGGATGCTAAGGGATGGTCATTCCCTATTGGGTGTCTTCATAATCTAAGCTCATTTTCTTTACGAGTACATCAATACAATTACATACTGTGCCTGCCTGGCTTTGGTAGTTAGAAATCTACAACTGCTCCCTCCAGCTTACTTCAGCCAGGATGTTTCTCCGGGTCTACTTTAGGCAGCACTGCTGGGAAGGCTGTATCTCCCTTGCGGTTCCAGCCAATGCCAGAAGACTGCCTTGCTCTACCTCCCACCACTGCTACAATTTGGTGGCAACCCACGTAGCGCTTGGTCCCTGCAGGCCTAGACATGGCAGCAGCTTCCAGGAACAGTTACTCCTATGGGTGACTGGGCCCCAAATGATACAACTATTTTCCTTGGGCTGAGAAGAACTTCCGCCTATCAAATGCTAGCATTCCAAGAGAATGGGGCAATGACAGGATATCGAAATATTTTGTAGCTAGAAATATAAATGGTGACACTAGTGAGGGAGTGAGAGAACTAACCTCATATACCGAAAGGGAGGGAGAAGAAATACAACTCTTCTAGGAAAACAACTTGGTTATTCATCTAAAAAGCCTTGAAAATGTTCATATACTTTGAATAGTTTTCTTCCCTGGGAAAACCTAGCCTAAAAGGTATATCAAAGCTGCAGGTATAATTTTATACACAAGGATGTTTACCATAACGTTATTTATATCCATGAAAAACACCTGAATGTCCGAAAACAGAGCTATGGGTAAATATGATATATACTTGTAGTTTTTCTTTAAAGAATTCCCCTCCCCAATTTTAAGTGTATAGAGCTATATATCTCCACTAGACCTGAAACACTGAACAGGGCAAGGATATCTGTTTTAAACAGTGACAACTATGTGCAAGCCAACTAGGCTCTCAAGAACTATTTTTGGAATAAATTAATGATGCAGTATTAAACATGAACTTATAGGAGAATTTTATATTAAATGGTAGAGTTCTGCCATAGCTAAGTAGCAAATGCACTCTGTATTTTTCTTTAAACTGAAATCTTCAAATCTCTTTTTAACAGTTCACAGCACTGCCATGTCTCCTGAGGAATGTTTAAATCGAATGACTTTTTGCTCAAAGGATTTCCAGTAGCTGCCCATGACCTGTAGGAAGTTCAAAGTCCCTGGTATTTACAGATCTCTCTAATTTGGCCCAGTGTGGTCTTTGCACATCTTATCATCTCCCAAACCAGTTTTAAATGTTCCCATGAGACATTTCTGTGGTCTCTGCTGCTGCGACAGTGACAACACTCTCTCCGCAGCTGGGCTGCCAGTCAAGCCCCAGGCTCCAGGCTCAGCCCTGCAAAGTCATCTCACAAATGGATTGTCCATTTGATGACAATGTTTCCTGCATAATACTTACTTGGCACTTAACCACATATTATTTCATGCCATGTCTTTCCTACTATTAAACTGTGGTTTTTAAGTCTTATTGTTAAGTAGATTTTCACATCTCTTCATCTTTGTGCTCAGTAGCTCGGTCATGTCCAACTCTTTGAGACCCCATGGATTGCAGCCTGCCAGGCTCCTCCTTCTGCCCATGGGATTTCTCAGGCAAGAATACTGGAGTGAGTTGCCCTTCCTACTCCAGGGGATCTTGCCAACCCAGGGATCAAACCTGTATCTTCTGCGTCTCCTACATTGAAGGTGGATTCTTTACAACTGTCCCACCTGTGAAGCCTCCATACTACGTCATCTATGCTTTGAATAAAACACTACATTTCTTGGGAATACCTTCTTTAGATAATAGCAAAGAGCCTTGTATACACTATAAATAACACCAGAATCCTGGTATCAGGTTCAGATAAACTCAGATACCAGTCATTTAGTGATCTGAGTTTTACTGAATTCAAACTTTGTTTAAAAACTGTCAAAGTATTTGGATATCAAGGCCTAATCTAGCATTTATAAATTGCTGGCATTGTCCCTCACATTATAAGCTTCATGAGAGGCAAGGGGCATGTGTGTGTGTGGAGTCCATCACTATCTAACCAGCAATGTGTATAGTATATGGTTCATGATGAGGCTGCTCAGTAAACATTTACTGAGTGAAGACATCAAACATCTGTGAAAGTGGGAGACACTCTCCTTAATGTAATTCATCCTTTATATGAGGTGAACTTAAGGTAAAAAGAACATATAGACTACATTAGAATCTTCCAGGCTACTTTAGAAGCTTTCAGGTAGTCCACATTTAAGTACAAAAAAATGAACATTTCAGGCAACTCTTCTCTTTTAATATGAAAAAAAAAAAAAACTGTGAAAGGAAAGACTTTGACTGAGATAAATGATTAGCCAACTTCCCAAGATTATACAAAAACCTGTGTGTGAGGGCATCACTGTATTTCTTTATGATAAAAAAATTCAAATATTGAATTGACATTAAAAATACTGATGCTCAATCCTTTAATTTCTTTACAAATGACATATATAAATCTATTCAAACTTGTTAAAAAATTAAACATATTAAGAAGTACTACCTTTAAGCAAAGTAGCTCAATATTGTCACTATTAAAAGTTTTGGCTTGACTAATCTCATCAAGAGACAGTAAATTTAGAAAGCACACTCTGCTTGGGCAAAACGTAAGAAAGATTTTTTTATATGATTAAAAACTCATACCTGTTGATCTCCAAGGAAATGACTTCTCAGTTGAGCTAGAGAAAAAGAAGGAAAAAAAATGTAACATTTACTTCCTTTGTTGTAAACTTTAATTGTGGATCTGTTTTGCATATAAACATTTAATTTTCACATTATATAAAAGTATATTAAAACCTCAAACAAAATTTAAAGTGACTGTTCTAAATTAATTTTTAGAGAGTATTTAACCCCCTAATGCCAATCTGGGGCAAATTTTGTATTTCTTAGAACTTAAGGCAAATTATTAAAAGACGTATGATTCTCCTTGAATAAGACAAATATAATGGCATAGCTAACTGTGACCTTCATAGTACTTATATGAGGGCCTATGCTGCTTTATCGGAGAAGGTGATGGCAACCCACTCCAGCACTCTTGCCTGGAAAATCCCATGGACGGAGGAGCCTGGCAGGCTGCAGTCCATGGCTCGCACAGTGTCGGACACGACTGAAGCAACTTAGCAGCATCAGCAGCATGCTGCTTTACGTGGAATAATTTATATGAAAACTACATATAAAACAACATATATATCATACACTGTACGACATATACATTAAAAAGAACCAAAAAGGTTGTTATTAAGTTTATTAATTTTACTTATTTTCAAAAAAGCCTTAGATGCTATAATAGACATATAAGTTAATGGGATAGTTTACTGAATGTTGCCTTAAAAAATTTAAATATAAATCTTTATATGAAAACACAAGGTTTTACAAATTAGGGGTAAATTTTAACTATATATTTTTCTTAGTTTATAGAGTGCTATGCTCAGTCGCGTCCAAGTCTCTGCAGCCCCATGACTATAGTCCGCCAGGCTCCTCGGTCAATGGGATTCTCCAGCAAGAATACTGGACTGGGTTGCCATGTCCTCCTCCAGAGGATCTTTCCCACTTAGGGATAGAACCTGCATTTCCTGTGTCTCCTGCATTGGCAGGTGGATTCTTTATCACTGAGGCACCTGGGAAGCCCAGTTTATAGAGTATCAATTTTAAAAATTAGTGCATAAAAACATATCTGAGCCTCCCTGTCCACCCCCTTCCTTAAAATAATATGGGAAAGCATGGTTCTCAGAGGACAGTGTAGCAGAACAAAGCAATAAGAGAGGCTGAATTATTAGGCATTCATTAAATTTTAAAGTACCTCACATATATTATCTCCTGTATATTATTCACAACAACCTAATCAAGAGGTGCCTTATTATCTTTATTTCACAGATTAAAAAACTGGACAAAGTCTTATTCCATTAGTAAATGGAAGAAGTGGGATTTAAACCAAGGATGGTTTGATTTCAAAGTCAGGGCTTCTTACCATTGTGCTACATAGAACAGCTTGTGATTCCATTTTTGTATTAAACACACACACATGCACACATAGACACACACAATATGCCTAAGAAATGCAGAAAAATAAAAATCAAAGTGCTAGTGGTTTTTTCTGTGGGTTACAACTAAAAGGATTTTTCTTTTTAAACATTTGTATTTTATTTAGAAATCAGAAACAAATACATACTGAAGTATTTTGGAAGTGTTTATTAATTTTAAGGAAAAGGTACATGACTTTGCACTTAAGGAAACTCTAAAACAAAGAAAAGAACAATACTTTCAGCGCTGTAGTTGTAAGATTTTAAATCCATGTTAGTCCCTTGGTATTTTCCCCAAGTCATTAACTGGCTGATGAAACTCTTGCTGGTTAAAAACTCTAGATTCAGTAAGAACTCCCCAAAGTTCAATTTTGCCTGTGATCTGCGAGCAGCTCACATTCTGGGACCTTCCTTGAACTAGCTGTGACCAGGGGGACATGCTCCCAATGAACAGAGTCAATCAGTTAACGCTCATCTTCAGCACTCCAATCATGATCCTCCACCTGATGTACTCCTAACTAATTTCAAAAGGGACTGATGGGAAGAAAAAACAGATGAAAATTTGGTCAAATATCAATAAATGGCATATTTGTCTTGCTCCTGAAGATATTACCATATTCTCAAAAGTGGTTTCCAAAACTGAATTCCAATTCTCTTGAATATTATCATTTAATCCTATCATCTAAACTAGCTTTCTAAGCACCAAAGTTGCTATTACCCAACTGTATTTCTATCGACATATTCACATTTTTTGTCAACATTAAAATCAAACTACCAACCAGAAATGTTTAATATATCTCAGGTGTCTTGGGAGTGGTGAAGTCTATTATCTTCTGGTTGAAATTTACATAAACCTTAATGAAATATCTTTACAAGTTTTTTTTATTTTTGAAATTTTAGATCATAGATTACATGTCATTTTAACTGCTCAAATTGGGCACGGGTTGTGGCTGTTCTGTGCATCTCTTTAGGTCAAGTGCCTGGCACACAGATGTTTAATGTGTGTGTGTGTGCGCAGTCATGTCCAAATCTTTGCAAGCCCCTCTACTGTAGCCTGACAGACTCCTCCATCCATGGAATTTTCCAGGCAAGAATACTGGAGTGGGTTGCCATTTCCTACTTCAGGGGATCTTCCTGACCCAGGGATCAAACCCTTGTGTCTTGTGTTTCCTGCTCTGGCAGGTGGATTCCTTACCACTGTACCATCTGGGAAGCCCCTAATATATACGGTTGTAACACAAATTGTGAAAAAAGTATTAATAATACTGAGTTCTTCATTGTTCTGAGGGATCAGGTATATGTAAATTATTACTATTTTGTTCATAAGCTGGCTTGAAACTCAACATTAGAAAAAACTAAAATCATGGTATCCAGTGCCATCACATCATGGCAAATAGAAAGGGGAAAAGTGGAAGCAGTGATAGTTTTATTTTCCTGGGCTCCAAAATCACTGTGGACAGTGACTATAGCCAAGAAATTAAAAGATGCTTGCCTCTTGGAAGGAAAGCTATGACAAACCCAGATGGCGTATTAAAAAGTAGAGACATCACTTTGCTCACAAAGGTGCAAAAAGCTATGTTTTTTCCACTAGTTATGTACGGAAGTGAGAGCTGGACCAAAAGGAAGACTGAGCACCAAAGAATTGATGTTTTCGAATTGTGGTGCTGGAGAAGACTCAGAAGGACAGAGAAGACTGGTGTGCTGCAGTCCATGGGGCTGCAAAGAGTCAGACACGACTTAGCAACTGAACAACACCACTTTGTTCAAACAGGTCTAATTATTCTCCCCTACTCTAGGTAGGAAGTTCCAGTAATCTCATTGTATAATAAGCAGGCAAGCAGCATTTCTGGTGCTGAAAAGACCTTTGGTCATCAAAATACAGTAAGGCATTCCAGTCCTAAATATTCATTGGAAGGACAGATGCTGAAGCTGAAACTCCAATACTTTGGCTACCTGATGCAAAGAACTGACTCATCGGAAAAGACCCTGATGCTGGGAAAGACTGAAGGCAGGAGAAGGGGATAACAGAGGATAAGATGGTTGGACGGCATCACCGACTCGATGGACATGAGTTTGAGCAAGCTGTGGGAGTGGGTGATGGACAGGGAGGTCTGGCTTGCTGTAGTCCATGGGATCGGAAAGAGTCAGACATGACTGAGCGACATGAACTGAACTGAGGTGAAGGCATGAGGAAGTCTGAGTTAAAATTACTTTTTCTCCTATCATATTCTAGACAAACAATAAAAAAAAATCACGGGGAAAATAAGTTAATATTGAAGATTAAAGATAAAAAATTCCATGGTATATTTTGAAGACTATATATTTAGCCCAATTACTTTCACACTAATTCCACAATCCTGGTCATTATATATTATTCATAATAGTCTATTTCTTTCGGAACCACCACTCTGGGATTCAGAGATCAGGCAGTAAATACGTGAAGTTCTGAAATGCTGTTTCAAGTCACTTTTATTGGAACAATAAAACTAGAGGCAGCTCCATATGACACATAGGTGTATTCCTTCCTCCCTCTCTCCCTCTAGCCATCTATTCCAAAAAAGATTTCCCCAACTTAAAAGACGCTTGCTCCTTGGAAGGAATGTCTACAACATGTCTCAGAGCACTGTGGCCACGGATGACTCCATTCCATTCCCTTTCACTTCTCATCTGAATATGCCAAGAACCTCCTCTGCAGTGTGAAAACATTTTAAAATACAAGAATGGGATCATCCATGACAACTTTGTTTCAGTGGGAAGATGCATTCACAATTTCTAACAACTTAATTATCAACAACCTTCTAGAATGAAATCCATTCATAAGTTTGGGACTGTTTGGTTAGACAGCAAACTACAGTTAAAAGCAAAATCAGCAGCAAATTAATAAATCAAGGCAATTCATTTTAATGAGAAAAAAAAATCTTAGTTTTAAGAAAGACATCATGCCTTCATCACAGTATTGATGAGAAAATGCAATAAATCACTATAAAATTCCGTGCACTTAAGAAATTATGTATTTTTTTTTCATTCACAGACATAAATGGAGCCCAAAACACCATTGCTGCATATTTACTGCAGTCATTCAGTTCAGTTCAGTCACTCAGATGTATCCAATTCTTCGCGAACCCATGGACTGTAGTGCACTAGGCCTCCCTGTCCATCACCCACTCCCAAAGCTGCTCAAACTCATGTCCATCAAGTTGGTGATGTCCTCCAACCATCTCATCCTTTGTTGTCCCCTTCTCCTCCTGCCTTCAATCATTCCCAGTATTAGGGTCTTTTCAAAAGAGTCACTTCCTTGCATCAGGTGGCCAAAGTATTGGAGCTTCAGCATAAGTCTTTCCAATGAATATTCAGGACTGATCTCCTTTAGGATGGACTGGTTGGATCTCCTTGCAGTCCAAGGGACTCTCAAGAGTCTTCTCCAACACCACAATTGAAAAGCATCAATTCTTTGGTGCTCAGCCTTCTTTATGGTCCAGTTCTCACATCCATACATGACGACTGGAAAAACTGTAACTTTGACTAGATGGACCTTTGTCGGTAAGGTAATGCCTCTGCTTTTTAATATGCTGTCTAGGTTGGTCAAAGCTTTCCTTCCAAGGAGCAAGCGTCTTTTAATTTCATGGCTGAAGTCACCATCTCTTGTGATTTCGGAGCCCAAGAAAATAAAGTCTCTCACTGTTTGCATAGTTTCCCCATCTATTTGCCATGAAGTGATGGGACCGGATGCCATGATCTTAGATTTCAGAATGTTGAGTTTTAAGTCATCTTTTTAACTCTCCTCTTTGCCTTCATCAAGATCCTCTTTAGTTTCTCTTTGCTTTCTGCCACCAGGGTGGTGTCATCTGCATATCTGGGATTATTGATATTTCTCCCAGCAATCTTGATTCCAGCTTGTGCTTCATCCAGCCTGGCATTTCGCATGATGTACTCTGCATAGAAGTTAAATAAGCAGGGTGATGATCTACAGCCTTGACGTAGTCCTTTTCCAATTTGGAACCAGGCCATTGTTCCATGTCTGGTTCTAACTGTTGCTTCTTGACCTGAATAAAGATTTTTCAGGAGGCAGGTAGCCCACCAGGCTCCTCTGTCCATGAGATTCTCCAGGCAAGAATGCTGAAGTGGGTTGCCATGTCCTCTTCCACAGGATCTTCACAACCCAGGGATCGAACCCAGGTCTCCTCCATTGCAGGTGGATTCTTACCATGTAAGCCACCAGAGAAGCCCATAGCTGTCCTTGAAATCCCCTTATAGTGATGTTTTCCTATGTTATGAGTCAGAAAACCAGGCACTCACAGTCCCTTGCAGCCAGAGGGCCAGTGACAGGGTCTAGAAGAAGGCTGCTCAGTGCGGCAGTGGCGCAGCAGGGGCCAGCAGCGGGGGCCAGGAGAGGCAGTGGGCACTGTTCCCCTCATCCCCAACTCAGAAGCTGGCTCTCTGGCCTTCCCGGAGATTCTGAAGATGAACACCTCACAGCTTCTGACAAGTTCTTTTCTAGCTTACACAGGCCAGAGAGGATTCTACTGTTTGTAGCTGAAAGTTCTGACTGATGTTTATGACTGAGACCAAATATAAATGGCCCTCTGAAAAAAGATAAAACCTCACTCCTTAACTCTTGACCTGTATTTCCAGCTGCGTACTGGATATAATACATTTTGTAGTTGACATACTGAAACCCTTCCCCCCGCCCCAAATAAATTCCCATCTAATCATCACCACCTAGTCACTCACTGAAGAACATGGAGCTGTTCTACTGACTACCTACTGTCTCCGCACCCCCTCATGACAGCCCCACAAGGGCCGGGAAGCCTGCCTTGTTCACAGATACACTTACAGAACCTGCAGCAGCTTGTGGCACACGGCTGTCACTCAAAACATACACCTTCTGAATCCATCGCTACCACCAAGTACACAGTTCAGGCTTTCATCCTCATGGTCTCTTGGGTGGATCATTCTTTCAGGCTCTCTCCTAGCTGGTCTGCTTGGCTTTGATTTCTCATCCTTTCAGGCTCTCTTCCAGGCTGTTGCTACGGTGATATTTCAAACACTCAAATCTGAAATTCTCCTGATGCTAACGCACAACAGAGTCATACAGGATACATTTCAAGCATCTTGGTTAGTATGGCAGAGATTCAAACATCTTCAGATGGTGCAGAAGGCCCTCCACCACCTGGTTCCTTCGAGTTTGCCCTTTTCCACACAAACCTACATTCTAGGCATTTCTAATTACTTGCAGTTTCCTCACATATCAGGCTGCTTCAGGCTTCTAGTGCTATTTTGGGGGTAGAATGTGTAGAACACAGTCTGGAAACTCAGAATTACCCAAATTTCAGAATGGTATATGTGTTACAATGTAACAATATATATGTCATACTCACCCATGGATTGAACACTCTAGTTCACTTTCACTTTTTAATCACTTAATAATAACAGGAATATCTTTGTAAAATGGTCAACGTTAATAAGTCAGTACTCGATTTCCTCCTGGATTCTACTGTGTCTGACGTGAGCTTCAGTGGACAGTAGCAAAACAGCAGGAGAGGCTGGAGTGGAGAAAGCCTGATGAAGCTACACAGTAACTGCATCACGGCACTTCTCACCTTCTCCCTGGTCTAACTGGGGCTCTATCATCACTAGTGAGGTGCAGGCCACTGTCACTTTCTCGTCCCATTGAATTGGGATACAATCCAAGTTATTCCACTTTGTTTTATTTAGAAAAATAGTTGTTAAGAAATTTTATATTACACACAGAGACATGTATGTGTTTAAGTATATGTATAGCCCTTATTAATAGCTCAAAAAGTTAAGCACAGTCAAAACTTAAGCTTCATTTGGTATTAGTGGACAGGAATTACTGGAAGGAATACACCAGAAACTGTTTTACTTATGAACAGACTATGGGCATGTACCATTGTCTAGACTACATACCCTCCATGACATTCTCTCTGGTAAGTACTAATCATTCTTCAAAAATCAGCATGATCAAAGTTGATCACTTCTTCTTTATATTAACAATTAATCTACCTTGATTCTTGTTTTTCATATGATTGTAACTGCAATACTTGCTTATCTGTTTCCACTACCAGATTATGGCTCTCTTGAGGATAAAGATTGTGGCTTAATTCTATTTGCATCCAACCACAATTGAGTAGAATGCTAAATAAATGATAGCTGATATTAATTTTTTGAGTTGCTCATTATTAGGGCTAATCCTGTTATTTTAGGATTGTTTCAATCATTCTACAAAGGAATTTTTGGCTTTTTCTACATCTTACAGAAAAGATGTCTACTGTAAATATTACATGAACCCATTCAACAAGTATTTGTTGATCATCTACTGAGTGCCAGACATTGTTAGAGGCTGGGATATAATGGTGAAAAGAAGCAAACAATGATCAACACTGTTAATCAGGGAAATGAAAATTAAAACCACAATAAGATGTCACTTCATACTTGTCAGATTGGCTATCACCAGTTCAGTTCAGTCGCTCAGTTGTGTCTGGTTCTTTGTGACGCTATGAACCTCAACACGCCAGGTCTCCCTGTCCACCACCAACTCTAGGAATCTACCCAAACTCATGTCCATTGAGTCGGTGATGCCATCCAACCATCTCATCCTCTGTCGTCCCCTTCTCCTCCCGTCCTCAATCTTTCCCAACATCAGGGTCTTTTCAAATGAGTCAGTTCTTTGCATCAGATGGAAAAGTACTAGAGTTTCAGCTTCAACACTAGTCCTTCCAATGAACACCCAGGACTGATTTCCTTTAGGATGGACTGGTTGGATCTCTTTGTAGTTCAAGGGACTCTAAGAGTCTTCTCCAACACCACAGTTCAAAAGCATCAATTCTTTTGCACTCAGCTTTCTTTACAGTCCAACTCTCACATCCACACATGACTACTGGAAAAACCATAGCCTTGACTATTCAGATCTTTGTTGACAAAGTAAAGGATATAAATACCAAACGTTGGTGTAGATGTGGAAAAAAAGGAACTCTGTTCATTGTTGGTGTGAATGTAAATTAGTACACCCACTGTGCAAAACACTGTGGAAGTTTTTCAAGAAAAACGAAAAAATAGAACCACCATATGACCCAGCAATTTACTCCTGGGTATATATCCAAATAACAAAAATCACTAATTCTAAAAGATATATTTATCCCCAATGTTCATAGCAGCATTCTTTATAATTGCCAAGATATGGAAGCAACCTAAGTATCCACTGACAGACGAGTAGACAGAAGATGTTGTGTGTGTACATACACATACACACCCCCCAGAATATTAATCAGCCATAAAAATGAAATTTTGCCATTTTCAGCAACATGGATAGACTTGGAGGGTACAATCCTAAGTGAAATGTGTCAGAGAAAGCAAAAACTATGATATTACTAATATGTGAAATCTAAAAAATAACGCAAACTAGTAAATATAACAAAATGGAAACAGATTCACAGATATACACAACAAACTAGTGGCTACCAGTAGGGAGAGGGATGAGGGGAATACCAAAATAGGGGTAGGGGATAAGAGGTACAAACTATGTATAAAATAAATAAGCCAAGAGGATATATTGTGCAACACAAGGAATATAGGTAGTATGTTATAATGACTATAAATGGACTATAACCTTTAAACATTATGAATTACTACATTGATTCAGTTCAGTTCAGTTCACTCAGTATTTTCTGACTCTCTGCGACCCCATGGACTGCAGCATGCCAGGCTTCCTTGTCCATCACCAATTCCTGGAGCTTATTCAAACTCATGTCCATCGAGCCGGTGGTGCCTCCAGCCATCTCATCCTCTGTCATCCCCTTCTCCTCTCACCTTCAATCTTTCCCAGCATCAGGGTCTTTTCAAAAGAGTCAGTTTTTCGCATCAGGTGGCCAAAGTATTGGAGTTTCAGCTTCAACATCAGTCCTTCCAATGAACACCCAGGACTGATCTCCTTTAGGATGGACTGGTTGGATCTCCTTGCAGTCCAAGGGACTCTCAAGAGTCTTCTCCAACACCACAGTTCAAAAGCATCAATCTTCGGTGCTCAGCTTTCTTTATAGTCCAACTCTCATATCCATACATGACTACTGGAAAAACCATAGCTTTGACTAGACGGACCTTTGCTGGCAAAGTAACGTCTCTGCTTTTTATTATGCCCCCTAGGTTGGACATAGCTTTCCTTCCAAGGAGCAAGTGTCTTTTAATTTCATGGCCGCAATCACCATCTGCAGTGATTTTGGAGCCCCCCAAATAAAATCTCTCACTGTTTCCCCATCTATTTGCCATGAAGTGATGGGACTGGATGCCATGACCTTCGTTTTCTGAATGTTGGTTTTTAAGCCAACTTTTTCTCTCTCCTTTCACTTTCATCAAGAGGCTCTTTAGTTCTTCTTTGTTTTCTGCCATAAGGTTGATATCATCTGCGTATCTGAGGTTATTGATATTTCCCCTGGCAATCTTGATTCTAGCTTGTGCTTCTTCCAGCCCCGCATTTTACATGATGTATCCTGCATATAAGTTAAATAAGCAGGGTGACAATATACAGCCTTGACATAATCTTTTCCCAATTTGGAACCAGTCTGTTGTTCCATGTCCAGTTCTGTTGCTTCTTGACCTGCATACAGATTTCTCAGGAAGCAAGTCAGGTGGTCTGGTATTCCCATCTCCTGAAGAATTTTTCACAATTTGTTGTGATCCACACAGTCAAAGGCTTGGCATAATCAATAAAGCAGAAGTAGATGTTTTTCTGGAACTCTCATGCTTTTTCTATGATCCAGCAGACGTTGGCAATTTGATCTCTGGCTCCTCTGCCTTTTCTAAATCGAGCTTGAATTTCCATCTGTAAGTCCACAGTTCATTTACTGTTGAAGCCTGGCTTGGAGAATTTTGAGCATTACTTTGCTAGTGTGTGAGATGAGTGCAATTGTGTGGTAGTTTGAACATTATTATTGCTTTTCTTTGGGACTGGAATGAAAACTGACTTTTTCCAGCCTTGTGGCTGCTGAGGTTTCCAAATTTGCTGTATATTGAGTGCAGCACTTTCACAGCATCATCTTTTAGGATATGAAATAGCTCATCTGGAATTCCATTACCTCCACTAGCTTTGTTCATAGTGATGCTTCCTAAGGCCTACCTGACTTTGCATCTCAGGAGGTCTGGCTCTTGGTACTCACCAAGAGTGGTTATCTAGGTCATGAAGATTTTTTTTTGTATAATTCTGTGCACAGGTATACTACATTGTATACCGATAACATATAATATTGTATACAACAAAAGTTCAATTCTAAAAAAGTTCTGTAATTTCTGTACATGTTAACTCCTGAATTCAAGAACCACTTCATGTTCACTGAGATGAAATCTCAGTAGCTGGAATAAATTCCAAAATGCATTTTTCTCATTCTCTACCATTTCATTACTAACTGAAGTTATTCCATTAGCAAATGTGTAGGTGTTCTGGATACTAAATCCATTTTGAGAAAAATTTTGGCAACTCATTATTGGTTTGTTGTAATTACCTTTGTAATTCATTGCTCTAATATTTACAAGTCTACTTTTTACTTGATTCCAAGGTTTATTTCTCTCAGTTAAAAGATGAAAGGTTGGTTTGCCTTTTTATCTTAGGCAATTTACACTGAAATTACAGCAGTCATGTAGAGATGTGAGAGCTGGATCATAAAAAAGGCTGCGCACTGAAGAATTGATGCTTTCAAATGGTAGTGCTGCAGAAGCCTCTTCTCAGTCCCCTGGACAGTAAAGAGATCAAAACAGTCAATCTTAAAAGACATTAACCCTGAATATTCACTGGAAGGACTGATGCTGAGGCTGAAGCTCCAAATCTTTGGCCATGTGATGCAAAGAGCCGACTCTTTGGAAAAGACCCAGATGCTGGGAAAGACTGAGGGCAGGAGGAGAAAGGGGCAACAGAAAATGAGATGGTTGGATGGCATCATCGACTCAATGGGCATGAGTTTGAGCAAACTCTGAGAGATAGTGAAGGACAGGGAAGCCTGGTGTGCTGCAGTCCATGGGGTTGCAAAGAGTTGTACATGACTAAGAAACTGAACAATAACAACAAATACCTTGCTATCCTCTAGGCATTACAAATTGCTTTTTAATAAACTGCTTCAGAATCTTCTTAGATATGAAAGTGGGACTCCAGAGTTCCCAAGTAACTCCACATTTCCTATTATGCACCTAGGATTTTCTCTGCCAGAATCTGGCAAAATAACGACTGCTGCTGCTGCTGCTAAGTCTCTTCAGTCGTGTCCAACTCTGTGCGACCCCATAGATGGCAGCCCACCAGGCACCCCTGTCCCTGGGATTCTCCAGGCAAGAACACTGGAATGCATTGCCATTTCTTTCTCCAATGCATGAAAGTGAAAAGTGAGAGTGAAGTCGCTCAGTTGTGCCGGACTCTTAGTGACCCCATGGACTGCAGCCTACCAGGCTCCTCCGTCCATGGGATTTTTCAGGCAAAAGAGCACTGGAGTGGGGTGCCATTGCCTTCTCCGAAATAACTACTAATGATTCTCAACTTTTAGTCTCTATTTGGAATGTTACCAGATTAAACTCAATAAATTCCCTTAACTGAGTAACCCAGTCTATCCAACACTTAAATTTCTCTATCTTCACTAATTATAGGTAAATTTTCAATATGGCAATAACATCATACCATATTCTGAGTCTTCTAAAATTTCTATCTAGTATTGCTTTGATTCCCTTTTAATTAGTACATTTAAAACTCTGTTCAGTTCCTTTGAATGCATTGGTAAAACATTCCATTAGCTTTTTTTTGTGAGTTCTTAGCTGAGTAAAGCTCACTGTGTGCTTCAGCTTTGTTGAGTGCTCTTGAATTAATGGTTGAGAAAACCACTTTTTGAAGATAATGCCTGTTGAAGTACCAGGTCTTAAAGCATTCATCATGTAAGCAGGTCAAATTGTTCCTCACCTTGACCTCAACAAGAACATCTTTGAGTTCATTTTATACTCATCATTAGCAAGGTGAGAAGTGAGGTCTAGAAGCCAAAGATGGAATCAACTGCTACTGCTGCTGCTAAGTCGCTTCAGTCGTGTCCGACTCTGTGCGACCCCATAGACGGCAGCCTACCAGGCTCCCTGTCCCTGGGATTCTCCAGGCAAGAACACTGGAGTGGGTTGCCATTTCCTTCTCCAATGCATGAAAGTGAAAAGTGAAAGTGAAGTCACTCAGTCGTGTCCGACCCTCAGCGACCCCATGGACTGCAGCCTACCAGGCTCCTTCGTCCATCGGATTTTCCAGGCAAGAATACTGGAGTGGGGTGCCACTGCCTTCTCCTGATGGAATCAAAGGGCTCTCTAATATCATGAAGCATCTTCTGATGTTCCAAGAACTCATACCACCTACCAGCAGGTAACTGATAGGTTTTAACTAGTATTGTTTAAGTTTGCGAAATGTACCTCATCTCTCGCTTTTAGTTAGATAAGAATTAACTAGGAAATAAATACCTTACATTAAACAGAGACCTACCTTTTGTTTTCATGCCTGAACTACAGCAGTAAGACAAAATTAAATAATACATCATGACTATTCTTCCCAAGACAGGTGTGCATGGCTATTTTTCCACTAGGCTATTTCAGTAAGTTGAAGACAGGAAGACCAGTACGTAGACAATGAAGGTGAACTGCTTTGCCTGCTGAAGCAGAGGAGGGGAGCTGGGAGGCAGACAGCTATCGCAACTCACTGTTAGTGTCAGACTTTATTTTTGGGGGCTCCAAAATCACTGCAGATGGTGACTGCAGCCATGAAATTAAAAGACGCTTACTCCTTCAAAGGAAAGTTATGACCAAACTAGATAGCATACTGAAAAGCAGAGACATTACTTTGCCAACAAAGGTCCGTCTAGTCAAGGCTATGGTTTTTCCTGTGGTCATGTATGGATGTGAGAGTTGGACTGTGAAGAAGGCTGAGTGCCGAAGAATTGATGCTTTTGAACTGTGGTGTTGGAGAAGACTGTTGAGAGTCCCTTGGACTGCAAGGAGATCCAACCAGTCCATTCTGAAGGAGATCAGCCCTGGGATTTCTTTGGAAGGACTGATGCTAAAGCTGAAACTCCACTACTTTGGCCACCTCATGCGAAGAGTTGACTCGTTGGAAAAGACTCTGATGCTGGGAGGGATTGGGGGCAGGAGGAGAAGGGGACGACAGAGGATGAGATGGCTGGATGGCATCACTGACTCGATGGACGTGATTCTGGGTGAACTCCGGGAGTTGGTGATGGACAGGGAGGCCTGGCGTGCTGCGATTCATGGGGTTGCAAAGAGTCAGACATGACTGAGAGACTGAACTGAACTGAACTGAACTGAACTGAAGGGGTTCTGAGGATCCTAGAATAACAAATCATTAGCCTTTAGATAATAAAGATATCTTAGCAGTGATACTACAATTTTGGGAGCCTCTTCCAAATTTACTTATTGCCTATTCACAATCAGTCTCAACAAACCAAAACCAAAAGTTCTTCCTTCAAATTCATGATTTCTTTATTGTGTTATCAGACCCTAGAAAATTTTTTATTGGATGGAGACTGATTTCTTTCTTTCTACCAAAGGACCACTTGATACCAGCAGTCAAAAAAACTGAAACGAGGTCTTCCCTGGTGGCTCAATGGTAAAGAATCCATCTGCCAATGCAGCAGACACAGGTTCAATCCCTGGTCCAGGCGGATCCCATACGCTATCTACGGAGCAATTAAGCCCATTCACGACAACTATTAAGCCTATGTTCTAGGGCCTGGGAGCTACAACTACTGAGCCTATGTGCTACAAAGCCTGCACTCCCAGTGTCCCTGGTCTGCAGCAAGAGAAGCCACCACAATGAGAAGCCCGCACACCACAACCCAAAGTAGCTTCCACTCGCTACAACTAGAGAAAAGCCCACACAGCAACCAAGACCCAGCACAGCCAAAAATAAATAAATAAAATTATATTAAAAAAAGAAAAGTGAAACCATGACAACATGCTCTTACTTGTAGTTTATTATTATTTTTCTGTGTTACGGTTTTAAATTGCCCCTGAAAATGGTATATGCCTATAATTTGAACTAAGCAAGGAATAAAAAAATGAGACAGGGCAAATGATTTCTTTTCATAATTATCTGTATGTCTGAGGGTAACACTGAGGATTAAAAAGAAAAGGCACTGGAATTTAAAATGATATCCTTCACATAGGATACAGCTGCTCCTGACCCATGGGCAACATGACACGAGCCCCGAGTTCCCTTCCCTGCCTGGTGATGGATTTCCGCCCAGCAACCCGCACTCACATGTCACAGTCACCTGGGTGACCAACTGCAGGCACGAGCAAGATGGCTGCAGGAAGGCAGGCACGCTGCTTCATGGAGTATGGGAAGGGTCGAAGGCTTACAGTCTGACCCATATTCTCCCTCCCGCTTGGTGACACTTCGCCTGAAAAAACTGGCCTCGCTTTCAGAACGTGCTTTTAAAACGTCAGTGTTCAAAAGATCATGAAGAACAGCAAGGGCTGGGATAAAAGTGCAGTCCTGTTTTCCACAGGCTGCTCATGAGTTTTGAGTAAAATGCACAACTGAACACGGGGGTGAATGTTCTTGATCTCATACTGGCTCTATGTAGTTCTCACCCTTGTTTAACTCAATTCTTTCTTCCACTCTTCTCTCATGCCACTTCACCATATTTTGGACCCTTATAACACCTGTCTGAAATACATTCCAGGAAAGGGTAAGACAAAAAATAAATAGTATTACAGTGAGTCTCTGAAAGAGAAAACTATGTAGTTGGTGCACAGCAAAAACACATTAAAGGAACAGGAAATATCAGATTAGCCATTTAGACAATTCAAGTAACTTTCATGGGGACTGAAGGTGAACACACATTTTAGAAGATAAATATTCTTTGACAAAAGCATTTTGTGTTAGTACTTTGAATCTATGAATAAAAGATCCAGAGGACCTCAGGGGAAGGGGAAGATCAAAAAGAATGTAGTACTAGACAGAAATGAGACCAACGGTTCCCTCTGGTATCTCCATAAATTATACAGGAAGCATGACTTCTGGTTAAGCCCATCCCACAACAAGTGTTTCAATCATAAAAGCAGAAATCAGAATAGAAAGGTTTTCTAACATTTCAGCTGACATTTGAAAGAATGAAAGAAACTGAGATGAAAATAGTAAAATGACTAAACACAACACCAAACTCTCTTTCCTAAGTATTCTGCCATAATGTAGGATGCTATTCATATTTAGGCAAAGGGTCAAGCCTCAGAATAGATGAGCTGCTGTGAATTATTTGTGTTGAGGTCTACAAAATGTTACTGTCTCCCTCATTTGTGTTCTTTTACATTCTTCCAAAGGCAAAGAAACACAAAGGGAAAAGATTTTTTAAAATTTAAGATTAAAACACACACACACACAAATAAACTCTTTTAGAAAAATGTAAGACAATTCAAATCTTACATTTCAAAATAAAGCTGGCACTGGTATGGAACACAGCAAGGGTCCTGTTTTTACTCCTTGCTCTACAGGAGGTGGAGCACGTAGTTAATGTGGACTAAGGTGTAGAGACCTGCAGTAAGAGATCTACTGGCCGGCATCCCAAACCCTTAAAATTCCTCATTATAAAGCCTATAATTTCATTTTGAATATTATTTAGGATATAAAATACTTTGAAAACCCTATATAAAAATTCACTTAAAAGTAACTTTAAGATATCATAACCTAAATGTCTTATTAAACATGTACTGACCACTCTATTTATCCTGTTCTGGCATTCAAAAGCAAATGATATATTCACATAAATTCTTTGATCTCATGTACAGACATCATCAAATTTAGTATGTGTCTCAGTTCAGTTCAGTTGCTCAGTCATGTCCGACTCTTTGCGACCCCATGAATTGCAGCACGCCAGGCCTCCCTGTCCATCACCAACTCCCGGAGTTCACTCAGATTCACGTCCATCGAGTCAGTGATGCCATCCAGCCATCTCATCCTCTGTTGTCCCCTTCTCCTCCTGCCCCCAATCCCTCCCAGCATCAGAGTCTTTTCCAATGAGTCAACTCTTCACATGAGGTGGCCAAAGTAGTGGAGTTTCAGCTTTAGCATCAGTCCTTCCAAAGAAATTCCAGGGCTGATCTTCGGAATGGACTGGTTGGATCTCCTTGCAGTCCAAGGGACTCTCAAGAGTCTTCTCCAACACCACAGTTCAAAAGCATCAATTCTTTGGCGCTCAGCCTTCTTCACAGTCCAACTCTCACATCCATACATGACCACAGGAAAAACCATAGCCTTGACTAGACAGACCTTTGTTGGCAAATAATGTCTCTGCTTTTGAATATGCTATCTAGGTTGGTCATAACTTTTTTTCCAAGGAGTAAGCGTCTTTTAATTTCATGGCTGCAGTCACCATCTGCAGTGATTTTGGAGCCCAAAAAAATAAAGTCTGACACTGTTTCCACTGTTTCCCCATCTATTTCCCATGAAGTGATGGGACCGGATGCCATGATCTTCGTTTTCTGAATGTTGAGCTTTAAGCCAACTTTTTTCACTCTCCACTTTCACTTTCATCAAGAGGCTTTTTAGGTCCTCTTCACTTTCTGCCATATCTAAAGAATGATATACACTTTCTAGCCACTTACTACCCAGAAGATTTTAATTAATTTTTTTTTAACCAGTCAAGTTTCTTGAATGTCTGAGGAAACTTTTATTTTCATTAAGAGTGTAAAAATACATAATATAACAGCATTTTCAGCCTTCAATTCATGGACAAGCACCATAAATAGCTGTTTTGAGTCCTCCTGTTGGGTAGAGTACAGGCCCTGCATCATCAATAACTGCCCAGTCAACATTTGGCAGAGCATATCCCTGATAGCTCAGTTGGTAAAGAATCCACCTGCAATGAAGGAGACCCCGGTTCGATTCCTAGGTTGGGAAGATCTGCTAGATAAGAAATAGACTACCCACTCCAGTATTCTTGGGCTTCCCTTGTTGCTCAGCTGGTAAAGAATATCTGCCCGCAATGCAGGAGACCTGGGTTTTATCCCTGGGTTGGGAAGATTCCCTGGAGAAGGGAAAGGCTACCCACTCTGATATGCTAGCCTGGAGAATTTCATGGACTGTATAGTCCACGGGGTCGCAAAGAGTCGGACATGACCGAGTGACTTTCATTCATGCTAGGTTTCTAGGTAGTGAGACTTAGGAGCCTAGCAAAGTTGTAATAGAATGCTTTAAAACTCCCCTGAAAGCTCTCACAGATCCCTAATTTGTCCCACATTCCCTTACATAATTACCCTGTTTCCTTCTCTTCTCTATTATCCCCCAACATAAGTGTGCAGGGTTTCCAAACTACTGAATGGAGGAATGAAATAGGGAAAAAAAAGGCCTGTTAGAAGGAATGAAAAGGAATGACTATAATGAAAATGGAAAGTAAAGTCCTTTCAACCAGAATTCTTGATATATAATGGGTGAGCCAAAAACACTGCTTAGGCACCCTCCATGGCAAATGGACAAGTGGCTGGACATGACTGTTAAATTCCTAGTTTTAATATCCAGCATTCTTCTTTTAAGAAATATAAATGAAAAGAGGAAAGTGAAAGAGGAAGCAGTTGGTCTGTTTTAACTTTCTTTCTCCTCTTTGCTCCCTCTCCCATTCATGCCACAATGAGCCAATGTGATTGATGGAAAATGCATTACAGAGTATGGTGGAACATACTGTGCTGATGCATAATCTAATTTAATTTTAATAAATACTCTTCATTTAAACTATTAAAGAAAGCATCCATCACTCAGATTTTGAGAACTATGACCTTTCTAGCTTTATAAAAATGAAGAAAAGTTTTAACCATAATTTTAGTCAGTGTGCTGCAACAGAGACCCAGTGCAAAGAAATATTGTTAAAAAAGAAAAGAAAATTAAGAGTTGGATCACTAAACATTTAAGCTTTTTGTTATACAACATTTAAAACACACATATACATGTATATATAAAAGAAAACAGTATAATGAAGCCTCTATAGATTCATCACCCAGCTTTAACAAATAAAAGGGAACATGTGCTCAACGCTTTTCACCTATTCCCTTACTCACTATTTTCTCTGCATTACTAGATTACTTTGAACCAAGCCTCAGATATCTTATTACTTTAGATGTATCTTTAAATATAGACTTTTTATAAGATTTCTCTTTGATGTGAACCATTTTTCAGAAAGTCTTTATTCAAACAATATTGCTTCTGTCTTACATTTTGTTTTTTTGGCCACGAGACACGTGGGACCTTAGTGCCATGATCAGGGATCAAACTCACACCCCCTGCCTTGGAAGGTGAAATCTTAAGCACTGGACCACCAGAGAAGTCCTTAAACACAGAGGCTTTAGAAAGATCATAACCACAATAACATTATCACACATAAAAAATTACCAGTAAAATTCTTCACATCAACAAATATCTAGTCAGTGTATTCAAAGTCCTGTTTGAATTTTTTAAAAAACCGTTGACTGAACCAACACCAAATCAAGGTCCACACATTGTATTTGGTTGCTATGTCTCTAAGAATTTCCTTTCATGCAAAATTTCACCCTCTCTCTTACTTTTTCTTTTTTTCCTGTTTCAACTGATTTGATTTGCTATGCAAAATTCCCGACTGGATCTAACTAACACATCAGCACAGTGTCATTTACTGTTTCTCTGTCTCCAATTTCCTATGAATTGGTACTTAAATCCAGATAACTGAGAAATCTGAGGGCAAGAATATGTCACAGGTAATGGTATGTACTTCTCATTGCCTCTCATCAGAAGGCCAAAAGTTCGTCTGTGTTCTGCTTTGCAGAACATAAGATCAATGAGTTCAGGCGCTGTCAGCCTGATCCATTTATTGTAAAGTTTCTCATCAATTTTCAGTTAATGATTTTAGCCAGTCACTGATGATCATTGATGAAGATACACTGTTTTGTTAGTGGCTGCAAAAAAACCTCAGCCAAGATTTTAACTTTTAGACTTTAATGTACTACTCTAGTCAATAGTAGTTTCTACCTTTGTATTTATGTTCATAAGGAATACAAAAGTGCTTTACTTACTACTTCTAAATAAGTCTTTACTGAAAAGTATTTTGCTAATGCTGCTCAGGAAATAGGTATCCATCTGTATTTTGTACTTCCAAAACACCAGTTCTTAGATGACGGTTGATAATTTTGCTTGACTTTTCTCTGTGGCTCAAATAGCCTCTTTATTGATAATGTAACTAAAGCTGGGTATAGATCAACCTTTAATTGATGTGTTCTGAAGCAGAAACAGCAGATCATAAGATCCTAGAATAACTGGCTGCTATTTTTCTTTGAAAAAAAAAAATACAAGGCTAGAAGAAATAAACACACACGCACACCCTAAAGACATTCTTCCCTGGCCTTTAAGCAATCCAATAACGCAAACCAATGCTGTATCTAAACTATGTGACAGTGGTTAAAATGCATAATTGTTTAGTGTAAGATTTTTTTAGCTATGAAAATCTGTAGCCCAGAGGCTTTCTTTCTCTTCAGTTTTAGAGTGGTTTTCTCCCTATTTAATTGGAGAGTAACACAACAGCAGAGCAGAAAAATCTATGCAAGAAACAGATTAGATTGATTTGTTATTAAATAGATGGTGAAGCCTCAGGGAGGATAGCTATAATAACAATTTAGTCACTACAAAGTCTGGCAAACTTGTCAGTTGTTTCTCCCTGCCCTTGGCAGACATGCCATGTTCATTTTTATGGCAAGCTGATTAATTGCTGAAAATGCACTAATGAATGGCTCTCACTTTTAGGTGGATAATCACATTTCCAATTTCCTTTTCTATACATCATTGGCTACAATGTATACAGTAGTTTCTTTCTGAAGGACTAAGGAAACATCACATCACACACATCAGTCTTTCTCTGCTCTGTCCTTAACCTGCCAATGATAATGAGAATGTGAACTTAATGCCAACCTTCCTTTAGCTCATCATGGAGAGTAAAAGGATTAGATGAAAGCATGGTAAACTGCTCCCCTCCCCGCCAAATGAACCGCAGAGAGTACATTAGTGGCAACTTTTCTCAAGATTGTTTACAGAATCTTTGAAATAATATCTACATGACTTCTTGTAACATGCCTATGACCAACCAAGAATAGAAATGGCAGCCAATTCAAAGTTTCTGTGAAGGAGAGATAAAACAGTGGTAGTAACTAATTCTTGACAGCACGGTGGAAAACCAATAGAATAACATTATCTTTAAGAGAAAATATCTTAATGTTAAAATCAGGTTAACATTATTGTAATTGTATGTTATTAAAATAATAATAAAAACCAAAGCAAACAAAAACAAACCAAAACAGAAACCCTTGAACAATAAGCAGATAATGAGTATAAAACATTAACTAGCAAAAATGTTTACTATATCATAGGTGCTCAATGGCTATTGCTCTCTTCCCTCTAATATAATTACAAAGAAGTAATTTCACTTAAAGATATGAGAATCAAAAACACCAAAGTAAGGCCTCCCTGCAAAGAGACAGGGCAATGTAATCTGATCAACATAGCACTCTTCAAAAATTAAAAATAATATAATATAGATATATATTTCATGCTTCTAAGTTGCTTTGTCATATGGCTAATTAATTACACACAATGGTCCCTCCTATTAGAATTGAAATTCCAGGCTTCTGTATTTTGTATCTCTGTGATAAAGCAAAGGCATACTATTTATTGAATGAATTTAGAGAAGACATCATAAACATTTGCAGAAGAAAACAAATGCAATCACTAAAGGAAATATAGAAAGAGAAAGGAATGTTAGTATCATCTGTTTGGGTAGATTTGGAGAATTTGGGATCCATTTTTAGATATCACATATAGAGGATGGTTTCTCTTCCATACTTGTCATAACACTAAGGATTTATATTTTAAAAATAGATTAATATGGTATTCTTTATGTTGTAGTGTACCAAGGCCTATACTATTTTAGATGTATATCCCAGTTACTCCAGCTCAGTAAGACTAATGATAGAAATGAAAAGAATAACCAAATTCCTCATTAGTAAAATAGACAAAGGATATGAATAGAAGAGGAAATGCAAATATTATCAAAAGGATGTGAAAAGATACTTAACCCTAACCACCCATCAAGAAAATGCAAAGTAATACAAGAAAACATTAGACTGAGCATGCCTAATATCAAATGTTGGCTAAAAAAGATAAAAAAAAGAGAGAGAAGGAGAGGGAACCTGGAACTTTTTCACATACTGCTTGAGAGGGTGCAATTGTGGTAACCTGAGAAAGCAATTCAGCAAGATCTAGAAAAATGGAAAACATGCATTCATTATGTCCCAAGTATTCTACTTCTAATGATGCCTTTTTTAGAACCTCATATATGTAAAACAGGAGATATGTCTCCAAATGTTCACTACTGCATTACTTAAAATACTTAAAAGTGTAACATAAATGTTCTTCAATAGGGGAAAGGAGAGTTTAATATCCTGTGACATAAATAAATAATAGCAGTTAAATAAACTACATCTACACATATCAATATGAATAGATAGATCTCAAACACCGAGTAATCAAGATGAATGACACACAGAGTATATCATATGTGTATGTCAACAAAAAAGCACACAAAACAGGCCATGGATGTATATGATGAATGTATATTATATAAAAGTTCACAGAGAAAGGCTGTGTCTTAGTTAATACCTATTGGGAAGGGAGAATGGGACAAAGAGGTCTTGAATTTTATGTTCAGGATATTTTTTATATAAAAAGCTAAAATGATGAATTATCAATGCTTTTCAATTCTGGAATGTACCTGAATTTTTGTCATATCTTCTCTGTAAATTTTTAGTATTTTTCATATCTCTCAAGATAAAGATTAAAAAATGCAAACTAATAAGAAAATATAGAATTAAAGTAATTATTATATTAATTCCTATAAGGCAGTAAATCTTTCCAAAAAGCATCCTGGCAATGGCACCCCACTCCAGTACTCGTGCCTGGAAAATCCCATGGATGGAGGAGCCTGGAAGGCTGCAGTCCATGGGGTCGCTGAGGGTTGGACACGACTGAGTGACTTCACTTTCACTTTTCACTTTCATGCATTGGAGAAGGAAATGGCAACCCACTCCAGTGTTATTGCCTGGAGAAACCTAGGGACAGGAGAGCCTGGTGGGCTACCGTCTATGGGGTCGCACAGAGTTGGACACAACTGAAGCAACTTAGCAGCAGCAGTAGCATACACTATACAGCTATTTAAATTACTTTATAACTAATCAATATATACACATGGTTTCAAAAAACCTAATGACTAAGAGTGGGGGCTAGTAATATAATTCTTGTATTGATTGAATAATTCATCACTGTTACCTATTTTAGGAATTGTAATTATAGAAATGAACTATGAAAAATTACAGAAAATGAAATGATGTTATTTTAATTAAATTAGTTCTTTAATAGATAATTAAATAATGGAATGGTACCTATATTTTAGACGCATGGGCTTCTGAATTATGAAAAGTATTTTCCTCTTCATTAATTAGGAAAGTTGATACACCTGGGCTGCTTCTGTATTTAACCAAATGTATTAAAATAGCCTTAATCTGAAACTTTGATGCCAGCTATAAACTTGATCTCTTTTTGTGGCTCCTTCTAACCATATCACCATTTTAACATTTTAAAATGCTCAGTTTAAGCAATAACTAATTCATTTTGAAATATTTATTCACTATGATTACAGCATTTTGTTGTTTAATGTTTCAGGTCCCTAAAAGATTCTAATATTTATGATACTATTACTTGGCTTAAAATCCAAATTCTATATGGTCACGTTTCTTAGATTAAAATAGGTCATCTTAATGGAACAGTGGTTGAAGTACCTTGAACTCATGCCCTACATGCTCTGCTAAGTCGCCTGAGTCATGTCTGACTCTGTGCAACCCTATGGACAGCAGTCTACCAGGCTCCTCTGTCCATGGGATTCTCTAGGCAAGAATACTGGAGTGGGTTGCCATTTCCTTCTCCACATGCCCTACATAAGACTTAGTTTATGGAGTTTAATTCAAATGTACAGAGATAGTTGCCACTTGGATCTGTATGTTCCAGATGAAACTGGCTTGTGATCGCAATGGCATTGTGAAGTATCAATTAAAAGGCCTTTTGAAAGAACTGTGCTTGAGTAAAAAGGGCTTATATAGAGCTGTAGTCAGCCACAAACTCATTTGTATCTTTTACTGTGTTAACACAGGAGAGTTGAATCATAAACATATCCCATTACTAAATTTGTTCACAAGAGCATCCATTTATTAAATATTCACTATAGCGATCCCAAAGAGGGTTTCTGATAATTACATTCAAATATCAAATAGTTTATTCTTCATTTAGTCTGAATTTTAAGTCAACATAGAGAGCTTTTATTTGTTTGACCATTAAGAGTCACCAGTGACCAAACACAAGGTGAAGAAAGAAAATATGGTGAACTACATGCTGATTGATGAATGTCCGAGAACTCTCAAACAGCTTACATACTACACACTTAAAACTAACTCAGTTAACTCAGCAACATACAATGGTTTACCATAACAGAGCAAAGGAGAGAGAAAAGCAAGGCAAGTCCTTTGGAGGGATTAGGAGAGGCTCAGATAGAGGCTTGGATAGAGAGGCTCAGAGGGGAATCTTGACTACTCTCTGTGTCTCTCCCTGATGCCAAAGAAAGAATGCCGGGAGCAGAACCCTTGGGATGTTCTCCTTCTAAAATCTGAGACATAGCATTATTCTCAGTTGCTAAAAAGCCTGGAAACAATCAAAAAAGCCCATTAGGTGATAAAAGAATAAACAAAATGCAGTATATCCATGTTGTTGTTCAGTCACTAAGTCATGTCTGACTCTTTGCAACCTCATGGACAAGCATGCCAGACTTCCCTGTCCTTCACTATCTCCCTGAGTTTGTTCAAACTCGTGTCCATTGAGTTGATGATGCCATCCAACCATATCATCCCTCTGTCATCCCCTTCTCCTCTTGCCCTCAATCTTTCCCAGCATCAGAGTCTTTTCCAAAGAGTTGGCTCTTTGCATCAGGTGGCCAAAGTATTGGAGCTTCAGCTTCAGCATCAGTCCTTCCAATGAATAATCAGGACTGATTTTCTTTAGGAGTCACTGACTTGCTCTCTTACTGTCCAAGGGACTCTCAAGAGTCATCTCCAGCACCACAGTTCAAAACCATCAGTTCTTCAGTGCTTAGCCTTCTTTACGGTCCAACTCTCACATCCAGCCTCAACTACTGGAAAAATCATAGCTTTGACTATATGGACCTTTGTTGGCAAAGTGATGTCTCTGCTTTTTAATACACTGTCCAGGTTTGTCATAGCTTTTCTATCAAGGGGCAAGCATCTTTTAATTTTGTGGCTGTAGTCATCATCTACAGTGATTTTGGAACCCAAGAAAATAAAATCTGTCACTGTTTCCATTTTTTTTCCATCTGTTTGCCATGAAGTGATGGGAACTGAATATTCATTGGAAGGACTGATGCTGAAGATGAAACTCCAATACTTGGGCCACCTGATGCGAAGAACCAACTCATTGGAAAAGACCCTGATGCTGGGAAAGATGGAAGATGGGAGGAGAAGTGAATGACAGAGGATGAGATGGTTGGATGGCATCACCAACATGATGCACATGAGTCTGAGTAGGCTCTGGGAGTTGATGATAGACAGGGAAGCCTGGCATGCTGCAGTCCATGGGGTCACAAAGAGTTGGGCATGACTGAGCAACTGAACTAAACTGAACTTAACTGATGGGACCTGATGCCATGATCTTGGTTTTTGAATGTTGAGTTTTACGTCTGCTTTTTCACTCTCCTCTTTCACCTTCATCAAGAGGGTCTTTAGTTCCTCTTCACTTTCTGCCATTAAGGAGGAATCATCTGTTATTTGTATATCTGAGGCTGTTGATATTTTTCTTGGCAATCTTGATTCTAGCTTGTGAGTCATCCAGCCCAGGATTTTGCATGATATACTCTGTATAGAAGCTAAAAAAGCAAGGTGACAATATACAGCTTTAACATACTCTTTTCCCAATTTTGAACCAGTCTGTTGTCCTATGTCACATTCTAACCGCTGCTTCTTGACCTGTATACAGGTTTCTCAGAAGACAGGTAATGTGGTCTGGTATTCCCATTTCTTTAAGCATTTTCCAGTTTGTTGTGATCCACATAGTCAAAGGCTTTAGTATAGTCAATACAGCAGAAATCAATGTTTCTTTTTGGAATTTCCTTGCTTTTTCTATGACCCACCAGATGTTGGCAAGTTGATCTCTGGTTCCTCTGCCTTTTCTAAATCCAGCTTGTAACCCATATATGTACATATGGTATATCCATATAGTAAAATATTATTTGGAGATAAAAAGGGATAAAGAACTGATATTTAAAACATGGATGAACCTTGAAATTACCATGGTAAGTGAAAGAAGCCAGTTACAAAAGGCTATATATCATATGATGTCACATATAGGAAACGTCCAGAATAGGCAAACACATAGAGACAGAAAATAGATTATTGGTTTCTAGGGGTAAGGGGAAGGAAGAATAGGGAAGGAGTGTTAATGAGTGTGTGTGTAAGTCACTCAGTCATGTCTGATTCTTTGGGATCCCATGGACTGTAGCCTGCCAGACTTCTGTCCATAGGATTCGTCAGGCAAGAATCCTAGAGTGGGTTGCCATTCCCTTCTCCAGGGGATCTTCTCAACCCAGGGATCGAACCTGTGTGCCCCACACTGCAGGCATATTCTTTACCATTGAGCCACCAGGGAAGTGTGCTAATGGGTAGTGGGTTTCTTTTTGGAATGGTGAAAATGTTCTTAAATTAGACAGTGGTGATGACTGCACAGCTCTGTGAATATACTAAAAATTACTGAAGGTATTCATACAATTAAAAGTATCAAGTTCATGATATATGAAATATATCTCAATAAAATTACTATTATAAAAAATCCAGGTTTTGGCTGGTAAGAGTACTGAAGGTCAAAGGGACAAAACTTTATCAAGCATCTTCCTCAAGCGGTACATTAAATAAGTAATAAGCTGTCAAAGCATAAGCATTCAGTCTTTTCAAAGACTCTCCATTTGAGCAAGTGTATTTCACAATGACTTAAAAATATTTGCTGGAGAAAAGACCTGACCCATGAAAGAGCCTTTTCTGTGACTGTCAACCCTAAGGCATTTTTAGAATTTTTAATAGTATCAATAGAAGCCTGATGGGCACTAGCAGATGATCCTATAAAGTATTAAAAAAAAAGTCTGAATGGCAGTGGGGAATCAAATCTTTTCATTAAAAAATAACAGAGTCCTTTTCTTAAATGTTGGTAAGAAGACTATTTGTCAAGATTGTATGACCTTTTTGAAACCATAAAGAATTCTATTCTAGCAAAGCTTTAACTAACTCAAAAGGGAGAGATAATCTTAGGATGAGAGGGAAGTTTTTTAATTACAATAATGCCACCTATTTCCCCCCTCATTCATTTGACAGATATGGACAGGAGTTTTTTCAGGGTTTAGAGTAACTTCCCAATACCAACGGCAGCCAGTTAAAGGACAGAGAATGCAAAGGAGCCAACTGCATCCAAATGGCATAAACAAATTTTAAAACAATGTGCAAAAAAAAAATAAAATCAAAGCAACAATTTTAAACTAAGCTTTAATTTCAAAAGTTGTCATTAGTATTTTCCACAATTAATAAAATATGCACTTTTTAACTATGTCTTTTTGACTTCAATATAAATGAAAATTTAGTGCTTCATCTTAAGGAGCAGGCAAGCTATGATTTACTTAGAAGGTAAAATATGTGGAACCAACGTGTCCCAAAGAAATAAACTTTCTCCTTTATCAAGAAGTAAATGAGAAGTGAAATTTCTGTTTCTGGGCATTGTTAAGATTCTAAGCCTACTATTAGAAATAGATTTGGAATTGTGTACTATAAAATCTCAGAGATAATTTCTTGAATTGTGAGATCATATTTATATTTACTGACTTTTCATTTTGAACTATATTTTCTTCTCCTTTCACAATTTTGTTACCCAGCAAGCTGACCACTAGTGTAATTTCTCTGCTTGGATAAAACATGCAATACAGACCATAACCTGAATATTGGAAGGCTGGATGTACCTCGCAGTAGTTCCAAGTCCTCTACCCTGAGTGCAGCTTGCCACGGCAAGGCTGTAGTCATCTCTAACCACTGCTAAATTAGCATCCTTTGGGTACAGCTCCAAGCACTTGTCTCCCTGACAACTCCTCAGGCTGGTGGGAGCCACTGAAACTTAGAAGTGGCATATCAAAGTGGGGCTCTGGGAATAAGACAAAAGTTAGCTGGAGGGAACTATCTCAAACTTTTCTTGAAGAGAATGAAATGCAGCAAATTTTTAGAAGTGGATGCCTCTTTTCAAGGGTTAACATTTTATATATTGATCATGATGGTGGTTATGCAACTAAATGACAAACTGCCCAAAACCATAGAACCATATGCTACCAAGGGTAAATTTTACTGTAAGTAAATTACACTTCAGTAAACTTGATCTAAAAAAGTGGTTATCTATGAATGATAAAATTAAGGATTTTTCTCTTTATATTTTCTTGAACTTTACAAACTGGCTAAGTAACTCCACAGTCAGTTAAAAAGAATGTAGCTTTGGACACCCTTGTCCCCTTCTATGCCCTTGGAAGTGTACATAGGCAGAGTAAATCTAAGTTCCCTCACTAAATCAGCTGAGGTGAGAAAAACACCCTACTGATGATACTGCAAAGAGAAAAAGAATAAATCCTACATTCATGGAAATTTGGATTTGAAGGTGGTTGCTCAGCCCATGGGAAGCAGAAATTTTAAAGGGCGTTATTTTCCTCTGAGGTGCCTGTGCTATAAGATTCTCCTGAGATGCGCTGTGCATACCTCAGCGCTCCCTGAGGACCATTTCTGTTGCTAAGGTGTGAGCACCGTGCACCTGCACAGTGATCTGCAACATGGACCTCTCACACCTTGGAACCCAAGGCCACCCATGACTCTAAGAGGCTCTGCAGACAGAACATCACCATGGCAGGCTGCCTGCGTGGAGGACCTGAAATTGACCCCTCCATCTACATAGGCTTAATATCATTCCCCAACCAAATTGGAGTGACAGAATTGATCTCTTGGAAAATTACTTTAGCTAAGTTGCTTCCCTATCCATTCATAAACTCTTTAGCAACCAAAGGGAGAACCCTATGAGCCTGATACTGTATTGTAATTCAGAGAGAAAATACCAGGCATGCTGCCTGCCTCATCATGCAGAGGTCTAATAGTGACACACAAGAGAATCCTCTCAAGTCTCAGCCCCAGGAACAGTAAATCCTCCTGAGCAACCTGGTTTGTGTTTATCTTCCAGACACTCTAAATCACGTAATTCATTGACGTTTCTTTCTTTAGCCTAGCAACCAGGACACAGTCAAAGTGGCTCTTTACTTTGAGCCAGTGCATGGTATACTAATAAGAAACATTTTGTATACTATTTTAACCTTTCCTTCATCTTATTTTCCTCATTTTTATCTTTGCCCTAATTCCCTCCTCCACTGTTGGTTTTTGAATTTTCCAAACGTGTCAAATACATAGAGAGGTAAAATATTGAGTAGTACATAGATAACCATATTGTACTCACTACAAATGCAGAAATAAACAGATTCCACAGCCTACTTTCTATAAGGTGAAATGTTGGATACATAGATAACTGTAGTATATGCAAAACAAATGTGGAAAATTGCTATCTTCTCTATTAACTGATTCCAAGGCCCACTTTAAATGAGGAAAAAAATTAAATATATAAATAACTATATTATACTCAGTATAAATGCAGAAAAGGTATAATTTGCTTACAATTCTGTAGCCTAATATTAAAATAGATAACTGTTACATACACAGATAACTATAGCATACTTGGTGCAAAGGCAGAAAGTCTCTAACTTCTCTATTAACTAACTCTGTATCTCCCCTTCAAGATTTCTCAATTTGCAGTGATTATTTTTGGTCTGATATATCATCTTCGGATATAAGCACCATTAATTCCAGATTAAGGATGATTGTATATTGATATTGCTGATGTTACTACTAGTGTTACTAATGTTTTTTTGTAGTAAATAAAACAAATGAAAAGTCGTATTGCAAACGGGAATTTTTATTACTACCTAGTTTAAAAGACTACTACTTCCAAACAGTCATTAATAGAAAACCTAGCAATCATTGATAATAATTAAGAGTTTTCTAACGTTCTCAGCAAGGCATATTGCAAGAAAACTGCCAAAGGCAGCTATCTCACTTTTTAGGACACTTCCTAAATAACCACAGGCATGCAAAAGTCCAGTTTCCCTACTATAAAATGGAGACACCGCATGGCAGGGTTCAAAATTCATCTTTGGTACTACATATGTGAGGAAACCAAATTGCTTGTCTTTACAGCCATGTGGGAGAGGGCTCCACAGTATATTACTGAGCACAATATTAGACTCATTTATTCAATAGGTGGGGCTTCCCTCATAGCTCAGTTGGTAAAGAATCCACCTGTAATACAGGAGACCCTGGTTCGATTCCTGGGTCGGGAAGATCCACTGGAGAAGGTATAGGCTACCCACTCCAGTATTCTTGGACTTCCCTTGTGGCTCAGCTGGTAAAGAATCCACCTGCAATGCAGGAGACCTGGGTTCGATCCCTGGGTTGGGAAGATACCCTGGAGAAAGGAAAGGCTACCCACTCCAGTATCCTGGCCTGGAGAATTGCATGGACTATAGTCCATAGGGTCGCAAAGAGTCAGATATGACTGAACAACTTATACTTGCTCACTCATTCGATAGGTCCTCACGCCACTGCCTCCTTGTTCACATGATGAGGCCAATATGGCAAGAACTTCAGACAACTGGAAAAGTAAATCGAAGTATGCTTTTTGTTACCCTGTTAGATCATATCTGGACTTGGAAAAATAAAATCTTACAGATCACCTTACAAACTCGGACACAGGATCTAAATCAAACAATGTGGAAGACAACTGGTTTTCAAATCCTCCACCCTGTTGAAAGACTCCATCCTCCTCCCTTCCAAGTAAGGAGGACCTGAATCCTGAAAGGAAGCTTCCTGGCTGGAAGCAGTGATGGCACTTTTAAGGTCCTTCGAGCAAATCAGAAATGGCTGACAGGAAAGGGGGTTTGGGTCTGAGAGCTATTTTCTTTATCTTTAGATTCTGGTTCTGAGACTGTTGGTGGGGACTTGCAGACAAAAGGGGGATCTCTCAAGTGATACAGTAGAAGCCTATCTCCCTTCACTGACACTATTTTCTAAATGGCTCTTGCCAGTGTTAAACCTGGGCAAAGTAATTGCATCAATAGTCTTCCTAAAGGTCCACCAAAAAGCAAATTGAAAGGTGTGAAAACGCAGATACGAGAAGGGGAGAATATCAAGTAAGTGACCAACAGTAGAGAATGCTTACCTGAGGAACTTAAACCAAACTGAGCTTCATTAAATAACATTATTCATTCAATGAACACTTAGCAGGGGCCAGGACTGTGGGGCTGGGGGCTGGGGTGGGCCTTACCACCTCACAGGAGGCTAATACATGCACAGAGGAACAGTTATAAGAGTTGAGATGAAGAGGTGACTTCCCTGGAGAAATATGGGAAAGGCTGTAAGAGTTGATTAGCACTTAGTTGGGGATATCAAGAATACATAAGAATCCAACTGAGATGGGACCAGGACAATCAAAGTGGGTCAGTTACCATTCCAAGAAGAATTCACAGAATAAAGAAACCCACTTTCTTCTCAACCCCTAAGGTTCCATAACAGATTCCTGTCCTGCTGCCTGGCCTCTCTTCATTCTGACCTCACCCTACACTATCAGAACAACTGCCTCCAACTACAACAATGTGTTTCAACATGTCTACTTTACAGACCTAATGGAAGGTGACACTCATCTTCACGGGTTCCCAGTGCTCCAGAATCAAAGGCCAGCTTTACTCTTCCAATCTCAAAAGCCACGAGGCGCTTTTAGGACACATCCTAGACACTACCGTGCCTTGGGGGCCTCCAATACTGCAGTGTGAGACACACATCTGTGCATACTTTCCCTCTTTCTTCGGTCAGCTAGGCTCCCATTTCTGCAGGACCCACTCATTCACCAACATTTTCCGGCTGAGCTCCAGTGCCATGCCAGGCACCAAGCTGGGCACTGAGAATCAGACACAAAGCCACAAACCACCCACATGATTTTACTAACCAATTTCTAACAAACTTGTGGAATAACCTAATTCAAATTATATAACCTTAAATTTAGTTAATATTTTAAAACTTTTAGTACAGAAAAGTATCTAATCACCAAGCATGTACCAATAATCCCCTTGTTTAACCAATATTAATATTTTTGTTATGTTTATTTCAGATGTCAATCTTAAATAAAATGTTACAGATTTGGCTAAAGCTGAATTTCTAATAGCTCCCTCTTTCCCTTCCTCCCTAGAGGTACCACTATCTTAATTTGGTATCATCCTGAAATATTTTTTATACTTCTACTAGAGATGCACTGATGTATAAACAATATTAAACACTATTTAAATTCAATATCACATATATTTTTAAATGTTCATAAGGATAACCTCATATCTATTCTTTTGTAACTTGTAGTTTTCACTCAAAAGTGTTTTGCAAAGATGTCCATGTTGACACATGTAGTTATTTCATTTTAATGGCTCTTGAGTTTACTTATTCACAGTGAATTTCCACAGCTCAAGCTGGTTTTAGAAAAGGCAGAGGAACCAGAGATCAAATTGCCAACATCTGCTGGATCATCGAAAAAGCAAGAGAGTTCCAGAAAAACATCTATTTCTGTTTTATTGACTATGCCAAAGCCTTTGACTGTGTGGATCACAATAAACTGTGGAAAATTCTGAAAGAGATGGGAATACCAGACCACCTGACCTGCCTCTTCAGAAACCTATATGCAGGTCAGGAAGCAACAGTTAGAACTGGACATGGAACAACAGACTGGTTCCAAATAGGAAAAGGAGTACGTCAGGGCTGTATATTGTCACCTTGCTTATTTAACTTATATGCAGAGTACATCATGAGAAACGCTGGGCTGCATGAAGCACAAGCTGGATGTTCCTAACCCGATCTCTTACAGGTGCACTGCATTTCATCACAAGGATGAACAGCGATTTATATAAAATATATGTAAAATCAATGATCTGCTCTGAAATATCTCAGTTGCTTTCATTTTTTATCCCTGTAAATAAAGTCAGTTTGAATTTCAAAAAAAAAAAAAAAAGATTGCTGGGAGAAATATCAATAACTTCAGCTATGCAGATGACACCACCCTTATAGCAGAAAGTGAAGAGGAACTAAAAAGCCTCTTGATGAAAGTGAAAGAGGAGAGTGAAAAAGTTGGCTTAAAGCTCAACATTCAGAAAACTAAGATCATGGCATCTGGTCCCATCACTTCATGGGAAATAGATGGGAAAACAGTGGAAACAGCGTTAGACTTTATTTTTTGGGACTCCAAAAAAATGGTGCAGATGGTGATTGCAGCCATGAAATTAAAAGACGCTTACTCCTTGGAAGGAAAGTTAAGACAAACCTAGATAGCATATTAAAAAGCAGAGATATTACTTTGCCAATAAAGGTCCTTCTAGTCAAGGCTATGGTTTTTCCAGTGGTCATGTATGGATGTGAGAGTTGGACTGTGAAGAAGGCTGAGCGCCGAAGAATTGATGCTTTTGAACTGTGGTGTTGGAGAAGACTCTTGAGAGTCCCTTGGACTGCAAGGAGATCCAACAAGTCCATCCTACAGGAGACCAGTGCTGGGTATTCATTGGAAGGACTGATGCTGAGGCTGAAACTCCAATACTTTGGCCACCTCATGCGAAGATTTGACTCATTGGAAAAGACCCTGATGCTGGGAGGGATTGGGGGCAGGAGGAGAAGGGGACGACAGAGGATGAGATGGCTGGATGGCATCACCAACTCGATGCACATGAGTTTGGGTGAACTCCAGGAGTTGGTGATGGACAGGGAGGCCTAGTGTGCTGCGATTCATGGGGTCGCAAAGAGTTGGAGACAACTGAGCGACTGAACTGAACTGAACTAATTCACGGTTTATTTCCCATATCTATCCTGATTCTAAGCTTTTACTTTTCCAAATGTTACAATAAGCATTTGTATTTGTCTTCCTGTGCATACCTGTCAAACTTTCTCCTATGATATTAAGTTCTTAGTTTTAAGTCCTACTCTCTGGCCTGGTGATTTTTCTCATGGTTGAGTTTTTTTTTTACTTGAGTTTTTAATTATCTGATAGTGAGCTCATCTTTGGTGATGTTAGTTTCTCAGCTGGAGATTCTTAAACAATGCATATGGTTACATTTGGACTCTAAATTCACATGGGGTACAGGCCTGGGGTTGTCCAGGAGTGCATTTGAGGCCCATGGCTTATGTTTCCAAGTTCAAGTGTACCACCACGAGCACACAAGGCCTCACTCTTTGGTCCCTAAAGGAGTATTAAACCTAAGACTCTAGTGCTTTGTTGGGGGCTTGACTATGCCCAGGCCTCCTGCACTGGCAGCTCAAATACTCGTGACCCTGGCTTCTGGTTCTGTATTTCTAGAACCTGAGGATTTTCTTTGCTCCTTTACTATTTCCTCTAGTTATTGACCTGTATTATTGAATATCAAGTATTTCAAGGAGCTTACTGAGAAACTTTTATGTTCATTTTCGTTGTCTAAATTGTCAGGATAAACATCTTAACTGAATTCTTTAAATATTGATTTAATTTTTTTAATAGTATAAATTATATTTGAAAAAAATCTGTTGGTTCATACTTTTTTGAAATGTTCAACACTACATTACTGAGCTTGTGAACTGCTCTTTTTTGTGCTAAAGATACAGATAACCTTAAAAAACTGGGTAAAATTAAAAGAAGTTTTGTTTTGACAATTTTAAGTTTCTTAATAAGTTATCTAATTGAGTTATATATTAGAAATTTTTTATTTATAATTTTATACCTTGCTTATAATTTCTCATCCTATAAAAAACTGATGTTTTTAAAATGTTCACATTATTTGATATCTGTGTTTAAAGTTTTATCTTATTTGCATGCTTCATGCTGTACTAAACATACGTATGTGCATAACTGTTAAGGATCAAAGATGAAAAAATTCACGAGAATACAATTTATCTGTCTAGAAATTTTAAATGGATAGCAATCAGCTATAAACAGCATTCTACTCACCAAGAAGGATTTTTTGGCTATGAATAATAGGAGATACAGAGAAGTACAACAATTATGAGGTTAGAAACAAAGGAGAGACAAGTTACTACGGGCACACACCTACTTAGTAATAAACAAACTGAGCTTAAAAATGCAAGCAACAGAAGTATTGCATAGTAGGCTTTCTTGGAATATGTAAATACTAAGAAAGAAACCCACAGATTGGATAAACAGTGATTCACCAGTTGGAGTTGTGGCAGTAATTCATATTCTAATGATGTTTTAAAATAGCATAACAGGTTATTTAAATATAAAACAATACTTGTGATTAAATGTTTTTTTGGTCCAGTAATATACTGGTTTTGTGCTGACTTGAATATACAATTATTTCAAATAGTAATCATTTCATATAGTATTTTTACAGAGTTCTAGAAAACTCAAGGTAAATTGAAGGCATTTTTCAAAGCTAGCTAAATGCTATTACTTGGAAATACTTCTTAGTTAAAAAGGAAAAAAAACAAAAAACCAATATCAGGTTTCCAAAATCAATTAGCTTTACCAAATAATTAGCAGTTCATTGTTAAAACCATTCATTAACTTTGTCTACATATAATAAATCAAATTTCTAAAGGCAGCTTAGTGGCTTTTGTTAGAGAATCGTACCAGTGCCATATAAAACACTTCAGGTACAAAACTGAAGGATAATCAATATCGCAAGAGGTTTCTGAAAATTAGAATAAATTGACATTTTTGGTATCAATTTTAGGAAGACAAGTTAACAGTGACAACACTAAAAGCATCATCTGCTGCATCTGGGACAATTAATATGGCCCGTGACTTGAAGGCAGTTAAGAAGATAAAGGCATTTAAAAAGATACAGCCACGGGTGTACTCGTGTTCCCCATCCTCAACACCCCTCCCTCCTCCCTCCCCATACTATTCCTCTGGGTCATCCCAGTGCACCAGCCCTAATCACGTGTACACCCGTGGCGGATTCATGCTGATGTTGGCAAAACCAATACAATATGGTAAGGTAATTAGCCTCCAATTAAAATAAATAAATTTTTATTAAAAAAAAAAATAAGCTTGCAAACTAAAAAAAAAAAAAAAAAGATAGCGCCATTGGCCCTGTACCTGGTGCTGGCGATGCTTGGTGATTCTGCTCCAAGCCTACATCTTTCTAGCTGACTGGCAACAATCTGCCTTTCCACCTCCAGTTCTCGGGTGAGTCGCTGAAACTGAAGCTCCTGTGATTCAAGGAAATAAAAGGAACATAAAGCACCAGGTTGCTCAGGCAGATACATGAATTCATGTATGTCACAAGAAACACAGGAACATACCCAAAACATAACACTATAGTGTGGCCTTACGAGAGTAGGGTTTTGGAAGGAATTGTGGGCCTAAACAACCTACTGATTTGAACTCTTACAAACAAACTTAAAGGCACTAGAATTTCAGTCTTTGTTTGAAACTGAAAATATGTAAATCCTTATTTGGCCTTTTTTTCCTTTGGTTCTAATTGAGGTCTTCAAATAGTACTTATGCCACAGGGATGTAACGTAAGGGTTGCAGAGTCCTTATATTAGAGACACACCAACCAATATAAATAATCTCTTCATCCTCAACAGCTAATATTTCATTCTCTCATACTGTATGTTAGCTCAGCATTAAAAAAAGTAAATTCCTGTGATGAGACTCGCTTGACAGTATTAGATACAAAACCTTTCAATTGTTAAGAAAAAAAAAAATCATAACAATCCCACAAAAAAGCCTGTTATATTTATCTATAATACAAACACATTTTTCCTACTGTCACAAATGCATTCATGTGTCACTGTATGAAGGGACAAGAGAAAAAATAATGAAAAAGTCTGAGTCATAATATAGAACTTAAAATTGTATTAAAAAGATGGAAGATTGTCTACAGAAATTATATTTTTCATACTATGATGCATCACGAAGGCAAGTATTCTATTCTAGGAGAAATCTTTTAACATTAGTTGTATTTATCTCATTGTTATCTTAACAGGATTTTAATATATAGAAAGCACGCCATGCTATAAACTACCTATAAATCATGTACGCTCTAAAGGCTTTAGGCCACAAATAACATCTCCAATAACACCTCAAGCTCCCCTGTGCCATATTAACTCCTTACAAGTCTACTCAAAGCAAATGCTGAACTGTAAGTGGTTTAATTGGACACTGACTACTGGTTCAAAACACCAGGGAGATGCACCTTAAGCAAAGGAACTAATCAGACATAGAACTACCTTAGTTCTGTTCATAATAATATTATTGACAACATACGATCTATGACAGTAACATACAATTCGATTGGAAAGTGAATTAACTCCCTGTGAGATTAGGCAAAGGTACAACTACTTGACAGCACTGGCTGAGCAAATTCTACAAACTATTCTTAGAATCATTCTTAAGAAAACAGTCTGTGAACTCTTACTGCTTTCTGATATCGACAGTTCTTTCCTAAGGAGCCCAGTTGGTGTGGGAGAATATACAGCAGTAGTAACAGTTGTTAAACGGAAGAACTATACACAGAACTATACAAAAAAGATCTTCATGACCCAAATAATCACGATGGTGTGATCCCTCAGCCAGAGCCAGACATCCTGGAATGTGAAGTCAAGTGGGCCTTAGGAAGCATCACTACAAACAAAGCTAGTGGAGGTGATGGAATGCCAGTTAAGCTATTTCAAATCCTAAAAGATGATGCTGTGAAAGTGCTGCAATCAATATGCCAGCAAATCTGGAAAACTCAGCAGTGGCCACAGGACTGGAAAAGGTCTGTTTTCATTCCAATCCCAAAGAAAGGCAATGCCAAAGAATGCTCAAACTACTGCATAATTGCACTCATCTCACACGCTAGTAAAGTAATGCTCAAAATTCTTCAAGTCAGGCTTCAGCAATAAGTGAACTGTGAACTTCCAGATGTTCAAGCTGGTTTTAGCAAAGGCAGAGGAACCAGAGATCAAACTGCCAACATCCGCTGGATCATCAAAAAAGCAAGAGAGTTCTAGAAAAACATCTATTTCTGCTTTACTGACTATATCAAAACCTTTGACTGGGTGGATCACAACAAATTGTGGAATATTCTGAAAGAGATGGGAATACCAGACCACCTGACCTGCCTCTTGAAAAACCTGTATGCAAGTCAGGAAGTTAACAGTTAGAACTGGACATGGAACAACAAACTGGTTCCAAATAAGAAAAGAAGTACGTCAAGGCTGTATATTGTCACCCTGCTTATTTAACTTATATGCAGAGTACATCATGAGAAATGCTGGGCTGGATGAAGCACAAGCTGGAATCAAGATTGCCAGGAGAAATATCAATAACTTCAGATATGCAGATAACACCACCCTTATGGCAGAAAGTGAAGAAGAACTAAAGAGCCTCTTGATGAAAGTGAAAGAGGAGAGTGAAAAAGTTGGCTTAAGGCTCAACATTCAGAAAACGAAGATCATGGCATCTGGTCCCATCACTTCATGGCAAATAGATGTGGAAACAATGGAAACAGTGAGAAACTTTGTTTTTTGGGGCTCCAAAATCACTGCAGATGGTGATTGCAGCCATGAAATTAAAAGACGCTTACTCCTTGGAAAGAAAGTTATGACCAACCCAGACAGCATATTAAAAAGCAGAGATGTTTCTTTGCCAACAAAGGTCCGTCTAGTCAAGGCTATGGTTTTTCCAGTGGTCATGTATGGATGTGAGAGTTGGACTGTAAAGAAAGCTGAGCGCCGAAGAATTGATGCTTTTGAACTGTGGTGTTGGAAAAGACTCGAGAGTCCCTTGGATTGCAAGGAGATCCAACCAGTCCATCCTACAGGAGATCAGTCCTGGGTGTTCATTGGAAGGACTGATGTTGAAGCTGAAACTCTAATACTTTGGCCATCTCATGAGAAGAGTTGACTCACTGGAAAAGACCCTGATGCTGGGGATGATTGAGGGCAGGAGGAGAAGGGGACAACAGAGGATGAGAAGGTTGGATGGCATCACCAACTCAATGGACATGAGTTTGGGTAAACTCCAGGAGTTGGTGATGGACAGGGAGGCCTGGCGTGCTGCAGTCCATGGGGTTGCAAAGAGTCGGACATGACTGAGTGACTGAACTGAATTGTTGGCCCAACAATGCTGTAAAATGGGATCATAATGGGTAAGGGCAACACTGCCTACCTCTACTTAATTCCTGGATCACAGGCTTCTGATCAATGTTCGGCCACAAAACACCAGATCGATAATAATTGCATAATATTCAGTTCCAGGCTAAGATCACTGATTTTAAGGACAAATACTATTACGTTTACTTCACAGTCTTTGTCCTTAAACAGCTTCATAGCTTTTGTGATACACTTCCATTCTTTCAATTACTTTGTGTGTGTGTATGCTCAGTTGCTCAGCCATGTCTGACTCTCTGTGACCCCAAGGACTATAGGACCTAACTCTCTGTGACTCCATGGACTGTAGCCTGACAGGTTCCTCTGTCCATGGGATTTTCCAGGCAAGAATACTGGAGTGGGTTGCCATTTTCTTCTCCAGGGGATTTTCCTGATCCAGGAACCAAATATGACTCTCATGCACTGGCAGTTGGATTCTATACAATTGCAGATTGTTTATTATACACCTCTTTTCCTGGAAGATGCTGCTTGTACCAAGCTGGGCCACGCAAGGACCATCCGTGCATCTCAAAATATCCCCCAACACATTATATAACTTTTGAGTTCTTAGTTCAGTGGCTACTAAGGATTGAGGACTGGAGGGTTTCATTTTGGGATGGCCAAAAGTTACCAGGATAGGATTAAGGTATGTTTTATACTAGAACAGTAAAACATTTTCCATTCGTAGGAAAAAAAAAATCTATTTTAGTAGTTTTTTTTTTTTTTTTTAAATTATGTCTATAGCTGCCTATGGTCTTTTGAGCATCCTTTCAAGGAAATATTTGGGAAATTTCCTGCTTGAAGGCAGACAACGGAACTTAATGTCCCATAATTCCTTCCCTCTGAAGCAGATATAGGCAACTTCAACTCTGCCGAGAAGGTGCCAGACTGTGACTAGGATGCTGAAACCAAGATGTTGACATCAGAAAACACGAAGCTCGTTTCCTCTCTTCCTTTCACCTTCTTGCTGCACTTCCTGTAGTAGAAATCGAGGCCAAGTTTCTAACATGGAAATAACCTCCACACAAACTGTGTTTATACTTGATGGCAGCGCCAGTGTTGCCTTGATTTGGACACTATTCCTGAGAGCTCAGTCTCAAGGTTTGTTCTCCAGTCCTGGCAACAAACATGGGAATTCACGAATAACCACTAGTAAGTATTTTTCCCCCGCATAATTAGCTGTTAGTCTCTTTTTCTTGCAACTAGAAACTCTGACTGATAGACCTCTAGAAATCATTTACAGTTGTCAAGTTATGAGAAGAGCCTCAGTACCCATGATGCAGCTCATTTTTTTTAGAAGTTGGGCAATTCCTTTAACACTCATTTGGACTGAGTAAAGTCCACGTTGTATCCCTCCTAGCTGCAGAGTCTATAATATTGAACATCACTGGCTACTTTTATCAAACCTATTTCACCCATTATTTGCCCACCCTTCTCACAAGTAGAACACAGTTAAAGCCTCCACAGCAGACTCTCAGGAAGCTGTAAAGCATGGGATCTATTCAGGTTACCTAATACTTGTGAACATTTACAAGCAAAATATATGTACACTTTGTTGTAAAATTATTAATATTATACTAATTCCAAAGAATATAAGTTGAACTCCCACATGTGACTGCCATCAAGATGAATGAGTATGATATAAACATTTGACAATTTTGTCTCCACTGGATTCTTAAGATTGATTGACAAGGAAGACAGTATTACACAGTCATATAAAAACACCTCTAATGATTTCCAAAATAATACTCATCAAGAGGATTATGCTGTGATACCATCCCTAAATTTTAAATTTTAATTTTTTTTAATCCTCTAAACATAATGTGTGAAATCTGACCCTTACCACTGTCTCCAAAACTGGGCATCTAAATTATGGGAGGATCCTTTGAGAAGAGCAAGGAAATAATGTTAAAATCTTCTGCCAGTGATTTAGTACATGACAACTTCCCCTTAAATTCTGTTAAACAAGACCATAATCAAGGTTAGAAAGAAAGTCAAGGCTACTGACATGCTATAAAAATGGAGTCAGTTCACATGTGTTTGGAAGCTTTTGTTTATATTTACTTCATCTCTCTCAGGTAAGTATATCAGAAATCATTCTCTGAGAGTCAAGCGGACAGAAGACAACATAAAGATTCACTTTCATGATCTTGTATGGTAGACAGAAATGTGTGGCTGAGGAGGCCCAAGGAAAGACTCGCTGCCCCAGAGGTCATGCCTTCAGGGGTCCCTCAGCTGAAGAGAGCCTTCGTGACCCAGGAAGTTATATCCTTCTGGGCGGGCTGCGTGCAGTACTGACTGAGATGAGAAGAGAAAAGCCAGGTTCAGACATGCTTTAGACTTTGCCATCAGCTTAACTTCCTGGCATAGTATGTGGATGCCCCCGACCCCAGTGCCCAAGCCTGCTTTTTCTTCCCCTTTCCTCCATAAGAGCTGATCTATAATACACACTCTGCATGAAAACTCCACTTCAGTGAGAACCCAACCTGAGACAGTATTGTTTTCGGATTCTTTTACAGAATGACAGGAAGTTTTCTTTCACTCCTAGTTTTTAAAATTGTGAGGTTCTTTAAATGTACTGAAAAAGTACAGACAATAACACAATGAGCTTTGGCAAATCTGACCTAGGTCTAGCAAATCTTACTCTTTTGCTACATTTGCCTGAAGTTTTTTGAGAAATAAAGTATTACAGATACAATGAAATCCCCTGGTTTCTCTTTCCTGGATCTTATTTCTCTCTCTCTCTCCTTTTCTCTCCAGAAGAAACCATTATCTTGAATTTGGTGTTTAATATTCACATGAATATTTTATGTTATTACTACTCCATATATAAAGCCTTTAACACTCCATATATACAGTGCCATAAATAATACATAGCATCACTTTGCATATTCATACAATTTATATCAATGGTATACAAAACACCCAGTGTTCTGCAGATTGCTCTTATTACAATATGATTTTGAGATTTATCAATATCAGTACACCTAGACCCAGTTCATTTATTTCCATTGCTCAAAAATATTCTATTGTATGACTACAGCACAGTGTATATTCTCATCATAATGAACCCTTGGGTTGTTTCCAATTTTGTGCAGTTATCAACATGCTGCAAAAGAAGCATCTTTGTATAAATCATCTATACGCATGTGCCAGACAGTTCCAGTTGAGTCTTAGATATGGAACTGTTGAGTTGAAGGCTGTGTACATCTTCAAATTTACTTGATAATGATTATTACGCTACCTTCCAAAGTGGTTGTACCGATTTACATTCCAGTCAGCATTGTATGAGAGTTCCAGTTTATGTACATTCTCACTGATGCCAATCTGCATGTGGGGGCTGAAATTTCTTTTCATTTTTTTCTTTTTGTAAAGGCATGGAATGATAGGCATGGAGTACTATCTTGCATTTATTTTATTTTGTGTTTCCTGGCTAAACAACATGTTTTCATATGCTTATTGGCCACTTAGGTACCCTCTTCTCACATAGCTATCATACACTGTCAGGGGGCCAGGTTTCTCAACACCCTTGCACTAATGCTTTAGGTTTGGGCAAGGGATAGCCCATTAGACTCCCCACAGTAGGCTGTCCTCAGAGGGCACACAGTGTGCTCAAGACCACCTAGGCTTGACACACACCTTCAGGGTGGAACCCAGGTTTACTGTTTACTTGGCTTAGAAGTCTCACTTTCATTTTGGTTTTCGTTTTTATGAGTTCTTTACTTTCTTGGCAGCTTAGCCTTGCTTTTGAAAAGACAATTTAAGCACTTTATTCAGTATACATATTTAGTTTCTTTTAGGGGAAGACTAGTTAGGGTACTGAATATACCAGAAATGGGAGTCTCCACAGCTTTTTCATATTTTCTCTGAATTTTTCTAAGCTTTATTCAGGAGGAAGTTCTTAGTATTTCTTTCAATTCACTATTTCCCTGTTTGCCTTGTTAAGGGTTCATGTCATCTGTTATACTTTTTTCCAATGGCAATATTTTCCATTTCTGAGACTTCTAGTTGGGTCTTTTTCTTACCCACCTGTTCCTGCTGCTCATTTCAAGTGAAATCTGTTCCTGCTGCTCACTTGGAGTGAAAGCTCTATCATCTCCCTTCCTATTTAGGTTTACCTTTACCTAAACTCCACGTACCTCAGTCCTAAGAGACTTTAGATTGTGATTCAGTGTTTCTTTCAGACAGAAATAATACTGCATACCTAGTCATGTCTCCTGCCACTGGCTTCAAGAAGCCCAACAAGCATTAGGTTCTTCCGCTTTCATTTCCTTCAATAAGCAGGAAGAGCTCCAACCCAGACCACAGTGTCAAGGACCCTGGCGCTGGCACTGAAAACAAGGTATTCTTCACCCTCTTGTGGCCTCAGGGCCTCTCTCAGCTTCATTAATTCCTCACTGATGGCCAGCAGTCACATATCTCGTGGCGCTTTCCAACAGTGCCCTATGGAAGCCTCACTCCAGTTTGCAAATTCTGTTTATAAACCTGTCATTTTTTTTTTACTCAGAATATTCTCCATCTCAAGGTTACTAAGAAGACTCTCCCACTATAAGCTTTAACTGAAATGTAGTTCTTTCCTGAAAATACGCTTCTTCTAACCTCTCTCTGGTGAAGACTATGCATTCTTCAAACATCACAGCTGAGGTGCCCAGAGCAGGAAGCTGGCCATCACTGGCTCATTACCTCTACTTACTAGCATGAAGTTGTACATAGGATTCCTCATAGACCCCTGTCAGCTGAATCTGTAATCATATTCCCTCTTACACTCTTGTATTAAGCCATGCTCTCTTTCCCCTTAATTGTTGGAGACGATTATTCCTCCAAACGTGTGCAAAAGCTCCCTGTTTGGGGGTCATGCCATCCGACTACAGGTGCCCGCTTGCATCACTAGGTCTATTTACTTCAGGCTGTTCTGACTCACTAATTCGAGTGGCTACGCTCGTTACTAACGCTGTGATGGTGGCAACTAAGAAGAGCAGCAGGGGTTCCCATCAGGCCATTAGTGACCCTGCCCCCAGATTTCCACTAGTTCTTTCTCTTCCAGGCTTGGAGGGGGCAGTGTCCCCTTCTTGTCTAAGGCCGGCCTCTCCATGCCCTCTTGCCTCTTCTAGGATCTTGCTTCTCTTTCCTGAATTGTCAGTGTTTCCTCTCAGTTTAATGCTTAAATCTTTCTCATTGGAAAACATCTTCTTCAACCTCAGGACTCCTCAATCTGTTTCCTTCTCCTTGACCTGTACTTCCTTTAATTAAATATTTCTCTCTAAATTGACTCCTTTTAAAAACAGTATTATCTCAGTATTAAAATAATTGAAATCCTGATTTCTAATGCTTTTATGGATTTTCCAGGCAAGAGCACTGGAGTGGGTTGCCACTGCCTTCTCCATTTATATAATTATCTTAATATAAATTAAAATACATAATTTTAAAAGATGTATATCTGTGCATTAAAAACCCATTCACATTAGCAATACAGGTACACCACACCAGGGGATGACACACCTTTCCATACGTACACAACTCAGCAGGAAAGTCTGAGTACTGCTTAGACTCAAAGAAGTAAACTGACATGATCATTATTTGATGTAATCAGTGCTTAAGTGAGAATATCTATATTTTAATTACTGTTGCCTAAAAATCTTCCAATAATAATTTTTTTCTAATTTAGTATGATGAAAGAGTTTTATATCACTTAATTATCAATTATCACTGCATAATAATACGTTGGATTTTTAAGGTCCACAGGATTTCACAAGATATGTCCTAATCTCAGGGTTCCCAGACAGCACTAGTAGTAAAGAATCTGCCTGCAATGCAGGAGATACAGATATGGGTTTGATCCCTGGGTGGGGAAGATCCTCTGGAGGAGGGCATGGAGACCCACTCCCATATTCTTGCCTGGAGAATTCCACGGACAGAGGAGCCTGGAGGGCTACAGTTCATCGAGTCACAAAGAATCAGACACAACTGGAGTGACTTAGCATGCACACACATCCCATCTCAGGACATACTGATATTACAGCATTTTTTCTCTTTTACACATTAAAAAGATGAACAAATTATGGTCATGATGATATCTTTGAGGATCTTGAGTCAGGCCTGGGGAACTACTTTAAAAATGAATATTTAAGAGCTAAAATATTCAAAACATCCCAGATACTGTTCCCTAATCTAGACTGACACTAAAACCAAAGCAGTCATATTTTCAAAGCACCCCTAAATTTCTCAACCTTGAAATAACCATTCATTAGCATAGAGATAATCAAATGCTCTTTCTATCACAGTTACTTAATAACTGACAAGTCATTATTAAGTGTATTTGGTAGTCCCTAAAAATCATACATAATTATAAAAATGCTACCTAAGTATATGATATTTATAGCATATACTTTGTACTGACCAGAGCCTTTCGTTAAAAAGAAACACTGCCTTTCTCAACCAAACTGTGTTCTCAGACATCAGAGTCCCACAGGTTTGCCCTTATTGGAAGGGGTTTAAGCCTTTGAGGAAGTTTGAAAAATGCTGCCCAGAGGATTCCAAATCTTGGAGGTTCACATGACACTAGAATATAAAAATTTCTCAGGTGTCTACCAGTAAGAAATTGCTTTGCCTTTGTACTACCTGGAGATTTTTCCATTTATTGAAACTAACCTCGATTTTCTAAAGAATAACTATTAACATCACAAGGAACAATACTGCCTTGCAGAACACAACTTAGTCAACACTAAAAATTCATCTCATGTTTTGTATTTTGAGATGACTGAATTAAGGGATACTGCCTTGTATTCTACACTAAAAAAAAAAAAAAAAAAAAAAGAAAGAAAACACCACCACCACCACCTCATCTACTGGAAAACCCAATTTTTCATTACTTTGGTCCAGGCTGAATATTTACAACAGGGAGGTCATCACAAATGGTTAACCTTCAGATGGAAACTGTTGACCTCACATCAGTCCAAAGACAGGAAGGGAACACATTATTAGAATATTTCTGATGGATCAGTTGCCCTAACCTATGCCCAATGCTTCTTACATTTAGATCTTTTTTAAGATAATAGAAAAATATGAGATATGACCACCAATCTGATTTCCTATTATACTAGTTAACATTCTATAGGAGATGATCAACATTCAGATCTTTATTGTTTTATCCTAGTAGCAAATCACATAGGATTATATCAGATTTTAGCTTTGATATCTATCCTTCAGTTTTAATGAAGCTGAGAGGAAATAGCAAAGCTTACCAGATGTTCTAAATTTATATTCTAAAGCTCAGGCTCTTACCTGTAACTGTCACCAAAGCTCCTTTATTAGGAAATCAAAATAAAGGAAGAGAGGTTTACACTGAAACACACTAATGAAAGCTTTGCTTAGAGCCACATGTGGATGAGAAGGTCAGCCAAATAGGCAAAAGCTCGAGCTTTTCCTACAGCACCACCGATGGCTTTATAAAAATCTGTCTGCCACTACAAAAAGCTCATTGCCACTGGCTCTTAATCTCTTTCCTGGTGCCCTCTGACCACTGCATGGGTCTGTGTACACCAGTGATGCTCAAATCTACTACGTCTAATCAGATTCAAACCGATGTTTTCAATGGTAGTGAGCTAAGCAGCTCTACTCAACAGATGAGCCATGCCCCACAACCAGCCATACCACCTTGCCTTCTCTGTTTCCTATTTCTCCACTGCAGAGGTCCTCAAAGTAGGGGCTCTGAACCAGCAGTATCAGCATCACTCAGAAACCTACTTGAATCAGAGGGGTCAGGTCCAGCTTGAACAGGTCTTCTGGGAGATGCTCATGCACACTGACCTACTGGAACCACTATTCCTCTTTGAAAGTGAAAGTGAAGTTGCTCAGTCGTGTCCGACTCCTTGCGACCCCATGGACCGTAGCCTACCAAGCTTCTCTGTCCATGGGATTTTCCAGGCATGAATACTGGAGTGGGTTGCCATTTCCTTCTGCAGGAGATCTTCCCGACCCAGGGATTGAACCTGGGTCTGCCGCATTGTTGGCAGACGCTTTACCGTCTGAGCTACCAGGTAAGTCACATATTCCTCTTTCAGTTCAGTTCAGTCGCTCAGTCGTGTCTCACTCTTTGTGACCCCATGAATCACAGCACGCCAGGCCTCCCTGTCCCACACCAACTCCCGGAGTTCACTCAGACTCACGTCCATGGAGTCAGTGATGCCATCCAGCCATCTCATCCTCTGTCGTCCCCTTCTCCTCCTGCCCCCAATCCCTCCCAGCATCAGGGTCTTTTCCAGTGAGTCAACTCTTTACTGAGGCTCAAAAATGAAAGTGTTTTCATCATTTTTCCCTTTCTCTTATTCCTCATTCCTCACATATTAAATGGTTTCCCAAACCCTGTCTCCCAACCTCTCTACCACTGCTGAATCCATTCACTTCCTTGCCATACCTGCCACTACTATCCTAATTCAGAGTCACGTTCACCTTAGATTATTATAATGACCCTGCACTAAGTCTCCTCCCCACCCAATGGTGCTGAGGAGCCTGGCCTCGCTTTTCACATCTTTTCCAGATAAATCGGTTGAAGGTACAATATATTGATCAATAATCCCTTCCCGAGTGTTTCCTGTGCTCCAGGCTCTCTGCTAAGCTTTAACATGCATTACCTTGCTAACTTCCTAGTCAGCCTGCAAGGGAGTGAAGGTTACTCTTGTTCACAGACAGCTGACTTGTCTGAAGTCATCCAAATCCAGGGTTTGAATCACATTAGTCTGACTCCTAACTCCATGGTGTTAACCACCATGCATCATGCCCCTTGCAGCCAACCTGTAATACAACTTACAAACAGTCGACTCAGCCTTATTTTAAGACCCTCTGCAGTTTGCCCTAAACCTTTTCCCCCCCTCCCAGGATCCTGTCATTTCCCTTCTTGTACCTGAACAGAACTATTCATTTTTTTCCATACATATCACTCAGAGCTTTTTCTCATGTGACTCCATCCACCTGAAAAATCACCTTCCTATGTGCCTAGACTCCTTTATCCAGCCCTTGGGTAAAGCACTTGGCCATTACATGTGCTGGATTTACTAAGCTGAATTCCCCATAAAGAACAGTGAAATCTATATTTGATTCATCTAGCTTCATGGAAAACCAAGACAAGAAATCCCTGCTAATTTATTCACGGTGAATTTTACACAGTACACTTTATTTAGTATGTTATAATCGATCACATGAATTTTTAAATTGAATGATACAACAGGATTTTCTATTTTTCTTTAAAGTCACAAAGAGATAAGAAGGCAGAGCTGCAACAAGAAACTTGTTTTCCCTAAATTTTGTTGACTGCTTTTTCAACTAATCAGCTCTATCAGGGATTTCTTCAATTTCAGTCTGAATTTGGCAATAAGGAGTTCATGATCTGAGCCACAGTCAGCTCCTGGTCTTGTTTTTGCTGACTGTATAGAGCTTCTCCATCTTTGGCTGCAAAGAATATAATCAATCTGATTTCGGTGTTGACCATCTGGTGATGTCCATGTGTAGAGTCTTCTCTTGTGTTGTTGGAAGAGGGTGTTTGCTATGACCAGTGCATTCTCTTGGCAAAACTCTATTAGCCTTTGCCCTGCTTCATTCCATATTCCAAGGCCAAATTTACCTGTTACTCCAGGTGTTTCTTGAATTCCTACTTTTGCATTCCAGTCCCCTATAATGAAAAGGACATCTTTTTTGGGTGTTAGTTCTAAAAGGTCTTGTAGGTCTTCACAGAACCGTTCAACTTCAGCTTCTTCAGTAACTGGTTGGGGCATAGACTCGGATTACTGTGATATTGAATGGTTTGCCTTGGAAAAAAACAGAGATCATTCTGTCATTTTTGAGATTGCATCTATTCTAAAGGAGATCAGTCCTGGGTGTTCTTTGAAAGAAATGATGCTAAAGCTGAAACTCCAGTACTTTGGCCACCTCATGCGAAGAGTTGACTCGTTGGAAAAGACTCTGATGCTGGGAGGGATTGGGGGCAGAAGGAGAAGGGGACGACAGAGGATGAGATGGCTGGATGGCATCACCAATTTGATGGACGTGAGTTTGAGTAAACTCTGGGAGTTGGTGATGGACAGGGAGGCCTGGTGTGCTGCGATTCATGGGGTCGCAAAGAGTTGGACACGACTGAGCGACTGAACTGAACTGATCAGGGATTTCATATTATTCATGGTGGCATGGGCAAATAGGTTCTTTAAAAAAAAATAATACACACAATTTCCGTGGTGTAGTAGCTTCATGCCATTACTGACTTTCCCCACGCCACTTCTTCTCCTTCCCTCATTTATTTATACCCATTTCCATCTGCCAAATTCCCTGAACTCTCAGTCATCATATATATACCGCCTTTCAAAAAATAAGGAGTTTCCCAGCCTTGGCATGCCATTTCTGAAAACCTAACAGTCCAATGACACTTTAAGTTATTAAACTAGAAATGCCTTCTTTTATTTCCATTTGTCTCCTAATAGTAGAAGTGTAAGCATCTGTGTATGAATATATGTGTGTATAAACATAAATGCTGGTTAAATCTAATATTGGTTGAGGTTTTACTATTATGTTTAATGTAATCAAACAAATAATAAAAGAGCAACAGCATGAAAAATTGATGCCTGTAGTCGGTGTCAGTTGCAGTTGTCAGTGACAACTCTTGCTGTCATTTTCCAACAATGTAGGCATTTGGTAGAATTAGTGTCAAAAACACAAAGGAGATTTTCTTTAAAAGGTAATGTCTTGAATATCTGATTAGATGTTACTTTAACATTCATTAAGAAAATATAAAAAATAATAATGACTTAACATTAACAATTTATTTGGTTTTCAGTACATAAATATTTCAAAATTAGTAAGACCAGTGATGCAAATCACCTAATGTCAGATGCTTATTTGAGAGCTAATTGACTGCGCAGATGATAATAACGCATATAAATCATTACTGCCGAAATGGAAAAGTGAGAGGAATAAATGACCAACCTCCAACTTCCTGGGTGTGGATTAGTTGCTGCAAACACAGCAAAGAATATGAAAATGACAACAGAAACAAAAACAAGCGGAAATTTAATCTTCCTTTCTTGAGTAAGTCTAATAAATAGTACCAGGGAATAAGAGGCTAATTTTCAAAATGATTAATTTAAGGTTTGGTTAATAACTTAATGAAATGTAATGGAGAAAGAAAACAAATACCGTCCAGGGCAGGTAGCTCCTGTCTTATGATTCTACTTTTTAAATTACAAGGCTTCTTTCTACAGTGGTTCTTTCTACTTTGCAGATATTTTAAGACCAAAGTGTGGGCAAGGGGGAGGTAGCTGGACTAAGAATATACATTTATTAATTGTGCCCTAGTCAGTTCAATGGTTCCCTGAGAAATCTTGTTACCCAGCTCAAGAGGTATAAGAGGTATTCAATTGTTTTTCTTTTTTACCTTTTTAATTTTACATTTTATCTGTATGGCTTCTCTAACATTACCATTTGTTTTTAAACCTCCAGAAATTGGCCTGAGGTTCTTGAGAAAAAAGGGTAAGAAAAATCAGTGTATTATTGATAACCACAGGACATCTCTAACGTACAGGAAACATAAAAGCCTTAGGACAGAACTGGGACATGTCAATGCATCTGCATTATCTCAGGCCCATCCCTATTTTTAGGTCCACAGTATCCCTCTGGTTTGCTCTGACTCTCCTGCTTTTCCCCCAAAACTGTCTGTTCCTTCTATAGATTAGTTATATAGAAAAGCAATGAAAATTAATACTTTGCTACCAAAAACTGTATTTTTCTTGCTTAGCTAAAAAAGCAGACAAGTTAAAAAATGTTACTTTTTATTTGCATTAGGTCTATATGGCTGTCATAGAAAATAAAGAAACAAGTTTTTAGAATAAAGTGCCAGATTTCATGATATTATTTTTGCTATTCAGACTAATATACTTGCCTGAATTTTTAAGTTACTAAATTTAGAATTCCTCTTCCACACAATATATACTTGTGAAATAACACATTTATGTTTAAAACAGATATAATTTTATATTAAATATCTTACTTTTTTTTTGTTAAGTCCTAAAACTAGTGGTAATACTAAGTCCCACTGAATGAAAGCCCACTGTGTGTCAGGCACTTTACATATTTTTTTCTCTAATCCTTACAAAAGTGCAGGCCACTGCTGAGTTGAGGAACCACAGGGTGGGAGAGACAAAATAAATGACTTGCACAGGGTCACAAAATTAGTAAGTGAAGAGCTGGGAATGGAATCCTAAAATCTTGCTTTTTCCATTACAGGAAGCTGAAAAAACTAAGGTTGTCTCATTTTCTATTCCTGAAGGTTATATTCTGAAAAAAACCAAGGTTGTCTCATTTTCTATTCTTGAAGGTTATATTTAGAACTATAATTGACTTTATTGCTTCAAAACTTTTTTCCAAAATCGAATAAAGCCCTAGAATGTAATAAAAATTAAAGACCCAGATGCTAGTATATATAGGAACTTACTAATTATGACAAAGGTAGAATTTCCTTCAATGGGAAAAGAACTGTGGGTATAATTAGAGAAAACAAAGCTGGATTACCACCTCAAGCCACCCACCCACCCACACAAGTTGTATAATAAATATAAGGGAAAAAACCTACTATATAAAAATATGACCTAGGATACCGGTTCCTAACCTTTCGGCACCAGGGGTCAGTTTTGTGAACTACAATTTTTCCACAGACGGGGTGGGGGCGGGGTTGGTTTCAGGATGTTTTGAGCACACTACATCTACTGTGCATTTTGTTTCTGTTATTATTACATCAGCTCCATCCCAGATCAGCAGGAATTAGAACCTGGAGACTGGGGACCCCTGACCTCGGAGAATATTCTTTTTTTAATACATTAAAAAAAGTTGAAAGATAGTTGATTTAGAATCTTGTGTTAATTTCTGTTCCACAGCAAAATGATTCAGTTATACATATATATTCTTTTAAAAAATATTTACTGTGGTTCATCATGCTGCTGCTGCTAAGTCGCTTCAGTCGTGTCCGACTCTGTGCGACCCCAAAGACGGCAGCCCACCAGGCTCCCCCGTCCCTGGGCTTCTCCAGGCAAGAACACTGGAGTAGGTTGCCATTTCCTTCTCCAATGCATGAAAGTGAAAAGTGAAAGTGAAGTCGCTCAGTCGTGTCCAACTCTTAGCGACCCCGTGGACTGCAGCCTGCAAGGCTCATCCATCCATGGGATTCTCCAGGCAGGAGCACTGGAGTGGGGTGCCGGTGCCTTCTCCAGTGGGTCATCATAGGATATTGAATAAATAGTTCTTTGTGCTATAGGGTAGGACCTTGCTGTTTATCCGTCTTGTAATAAAAGCGTACATGTGCTAACTTCAACTCCCCACTCCATCTCACCCCCGACTGCCTCCCTGGGCAGCCACGGGTGTGCCCTCTGCATTCCTGAGTCCATTTCCATCTCATGGACAGGCTCATTTGTGTCACAATCTGGAATCTGCATATAAGGGATATTATATGATTTGTCTTTGTCTGACTTCCTTCATTTAGTATGAGACTCTAGGTGCATCCATTTCGCTGCAAACAGCACTATTTCATTCTTTTTTATGACTGAGTAGTACTTCATGGTATATGTGTACCATATCTTCTTTATTCATTTATTTGTTGATGGATGTTGTGAGTAGTGCTGCTATGGATATATCTTCTTGAATTAGAGTTTTGTTTGGATATATGCCCAGGAGTGGATTGCTCGATTCTATTTTTAGTTTTCTGAGGAAGCAACATAGTTTTCCATAGTGGCTGCACCAACTTACATTCCCCCCAACAATGTAGAAAATATAGGAGAATAATTTTATACTTGGGGTGACAGAGACATCCTTAAAGAAACCCCAAAAACATAAGAAGTAAAAATAAGATATTCAAATACATAAAAATAAAACTTCATACTCCAAAAGATCAGGCAAACAAAGTCAAATGCCAAAAAAAAAAGAGAGCCAGAAATATCTGTAACCTCTAACACGTAAAAGACATTTAAAAACACATAAAACAAATTTACACATAATAAAAATAGGCGAAGGGTACCAACAAGCAATCTATCTATGCTGAAATGTAAAATATCATGTATGAAACGAGTTGCCAGTCCAGGTACGATGCACGATACTGGATGCTTGGGGCTGGTGCACTGGGACGACCCAGAGGAATGGAATGGGGAGGGAGGAGGAAGGAGGGTTCAGGATGGGGAACACATGTATACCTGTGGCGGATTCATTTTGATATTTGGCAAAACTAATACAATTATGTAAAGTTTAAAAATAAAATAAAATTGAAGAACAACAACAAAAAATAAATAAAATATCAGAAAAAAATTGTTAAATTTCATGCATAAGGAGAAAGAAAACCAAATGACAAAATGCCAATTTTCATCATATTGGCAAGTATTTTCAAAGTGTCTCATACAGGGATAGAAAGGGACATTTGGGGAAAAGGGCACAGACATATATTGTTCTTATTAGTGTGGTTTCCTTATAATCTGGTAACTTCTATTACAATGAAAAATATATATTCTGGACTTCCCTGGCAGTCCAATGGTTAAGACTCTGTCTGCCAATGCAGGGGCTACAAACTTGATCACTGGTCTGGGGAAGATTCCACATCCTGTGGGGACACTAAGTCTGCGCACCAGAACCACCAAGCCTGTGCTCTACAGAGCCCATTTGCTGCAACCACTGAAGCCTGTTTGCTCTAGAGCCCATGCTCTGCAACAAGAGAAGCCACTGCAATGACACATCTGCGCACCACAGCTAGAGAGCAGCCCCCGCTCAGCCAACTAGAGAAAGCCCATGCACAGCAATGGAGACCCAGGGCAGCCAAAAAATAAAAATAAACCAATTTTTAAAATGTGCACGTGTGTGTGTGTGTATATTCACCATGACTTTGCAATTCCACTTCTGGATAGCTACTGTGCACAAAAAAAAGCAGTCATATACATAAAATCAATTGCAGCAGTTAGAAAAAAACTTGAAAATCTGTCTACATGGCAATATTTTAAGAAACCATTGAATCTCCACACTATACATAATAACTACTATATACATGGTTATTACAAGAATGAGCTAAATAGACCTTTATCTGTTGCTTCAGAAGGACCATTACATGCAATTAAGTGAAAAAGCCAATTGAAGACCTTAGTAAAACACAACAAAACAATAAAATAAAAAAACCTCTATGTAGGTTAGTTTGAGCATGGAAAAAAGTGTGATAAGGAATACAGCAGAGCATAAGATTGGTTACCTCTAGAGAAGGCAATCTGGAGAAGGCAATGGCAACCCACTCCAGTACTCTTGCCTGGAAACTCCCATGGATGGAGGAGCCTGGTAGGCTGCAGTCCATGGGGTCGTGAAGAGTCAGACGTGACTGAAGCCACTTAGCAGCAGCAGCAGCAGAGAAGGCAATGGCACCCCACTCCAGTATTCTTGCCTGGAAAATCCCATGGACGGAGGAGCCCGGTAGGCTGCAGTCCATGGGGTTGCTGAGGGTCAGATACAACTGAGCGACTTCACTTTCACTTTTCACCTTCATACATTGGAGAAGGAAATGGCAACCCACTCCAGCGTTCTTGCCTGGAGAATCCCAAGGATGGAGGAGCCTGGTGGGCTGCCGTCTATGGGGTCGCACAGAGTCGGACGTGACTGAAGCCTCTTAGCAGCAGCAGCAGCAGCAGAGAAGGCAATGGCACCCCATTCCAGTACTCTTGCCTGGAAAATCCCATGGATGGAGGAGCCTGGAAGGCTGCAGTCCATGGGGTCGCTGAGGGTCAGACACAACTGAATGACTTCACTTTCACTTTTCACTTCCCTGCATTGGAGAAGGAAATGGCAACCTACTCCAGCGTTCTTGCCTGGAGAATCCCAGGGATGGGGGAGCCTGGTGGGCTGCTGTCTATGGGATCACACAGGGTTGGACACAACTGAAGTGACAGCAGCAGCAGAAAGTGGGAATGAAAGAGGGAACAAGATACTATTTATGTTTATTTTCTTTTATTTATTTAATCTTTCTTCTTTATACTGCTTCACTGGTTGCAACAAGCATACGACTTCCTTAATTAAAGTGAAAGTGAAAGTCGCTCAGCCATGTCTGACTCTCTGCCACCCCATGGACTATAAAGTCCATGGAATTTCTCCAGGCCGGAATACTGGAGTGGGTAGATACTCCTCTCTCCAGGGGATCTTCCCAATCCAAGGACTGAACCAAGGTCTCCTGCATTGCAGGAAGATTCTTTACCGGCTGAGCCACAAGGGAAGCCCTAACCCAAAAAACTATGAAGAAAGAAAAGAATACAAGGGCTAAAAAATTACTGTTTAAATACTACAAGGACAGATCCTGCTTAGGAAACAATCCAATTTCTGGAAAACAGCATTCTCATTGAGAGAACAGGTTTTTCACCCTTTGGAAACTATTTTAGCACTCTAAAGGGGTTCAGTATCTTCTTCTGTTAGTTCCATACTGTTTCTGTCCTTTATTGAGCCCATCTTTGCATGAAATGTTCCCTTGGTATCTCTCATTTTCTTGAAGAGATCTCTAGTCTTTCCCATCCTATGGTTTTCCTCTATTTCTTTGCATTGATCTCTTAGGAAGGCTTTCTCATCTCTCCTTGCTATTCTTTGGAACTCTGCATTCAGATGAGTATATCTTTCCTTTTCTCCTTTGCCTTTCACTTCTCTTCTTTTCTCAGCTATTTGTAATGCCTCCTCAGACAACCATTTTGCCTTTTTGCATTTCTTTTTGGGGGGGATGGTTTTGATCACTGCCTCCTGTACAATGTCGCAAATCTCCAATCATAGCTCTTCAGGCACTCTATCAAATCTAATCACTTAAATCTAGTGGTCACTTCCACTGTAAAATCGTAAGGGATTTGATTTAGGTTATACCTCAATGGTCTAGTGGTTTTCCCTACTTTTTTTCAATTTAAGTCAGAATTTTGCAATAAGGAGTTCATGATTGGAGCCACAGTCAGCTCCCGGTCTTGTTTTTGCTGACTGACTAGAGCTTCTCCATCTTCGGCTGCAAAGAATATAATCAATCTGATTTCGGTATTGACCATTTGGTGATGTCCATGTGTGAGTTGTTTCTTGTGCTGTTGGAAGAGGGTGTGTGTCTGCTATGACCAGTGCATTCTCTTGGCAAGACTCTGTTAGTCCTTGCCTTGCTTCATTTTGTACTCCAAGGCCAAACTTGCCTGTTACTCCTGCTATCTTTTGACTTCCTACTTTTGCAATCCAGTTCCTTATGATGAAAAGGACATCTTTTTTGGGTGTTAGTTCTAGAAGGTCTTGTAGGTCTTCATAGAACCACTCAAGTTCAGCTTCTTCAGCATTAGTAGTTGGGGCATAAACATTGATTACTGTGATATTCAAGGTTTGCCTTGGAAACGAACAGAGATATTCTGTCATTTTTGATATTGCATCCAAGTACTGCATTTTCGACTCTTTTGTTGACTATGAGGGCTACTCCTTTGCCCTGCTTCATTTTGTACTCCAAGGCCTAACTTGCCTGTTACTCCAGATATCTCTTGACTTCCAGTAGTCATGTATGGATGTGAGAACTGGACAACAAAGAAAGCTGAGTGTTGAAGGATTGATGCTTTTGAACCGTGGTGTTGGAGAACGCTCTTGAGAGTCCCTTGGACTTGCAAGGAGATCCAACCAGTCAATCCTAGAGGAAATCAGTACTGAATATTCATTGGAAAGACTGATGCTGAAGCTGAAGCTCCAATACTTTGGCCACCTGATGCAAAGAACTGACTCAGAAAAGACCCTGATGCTGGGAAATATTGAAGGCAAGAGGAGAAAGGGATGATGAAGGATGAGATGGTTGGATGGCATCATTGACTTGATGGGTATGAGGTGGAGAAAGCATTGGTAGTTGGTGATGTACAGGGAAGCCTGGCTTGCTGCAGTCATGGGGTCGCAAAGAGCTGGACATGACTGAGTTACTGAACTGACCTGGAATGCAATTTGGTGCAAACACTTGGAAGGGCAATTTAATAATGCCTAAAAAATAAAAGCGTACCAACCTGTTGACCCACGAATTCTAATGCCAATACTTCGGATATACTTGGAAAGGTAAACAAAAGTAACAAATCAAATGTTAGGAAACAACATCAGTCAGCGAAGGACTGGTGAAATATATTTGCTATCGCTGTTGTTCAGTTGGTAAATCTTGCCCAACTCTTTGTGACCTTATGGACTGCAGCATGCAAGGCTTCTCTGTCCTCCAAAATCTCTTTAAGTTTGCTCACATTCATGTCCATGTCCATTAAGTCAGTGATTCCATCTAATCATCTCATCCTCTGCTGCCCCTTCTCCTTTTGCCTTCAGTCTTTCCCAGCACTGGGGTCCTTTTCAGTGAGTTGGCTCCTCACATCAGGTGGCCAAAGTAATGGAGCTTCAGTTTCAACAGCAGTCCTTCCAATGAATATTCAGGGTTGATTTCCTTTAGGATTGACTGGTTCAATTTCCATGCAGTTCAATAGACTCTTAAATATATTTAGAGTATAATATAGTAAATATATTATACATATCTATATGATGGAACTCCATGCAATTGCTAGGAAGAGTTGAAGGAAATCCACATGTGCTGGTATGATCTATAACATTATTCCAAACGTGTGGAATAACCAATAAGAAAGACTACCCAGGAAAATAAAGCTATGTAATTGTTTTTTAAAAAGACATATGCTGAAGTGAGCAGAATTTTTTTCCTTGATATACTCAGGAAACTTAACCAGGTAAGGTTTAACCATTGGGAATATAAACTAGATGTTTGTAGGGTAGGTTACTTGTTATTTTATACTTTTAAGGAGAGTGAAAAAGTTGGCTTAAAACTCAATATTCAGAAAACTAAGATCATGGCATCCGGTCCCATCACTTCATGGGAAATAGATGGGGAAACAGTGGAAACGGTGTCAGACTTTATTTTTTGGGGCTCCAAAATCACTGCAGATGGTGACTGCAGCCATGAAATTAAAAGATGCTTACTCCTTGGAAGGAAAGTTATGACCAACCTAGATAGCATATTCAAAAGCAGAGACATGACCTTGCCAACAAAGGTCCGTCTAGTCAAGGCTATGGTTTTTCCAGTGGTCACGTATGGATGTGAGAGTTGGACTGTGAAGAAAGCTGAGTGCTGAAGAACTGATGCTTTTGAATTGTGGTGTTGGAGAAGACTCTTGAGAGTCCCTTGGACTGCAAGGAGATCCAACCAGTCCATTCTGAAGGAGATCAGCCCTGGGATTTCTTTGGAAGGAATGATGCTAAAGCTGAAACTCCAGTACTTTGGCCACCTCATGCGAAGAGTTGACTCATTGGAAAAGACTGTGATGCTAGGAGGGATTGGGGGCAGGAGGAGAAGGGGATGACAGAGGATGAGATGGCTGGATGGCATCACTGACTCGACAGATTTGAGTCTGAGTGAATCCCGGGGTTGGTGATGGACAGGGAGGCCTGGCGTGCTGTGATTCATGGGGTCGCAAAGAATCGGACATGACAGAGCGACTGAACTGAACTGAAGGTGAATAATTTCTTTTAACTTGTATATTCATCTGTTACTAATTTCTAAAAATACAATAGAATAAGAACTGCTGTTTCATTTAAAACCACACTAAGTACCTAATTTTTACTATTAGTTAAAGGCTCTCATTTTGACCTATTAAAAGAGTACATTTTAATAATTAATTTTTTTAAAGGGCATGAAACATTTGACACCAGTAATAAATGCCTTACTTGAAAATAAATGGTGTATAATGTATTGATAATCAATTCTCCTGTATATATTTCCCTTCAAACTCTGCAGGACTCTTTAATAAAGAATTGGTATCTTTAAGGAAAGAACTTCTCAGTTAGTTCTATAGTTTTAATGAATTTTCCAACAATTTGCCAACAATAGGGAAAACTTATGCTCAGTATAACCATAAAAATAAAATCCATGTACTCTTTTTTACAAATTCTATATATCAACATACCTTCCAGAAATAAATTACAGTAGAGAACCCCACACACACGTTTAAAATTTTAATTTTAATAACTCATTTACTTTAAATTTTAAATCATGTTAGAATAAAATATACATAACATGAAATTAAGCATTTTAACAATGTTTAAGTGTACAACTCATTGGCATTAAGGATATTCACACTGTGATGTAACCATACCACCATCTACCTCTGAACTTTATCATTTCTTCCTCCACCCAGCCTGTGGTGACTATCGTTTTATTTTCTGTCTCTATGAATTTAACTATTCTAGGGACATCATATAAGTGGAATCATACAGTATTTCTCATTGGTGGCTGGCTTTCTCACTTACCATGTCTTCAGGCCTCATCAACGCTGTAGCTTGTGTCCAAATTTCCTTCCTTCAAAGGCTGAACAATATTCCATTGTTCACATATACTACATTTTGTCTATATATTCATCTATTAGAAAGTACTTGGGTTGCTTCTATATATTTTTTTAAAAAGTAAAAATTTTGTATCAAATTTAAGCAAACATAAGATTTTGTTTATAAATACTGAAATTTGAACTTCATCTAATTTTCTACTGTCATGAAATCTTCTGATTAAACCATTAGAAAAGTTAAAAAAAAAAAAATGTTTAGCTTACAGGCTACAAAAAACAGGTGGGGGCCAGATTTGGACTGTGGGCCAGTCTTTGCTCACCCATGTACTAGAGTTTAAAAACCTATAAGAATCGCTAACAGTCTGTAGTTTGAAGCAGATTACAACAAATATGGAAGGACTGTAAGACTTGCACTCCAACGTGGATCTGATTCTAGGCTCTGTCACTTACTAGCTAAATAATACTGAACAAGTCATTTGAACATCTCTAAACCCCAGTTTAATTGTTTATAAAACAGGAATAACACTCACATTACAGAGGAACTGGTGTGAGTATGTGAATTAGATCCTGAATGCTGTATAAACCATATAGTTGTTTTCAGGGAACTGAGCACTATAAAGTAACAAATATACAATTTAAAAAGCACCATGTTTTTCCTTAAGGGGTTCACTTGCCAAAAAATCAGGGGATCTATTTTCAATTCATAAGTGGAGGAAAAAATGAAGTAATCTGACTAAAGAGAGATGCTTGAATTCCATTTTTAATAAGCTCTTAGTATTATACAATGCTAATATACTATTCAGTTAAAAATTTACTTCTTTCACCTTCTGATCATATTCTGTCCTCAGTAGTTCTGCTTCATCATTTTTGTTTTCTTAATCCTCATATAAGGCGGATCCAATTTTATATATCAAATCATAAGAAGCAGTAGCTGAAGCAGCACTCATGATAAATGACTAAAAAAAGAGTGGTTGCTTCTTGTTAATATCATATGCTCTATTTTCTATTTATTAAACTTCAAAGCAGGTAACTTCAGAAAATTTAAGGACACTCAAAAAATTAAAATGTATGATTTCTATAGTCAGTGTGACAATATCAAAATATGAATGTCAATGAACAATATGAAGATGGTGGATGAGTAAGTTAAGCTGCTCTTTAACACTCAGGTACTGATTTAACACATCCCCAAACCTTTATTCAATATTTCCTATCATCTTACTCTGTTCCTTAACTAGACCTATTGTGATCATTTCACAATATATACAAATAATGAATCATTATGTTGTACATCTGAGACTAATGCAGTGTTATATATCAGTTTAGACATGATTTGAGCAATCTCCTGGAGAACAGAGAAGCCTTGCGTGCTACAGTCCATGGGGTCGCAAAGAATCGGACACGACTTAGCAACTGAACAACAACAAATGTATCAATTGCATCTCAATTTAAAAAAAAATTCCTTCCTGGGAACTCCTTGGAGGTCCAGTGGTCAGGACTCAGTTTCACTGATGTGGCCCCTGGTTTGGGCCCTGGTCTGGGAAATGGGATCCCACAAGCCACATGGCATGGCCAAAAAAATAAAAAAATTCCTTGTGTCTATTCTGTGAAAATACTGAAAAATAGCTTTTTCCTCTTGTTTTTTGAAGATATTCTGGTCAGTATTTTCACACCAACAACTCAAACCTCCAGTTAACAGATGTGAAAAAGACGGAGCTGAATTCTGTAACTCTTCTCTTCTAAAAGCATTAAGTGGCTATGGAAAGAATGCTACCTCTGAGCCGAATGCATGGAGCAGATAGGAAGTGGAGCGTCCCGCTCAGCCTGTGCACCTGTCCAGGGCTGAGGCTCAGGTAAGCAGAGGCTAGTCCACTGGTTTACGCCCACTTCAGAGGTACACCCGCCTCAGTACCTAGGACCATGCCTGCCTGCTTGTGTGTGTGATCAAGAATGAGAACACTGGTCCCTCTGGGAAGGAAGGATAACACAGTTTGCCACAGGAGACCTTCTGAGTCCATAAGCAGAGTGAATGAAAGGGTGTAAAAAGACCACCAAGTGGCAGGCTATGGCTCTCTCCCACTCTCCTCGAAACTAAACCTAAATGATCACTTTAAATACACACCTGTGACACTTACCTTTTAAAATAAACTAATGTATTTGTACTTAAAGCATTTTAACTGTACTGTGTAATGAAAGTCAAGACTATCAAATGGCAGGTAAGAAGACACAATTTGGCAAAGCCTAGCATTTTCTCATAGCACACAGTACGTTGGTTTAAACAGCACAGAGTTTTAGAAGAGCACATACTTAGCTGGATTTAACAATGACATGTTCACTGTAAAGGCTGCTGGGCCAATGACTCTAACTTGGCTGCCTTAGAATGAATGGCTTGGATAGTTTCTGGCTCTCCACCCCATTTCATTCATATGAATATAATTTTTCATGGTTGAATACATCAAACTTTAACCATCTTCTTATACATCGGCCTTCGTTTTTAATAAGCATCTAGCAAAGATTCACTTAACGGATTATGATACTAGTATTACTAGCTATTATTTTTTAGGTGCTTACTATGAGCCATATGGGTTTCCCTGGTAGCTCAGCAGTAAAGAATCTGCCTGCAATGCAGGAGACCTGGGTTTGTTCCCTGGTTCAAGAAGATCCCCTGGAGGAGGACATGGCAACCCACTCCAGTACTCTTGCCTATAGAATCCCATGGACAGAGCAGCCTGGTAGGCTACAGTTCACAGGGTCACACCAAGCTGGACATGACTGAAGCGACTAAGCAGCAGCATGTGCCAGATACTGTACTAATGCCTTCTATGCACATCATACCGGGGGAGTACAACCAACAACTAATGAATGACTTCTACATGCTAGGCATCTCTGTTTTTTACAGCCGCTTCATGATTTAACATATTGTTACTCTCATTGTTGAGATGTCTAAGGTCACACACCTGCTGGATGGCAGAGCAGGGAGATGGAGCTCAGTGCTGTGACTCCAGAGTTGGTTCTGTCGTTGTCTTTCAGCCTCACACAGTGAGCTACAGAGTGTAGCAATGAAACTCATTTCCAGGTGAAGTAAGGGAAATAATACCTCTTAAAAACAATACAAGCCTAAGGAATCCATCAAAGGTCTCTCTGCCTGGCTTATTAGTTTACTCTGATGTGGCCATCTCCTTCAACTTAGTAACTGTGACACATCAGTCCCTCCTGGGCATTATCTAAGTAAGGTGGCACTGTTAAGTAGCACCGTGATGGTCTCAAGTTCCAGGGAAGCAGCTGTGGATGAAGAGAATCTAGTTTGCAGCTTTTAGAAATGATCTTCTCCACTGTTTCCCATCTGATAAACAGGGCCTTCTGTGATGGCCAGCTCACTTTACAGAGAGCGAGCAATGCCTTTAGTGGATCTTAGACTCTTGGGATCACAAATAAGAACTCGAAAGTGCAAGTAGGAAAATAAGTGCCATATTGCTTCATTTATCTGTCTGGATTGCTCCTCTCTGAATTTTCTACATGGACTTCTGTTTTTAAGCTCATTATTGTCAATATATCTGATTGAGAAAGAAGCTAAACAAGTCCCAGGTGAGACTGCACCATAGCAACAGGCCTGCCATGAATGCTCTGGAGAGCAGAATTTCACACAAGTATTTGATTGCCTATTCACACTCTTGATTATAGCACACTGAGCTGTTAAACTAAATTGTGTGCCATTAGTGTACTGAAGAACTTTAAAAAATAAGCCACCCTATGTGAAGATATTTTTCACATTACGTTCACATTGAGATGTGTTTAATTGCATGTAGCCCATTTCCCTTCTATTTAGAAAACAAGAGAGACATTTTTAAACTAGTTCAGAACTTGCCAATGTTACAGTGTAGTAATGTGATAAATTGGGCATTACTACCTTTTATCACAAGTAAATATTGAATCCTTATTCTGGTTCATAAATATTTGCTTAATTCTCCATTGTGATTGTGACAGAATATAAATGGACTGCCCTTAGAATTTGATCAGGAGTATTAAAGTACTGTACCTTGAGTTAAATAAACAATAACTACAGTAACTATAGGGGGGGGAAAAAACCCGAGGTTAAAACTACCTCAGGCTCATAGTAGATTACACTTGAGAGCATGCTAGGTCACTTCAGTCATGTTCGATTCTTTGCAACCCTGTGGACTATAGCATGCCAGCCTCCTCTGTCCGTGGGATTCTCCAGGCAAGAATCCTGGAATGTGTTGCCATGCCCTCCTCCAGGGGATTTTCCTGACCTAGGGATGGAACCTGTGTTCTCTTATGGCCCTGCACTAGCGGGCGGGTTCTTTATCACTAGCACCACCTGGGAAGCCATTTATACTTAGACTTGGTCTATTGCTCAGTTGGGACAGCATACTAATAACCAAAAAAAGTTTACTGAGAAAAAAAAAGTAGTTTATGTCTGTGGATTATCACAAAATGGCAGCCGTCTTACTGATTATCATGGCCAGGTAAGAACACAGATGGCATGAGCAAAATCCACCACAACCATCAGAAGTCAACTCAAAGCAAATCCAAATTATTACCATCCATTTTCATGTTCAAATACATTTAACTAACTCTTCCCACATTTGCCTATAAGAGGTACTGGAGACAGAGTAAAACATTTCACAAATATTCAAAACAAAGGACAGAGGAATGTTCATGAAGAGTTATTTTTACACTACCAATTCTGTTATTTACGCTACTAGAAAACACCCAGTGGTGTGGCTCTAATCCAAATTATTTACATTTGGCTTTGTAACGCATGGTACGATGTTTCTGTAGCAGATCTGCCTTTCTAATTACATTGTGCTCTACTATTTAAATCAGTTAACAGGCCCTAATATCTACTTGCTATAAGGGAAAGGTGGTGTCCCAGAAGCTTGCTGGCCAGGAGGACAGATGACTCACAATTACAAATACACCAACAGACCCCAGAGGAGAAAGGACTGAACATACTCGAAGCTTAATTACTTTGTAAGCACTCAAAGTACTGAAGACTGTCCTGTTACACCCTTGGTATTCCCTCCAGACCACACTTACCCAACAATGAATCTTCTAATCTTAATGTCTTTGGTGATCTGGATAGGCTGTGAATTTTCCGAATTGTCAAGCTGTGGTTTGTTTTCACTTGAGAGTTCTTCCCTCAAGTTCTGTCTTTCCTCTTAACATTTTACTATAAGCAACAAGAGGAAACCAGGCTGTACCTTGAACACTTTGCTTAGAAATCTATCAGCTAAATACCAAGTCCACTGCTTACATGTGCTCCACACAATTGAAGGCGACAATTCAGCCAAGTGTTCTCCTGCTATGTAACAAGGATCAATTTTCCTCTAGTTTTCAGTTATATATTATTCTTCATTCTCTGAGCTCTCACCAGTAGCACCTTTAATGTCCGTATTTCTACCAACATTTAGCTTAAGGCAATCTAGGCTTCTTTTTTATCACTGCCTCAAAATTCTTCCAGCCTTTACCTGTTACCCAGTTCCAAAGCCACTTCCACATTTTAGGTATTTGTTACATCAGCACCTTACCTCCTGGTATCAAAACTTATATTAGTGTCCTATGCCTGCTATAATAGAAAGGCATACCCTCATAGCTATAGAGTTAGAAGTTTGAGGTTAGTTTCACTTGACTAAAATCAAGGTTGTAAGCTGGGATACATTCCTCCCAGAGGTTGAAGGGAAGGATCTGGTCCTTGCCTCTGGCAGCTCCAATGGTTGCTAGCATACGTAGGCTCACGGCCACATCACTGCTGTTTCTGTCTCCACCTCCACCCTGCTTTCTCTTCTGAACATGTGTCAAATCTCCAACTGCCTCTTTCCTCTGTGGACACTCGTGAAGGTGTTCAGAGCTGGTCTGGGTAATCTCCCACACTCGAGGCCCTGAATTTCACTACATCCATAAAGATCTCTTTCAATTAAAGTAACATTTACAAATTCCAGTTATTAGGACCTCATATCTTTGGCGAGAAGAGCAGTATTCTGCCCACTACAATCACAATATAAAAGAACAGCATATTAATTTACTACAAGTCTGTTACATCTATTAAGGAAAAAAAAGCACTGAAACTGAATTTGGCTCTTTCAAAGTGACCATTTGTTACTTAATATTGCAATAAAAGACCAAAAAATTACTTTTCTAAAGCTATTATGCTAATATGAAATGCTTATTCTGATTTTTCCACTTACAGATAAGTGTAATTAACTTTGCAAACATAACTTTAAAATGAGGTTGATAGTACAGCTAAGTAGCGTAAGTACTCGTAAATTAGCAAATATAAATAGTTGCAAAGACTAAAAAAAATTTTCATGGAAATTCAAAAGATTTTAGGAAGAGAAATGCCTATATTTTAGGAAACTACTCTTTAGGAAAATACTTTTTTCCCTTAGGAGTTAGGGTAAATAAGTGGCTGACATCTCTCTTTTATAACTTTATAAAAGTTATAACTCTTTATAACTAAAGTTATATCCAGTTTATCCTTGTACTCTTTGGGATAAAGAAGGGCCAAGGGTGATCAAATACCAGATGGAAGAATCCTGGCTGAGATGGTTTTGAGAGAACAGCAGGCAAGCTAAGTCCTTGCCAATTTGATCAATTATCCTGGAAGGGGCTTTACAGCCAAGAAACTAGCTCGTCCACTGGCGTTTCTGCTACAGTAAAGGGAAGTAGAGAAGCAGGAGTACTGCTCAACAATTAACGCATTTCCTCTAACCTAGAGGCAAACAGCTTGGAGTTCTCTGGAGCTGTAGTGGCCAAATAAAAACTGTGTCCTTGTTAATAGCTTTAATTGCTTTGGTAAAGTTAACCCAAAGACCACAGGCCTGGTGGGAATTTTAACACTAAGAAGGAAATTGTTCTTTTCCATTTAAGCCTAGCAGGGAAACCAGAGTTACATTAGAGAATGGTCATTAATACTTAATAGTGAAAAGAATAATGAGACCTAAGTAACTGTATTTGCAAAATATTATTCTAAAAAAAAGTAAGGATAAATAAAAATGTTATCTAAAAAAAAAAAAGGGTTCAAGAGGGAAGGAATGTATGTGTACCTATGGCTGATTCATGCTGATGAATGGCAGAAACCAACACAGTATTATAAAGCAATTATTCTCCAATTAAAAACAATATTTAAAAAAGGGTTCATGCAAGTCACTTTGCATATATAGTTGTATTTTTTATTTAAAAAAGGCATAAATAAGCAGTAAAGCAACCTAATCTGTTTTCTCTGTTATTCACATATTTAAAAGACCCGGCTGCCTAGACTGTGAATTCCCTGTAGGGCATCCCATTCATTTTCCAGAAGTTTTTCTAAGTTTTCTCTTAAAGTACGTATTTTGCAAGCCTAAACTAACAAAGTAGCAATAAATGTTGAATATGTAAAACATAATGATCACTCCCTTATAAACTTAAAAATTCACAGCTATAGAATTTTAGCAACGAGAATGGCTGTGAACACTGTTTTTCACCAGAATGCAGAATGTCAGGGATTATCCATTGAAACTGAGAAGCAGGAAGACTCCACTGGAAAGGCCTTCTATTGAAGAGGTACTAAGTGGCCACCCTTGCACACAGCGCAGCTCTGGAGATCACCCACCACGGAGTCTCGGCCTTGAGGGCAAAGAGCTTGCTGTGTCCCATGCTGTTTGTCCACAGACTCACAGCCACCTTTTGAAAAGCCTGTTAGAGAACATTTTCCAGGATGATGGAACTGTGTTGAAACCTTGACTGTATTCATGTGTCAAAACTCAGGACTACTCACTAAAAGGGTGTATTTTATTGTATATAAACTATGCCTTAATAAACTTGCCTTCAGAAAATTAACACACATCGTCATAGTTTCTTTTTATTAGGTTATATTTTCACCCACAAGTGCCTTTCTTATAATTCTGGCAATAACGCTATAAGGTTCACTCACTAATCCACCATGATGTGCTGTACAAATAGATTTCTGTGTTTCAGGCAACACTTTCCACATTAAAACACTATACAATTTAACTTTTCAATGTCAACAGAATAAATTTTTTTTTCCCTGAGAGATCTATAAATGTAACTTTGGAGCGGAGCCACAGAAAGAGCCTAGGAAGAGTGTGTGCCCGACCCTTCTGGTGTTTTCTCGTCTAAGATGCTGGGATAACACCATTAGCATTAGCCACATTGCTCTGAGGGAGAATGCTATTTACATCAGGTTAAATCATTTAGAACCCTTTTTAAAACCACAACCATATGTATTAGGCATAACTATAAATATTTTACACAACTTAGATGTTTTTATTTCCTATCAGTCCATACAGTTTTTAAAGTAATCACTGAAAGAAAATAATATTTATCAAAGTAAGCTACTGTATCTTCAATAAAAGTTCTGTAATATTAAAAAAACTTGTTTTAATTTAAAATTTTGTTAACAAATGCAAAATACAGGCACCAGAATATTAATAATCCTTTTCTAAATACATCAACATGAAAGATTAAAATTCTGGGTTCTGAAGTTAAACCGATCTCTGCCTTCTTCCTCTGTTTATTAATAAATTGTAAATGAGAAAAAAGTTGCCCACTTTTAATTCCAAATTTGTCTATTTAAAATGAACTTTAATAGAAGGATAAGACATAAAAGGTGTCTGAGCTAGTCTCTTGGAATTTGTAACATCTTACACACAGGACAACCCAAGGAAGGGAGTCTTCACTCTTGTAGAACAGTGAGCGTACAAACGGTGACTGCAGAATCACACTGAGACCAGACCACTGAAAGCTCTGATATTAAGTTTATCAAGGAAATGGATCAAGTGGGAACCAATATACCTCAGGAAACATTTAGGTCATAGAGCAATACACAGGTAGAGGCCAATTAGCCCTAACAAATCCTATGTAGGTCTATATGAATATCTTTGGAGGGTCTGTGTTCTAAGAACCCCATCTAGGAACCAAAAAAGTCAATACTGTTCAAAACTTCAAAACAGATATTTGTACAGAGGCAAATTGCTAGGCAAATGACCTTGCTAAGTAAGATCAAAGGTATCTATCTATATGTTGTCAAGGTGCAGAAATATGCCAGTCACAAAGTGCTGATATATTACGGTATATAGCATAGTCGGAAAGGCAACCAAAGCTTTTGCTCCATCTTGAAAATCATGGTCCAGAGATACTGGTTAGGATATTTTATGCACAGGAGGGACCTCTACAGGGAAGGAAATTATACCTAAAATTTAGCTTACTCAAATTCATCTATGCACATTAAAAAGGGGGGGGAGGAGAAAGTGGGAAAAGGCACATAACATTGATTTGTTCCATTATTGTTAATTTTAACTTAGAGCACTTTATTTAGGTGGTGTGTATCATGTTTTCCCACTGTAAAGTCACTTGTTTTCCTTTTGTATCTAGTAACATCCTATAGGGAGATACTTTGAGACTATATAAATAGATTATATAAATATCATGTTTCTCATCATCCTTATATACTAGTTTTAGCAGCCATTTGGTGATTCATGCTCCAAACAATTATTACTATTAGTTCAGTTCAGTCACTCAGTCCTGCCTGACTCTTTACAACTCTGTGGACTGCAGCATGCCAGACTTCCTTGTCCTTCACCAACTCCCAGAGCTTGCTCAAACTCATGTCCATCAAGTCAGTGATGCCATCCAACCATCTATGGTGGTTGCCAAAGGTGGGTTTTTTTCTTTCCTAATTCTATTTCAGGATTAATTTTGCACAAGCATAATGGATGCTCATGAAAAATAATGGATGGTTCTGAGAAAGGCTATCTACTCATTACACCCCAAGAATTCCTGATCTTTTTTCCTCAACTATTAATACTTGAAAGGCTGACCCAACCCCATAAGACCCTCTAACCAGGAAGCAGCAGTCCCATCTGCCAAAATACCATGGTTGGTGTGTATCGATTAAGTACCAATTACAAACATTTCAGAGGTGGGGGTCAATTTTCTTCTCTCTTCAAGACACATCTATGTCCAGTTATAAGAATACAATGTAAGTAATACAATGATGCATCCCCTGGATTAATAGCTTGTCTTGATCCAAACAAGCCCACAAGATCAAATGCTTCCTGATAAGGCAAAGATGAGCCAATGAGTTAATAGGGTTAAGAGAAACAGGGATGGGGAGTGGGGTTCAGGATGGAGGGGACACCTGTATACATATGGCTGATTCATAATGATGTATGAAAAAACCATCACGATACTATAAAGTATTATCCTCCAATTAACATAAATTGGAGTAATTATCTTCCAATTAACATAATTTTTTTTTTTAAAAGAAGGGAGCAGGGATGAAATATGGATGAACTTCAGAGGGCTGACTGCACCTAACTACTTGTAGGCCCAGCTATTCCCAGAGTGCTGAATAAGCAAAGAATGGGGGAAGAAGTCAAAATCAGGGGTGGGGTTAGGGGAGGGGTGCAGATTCAGCCCAATCACTCATCCCTTATAGGGATGAAGCCTCAAGGCCACTAAGAACTTTCTCCCAAACTCTGAAATACACTGCAATAAAATTTTAAGGGACTGAAGCAGAACACAGTGCCTCAAGTTTATTTTTCAGACATGAAATAAAACATGATACTCCTCTGTAAAAAATACCCTCTGGTAGTGCTGGAAACTAACATTATGGAGTTGTATAACCTAAAGCAATTTCTTCAGTGTTAACATAGAGAAGCCAGATACAAATATTAAATTTTTTTCCACAGGGTTAAAGTTTTACTTATCCATCCAATTCTGTTTCTTCATAAGCAAACATGAATATAACTGTTTCAATCTTAAAATACTCCAGAAGTATAAGATGTTATTCCCATAATCCCGGTCCTCAAATAGACGAGTCAGGCTTGATTTTATTAAACTACCAACACAGGCTCCTTATGTTATTTCAATAAAATCGTTTCCTATAAAGTACTCCATAGACAGTTAATCATCTGAATCCCTGTCTGCCATCCCAAAGGCTTTATCTGTAATTCCAGTCATGGCAGATTACATTGCACACATTCTTATCCAACAGAAAAATAAATGTTAGGATGAACAAATCTAAAACAAAAATTTTACAAACAGCAGCTTCACCCAGCCTCAGCACAGATCTGAATTCTGGCCTTTGAGCCTCGCTGGCCGAACTCCAGGGAACTTCATTCTTCTACTCCCAGCCTATTAGGTCACCTTGTTTCTATATTTTACTCAAGGTGTTTGCTCAAAAATATTTGCACCGAGTACTGAGCTAAATGAAGAAGATTTAAAAAAAAAATTGTTACCAAAGAGCATGTGCTCTGCTGAAGCTCACGATTCAGTTTAAGAGAAGTCACATTTGGGTTTTTTAAAACATAGTATTTTTTATTTTAAAGTCACCTTTGGGGTATAACTTTCATATAATAAAACCCATTTCAAAGATGCAGAGTTTGATGGGTTTCACTGAACATACACAACAATGAACTATAACTCTAATCAGATTTAGGGTATCTCGCTCTCCAAAAATTGCCTTAACTCCTTTTCATATGCCCTTCCCCCTACTCCTTGGCAACCATGGGTTGCTTTCTGCTGTTGTAGGTGAATTTTGCCTGTTCTAAAATTTTACATAAATGAAATAATGTAGTATGAACTCTTCTGTGTTTGATTTCTTAAATCAGCATGTTTTTTAGATTTATCCATATTGTTGTGTGTATCAGTAGTTTCTTTTTTCTTATTTAGTAGTATGAATAAAATAGAATTTGTTTATTCACCTGCATGCAGACAATTAAGCTGTTTCTAATTTGAGGGTACTGTAGACATCCACAAATGGTGCTATAAACATTCATATGTAAGTTTTTGTGTGGACGTTTTTATTTCATTCATTCTTGGGTTGTACTCAAGAGTGTTGGATCATGAGGTAAGTGTATGATTAATTTTAGAATTGCCAAAATGTTTTCTAACATGGTTTTATCTATCTTACAGTCAAATAGGCAAAAAAATGTAAAAAAACATCTTAAGTCACAGTCACAGGTCATATGAAAGTAGGAGATGGCCCAAATTTGGCTGTAGTTTGCTGACTCCCACTCTAAACTTTTCTATATGTAAAATCATGTCTTCTCTGTAAAAACATAATTTTAATTTTCCTTTCCAATTTTTGTGCTTATTCTTGCCTTACTGTACTGGTTAAAATCTTGGAACATATTTAGTCTCTAATCATGAAATATAACACTAGCTTTAAGTTTTTCATAAATGCCCTTTATCTGGGCCTGATTAGAGGCTTCATCATGAATGGGCACTGAAATTTTATCAAATGCTTTTTGTTTTCCACTGAGATAATGATGTGGGTTTTCTCTCTTTTTTTCTATTAATCTGGTGAATTACACTGCAAAATTTTCAAATGCTAAGCCAACCCTGCATTCTTGGGATAAAACAAACTTGGTCATGATGCTCTAAATTTTTACATATTGTTGAGATGGTCTCTGTAATATTTTATAAAAGATTTTCATATTTATATTCATGAGGGATAATAGTTTATAGTTGTTTTTTTTTAAATCATGTAATGTCTCTGCTGGTTTTGGTATAAATGTAATGTTATATATACTATCAAACACCGAGATTACTACAGCTTCTTCTTTCCTCTGTTTGTCTACCTTTCCTCTTAAAAATGTGTAGAATACAAATTTGCATTTCACAATGCAAAATTAATTCTTGAAACCTGATAAAATTCCTGAAACATACTTGCCATAGATAAGTTACCAGTCTGATTTAACACTTACATTAAAACTGAGTTCAAAGTTCAAACCAGACTGGTCAGACTCCAAATCCCACTCTCTGAACAGCTGCCATATTATCCCTGGCCACCTAATCAGTAGGGAAGCTGAAATGCTGTGAAGTCAAGTCTTTTCTAAAATCACCCAGTGTTCAGTGACAGAACAAACATTAAAAAAAAAAAAAAAAAAAAAAGTCTGACTTACTCTAGCCTTGTGCTGTGTGATTACAACTCATCTCTAACCTTTTACCACCTGAACTTTGGTACTTCAGCCATTCATGTATACAGGCCCAGCTTACTTTTCTCTCAGTCCATAAATCATACCCCACTGCTTTTTATTCATAACCTGGGCCTCAATGCTTCCCCTTGTTGTTTCTTTGTGGAGGTTGTTTTAATCTTCTATTCACCAAGCTGAGCTGCTTGAGAAGGAGTATTTTTCTCAAAAGTGAAATTAGGTTGAATTTGACACCTAACTGGGCTAATTACTGCTTACAATTTTTGGCTCATGCCCTATGCTGTTACTATCCCAACAAAAATATCACTTTTGTTTCTTGTTTACCGAGGTCAACTGAACTCCCAAGTATCTTGTGACTACTTAGAAAAGCAACATTCCAAAAAAGCATCAGGTTTTAAATATACAATGCCTTTTGTTTATACCACCTAACCATCTTTACCTAAGCATTTTCTGTTTGCAGGTTTCAGTTTAGTTCAATTCAGTCACTCAGTTGTGTCCGACTCTTTGCGACCCCATGAATCGCAGCATGCCAGGCCTCCTTGTCCATCACCAACTCCAGGAGTCCACCCAAACTCAGGTCCATCAAGTCAGTGATGCCATCCAGCCATCTCATCCTCTGTTGTCCCCTTATCCTCCTGCCCCCAATCCCTCCCAGCATCAGGGTCTTTTCCAATGAGTCAACTCTTCGCATGAGGTGGCCAAAGTACTGGAGTTTCAGAGTTTCAGCTTCAGCATCAATCCTTCCAATGAACACCCAGCACTGGTCTCCTCCTGTAGGATGGACTTGTTGGAGCTCCTTGCAGTCCAAGGGACTCTCAAGAGTCTTCTCCAACACCACAGTTCAAAAGCATCAAGTCTTCGGCGCTCAGCCTTCTTCACAGTCCAACTCTCACATCCATACATGACCACTGGAAAAACCATAGCCTTGACTAGACGGACCTTTGTTGGCAAAGTAATGTCTCTGCTTTTCAATATGCTGTCTAGGTTTAGAGTGCAACAATAATGCAGTAATAGAGACGGTTTTCATAATCTTTCAAGGAAAGTGAAGCAAAAATCTGAAGAAAAATTATGTTTGAACAACAACAACAAAAAACCCAAACTATATGAAAAAGTATATTGGGGAAAGAACTTTACTAAATTCTTTGGTTAAAGGAATCTAAAAAGCTAGGCATTTGAAATCTTTTACTTATTCATTATATTTAATGTTATTTTAAGTATATCACATAAAATTCTCTACCTACAAAAAATTCAATTCAAATAAATCCCAGAATAGTGTTACAAATTCAGGAAACATTTAAAAAATAATCTGACAGCCTAATGCAGAGTTTAATGGGTAGAATCCAAATGTCAAGGTATAAATGACTGAAGATATAAATGACTGAAGAAATACCAATTTAATCTGAGCTTACAATTCATTTATTTTCAAGATTAAACCCAGCAAGTATACTATAATCCAGTATCTCCCTCAACCATAAATATGCTTCTAATTTTGAAGTGTTTTCAAAGGCATTGCATATAAACCGTTTTTGATTGATCATAAGAGAAACTATATGTAGGAGAAACTGGGTCCTGGGAATTACATGAAGAAAGCAATCATAATTTTTGGCACAACTGATTGCCAAGTGTACAGAACTTACGTTCAAAGACTTTTTATAAACATTAAACTAATTAGATCATATTATACAATGCACTTATGAAATTTTCTCACAAGTTTACAAATAGGAAAAACTATGGTACCAGGTTAGAAACAAGCATGTCACTAGGTGGTAAATATGCAGATATATTACACACACACATATTTATATATATTACATATATTTATATATAATTATATATATTTTTATATATATATATAAATAAACAGCTATATTTTTTCATGGATATGATGAATAACTACTGGAAGCAAGTTTAAATACATGTGAAGATTATGAATTGAATGTAGGTATTAATAGAAAAATCCTAACTTCTACATCTGCTTAAATTCCATTATAGTTGTGCTTTGTTACTATAAAAAGCATTAAGTTCATGAGATTTTATTAATGCTTTGCAATGTGTAACAAGGGCACTTGCCCTCCAGCAGTTTACAACTTAGAAGAACAGACTTACCCATATCTCAAAATTTTAAGCCTCTTTTCCCACTTCCCTTTCTTTGAACAAACAACAAGAGACAGTGCTTCTGGTGGGGTTATAGGAGGAGCAAAAAAGGACAAAACTGAGGCTGCAGGAAGAGGAAACAGGTGGTAAAGTGAGAGTATACAGAGAAATGGAGGAGGCCCAGGCGTCTGGTGAGGAAGCTGGGCCCCCAAAAAGGGAAGCAGAGAAAGACTTCCTCCTGAGATAACCAAGCTAATCAGAATGAAAGCTCAACTTTCCAGTGCCCAGTAGCTCCCAACTAAATATGGAATTTAGGCTTGCTCTCTGTCACGCTCAGGACTCAAGACTACATGTTCTGGTTCTCTGGGTGCCCAATGACATGGGCATGTGGAAAGAATGGAATCAGATCCTGGTCCTGTGACTGAGAGGCCTTTGAGAGTAAAAGGAGGAGGAAGTGAGTGAGTGAGTGAGAGAGTGTGTGTGTGTGTGTATGTGTGTGTGTGTGTGTAGGGAGGGATGGAAGGTGGGAGAGTGGTGGTTCATTCATTGAGCTCCAGCTTTCTTAAATGTCACTCCATGGTTACTATTCCCCATTTGCACCTGCACGTAAAGAGGGGTCTCTCATGACATAATTCTGTGTTCTCCTAAAGTCTGGACAGATGAAGCATGTGAACTTATTCAACAGCTAGTTATATATGGCAACAGTTATGCGTAGACAGAGTTGGATGGATGACTGAATGAGAATAGAGGACCTTCTGGCTTCTGGTGGCATGTTCCATTTAGACCACATTCAATACTCAATGTCATCAAACAAAACAAATTCTTCATTACTATTGCTCACAAACAGCAACTTAACCCATTTACACCTCATTTCCCATGCATTTAAAATATTTAAGATAATCTGCACAGTTCCTAGATCACAGAGCTACTGGGGGGAACTTATTCAGTATACACACTGTCATCACCTGCACAGTGCCTGGCCCAAGTGCACAGTGTTTACACAGTTCTACTTACCTCTCTGACAAGGATAACTAGGACGGCTAAACTGGTCTAGTCCCTCAGTGCTCTTCTTCCTAGTTACAACCTTTTCATGCATTCCTTTCTAAAACTGGCTACATGGATTCTTTATACTACTTAATAATTTTTCATTTCTCTGTCATCTTTGAGTAAAGAGTTGCTTCACAGGATTAAAATTTCTGGATATCCAAAGCTAATCTTCCAAAAGGCAATTTATTTTCTGATTTCAAACACCCCTAAGATGTTATGCTTTCTTCTAAATAGAATATATGGAACACACACACTTTTCTTAATAATTAATCACAATCTTACTAACGAAACATGCCCAACCACAAACATATGGTGGCATCACTAATGCCTGGGACCTGCCTTTGAGTTGTTCTGTATCCTTCTGTGATACGGGAACGCCACTCGGTGCTGTCACAGTCCCTCTTCTAATTCTGATGTCCATCCTCCTTTCTTTTTCCTTCCCTCTATTCCCTCTCCTCACCTCCCCCCTTCTCAACCCCTTGGCTAAATCTGCACACCCAAAACATAATCTACTGAAATACAAAGATAATCAAATTATAGGCTGCAGGCTAGATGGAATAAGGTTAAGAGTGAGGGCCTTATAAGGACATTTTCATGGCAATTTTTAGAATGTTTCAAAGGGGTGAGGCTGACAGTGGCCTGGCTTCCAAACAAATGCATATGTGTACACGCATATGGGAGTGCATACACCTGTGTGTGAGCACGTGCTGTATGTAAATACACTGGCTATTTAGGGGATGGTTCCTGGTGGCTCAGACGGCAAAGAGTCTGCCTGTAAAGCAGGAGACCCAGGTTTGATCCCTGGGTTGGGAAAATCCTCTGGAGAAGGAAATGGCACCCCACTCCAGTATTCTTGCCTGGAGAATTTCATGGACAAAGAAGCCTGGCGGGCCTTAGTCCATGAGACCACAAATAGTGGGACATGACTGAGCGAGTGACACACACATACACACACACACAGGAGATAGTTACTGTAGGCAAAACACTTTAAGTGTATTATTTTGCAATATTTTAAACTAAGCCTACAGACTAAAATGGAGAATTTTTTTTTAACCTTAAAAAGTTAAATATGATTTAGTCAACAAATATTGGAGTACTACAGTCATATGCTGAGCATTGTTCTAGGTACTGGGAATAAAAAGTTGAAAAAGAACAGATAACTTTCCTACTCTTAGGGATTAAAAAGTTTGAATTAGAAAACGTCTTTTGTTTTCTTAAAAGAGTAATGTTTTGTTGAGATTATATTGTGAAATTTACTCATTTCTAGTTAAAAACTGTAGAGGAAAAATTTTCAGTATTACATGGGAAAAAAACTAACAGATGTAACTCTGGAGAGAGACCTGATAACATTATGAAAATATATTTAAAGTTAAGACCCTAGGGTAGTATAATTTTTCCAAATGCAGGAACAGAGAAGTAAAGAAATAGAAATGAAACATTAAGATATCATAGCATATTTAGTAATTTCCATTACTATGTTACAAGATGGCAAGAGCATGAAAAGTTTGATGAGGGTTTTTAAAAAAATTTAAGCAATATTAACATGACTTCAAAAATCGGCATATTTAGGCTTAAAGGGGAAACAAAAGAACGTTTAAAAATAGAAACTTATTGAGAACCAAGGAAATTAAACTCAACAACAACGAAACAATCCAATCGAAAAATGGGCAAAGATCTAGATAGACATTTGTTCAAAGAATACATACAGATGGCCAACAGGCACATGAAAAGAAGCTCAAATCACGAATTATTAGAGAAACGCAAATCAAAATCACAATGAGGTATCACCATGTGGCCATCATTTTAAAAAATCTACAAATAAATGCTGGAGAGGGTGTGAAGAGAACCCTCATACATCTGCTGATGGGAACAGAAATGGTGCAGACAATATGGAAAACAGTATGAAGTGAAATGAAAGTCACTTAGTCATGTCCAACTCTTTGTGACCGCATGGACTATACAAGCCATGAATTCTCTAGAATTCTCTGTAATACAGAATTCTCCAGGCCAGAATACTGGAGTGGGTAGCCTTCCCTTTTCCAGGGGATCTTCCCAATGCAGGGATCGAACCCAGGTCTCCTGCACTGCAGGCAGATTCTTTACCACCTGAGCCACAAGGGAAGCCTGGAAAACAGTATGGAGGTTCCTTAAAAGACTAGAGTTGTCATGTGATTCATCAATCCCACTGCTGGGCATATATCCAGAGAAAACTGTAATTCAAAAAGATACTAGCACCTCTATAAATAGCAGCACTATTCACAACAGCCAAGATACAGAAACAATCTAAATGTCCACTGACAGATGAATAGATAAAGATGTGGTAAATATACACAATGGAATACTACTCAGCCATAAAAAAGAGTGAAATAATGCCATTTATAGCAACATGGATTGACCTAGAGATTATCGTACTAAGTGAAGTAAGTCAGAAAGAGAAAGACAAATATCATATGATAACCACTTATATGTAGAATCCAAAAAAATAGTAAAAAAAGAACTTATTTACAAAACAGAAATGGACTCACAGACAGTAAGAGATTTGTGGTTGGCAAGAGGTGAGGGTTAAGGGGGAGAGATGGATTGGGAGTTTGGGATTAGCAGATGTAAACTAGTATATACAGCACACCAAACTATCAATATGTTCAATATCCTGGGATAAACCATAATGGAAAAAATAGGAAAATTATATATATGTATAACTGATTCACCTTGCTGTACAGCAGAAATTAATACAATGTTGTAAACCAACTACACTCTAATAAAATAAATTTTAAAAACTAAGCACAAGGCAATCAAATTTTAGTCTATCCTCCACAGCATCTCACTTACAAATGTTAAACAGAGAATATAAAAATCAGTGTGATGACTCTGACCTTTGCTGAGCCACAGTGAGCACCCAGTACAGCTCAGCCCCGCCCAGCACTAATCAAGAAGGTAGAGTAAGCCAGACAGAAAAGAGGGCAGAAGAGGAACAAGGCCCAAAGACCAGGGCACCCACACTTCTGCCAAGTGGACTGCGGGAAAAACTGTTAGTTGTTGATCATCATTGTGTCTGAATTCAGCTGGAGCCTGCAGTCCCAGCTTTTGAGACTGCTTGCTGTGGCCACATGATCCAGTTCACCCAGTTCAATGCCTGAGAGGAACAAGCCTCTCTAGACCATGCCCTCCGAAAGGAACACGTCTGTTTCCCTGATTCTTCACCCTTACCTCCTGACAGAACCTGATGAGAACTGGGAGCTGTCTCAGATGCTGACAGCAACCATGTGGCAAAGCTGCCTTGGCAGCTCTGGACCACTTCTCTCTGGAATGTTCTGCGACAGAGGCATATTTCTATCTTGTTTATTTAAGCCATGATATTTTGAGGTCTCATTTTTCAGAGCAGCTAAACCTGAAGCCCAATTAACACATATTTATGGCAGAGTTGACTGTTTTAATGCCTAATTGCCTCAACTCGTATTCTGAAGCTTAGCAAGTATATTCTGAACATCTTTACTGGGTTTTAAGCATCTTTCACTGGATTATGCATCTAGAGGGCAGGGATCATGTCCTCTGTTTCTTGAAACTGTCTAACAGAGGGCTGATTAAGGGAAAGGAGGGGCAGAAAAACATGTAAGTTTAAGCTACAGGCTTTAGTGTCTGAGAGTCCCCTGGAACTGAATCCTTTGTCAATTCCGGAATTCTAATCAGATGTGTGAACTTTAGGAAGTTCAGTCATCCAACAAACATCAGTTGAGCATCTATTTTGCAGCAGGCCTCATTCTAGGAACAAGGGTTTCTGCTATGGATCACAGTGTCTACATTCTGATAGATTTAAATTTTATAAACTCATTAAGCCTCAGCTACTTCAGCTGTAAAATGGGACTAATAACAGCGACTGATTTTAGGACTCTGTGAGGATGACATGAGGCGATACAAAGTGCTTATGTGAGTCAGTGTCATGCACATTGGTACTCGATAAATGTCAACAGTAACTAAGAAATGTCAATAATTTGTGCTTGGTGTACAGATACACACTAACTGTCACAACATCGGAGCACTGTTTCTTAGCATCCAGTAAGAAAAGGAAGTCGGAGGTTACTATTTCCTATCAGAGTCTCATCTGTGCTGTCAGTTTGATAGGAATTCTAGACATGTCCTACAGATAAATAAGGGTTTACTAAATGCAATATATCACACAGCATGTGGGGCCTAATATTTAAAATGGAAAATATTAAAAATATTCACGAAATAATCCCTTTTTCTAAACTGATTTAAGGAAACGGGTGGATTCTTTGCCATATGATCATTTGGAAACAGCCTTCAAGGGCTTGGGGCCCAAACCACAGCACTGCCCACCTCCCTGTGGCTGCAGGACCTGAAGCATACCAGATTGCTTCAGCACGTCTCCTGCACTGAGTCAGAATCTGCCACTTCCACCAGCTACGGTTCATAGTCTCAAAACAATTAATGGCTTCTTGGATCCAGCAGAGAGCTCTTTCAGAATAATCTTATGACATTATTTTGGACTGCAGAATGTCTAAATCCATTTTAGGCAACGAAGAGTCCTAAGGCAGGTTTTAACAAGAAACAAGGGGTTGGAGTGGGATTTTTTTCAACTTACCAAACAAAACTGAAGGATTGGGAAATAAAGACTTCCAGTAGATGAAAAGGAAAACTAAATGCTCTGCAGGAAACAAAGAGCAACAGGATAAACAATACTCCACACTTGTGGGTGGCTTCATTTTGCAAAAGCAATTTCAGGAGCAATTAGATCTGAATGCTAGTTTTATTACTAACCCCCAAAGACAGAAAACTTCAATAATCATGAAATATCTGACAGTTCTGCTTCTAGACAGGGGCTTGACCACCTATTAAGTACCAAGCACTTTACTCGCATTTTAAATATACACCCTATAACCTACAAACTGGGCATGGTTGTAATTTCACAGAGGAAACAGGCTATGAAAGGTTAAGGGGCTTGCCCAATAGCATAAAGCTACTTGTGGGAGTTTGGATTTGAATCCTGACATCAACGTCTGCATGCTTCCCATTCTATTAAGAAATGACTGAATTCTTTGTAAGGGTACAGTGAAACTCTGTAAGAGTTCATTGATGGGTCAGGATTATCAGATTATTAGTATAAATAAGAACAAGGCTAACATTTAAAAATATTCCCTATGGTACAGTGACGTCCTCAGGACAAACTGACATGCCCCCTCCTGCCCCCTGCCTCAGCTCAGGGGTCCATGTGCCTCTTCTACAGGGTCCCAGGACTGACTAGCTTGCCCAGTAGCCAGCAGCAGCCTCCAAAGTGTCCTACTGAAGACCGTGGGAGAGAGCTATTCTTTTTTGGCTCAGTTCTCCTGTTTGGTAACCTCCCGCCTCAAAACCTGGCTCTCAGGTGGCCATCTGACATTTTTCTTAGCTGTCAAGGTGCATGACCTTCAAACTTGCCAGTACTACTCTGCTGTGGGAATCAAAATCTGAATTGGGGAACATGGTTTTCTCAAGATGTTTAAAAACCTATTTCAGGCAGTCAAAATGCTACCTAAAACAGCCACAGAATACAAACTGGACCTTGTGCTTTGCAATAGTCTGTGGCCAATCTACTCTATTTCGTTCTGTATTTCTAGTCTTCCTGGGCTAAAGGATTTTGAAGCTGGGATGTTATTTTCCAAATATAAGAATCGTATTGGAAAAGGCTTCTTCTTTTTTTTTTTTGCATGGTTCTAGTCATAAAATAAGACAGTCCTAATTACTACATTTACTTTCTTTTGTGTAGGAATATATCATAAGGGAACATTTAGAGTCTACCCATGTGAGTTCTGCCAGTTCAAATAAATCAGAGTGGATACAATTGGGTTTGGATCGTATCCAGGTTATGGAAGGCAAGAATAGATTAGAGGTATGAGCCAATCCAGCAGTGACAAACTCAACTTCTCTGTAAAAGCACCAGTGTTTCTTCAGGCTTAGACATGACTCACTAAGGCTACATTTTCAATGAAATATTGCTGGAAGCACTTAAAAGCTGGAAAATACAATCATGTCAGAACAGATGCCTCACTCCCTACCCCCAATGAGTGACATCATTTTGAAAAGTAGTCAGTCTGCTGTCACCAGGCAGTGGGGCTGGAGAGGCAGATGTTTGCAAAAGCAGAGGAAGCCCAAGGGTAGTGTGGTTCTGAACAAGATGCGAGGACCACCATTCCACTTTAGAAACGAACATTCATTTTTGAACAAATCTCTCATGATATCATTTTTAGGTAGACTTGATTTTTATAATGGAAGGGAAAAAAATATCAGGTATAAATTTTCGGACACACGTCACGAGGAAACTTTTATTCTCTTTTTTTGGATATATAACCTCCCTCCTACTATTTTTTTGGGGAAGGAGCTTCTTACTTCCACCCTCACTATTTCTAGGGAATGACTACTTCATGAAGTGACTCTGATGTTTGCTACTACGTTTGTGTTTTGTTCCCTGCCTATTTTCCATGAACACACAGACATTTTCAATAAATATATATTCAACAAGTATGGAAAGTTGATTAGCATCAGACACTACTCTAAGCTCTGAAATACAGTGGAAAGCATCCTTAGAGTTATATCCTTGAGTCGAGTACTCCAAAAATATGGTATTTGGTACACTTCTCCACATCTTCCTTTTCTGACTTAATGATTCTTTGTAGAAAAGCCCTCCAAGGCAACTGGTAAAGATATAGCTGAGGAATCTCATAATGAGATTTCTGAATATACTGTGTAAAGATATCTACAAATAATTGGATATGCAGAATTGCTTGAAGGTGATACAACCCCTATCTCCATGGGTGCAGAAAGATGTTGACTCCTCCCATCAGCTTCATCAGCATGATGCCACAGGGGCCCCAAGGCATGCAACCTCTGCCTGGCCCCATGCCTTTGAATATTCTTCAGTTTGGATGCAGGTGCTTCCTAAATGGCCCTGGGCTAGAACTTGCTGCTTCCACAACCTTTCTTCATACCATCTCAAGGGTAACAACTGTATCCTTGAATGCCAGTGAATGTTTATTGAATACTCACTGTTTCAGAAAGATTGGAACCATTATCCTCATTTTACTACAAATGAAGACACAGGAGCCTCTATCTAAAGTACCTGCTCAAAGTCACACAGCATAGCCAGGGGCAGAAGTGGGAGCTGCTGCTCCTAATCACTGTGCTATGATACCCTCTGGATCTGAAGCCTGCCATCACAGTGATGCTAAATTTTCCATTTCAACCATGATTTATCTCACATATTTTCCACAGCTTGCAATCTATATACACTTACTTCTTTTCTTTCCGCCTCTGTCAACTTAATCTATGGTAACCTTTTACTGTCAATCCTAAAGGAAATCAATCCTGAATATTCACTGGAAGGACTGATGCTGAAGCTCCAATACTTTGGCACCTGATGCGAAGAGCTGACTCATTAGAAAGACCCTGATGCTTGGTAAAATTGAAGGCAGGAGGAGAAGGGGATGAAAGAGGACAAGATGGTTGGATGGCATCACTGACTCGATGGACATGAGTTTGAGCAAGCTCCATGAGTTGGTGATGGACAGGGAAGCCTGGCATGCTGCAGTCCATGGGGTCACAAAGAGTAGGACACAACTGAGTGACTGAACTGAACTGAACCTTTTACTATCTTTTTGAAAACTTCAGTCATATTATTTTATAGCTTCAGAATTTTTATTAAGCATTACATGATTTTTGTAAGGAAATTTGGAAAATACAAAGGAAAAAGCCTGAAGATACTTACTCAGTATTTAGAAGTGACTCTTGTTTTATTAATGATTGCACATGTGTGTGTATACACACATGTATACATTCATGTGCATTTCTATAGCAAATTTTTACCTATATGGTTAGATGCCTCATATTTTCATTTGTACTATGAGTTTTCCTTGTTATTAAAAATTCTTTAGAAATGTGATTTTTGCCAACAAAGGTCCGTCTAGTCAAGGCTATGGTTTTTCCTGTGGTCATGTATGGATGTGCGAGTTGGACTGTGAAGAAGGCTGAGCGCCGAAGAATTGATGCTTTTTTAGTGTGGTGTTGGGGAAGACTCTTGATTGAGAGTCCCTTGGACTGCAAGGAGATGCAACCAGTCCATTCTGAAGGAGATCAGCCCTGGGATTTCTTTGGAAGGAATGATGTTAAAGCTGAAACTCCAGTCCTTTGGCCACCTCATGCGAAGAGTTGACTCATTGGAAAAGACTCTGATGCTGGGAGGGATTGGGGGCAGGAGGAGAAGGGGACGACAGAAGATGAGATGGCTGGATGGCATCACTGACTCGATGGACGTGAGTCTGGGTGAATTCCGGGAGTTGGTGATGGACAGGGAGGCCTGGCGTGCTGCGATTCATGGGGCGCAAAGAGTTGGACACGACTGAGTGACTGATCTGATCTGATCTTAAAGCCTTTCATACTCACGTACTATTATGTATTCATTTCACTTTATTAGACAATCAAGCTGTTGCCAATTATTAGATATCATAAACATCACTATGATTAATATTTTTGGGTTAATGCTTAGTATTTCCTTAGACTAGACGCATGGAATTGGAATTATTGGACCAAAAATATAACCATTCTTAAGGCTTTTATTACATATCATTAAAGTGCTTTCCAAAGTGGCTGCCAATTCACTCTTAGCGACACTGCATTAAATTGCTAACATCACTGTATTCACACTGTCTTTTACTCTTTAACTGTTACCAATATGAAAGGCAGATATATTTTCATTATTTTAATATGTATTTCTATAATTACCAGTGTGGTAAAAATATTATTTCACATTCATGTTAGTTATTTATATCCCTTCTTTTGTCAATTGTCTGTTAATGTCAAATACCTCTCTTTCATTAGGTAGTTACTGTATTTTTCTTTTTCATTCGTAATTACTCAGTACAGATTGCATTCATTTTATTCACTCATCTGATAGGTAACTGCTGAACTCTTTTAACCTATCTGTCCTGTGCTAAGGACACTGTTCTATCTATTCCTCATAGTCTAGAATACCTTTGGGAATTTCCTTATAAGACTTCTTCCAAGTAAATACATATCTTAACATACCTAAGATGATACCATTGACACTGATGTTTTACATACAGTTAAAGTACGCATACATCCAAGGAAGATAAAAATATGTATAGATATTTGTTCCCAGCTCAAACCGAAGATTTTTTTTTCTTTTATGTCTTTGCAAATTCAATAAGCCAACAAACCATGACTCAGAGCTTTCAATATAAGCTTATAGGCTGCAAAACATCTTAAGCACTGTGATAATGAAAAATGCCACCAAATGTTTAAATGATACCCTACACTGACTAGGTGTTCTTCCTGTGGAGTATCTAAAATACATATGCAGTTTACCTACTATTATCAAGAGTGAATCAGAATAGTACCAATGGCTAACAGGGACAGTCACCAGAGAGAGTAATATATCCATCTGAACTATGTGAAGGAGAATATAGTTTGGGAACCATAAAAATCAGGAAAACACTGGAGAAAAACTGCAAAATCTAACTGATAGCATATAATAACCTTAGATTCCTGGTTATATGTCCAAGTTATATGTCAGTCTGATCTTATTTTCTGTAGTTAAAACTATTTATATGGATTCTTCTAGAACCCCTTTCCTCTTTATCTTTGTATAATATAAAACTTTGTCAAAATTATTCCTGGACAGGTCCCTTTTCCATATGTAATGCCTGGAATGTGCTGACCACTTCAAATCTGTATACTCACAGCTATATTGTCTGCTTAGAAAAACTTCCAAAATTATATTTAAGTATTATTTCTGCTCTACTTATTCTAATGTCTTTTTCAAGAACATCCACAATACTTACGTTAGATTTATTCTCTTTGTTCCACATATTCTCTTTATGTCCCTCCATGTCTAGGGACATCTATATCTTTTTTGTTCTTTTCTTCCATATTCCAAGATAACTTTTCAAATAATATTTATCAACCACAGTGATTCAATTTCCTTCTGTATCTATTTTTCCTTTATTATCTCCACTATAGATGTTAATTATTTACTATGCATCTCTAGAGTATAACTGCCTGGATATGAATACTAGATTTCCTACTGATTAACTGCATAAGCTTGGACACATTACTCAACTTTACCAGAATTTCAATTTTCCCATCTGTAAACAGCAGTAATAATAATAACTATCTGTATGATTCTAGGTTTTTAGTTACAAGCAACTGAAAACATCCTGGCTAATTTAAAGATTAAAAACAATTTACTGGAACAACTTACTAGGCTATATATTTTCTCAGTCTATTCAGGTGGAAAAATGCAAAGAAAGAGAAATTTGGATATGTTCAGTGGCCAAAAAAACCTGACAGATTTTCACAACTCATAAAGGTTTGATAAATAACAGAGGAAATCCTTCACGTAAAGCACTTAGCACAATGCCTGGCACACAGTTTAAGTAATAATAATTGTTAGGTATTAGTTTCCTAATGGATTTCTATTCCACAGAGTTTATTGCCTTTTATATCTCACTAACAGTGATAAGATCTTTTCTAAAATTTTTGGCTTGTTTCCTGTGGTAGTAGTGGTGATGATGGTGGCAGAAAGAGAAGAGACAGCAATTTGACCGCACTGAAAAGCAGGGAAGCCACATAAAGCAATGTAGGGTCTCCGTACTTACGAGGGCAGATCTAACATAAATGATCTGCTAACCATTCTTCTCAATTTTGTTCTACTGTCCTTATAGTAGAACTCCTCTCCAACTCTGACAATAGGGTGGGTGTCTTCATAGTTTTCAATGGGAAATCAAGAGACATTTTTAAAGGGTATGATATTAAAAAAAAAATCAAATTAAATAAAAGTTCTGCATGAATAAAAATGTTTTCCCTATTCTATAGTGCAGATCAAATAAATTAAGTGAAACAGCATTCTGTTCAGTATCCATACCTATATAAGTTTCATATTCCTACCTACAGACCATCAAATCTTCTAATCAGCTGGGAATAATGTCAACAGCAGCAATTACTAAGATGTATTTTTCCACAAAATAATTTAATAACAATTCACATTTTCATTATACTTTGCTAACTAAAAAAAAAAAAAAAAAATCAAGATCCTGCTGTTAACTGCTTATATTATAAGAAAAAAACCAATATTCATCTTTCTAAGAAACAACTGAGAAAACTGGGACAATGGGGAAAATCCAGTAAGCTTGCCCTCTTCCAACAACTGTCTCTTTTAAGCAAGAAACATAGAAGGTAGATAAGGTCATGAGTGAAAAAAGGTGCCAATTTATTCTACACTTGGGCAAGACATGTTTACTCTTTTATTAATAAAACAATTTATGAAAATATTTTGCAAAGGGGAAAAATTATGGTTTATGTCAACTTTTAATAGAAAGGAATTTCTAAAGGAAAACAGAATGCTGAGGAAAGTGTAAGGACTGATTCCACCAGAACAGATTAGAAGGCCATATATGTAGTGGCTGAAGGCCTTTATCTTGATTTAGGCTTTAGCAATGATTTTAGGAAAATGTATTAATTGGATATATGAATATTAGAGGAGATAATACCACATAATTAATGTTATTCTGATATCATGCTGGTTTATAGGAATTTTCACATGTAAATGCATACAAATTGAAATTCAAATTTGAAATGCCTAGAACTCCAATTTTGAAAGGAAAATTAAATTTTCCTTCAAAAGCCAAAAGATTTAAATTCTAAGAAAACCATCTCTCAATGGTGAAAACATGAAAGCATTTCCTCTAAGATCAGGAACAAGACAAGAGTGTCCACTTTCAACCACTATTATTCAACATAGTTTTGGAAATCCTAGCTAAGGCAATCAGAGAAGAAGAAAAATAAAAGAAATCAGATCAGAAAAGTAGTAGTAAAGCTCTCATTGTTTGCAGATGACATGATATTATGCACAGAAAACCCTAAAAATACTATCAGAAAATTACTAGAGCTAATCAGTGAATTTAGCAAACTTGCAGGATACAAAATCAATACAAAGAAATCACTTGCATTCCTATATACTAACAATGAAAAATCAGAAAGAGAAGTTAAGGAATCAATCCCATTCACCACTGCAACAAAAAGAATAGAAATATCTAGGAAGAAACCTACTGAAGGAGACAAAAGAACTGTATACAGAAAAACTATGATACTGATGAAAGAAGTCAAAGACAACATAAACAGTTGGAGAGATAGTTCATGTTCCTGGGTTGGAAGAATTAATATTATGAAAATGACTATACTACAAATGCAATCTGCAGATTCAATGCAATCCCTATTAAACTACCTGGCATTTTTCACAGAGGTAGAACAAAAAAATTTCACAACTCATATGGAAACACAAAATACCTCAAATAGCCAAAACAGTCTTGAGAAAGAAGAATGGGGCTGGAGGAATCAACCTTCTTTACTTTAGATTATATTACAAAGCTACAGTTATCAAGACAGTATGGCACAAAAACAGAAATATAGATCAATGGAACAAGTTAGAGAGCCCAGAAATAAACCCACACACCTATGGGTACCTTATTTTTGACAAAGGAGGCAAGAATATACAATGGGGCAAAATAGCCTCTTCAATAAGTGGTACTGGGAAAACTGGACAGCTACATGTAAAAGAATGAAATTTGAATACTTCCTAACACCACACACAAATATAAATGCAAAATGGATTGAAGACCTAGATGTAAGACCAGAAACTATAGAACTCTCAGAGTAAAAACATAAGCAGAACACTCAATGACACAAATCAAAGCAAGATCCTCTATGACCCACCTCCTAGAGTAATGGAAAACAAATAAATAAATAAATAAACAAGTGGGATCTAATTAAACTTGCAAAACTTCTGCACAGCAAAGGAAACTATAAACAGGTGAAAAGACAACCCTCAGAATGGGAGACAATACTAACAAATGAAACAACTGACAAAGGATTTCCAAAATATACAAGCAGCACATACAAGTCAATACTAGAAAAACAAACAGCCCAATTAAAAAGCAGGAAAAAGACCTAAACAGACCTTTATCCAAAGAAGACATACAGATGACTAACAAACACATGAAAAGATGCCCAACATCGTTCATTATTAGAGAAATTCATATCAAAACTACAATGAGATATCACTTCACACCAGTCAGAATGGCCATCATCAAAAAGTCTACAAACAATAAATGCTGGAGAGGGTGTGAGGAAAAGGGTGTGAAGAACAGTGCAACCATCTTGCACTGTTGGTGGGAATGTAAATTGACACAGCCACCATGGAAGACAGTATGGAGATTCATTAAAAAACTAGGAATAAAAACACCATATGACCCAGAAATCCTACTCCTAGGCATATACCCTGAGGAAATCAAAATTGAAAAAGACACATGTACCCCAATGTTCACTGCAGCACTATTCACTGCAGCTAAAACATGGAAGCAAACTAGATGCCCATCAACAGATGAATGGATAAAGAAAGTGTGGTACATATCTACAATGGAATATTACTCAGCCATAAAAAGGAACACATTTGAGTCAGTGCTAATGAGGTGGATGAACCTAGAGCCTATTACACAGAGTGAGGTAAGAAAGAGAAAGATAAATATTGTATACTAACACATATATATGGAATCCAGAAAGATGGTACCAAAGAATTTATTTTCAGGGCAATGGAGAAACAGACATAGAGAATAGACTTATGGACTTGGGTTTAGGCAGGGGGGTAGGTGGTGGGGGAAGCAGAGGGTGAGATGTATGGAAAGAGCAACATGGAAACTTACATTACTATATATAAAATACAGAGCCAATGAGAATTTGCTCATTTGCAGGGAACTGAAAAAGGGGCTCTGTATCAACCTAGAGCAGTGGGATGTGGGGAGAGATGGGAGGGAGATTCAAGAGGGAGGGCACATATGTATACTTATGATTGATTCATGGTGATGTTTGACGAAAAACAACAAAATTCTGTAAAGCAACTATCCTTCAATTAAAAAATAGATAAATTAAAGAAACTGTCTTCCAATTTATGATAGCCATTTTCATACCTGAAATATGATTTATATGGAATTTAATTTTATAACATGATTTATCTTTATGTTTCAATAATGTGTTCTTTCAATTTGCTTGCAGAATTTTTCTGTTATTTTAAATCTCTATATTATGAAGGTTTCAGTGCATAAAAACTATTAAGATTCTATAAGCTAAGACACAAATTTGTCTTTGCACTACTTGAAATCAACTTTATGTTTTAAATGATTTTTCTTAGGAGTGCCTAGAACAAAATACTCAAAGCCTAAATTACTTTGCTGAGGTACAAGCAGATCTGATCACTTTGGAAAGAATACACACATAAAATAAAAACAGACACAGTAACACCGAATGGACCCCTTTCGGCAAAAGTGACAAAACTACAATTTAGATATGAAGAACACAAACATGAAGACAGACTGTTCTGCAATAGCTGTGGAATGACTTCAAGGTTATACCTGCAGGAAAAAACTATGCTTCTGAAATAATTTTCTCTCCAGAAGTGATTCTGCAAAGAAAAACAATCAAGTGGCACAAAGAATTTAATGCTGAATGATCCTGTCATCCATTTAATCTCACCAACTCAGCAGTCACTCATTTCACATTTAATATCATAAAGTTTGCATGTACAGGGGAAAAATTATTCCATATATTCATAATTTAACTCTGAACAGGAATTGTGAACTGAGTTATTCAATTGAAAAGGAAATTATCATTTTAAATATGCAAAGGCAAGGTTGACTTTAACTGTTAATAAAGAAAAAATATTCTATTACTTTCAAATGTAAACAAAAGGTACAGCTAATTCAATGGTAAAAATTAAATAATTTTGCCTAATAGTTAATAATAGTAATAATAATAATGCCTAAGTTAACAAATTTACATAAACCTGGCATAATACAATATATATATATATAGCCTGATTAAAAAAAGGGAACAAATTCTTGGGTTTTGTGGTTCCAATGAATGAATATTCATTATGTGCCAATTACCACAAATAAAAATATACAATATGGTTTGTAACTCTGTATTCTTCTTAGGGCAGAAATTGTATTAAACAGACCACCTTTATAGGTCTCCTGACCATCCCTTCCATCTCTTTCCTGGACAGTCTTTGCTCACAGTAGGCTTTATATATATATATATATATATATATATATATATATATGCTTTATATATATATATAGGCTTTACTATATTTACCTAGTTAAAAGCAAGTGTAAATGAACTACAGTGGGATAGCGAGCATTTTTACATTCTTAGTTCATTTACCCAATAAATATTTGGGGGGTCTTTTACTATGTATTCCATGTCTGCAAGTGTAATTCAGCTGTGGATAAAGAGCCAGACAGAAGCTGTTGAAACTCCTGTAAGTTAAGAGCTCATCAAACAAAACAAAGTAAAACAAAACAACCACCTATTGTGTCAATACATCTAAAAAGATGTCTCCAAGGGAATCAAATAGAACAAAAAATCAGTTACTCAAAATGTATGCCTCAGACAGAAAGACTTGGGAACTGTGCTCACAGGTCCAGCTGATCATTTATCAGACTACTGGAAAACATGGGCAGATGTAACAATTTACCTGTTGTTGTTAGCTAACTTGGCAATCTAAGGACAGTTTTTTTTTTGTTTTTTTTTGTACACTCAAATATATGAATAAATAAACCTGTTAACTATACTCTTTTGTATTATTTAACCACAGAGATACTCGAACTGGGGTTACGCTATATCATTAACACATGGAAGAGAAATGTTAAATTTTCACTGTGTCATATGCAATTTAAGAGGACTGATCTCCTAAGAACCAATTATTAGCATTCAGAATTCTTGAATCCAGGCCAAAGAGTGTCGCAAGACATCTACCACTTGACCCCACTCTGAACCTTAATTCCATAATATTAAAGAGTAAAAGCCGTAAAATTTGATGATCCCACAGAAGTCACTAAGAAAAGATCCAATCTTACCTTGTGTTTGATGATTGCAGTTCAGGCACAGAAGACGTTCCTATATTACATAATTACAATTGCCAAGATAGTTCAGTTACCAAGAGAAAAAATTACTAAGTTACTAAATGGGAAAGTGTGAAGTTTTCAGTGTTGAACTTACAGTACAATGCTTTTAGCTAGGCTACAAACTATGCTTGTTTACAGCTGAAGTAAAAATTCTGTCTGCTGCATGGGGCTGAGGTGTGTCAGGGAGAACTATTTCATTGTAAATAAATCTAGGGGCCAAATAAAAGGAAGTTGCAAAAGCAGGTGTACAGCAGTTGAGTTGTTTCAGTTTCAGAGAAATAAAGTAAATAATTGTCCTGGAATTTGTTCAGTTCTGGGCATTCTGCCATACAGGAAAGGGTGTGTAATTACTGAAGCTAACACATCCATGTAAAAATGAAGTAATACCAATAGAACACAGTTGGGATCTAAATTTCCTTTTTAATCTTCAAAAAATTAAGGATCTCTATAATGACTCTCATTTCACTCTTTGATATTTAAATATCACTTAAGTTAATATGAACACATGAAGGCAGAATTGTAATTTTCACAAAGTCAGAAAATATTATCTTTAAAGGTGGTATTATTCTCTTTGAAAGCCTCACAAATGAAGAATATTTCAATTTTCACTCATCAAAGATAACAAGATAACAAAAGTATACCCAATACCTCACTTAGGACTTCACCAGAGTAAGAGAAGTACACATAATATTAGCACGTTTTACCAAATCTATTCTTTGCTTACCATTTCATGCTATCTGGATTGAACTCAATCTTAAACCTGGATTCCAAACTTCTTAAATCATAAACCCAAAATAAGAGGGTGTGGTTTGTGGGAGAACAATGGAAGTTAGAGCACCTAGGGAGTCAGGCCAAGTTCAAATAGAGATCTCAATTATTCAAGAAACTTTATGACAGAAGATGAAAGAGTGTAATAAATATTACATGTGTGATTTTACAGAATGTAAATCTACTTGCACCTTAAACAGAGCTATGGAAAATATTTAACGCTATTCAGGACTGGCCATATGATTTTTTAGAGTACTTCTACATCTAGTATGAGATTCTACCAATTATAAAAGTTCAATATACTCCCCCATTGATAATAAGAGTCTGCTCCTGGCTCCTGGCTCACTGCTTCCCTGAGCCTGTGACGTTAGCATGCTGACACTTCTAAGTTGCAGGGATGGCAGTGAGTTTCTGAATGAGTCAATGTCTTACCAGATTCCAATTCCTTTCCATCCAAAGGCATGCTGTCCATTTCAAGGATGAATCAGTTTAGTCTATGATTTTTACAGGAAGTGGCAAGGTTCTCTGAGGGCACTGCATTTGGCCATATTTCTTTACCTGACCACATATAAGCTAGGCACTAGGTCATTCCTGGGTAAGCCTGAAAACTATCAGGATACAAAATAGTTTCCAACATCTACATTCACTTTGGGAATCCTGTATTCTCAGCAGGAGTTGAACTAAACAGTAGAAACTGCCAAATGATGATCCTGATTGTATAAATCCAACAGCCAACTGGTGGCTTAAGTTCAACTGACACTTTCTGTACTTTTAGACTGGAGTCCAAGGATAACATTACTTTGCTAATCCCATGGGCTGACTTTTTCCTTCTCTTGAAAGATGATCCTTAACTGGAAGACATTTCTTTTGCGATTACTTGGTTTACATGATGATGGTGGATATTTTGTGACATCACCAAGATAAACCGCATCCTTTCATTCCCTACACTTCATTTGCAGCTAAGTTGGACAGATAGAAGATGAAACATAAATTTCTTTCATGTTTTTAAAAGACTTACGCCATTATTTGACCATCCATGTGAAATAAAATGTAAGTCTGTTCCACGCAGAGATCAGATTTAATTTCTAGATCAATATGGATACAGTGCAACTCAAATTGTCTTAAAGATAAGAATGTACAGCTGAGTAACTAGTTTTCTAGGTGCTGTCTTGAGATTCTCTTGCTTAGTAATGTTTCTATGAATGTGGCAACAGATTCCATTATCCTTACAGAATAGCCAGTTGGTGACAAAGTGATCTGATAGCGTTATTTATTTACTTCCTCTTTCAACAGTCATTCATGCAGCTCTAGTATATTCAAGCCCTTTGGGCTTCCCTGGTGGCTCAGATGGTAAAGAGTCTGCCTGCAGTGCAGGAGACCTGGGTTTGATCCCTGGGTTGGGAAGATCCCCTGGAGAAGGGAAAGGCTACCCACTCTAGTATTCTGGCCTGGAGAATTCCATGGACTGTACAGTTCATGGGGTTGCAAAGAGTCGGACATGACTAAGTAACTTTCATTTTCATCCTCAGGTAGCTTTTAATTATATCATCCAAAGGAGCATGTGATGAGTCAGAGCAGTGGTATAAAGTGCTAAGAAAGATCAGCAGAGAGTTGACTTCAGGCTGGGGTGAACTTCATGGTTGGCTTCATGAAAGAGGTAGCACTTGAACAGAAGTGAGTTCCTTCTTTCTGCAAAAAAGCAAGGACTTTTTCTATAAAGGTACATGTATGCATCTATGGGACTGACATCAACATGAAAGGTCATAGCTTCATAAAAGAGAGAGAATATGAATCTCTGTATTTTGTCAAGAAAAAGGAACAGCTTCTGGCATGGGAGGATCTGAAGCAAAGAGAGGCCCAGTAGAGGAAGATTTCAGTGTTCCCATGACTCCCTAAATCCAATTTCAGGTATTAACAGACTAATGATTTGTTAACAAGATGGCTACTGGTTGCCTGTCATTTTCTTCCCTACTAGTTATCATGAAATGTCCAGGGGGAACTCACATGAGGTAAGGTAGTGGCTTGGATATAATCTATAAGAACCCAGATTCTTCCTCTCAAAATTCAGGTGCATGTTAAAAGATATTACTTTCTAATTCTTAAACCAAGTGCTTTGACATGATGTTTGGGTTTGTACTATGTCAGCATGTTAATAAAATTTATTTTCACTATTCTACTTCTTATAATAAATACATAAAGCTGTTTTAATTGGTGAGATCAACATGGTGAAGTTTTGGAATGTTAATGCCATGTTGAAGTATATACTGTCACAGCATAAACATGGCTCGTATTCAAAAAAGTTTTTTTGTCTTCATATCAGTGGCCTGGAAGAAGTTTCTCAGTCCCAACAGGCACATATTTAAAAGCAGAACCACCAGCTTCTCTTAGGGAGGGCATTTTCTTCTTAAGTAGAGATGATGATGATGATAATAGTAATATTAGCCTTTACTATGAGCATTTACTAAGTGTAAGGGAGTATAAAAACTTTACATAGGTTAATTTAATGTTTCAATAACTATTACTATCTTCATTCTACAAATGAGAAACTGAGGCAGAGAGAGGTTAACAATCTTGCCAAGATGACACAGTAAGTAGTGGAGCCATGATGGGAATCCAGCCATCGCCCCCTCGCACTGAAGGAGTCTCTGTATCCCAACAAAACATTCATTCTGAGACACATCCACCATCAAACAAGGTCTGTTCTCTGAGATCAGCGGACCTGATCCCATCACTCCAAGCCTATGAAAATAAGGCACCTTTTTCCCCCCTATAATTGTATATCCTACCCAGTAATACTGCTCTTTGATACAATACATGACTAAGGACATAATCTAAAATTAATTATTTTATTTGAGTCTAACACAACTACAAATGTGACATTCTGACTAGTATTTTAGAATCAAATATATAAGGTAAACAGTAATTAGTTTTCTTATTCTCAGCTAACTTTTCTGTGCTCTGTCTCATTTGGCAGACAAAGGCAAGTGACATATTTCAGGAAAGTCTAAGAAATTTTTACTCTAATTACAGAGAAATTTGAGTATCTTGCTTTGTACCACACAAATCCTATGGGAACTAGAGTTAGCTATTTAAAATCAGGCAAGTATCTTGGAACAAGAGATAGATATGGTGTCTTGGGTTGAATGATGGACGCACCGAGTAATGAGCACTGACAATCTTAAAAGAAATTAAGAATGAAAACTGTGAATGTATAATAATGGACTCAAATTCTTAAGAACAAGAATAGAAGTGTATCTTCCCACTAACTAAAGTGGGAGACACATGATAATTCTACTAAATAACAAATATCTGTATATTTTTTGCCTAACCCAAGAAACCAGAACTCTTTTTGCTTTCTCTCACAAAACATGCATTCAAAATACTATTCATTGCCAAAAGATAAAATTTTGAAGTCATTTGAGGCCATTAAGGAATTATAGGGCAAAAATTCTGATAGGTTTCCAATCTCTTCTATATGCAGCGTTATCTAGTTTAAAGATACAGACACGAAGGTTCCTACTGTTATGCTTACTGAGCACAGTTTCTGGTTTTAAGTTAGTTCTGGGTACTTTGATAAATTTACTGTCATATTTCACCAAAATGCAGTATACACTAAGAGTCACAAATAAATCAGAGCCTTCTCATTTTACAGCTCCTTGGGTCAGATCTCAGCAACTAAGAAGAAAGAGTCCTTTTTTTCCTCCCTAAAGGTGATAGATAATCTATAGTTTGGGAGAAAATGAAAATAGTACTGACTCTAATTTCCTTGTGTCTTCCCAAATTCCTAGTTTGTGAAATGTTTAAAAACTTCAAATTTCTGTAATGAATGAAAAATATTTTGACATCTTGCTACTAGGATAAGTTGTGAAATCATTTTTTCTTGAAAATACAGCTCTAATGGCAAGACACATCTCCTAGTTTTAGAGCAATCTTTTATATACACACCCATCTTTAAGTTACAGCAAAAAATAAAATAAGGAAGTTTTAAATACCCTTTCACTCTTTGTCATCATTAGTCATGGGAGTTGTTGACACTGATTTTTCAAAGAATTCCGGCCTACATACAACATTTAAGCTTGTATCTCTTGAGAAAAAAAAAAGACTAGTATTTTAAATCATAAGATTTAAAAAGACAATTTCACTATTAGATTATCTCCAACAAAATAACCCTCACAGAGGGCATATACTTTTTGGTTGTTTGTGTGTTTTTTGAGGGAGGAGGGCAGAAAAGACAAGTCTCCCTGGAGGTTTACACTGACATTCACTTTTATTAAGCTTCTAAATCTTATGCAGTTAAACTTTCTCTAAGCCCACCAGATCAAAATCTAATTTAGAAGGCTACCTGGATCTGAAGGATAACAGTATTAAGTGCCTTTAAAAAATCAACATAAACATGACATTTAAGCAAACTGGCACAGTGTGACAAGTTTTAGAACAGTAGCTCACAAGATGAGTATACTCTGATTAAGACAAACACAACAAATAGAACCTTTAATCCAAAAAAGCACGGAGACAACCCTATGTAATACCTATGTTAAAACGTTCAACAGATCTAAGGCTATCACAGGCCTCAAGTTGCCAGAGTCCTGACAGAAAAGTCAGCGATGTGAAACACGCTTTACAAAGCTGGGCGTGCATGCACACACTCTGCAAGGTGAGCGAGACAGAGACACCGATCACCACTGATATTGTCCTTACTTGCAGACGCACAAGTATCCTGCATGTTCCGATTCTGACTGGCACCTGGAGCGGCTCTACCTGCCAGTCATCCCAATGTACTCAGGGATGTAAACACCTTATAATTAGAAAACGTGAAGGCGTCAAGGACGTTAGACAAATTGAAAACACATCCAAAGATTAATTTTTAAAGGCAATGAAGAAATAATTAATTGCAAAGTCTAAAATCGGAAGATGTACCTGCTCCTTCACAGAAGCTAGAATAGTGGTGGCTGTGGTCTCGGGCTCCATGCCGGGGCCAGTGGAGGCAGCTTCCTGGCGGCTCTGTGGTTGCCCCTCCTCCACCAATGAGGCCTGTTCAGGAGCTGGCATTCCTCCTGCAACCAAGCAGGCAAAGGGTTAACACTTTCATCTGCTCTTGTGCAGGAACAGGCAGGGGCTGCGTGCTTACGCAGGGTTCCCAGGAACTACCACAGACTTCAACACACCATGATCACAACGCCATACAGCTATATGATGTCTAAAAGGCAACACCCAGGGTCAAAGTAGAACTAGTACTACCAAACACTAAAAAGTAACAATAGAATAATAATGACAATAAAAAACACTGAGAAAATATTTAAACAAAATCATAGTCTAAAAATGATGTGGAAAGTGTTAAGGAAGAGGATGCAAAAATACACCAAGGAGAAATAAAGCTGTAAGATGCTATAAAATTGCTGAATTTTCTAAACAGTTCACCATTAAGTAAATAGGATTACCTTATCATGAACAAAATAGTAACAAATACGCTAGACTGCTGTAAGGGTCAGTTTTCAAAGAAGTACTCGAGTAAGAAGACACCTACAACTGTAAACGCTTTACAATTGCAGAAGAGGCTTATGCATGAGAAGAAAAGGGAAAGTAAAACTTACAAAAGGCTTGAAAGTCTAGGCGAAATTCTGTGGTATTTGAAAAAGTCAAGACTGCTGGTGGAGCATTACAGCTCGCTTGGTTTCCTTAGAGGAATCTGTCGATGCCAAGATGACAATGACTGTGGCGATGGCGCTGGACGAGAACTGATTTCTCAGGATCATCGACTGTGACAGAAACGGGTTCTTGCCGAGTGAACAGGTGCCTCTCCTACATAACACAGACTGAGAGTGGTGTGTTTGCTGGGAAACTTACTGATTTGATATGGATTTTTATATAAATTTGAAAAAGATTGGGAAGAGGTACCCACATAAAATGTTGTAAATATTCTAATAACTTGTTGACCTGTCTGTCTCTCTGTCTGTCTCCTCCAGAATAGAGTTTATCATACCATAAGACCAGCCTAGAGCCTGGCATATATAATATCCAACTAATCTTGGCCAAATAAATGAATACATGAATGAGGACTGACTGTCTCTTCCATGTCTCATAACAGTCATTAGGCAAATCTGACCGCAAGTGCTATGGTGCTCCTGAGACCTTATTTGCTTAATACATTACTCTGTACTTGTATTTCAGACCGCAAGTGCTATTTTTGACATTCTTCATAGTTTTCTCCTAAAAATGACTCTACTCTCATATTTTGATTTCTTTTCAACTTCAACAATGTTCATTTCTGTAGGATGATCTGGGGTGGGGGGACAGGGGAGAAGGTCCCCATTCCCTCAAATGTCAATATCAGCTTGCTGTTTATTTCCAAACTCATAATCTGTAAGACAAGGGAAGATGAACATATCACCCGAGCCTCCACCTCCTTCCTCACTCTCCTGACTTGCACACTGGGGAAGCTGGGGTTAGGTTCCAGGGTGCTGTCAATGTTGCTTTACTGCTGCCACATTAATGGGCAGAAATGGAAAATGGGTCTGATGAGTATGTGTATTTTCCCCTAATGGGGCTCTCCATGAGGAGTTCTCATGGTTGCTCTAGAGGTAAATTCTTTGTTGTCAGTTTCTGTGGAGCCCCAGGCTAAGTGCAGCCTCAACTGCAAAAAGGAGGACCTCCAGTTCAAGTGGGAGGAGGACCTCCAGGCTTAAAGTATGTGGGTAAAGTAAAGTAAAGTAAAGGATCATAACCTAAGTGCCTTGAACATGAGCCACCACTTCCTCACTTACAAAAAGAGCTTACTAATTCTTCCCACAACACCATGGGATGATTTTTATGACAATCTTTATTTTTTAGTAGGTATGTTAATATTGATATATAGAATAGTGCTCTCAAATATCATTGTTGTTGTTAGTTGCTCAGTTGTGTCTGATTCTTTGCTACCCCATGGACTGTAGCCTACCAGGCTCCTCAGTCCATGAGATTCTCCAGGCAAGAGTACTGAAGTGGGTTGCCATTCCCTTCTCCAGGGGAAAGTATTATTAACTGGATAAAATAATGCATTTCTGTATTTAGCCAGTGCTCATTATAGATAAGATTTAAGGTCTATAAAAAAAAAAAAAGCCACACATAACAATCCTAGACTTGCACTTAAGGCTGGTAAAGATATGAAAATATTCTATGCCATCAAAAAACTACACACCTTAAAATAAGCAGATGGTTGCAAAGAACAAAAATGTTACTATGCAACAGTGAAACAAATAATGCCAAGAAACAAAAATTTTAAATGTCAAGAGTATAATACCCTGAAATAACCAATGTATAAGAAAAAGAGAAGCAAATTTTCAGTGAACAAAGAGAATTTGGGAAAGAAAGAAACATCACTGGGGAAGTAATTACTCTTGACTAAAAATAGGAGGATCCTTGCTATTTAAAGAAAGATACTGAAAAATACTGTTGTAACGCATTACGTCACTGTGAGTGCACCACACTTAATTTCATGATGTTTATTTTCTGATGACTGTCCAGATCTATGGTATCAGATGAACATCTTCTGAATACCACTTTGCCCATGTAACAACATGCAGGATGATACCAGGGTACGGGCATAAAGAAAGGTCACTGACCATTAATGGCTCATCATCTAGCTAAGGCAGCAAAATATGAGTCAGACCAAGACAGAGGCAAGAGACAAGTGATGGAGTAACAACGCTGAAATCAACAGGAAGAGGTGATGAAAAAGAAACTATTATTCAGCAAGAGAGGAGACTTGCATAGGTAGGCATGATTTCTACTCTCAGATTCCTCAAAACTAGGAGACACTGCAGGCAATCACCAACACTCAGGGGATAGACGATGATGACCAGGGTACCCAGGCTTAACTGAGGGTGAGACATTTCTCTACACCTCATCTCTGAACAGTCCCTAAACACCATCACCAAGATGGGGCAAAGAAGGGATGCCATACTACTGACAAGCTATACACCTAGTAAAGTAATCTGTTCATTTACATAGGTCTCCTAACAATTTTAGGAGCTGGAAGGAATCAAGCTAAGACTAAAGTTACAGAATATTATTACTTCTCCCCATTAGCAAAGCAAAAAAGCAATGACTACTTATATGGCAAAGAGACTGTGAGAAATTAAGCTTTGTGCTTCCCTCAATTATCTCAACTGGCCCGATCTGGGCAATTACATTTTAGGGACCTGGGTACACTTACAAATAAGTTGCTGGACCATTCTGGCTCTTTGAAAAATCAGAGAATGGAAAAGGTGCCAGAAAACTGGAAACAGGAAAATGCCATTGCTGTTTTTGGAAAGAAGAAAGTAGACTCTCTTCATGTTACAAACTAGAGAGCTAGACATAGATGTTGGGTGAGATTCTTACAAGGATTTTATCCAAGAGATGACTGTGAGAACCAAAAAGGGGCACGCCAAAGAAAAGTCATGTTAAGCTCATCTAATTTCTCTTTGGCACTGTAACCACGGAAGTGCAGTGTGTCTAGACTCATTGAGGCATGATGATGTTAGAAGTCCCCCATGGTATTATAATCAGCATAGAAATAGGGCTGGCACAAGGATAACTGCTGCCTCTGACATTCTGTAAAAAGCGGAACAAAATATATCAAACTACAGAGGTTTCTAATGTAATGCTAGAGAACTCTGATCCTGGCCCAGCCCTAACCAAAAACTTTAACCACAATGTAATAATAATATATACATAATGTAATGTATATAAAATAATGTAATATACAGGGCATGCTCAAATTCTTCAATGAGTAAGAATACTGAATTTACCAGGTGATGAAATTCAAATATAAAAATCGCTGATACACTGCAATAATGAGTTGCTTCTAATGAAATGTAAAAAAAACAAAAACACCAAGCATAAACAAGGATCTTGTACTTAGGGTTAACTCAGCAGCACACAGGGGAAAGATTTAGTAGGCACTTGGACTTCCCTGGTGGCTCAGATGGTTAAGCATCTGTCTATAATGTGGGAGACCCAGGTTCAATCCCTGGGTCAGGAAGTTCCCTGGAGAAGGAAATGGCAATCCACTCCAGTACTATTACCTGGAAAATCCTATGGACAGAGGACCCTGGTAGGCTACAGTCCATGGGGGTCGCAAAGAGTCAGACATGACTGAGCGATCTTCACCATAATCACCTAAGGTTCAAGAGCACAATGAGTGAATCAAGAATGAAAAGAGGCTTCCACAAAGCCAAGGTGATGCCATGTTGTATCGATATCAGCATTTAAGGTGATAGAAAGAAAGGGACAAGGGAATGTATACCTCTTCTTCAGGTCCATGTCCACTTTCAGTGATGGGTGGCACATTAACAGGAATGGACACAAATGTATTCATTCGAGAGGATGCGTAGGATGGTGAAAGGATTCCACCATTTATTTCCAGGCACAAGGACAAAATTAATGATGAGCTTGAAGCTTAGCTGAGAACACAGGAAGAACACTTGACGGAACAGGAAGAGAAAAATCTAACCTGAACAAGAAAAGGACCATGCAGACAAGCAAAGGTCTATGAATCTCTTCAGGACTGCCAAGCACAAACAAGGTCAGAATTTTTGGTCCCAAGAGCTAGACCAAAAACTAATGGTTTTGTACCAAACTTGTATTAACCTAAATTACTACTGTCTTTATACTCTGAATCAAATCTGGCTAACAGTTATGTTTCATTATATTTATATTGTAAAATTAAAGGTTGGCGCTATGAGGGCAAGCTCAGGAAGGTCTTTCCTTTCAGAGTAAAAGAGCCAGACATCCACAATTTCAAGAACTAAACCCCCAGAGGTGGTATATTCCCCATCGCTGGAGGTCTTTAACCACAGTTCAGAAGATCAAGTAGCAGGGAAGGTACAGAAGGAATCCTGCACCGGGTGTGTGTCAGAAATAGGAGACAAAGTTCTCTGAATCTGGAGGCAGAGACAAAGATATGACAACATCTATGTTCTGAACTGATGTGAATGCTCTTCAGGGGTTTTCAGAGTGTTGTCTACCACATCACACCTCTCTGTAAAAAGGCACCTGAAGGCCAGGACACTGGGTTTTTCCTGAGAGAATGATGGTGACTGGAAGTCTTACTGCTGACTGTTTCTGTTTAGCTACACAAAAAGCTCAGAAGAGTTTGAAATCAACTCTTACAACTGTGTTCTCATGTTATTCCAGCCTTTCATTACTTTTTTATTACTTCATTTTATTTCATTACTTTTTATAATTCTGTTGGACAGCATTCTTTTGAGCCTTGTGAAATACTTTTTGGAAAGCTATGAACTGTTATGTGTTTTCACTAATACCTCTATTGAAGACAAATTTTTACATAAAACTGTTGGTATAACATAGTGTGTGTTTCTCATAGTGAACTCACAAATTAACAAGAAATTTTCTGTTCAGGTTGCAGGTCAAGTACATTCTAGTGTGATTATAAAAGGCTTTCTTTGCAGGCTGTGGATGTAATATACAGGAATAACTTAAGACTCAACTACAACCCCCTTTTATCACAGATGACACTAACCCACAAAATCATCTCCACTAACCTAATGAGATAGAAGATCAACTAGATAGTGGATTTTCCTCTATTTACCCATTTCTACTCGCCTTACTGATAATTTTTGTCAAAGTATAATAATACACTTTATTTTCTCTTATCCAGTGAAATACACTGGATTCTGTATTTTTTCTCCATTCTTTTGCATAAGTAAACTTGAGTATTAATAGCACGACTCACACCTTGAGATGGCCGCTTACGCTGTGTGCTGCGTAAATGGTGCTCCCAGAGTCAGGTGGAGTACTGACACTGTCATGACATTTACCTGTCATGACAGGTAAATCCTGTAAAACTGTTAATAAAAACTAAAGATTCTTCTTCTTTCTATATTGGATAAACATAGACTGCACTTTGGTATTTTCAATCCTTCTAAACAAACATTTCTTACAGAGAGCAAAAAAAAAAAGGAAATCTTCTTTGGAAAATACAAGCTGGTTTTAGAAAAGGCAGAGGAACCAGAGATCAAATTGCCAACATCCGCTGGATCATTGAAAAAGCAAGAGAGTTCCAGAAAAACATCTATTTCTGCTTTATTGACTATGCCAAAGCCGTTGACTGTGTGAATCACAATAAACTGTGGAAAATTCTTTTAAGAGATGGGAATACCAGACCACCTGACCTGCCTCTTGAGAAACCTATATGCAGGTCAGGAAGCAACAGTTAGAACTGGACATGGAACAACAGACTGGTTCCAAATAGGAAAAAGAGTACGTCAAGGCTGTCTATTGTCACCCTGCTTATTTAACTTATATGCAGAGTACATCATGAGAAATGCTGGACTGGAATAAACACAAGCTGGAATCAAGATTGCTGGGAGAAATATCAATAACCTCAGATATGCAGATGACACCACCCTTATGGCAGAAAGTGAAGAGGAACTCAAAAGCCTCTTGATGAAAGTGAAAGAGGAGAGTGAAAAAGTTGGCTTAAAGCTCAACATTCAGAAAACTAAGATCATGGCATCCGGTCCCACCACTTCATGGCAAATAGATGGGGAAACAGTGGAAACAGTGTCAGACTTTATTTTGGGGGGCTCCAAAATCACTGCAGATGGTGAATGCAGCCATGAAATTAAAAGACGCTTACTCCTTCGAAGGAAAGTTATGACCAACCTAGATAGCATATTCAAAAGCAGAGACATTACTTTGCCAACAAAGGTCCGTCTAGTCAAGGCTATGGTTTTTCCAGTGGTGATGTATGGATGTGAGAGTTGGACTGTGAAGAAGGCTGAGCGCTGAAGAATTGATGCTTTTGAACTGTGGTGTTGGAGAAGACTCTTGAGAGTCCCTTGGACTGCAAGGAGATCCAACCAGTCCATTCTGAAGGAGATCAGTCCTGGGTGTTCTTTGGAAGGAATGATGCTAAAGCTGAAACTCCACTACTTTGGCCACCTCACGCGAAGAGCTGACTCACTGGAAAAGACTCTGATGCTGGGAGGGATTGGGGGCGGGAGGAGAAGGGGACGACAGAGGATGAGATGGCTGGATGGCATCACCGACTCGATGGACATGAGTCTGAGAGAACTCTGGGAGTTGGTGATGGACAGGGAGGCCTGGCGTGCTGCAATTCATGGGGTTGCAAAGAGTCGGACACGACTGAGCGACTGAACTGAACTGAACTGATAAGATTCAGTTTGTTTTGTTATTGTTTGTTGTTTTAGGATTTGGGATCCCTTAAAGCACATAGCTGTCTGACATGTTAAAGGGTATAAAAAAGATAGGATGGGGATAACCAACAGGGTAAGAATGTAACTCTGAGTGGGGATGACTGGATTGACAGGTGAGATGAGCATACATTTCTGCTATTTTCCAACTCACAACACCATGAAATAATGGAAAAGGCATTTTCTCTTTTTTAGGATAAGAAAATTAGCCAGTCTAAAAATTCAAAAAACGCCTTCAGTATGCCAATATATTAGAAAAATAATGGTTGCAGACCTATGGCAAAATAACCAGAAGCAACCAAACCACACACACACAAGCCTGATGAGTGGCTGGAGCAGTAGGTGAGGGAGCTCAAAGTCAGAGGATCTTGGGATTCTTAGACCTGGGCCATAATCAGATGATCAAGAGGGAGACAATGCCACTAGGTTAGACTAGCAGAACCTCCTTAACAATCTAGAATTAGGAGAAATTTAAAAACTGTTGTTTGAGCCATTGAGATTTCAGATGACTTGTTACATGGTAAGTGATACTAACTGATACAACCATCAAGACAAGAAATGAGGATACAGGGGGAAATTTTAACTTATCAGTGTTATTTTTAAAGTATTATAAGATTAAAAAATTAAATTTTACATGCTGAATTGTCTTCTAAGATATAGTTTATTTAATACATTATTGCTCTTTGACTTACTAAATAAGATACTATAAACTAGGTGTAACTGAAAATATAAAGATGAGTAAGACCTCCTATTCAATTTATAGCCTAAATGGAAAGACAAGGTAAATAAACATCCAAAATAAAATACATCTCAAGATAAATGGGGTACTAAGAGCTCAAACACAGGAAGCTTAAAGAAGGGCTTCAATAGCATGTATAAATAAGGACACTATACTAGGTACAGTGAAAGCACAGTGAAAAAGTGAAAAGTGAAGAGGAGAGTGAAAAAGTTGGCTTAAAGCTCAACATTCAGAAAACTAAGATCATGGCATCCAGTCCCATCACTTCATGCCAAATAGATGGGCAAACAGTGGAAACAGTGGCAGACTTTATTTGGGGGGCTCCAAAATCACAGCAGGAAGCAACAGTTAGAACTGGACATGGAACAACAGACTGGTTCCAAATAGGAAAAGGAGTACGTCAAGGCTGTATATTATCACCCTGCTTATTTAACTTATATGCAGAGTACATCATGAGAAACGCTGGACTGGAAGAAACAGAAGCTGGAATCAAGATTGCTGGGAGAAGTATCAATAACCTCAGATATGCAGATGACACCACCCTTATGGCAGAAAGTGAAGAGGAACTCAAAAGCCTCTTGATGAAAGTGAAAGTGGAGAGTGAGAAAGTTGGCTTAAAGCTCAGCACTCAGAAAACAAAGATCATGGCATCCGGTCCCATCACTTCTTGGGAAATAGATGGGGAAACAGTGGAAACAGTGTCAGACTTTATTTTTTTGGGCTCCAAAATCACTGCAGATGGTGACTGCAGCCATGAAATTAAAAGACACTTACTCCTTGGAAGGAAAGTTGTGACCAACCTAGACAGCATATTCAAAAGCAGAGACATTACTTTGCCAACAAAGGTCCGTCTAGTCAAGGCTATGGTTTTTCCTGTGGTCGTGTATGGATGGGAGAGTTGGACTGTGAACAAGGCTGAGTGCCGAAAGAATTGATGCTTTTGAACTGTGGTGTTGGAGAAGACTCTTGAGAATCCCTTGGACTGCAAGGAGATCCAACCAGTCCATTCTGAAGGAGATCAGCCCTGGGATTTCTTTGGAGGGAATGATGCTGAAGCTGAAACTCCAGTACTTTGGCCACCTCATGCGAAGAGTTGACTCATTGGAAAAGACTCTGATGCTGGGAGGGATTGGGGGCAGGAGGAGAAGAGGACGACAGAGGATAAGATGGCTGGATGGCATCACTGACTTGACGGACATGAGTCTGAGTGAACTCCAGGAGTTGGTGATGAACAGGGAGGCCTGGCGTGCTGTGATTCATGGGGTCACAAGGAGTCGGACACGACTGAGCAACTGAACTGAAAATCACAGCAGATGGTGATTGCACCCATGCAATTAAAAGACTCCTACTCCCTGAAAAGAAAGTTATGACCAACCTAGACAGTGTATTAAAAAGCAGAGATGCTGCTTTGCCGACAAACGTCCATCTAGTCAAGGCTATGGTTGAGAGTTGGACTGTGAAGAAAGCTGAGTGCCGAAGAATTGATGCTTTTGAACTGTGGTGTTGGAGAAGACTCTTAAGAGTCCCTTGGACTGCAAGGAGATCCAACCAGTCCATTCTAAAGGAGATCAGTCCTGAATGTTCATTGGAAGGACTGATGTTGAAGCTGAAACGCCAATACTTTGGCCATGTGATGTGAAGAGCTGACTCATTTTAAAAGACCCTGATGCTGGGAAAGATTGAAGGCAGGAGAAGGGGACGACAGAGGATGAGATGGTTGGATGGCATCACTGACTCGATGGACAGGAGTTTGGGTGAACCCCGGGAGTTGGTGATGAACAGGGAGGCCTGTGTGTTACGGTCAAATGGGGTTGCAAAGAGTCGGACACAACTGAGCAACTGAACTGAATACTAGGTGCAACAGAAGGACACAGGTAGGGAGAAGCCTAGCTATAATGCATTCATTTTATTAAGCTTTTGTATGTAAAAATTTGCTTCAGGTTTAATAGATTTCTCAAAATCGTCCCTAGACTCTTGTTTTATAATATATGCAATTAAGGGTATGGCAAGCCATATCAAATCTAAAGCTGTTTAAACAAAAATTTGTTTTTATCATTAGTTTTTCATATCAAATGCTAGTATTAAAGATTAAAGACTAATAAAACCAGTAGCACAGCACATATGGGGATTCAGAAATATGGTAATTTATAAGTGAATAACCAGAGGCAATAAAAACAGTAAAATTGTTTAGGACTTGGGTATTTAATAACATTTATAAGATCTATTTTTAAAAGAAGTATACAGTCTACTAACAACCAGTTATCTTATGCAGTATTTGTCTTTTTAGTTTACGACAGTGATTTTTTTTTTTTAACATGGACTCTTTAAATGACTTCTGAGTGTCTTGTGATTTACACCAGGCTTTCTAGCTGATAATAACCTACAAGTTCTGTATTAGATATCTCAGAAGTGTTATATCAGACTTATTTTTAAATTATAAATTTATTTGTAATTTGAAAGATTCAAATTAAAATTAAAAATTACAAAATATGCTCCATGGACTACTTCTAGTACATCAGAAACAATGTTTCCAACGTTGCAAACTATAAGTGTGGGAAATGCTTCCTCTTGAAGATTCCTAAAAACATTGTTATTTAAAGTGAGACCTGTGGGCCAGCTATACTGGCAGCCCTTTAGCGCTTAGAAGAAACGCACAATTTCAGGCCTCACCCCAGACCTACTGAATCATCCTCATGTGAATAACATCACCAGTGTTTTGTACACAAGTTCAAGATTCAGAAGCAGTGGCATAGAGCATTTAAAGACTGAGAAATCTCAAAGTAAATGAACCTGTTTAATCTCATCTATCTCAGTATCTCACACTTATCTGACCCGCAATTGTTTTCAGGGCCACCTATTAACATTCTGAGGAATATGCTTTGGGAAATCCCACAAGATAATAATTACTATTAATGAGCAAATAAAGCTAGAAAGAGGTACTGCTCCATCCTTCACAATTAAAATAGGGCTCTCTCAGCTTTTCCAATAATGTCAGTGTATTAAAAGAAAAACATTAAGTACTTTAAAGAAAATAGTACAGAAAAATTAAAGTTCTCTTCAATAAAGGCTCCTTCCAACAAAATTAGGCATGGAGTTGTGTTTTGGCTGTTAAGTTGGGTAACAATTTCTTGGAAAACATCATTTCTGAATGAAGGAATATAATGGTTTTCCAGAAAAAGAACTCAACCTGCTCCAGGCCAGGTGTGAACTTTAATTATATTTTTCATGCTTGTCTCATGAACATTTATGTGGAAATAGACATGGTATATGGTACACATTGGTACTGTGGCTGGGAGGATCAACTCCCCATCTGAGACATACAACAATTTGCCTAAAATATGTCCAGTTCAATATAGATATTAATCTAGAAGATGCTTTCCTAAAAGCACAGGTAAAGAAGGAAAGCTGACAGTTTTGATTTGGAGTATTATCAAAAACACTGATCTTATAAATGCTTGAAGTCACTTTTAATAATACTGGTTTAAGTAATAATGTACGTTGCCAGGAGCCGGCATATTGCATATTGAGTGCATATTGCATATTGAGTGCAGCACTTTCCACAGCACCATCTTTCAGGATCTGGAATAGCTCAACTAGAATTCTATCACTGCCGGGAGCCAGCGTGAGGCACTCCACCCATGACAAAGGTCATAAGGAAGGAGGCTCAGCACACGCAAAGGTGGGATCGAGCCTCAGGAGTCCCCCTGGAAATTCTCGAGCATCTACCCCCAAAACCAGAGTCTGCCTACTTTCTGCTTTGTGCTTTCACCTACACCTCTGACTTTACAGGGGGCTGTCCCCCACTACCTCTCTCTGAAAATAGAGTTAGCTTACAGCTCCAGTTAATAATTCCTGGGTGTGACAGTGTTTCAACCTACAAACTCCTTTGGAAATCCTCTAGCCTGCCTGAATAGGTTTTTCCGGCCACATGTGATTGTTCAGAGCCTCCCAACTGTGAGAGGCAGGAGATGTTCTAAACTGTCTAAACACAGATTCCTTTGAGTAGTTAAAAGATTGATTAGAAATTGTATTGGTGAAGGGTTTTTCACTTATTGGGCCAATGTTTGCTGCTAAGTCTCCATACTCCTTACCTACTGTGTCCTTGGCAGTGTATTGATTGATATAATGGGTGTATAGAAATGTAAGTAGTAGCCTCAATGTTTGTAACCTTGGACCCTTGAGTTAATTCTTTTCTTGATTGAGCCCACCTCACCTTTGCCCTATAGGAATGCAGCTTTGTCCAATGCTTTTTTGGAGGCTGGTGCCTGACTTTGGAATAATCACCTTTAGAGAAAAATAAGTTTCTTAAAATGTTAACAGGCCTCCTGGCCAGAAGATGATGTCAATCACCTGAACTTTTGCATATGATAAGTTTGAAAGCCTGGCTTCGATTAGAACCAGGAACTGCTGTCCTTGCATGACTCCACCCCTTCCCCCATTATCCTCTATGCATAACTTAAGGTATAAAAACTACTTTGGAAAATAAAATGTGGGCCTTGTTCACCGAAACTTGGTCTCCCCATGTCGCTCTCTCTCTCAAATTCTGGCTGAGTCTCCATCTGGAGCGCGGAACCCGCCATGCTTGCTAATTATGCCTGGGCTTCTAAGATCCGACCGGGGAGGCCTCAGTGTCTCCTCTCCTTCGGGAGAACGGAAGGACGCCTGCGGCCTACATAAGTGGTGCAAACTTCTTGTCTTGAAGTTTTATTGGTCTCCCGTGTAAACCAAGCTACTCAGCCTCTTTTCTCCACTGAATTTTCCTACTGAGCTATCCTCATTGTATTACTCTTTATATCTTTGATAAATATTTATAAATAAATAGGTCGCCTATGCCATCTCTCCTTCGAATACCCTGGATCAGCTGGGGCTGCTCCCTGGCAGTACATAATGATTTCAATTTTTCAAGTAGCTCTGGAAAATCCTACATCTAAAAAGGCATCAAAACTGGAAGTATGGTAGATTAACAACTGTAATAACAATCCTTTTTGTCCCTGTCTTCAGCAAGTTGAAGTCAGAGAAATGATACTTGTATTTCAGCCTCCTTTAATTAGTTTAATTAGGGCTTCCCTGGTGGCTCAGATGGTAAACCATCTGCCCACAATGTGGAAGACCTGGGTTCTAACCCTGGGCTGGGAAGATCTCCTGGAGAAGGAAATGGCTGCCCACTCCAGTATTCTTGCCTGGAAAATCCCATGGACAGAGGACCCTGGTAGGCTGCAGTCCATGGGGTCACAAAGAGTTGGACACGACTGAGAGACTTCACTTTCTGTCTTTAATTAGTTTAGATTTTGTGCACTTAATACTATATTTTCCAGAAGACACACACATTTCCATACTTAACATCTCCAAACAGCTTTTTGAAGAAAGCACAAGAAAAAAATTACAAAGCTTCTAGCATTTTGTTTATCACAGATGGAGCATGCAGTGAACTAGACTGAATTTCCTATTCACTGTTCTGCATCTCCCAATCATACACTCTAGATTCAGTGAGACCAGGGACTCTCTTCATCTAAATCACCACGGTATTCTCAGCACCAATAAAATGCCTGAAACATAGAAGGTGTTCAATAGAGTTTGTTGAGTGAAAGAAGGAAACAATGAGATGAAGACTGAGGGGAAGAATGACAATGTATCTTCACTTTTATCAAAGAAATATTTATGTACCAAGCAGTGTTAAGCTTCAGAACCCTCAAGATGCTGAAGGAGCTCACATTCTAACAGGAGAGAAAGGAATAAAAATAGTGTGATAAATGCAACAGAAAAGATAATAAAATATGCCACAACAGGAGGGACATCCAGGAACATGAGAGTTACTACAAAGACAAAGAGACATAAAACATCACAATGTGTTGTGTTCAGAGAATGCCAACAGATTAAAATTAGGGTGGAGAGGAGGAGAAGAAAAGGAGAGAGAAAACTCTGGATATGAAAAAGATTAAGGAACTCTTTGTTGTTTTTGGCTGCTCAGTTATGTCTGAGTCTCTGTGACCCCATGAACTGTAGTCTGCCAGGCTCCTCTGTCCATGGAATTTTACAGGCAAGAATACTGGAGTGGGTTGCCATTCCCTTCTCCAGGAGACCTCCGGGACCTACGGATCAAACACGAGTCTCTTGCATATCCTGCACTGGCAGGGGGATGTTTTACTACTAGCGCCACCCGGGAAGCCCTGGGAAATAAACTAAGAACCAGTAAATGCATTCCCCTCAAGAACTTTATAAAATCTATAATCAGGAAAAGACTATAGAAAACACAGGCGTGATTTATGCCCCATCACATGTAATTAACATCAGAATTGGAGGAGGGGACATTTTGAGTGTGAAGAACAGGAGAGGAAAATCTAGATTTTGGCCCTGTCTGGGGAAGTCAAATCTATGAGGCTACTAGAAAGATCTTCTCTGTAAGCTCTTTAAGGCAAGAGATGGTCCTGAAACAAGACCTCTCTTGAAACTCTCCTCATCTTTAACAGGATTCTAGGTTCATTACTGCAGCAGTTACCCAGGTGCCAGAAGGGAGACGCTTACTCAACAACCATGAACACTCTGGCAATTAAGAATTCATAATTTAATAAATGAGTGCTCTGGTTTACACATTAGTTCTGGTTCCTAGAAGTGCAGAACTGAGGACTGGCTCAGCACTGTGCTAACCTCAGAACTCAGGATGGGTTTGAGGGAAGCCTGGCCTCTGCCACTAGTTGTTCCCCCCCAAAAAAAGTCTAGCTGAGGAGTGGTTCACCCCAATTCAGAAATGTAAGAAAGAGTTAACACAAAACAAATGAACAGGTTAGTCAACACGAGTAACTGATGTCCATTAGTCACTCAGGAGTATGATAAAAACAAACAGCTACATACTCACCGAGCTGCCCATGAAAGTTGTACATGGGGCCCTATCCACAGTCTACCACTTCCGTTTATCTGCTGTGCTTGTATGCTGCGTGACCACCATATGCATGGCAATGAAACGTGATTCTTTCAACATTCACTAGTTTAAGTCAACTTCTGCAGAACCATGCCTTAATTCTAGGTTATCATTTATATCTAAAATCTGTTTTTAAATTTTGCTTTCAAAAACCAATGTATTTACTCATCTAAAGTGCAAACAATTTCAATACCAAGAACCAGGATAGCATGGTTCTGTATTCCACATGTGACATCCAGAAAGCACCTAGGAGGGTTTCCCTATACATCTTAAAAATAAAGCCTGTAGTCATTAAAGTTCACAGTATTTGTCTACTTCTCATCTGGTCTCCCTGGGAGCACAAATGCATACAAAAGCCTATGCAATGATACAGAAGTGTCTTTAACTTTGCAGTAAGCAACCAGAAAAACTTCTCTCCAACAAGGTGTTATCATAACATATAAGAAAATTAAGATACAATTCATAACATACCATTTCTACTGGCTTTACTACTATCCATTTTTATGACTAAATATATTTTAGTTGAGATTTTTTTATTAAGCATTCTAGGGGACTGATTCAGAGAGGGTATCTATTACGAATAGTTTGTGTTTACATATGCTATTTCATACATAACATTTTAAATGGCATGCCACAGTCAAAGGAAAGGTAAATAAATGTTTTCTGGATGAAAGCTTGAATGCAAATAAAGTTGGACAACAGAAATGTTCCACTCTGAAAATGTCTTCCTAACTGGTCTTAGTGTGTCTGTCTGCCTGTGTCTCTCTCTAATAACGTCCCAGAAGGAAGTTCAGTCAGGTAATACAGTTAACCAAGCAAATATTATTCATCAGATAAATAATACATTAAATATTTTGAAGTTACAGCAAACTCTCCCCCTCCAAAGGGCAGAATATTTGTTTGTTTTGAAGTACTGCTAAGTTTCAGCATTCAAATAAAATTTATCTCAAAATAACTAAAAAGCACAATTTTGATCAATGTATACAATATGTATGGAAAACTGAAAACCACTGACTTCAAGGATTTGAGAAAATGTTCTGTGAAGATTGGTCTCACAGTAGAAGCCTCTAACATGGGCTTTTAGACCTTTGCCTGTTTCCTCTCCCCTGCATTCCTCTCCTCCCTCAACCCACATGGGCTCACAGAAGGCTTCCCTGACCACTGTGGTCTTCCAGAACAAGAGGAATTGAGCAGCCCTTTCAAGGATGAAGAATGGTGGATGGTGGAAATTTATACAGCAGTATAGATCACCACAGAAATCAGAGGCAAAAGTCAGGTAGAAATCTGGAAGGGACCCCACTGCATCTGTCTGTCCCCAAACCGTGGGCGTTCTTGCACACAGTAGCTCCCTCAACACAAAGCCTCTCTCTTTGGTGCTAATCCTAGGCCTGAGATCTGCTGTGAGGTTGGCTGAGTGGAATCACAGCCTCTCCCTCCCCCTCACAGAGCTCTAGCTCTGGACTGTCTTGCTGCTTCCTGAGAGTAGCTACTCCACCTCTTGTCATGTCACATTCCACAAGCAAGCATAAAACCAAGCCCACTGCCTTCTGCCTCACCCAACTGTTTCTTCCTTCGACACAGAGTTTGTACACGCCTCCTTCTTAGGAAGGCATTTCTCAACGTGCTCTGGAAATGCTTTTTTTTCTTTTTTGATGACTCACTCCTCTGGTCCAACTAATCTAGAGTCTTAACCAGCACACAATATTCATTTTCACCTACTTGTATCTGTCCTATAAATGTTCTCTCATCTATGTAGACTTAAGTTGATTGAAACCAGGATTCTTGTCTTAGACATGTCTTTCCTTTGGTGTCTAACACATGTGCTAGGGCATTTCATACACTGCTTGCTGACAGAACAGGTTTTACTATGTGAGGAGTTGAAAACAGAAAGTGGCATTCTACTGCTGCGCTTACTGAAAAATGTTTAATATATTAGATGGCTCATAGTCAAAGAGCCACTGAATAAAGTGCTTCCCTAAAGAAGTCTTTTGTTCAGTAGCTGGCACTAAAAATGTCAGAAAGAGTCTGATTTCATTTTCAATCTTCCTACTTGGGTAACCTGTTTCTTTTTAGGGTGAGGGTTTTGTCTTTATTAAAGGAAGAACTTAGGAAAAGAGCCACAAGTCAAGGAAGCTACATTCCATTAGCAGGAGATAACATAACCTTTGTCATAACGTGGTCACACTAGTATTTCTAAATTCTCAGCTGCAGATCTAGCATATAATTAAAGTGTACTTTTAATGAAACCCTATACATCAGAGTTATGATTCCCACAATAAGCCAGAAAGCTGTTATCAAAATCTTGATTATGTTTCAATATATCAAAACATCACCAGTTCCAATTAAATGGGCAGAAAAATAAAGGGACTGAATTGAATTATTCCATACTTTAAAGACATGTTTTTTATTGCTGCTAATAAAAACATAGATTTATGTGCTGTGATTTAATGAATAGGTCAAAAACAGCATTTAGTGATTCTAAAATTGTGTTAAATTACCTCAAAGATTAACTATGTTTTATATATACCCCTGAAACTTTTTTTGCTTAAAACTTCATTATTCAGAGTGCAAAGATAACTTTAGTCTATCAAAATGAATTCATCACAAATTCATAATCTATCAGAATATAAATTGGCACGACACAACTAGATCTCAAAAGATAAGTGTGACTTTTGGGTTTAAACTACTGTGCCCTAGATGTGTTTTTGTATCATTTTAATTTGGGGGGCAGAGGGGGAGGCTTGCCTTTATTAATCTGAAGATCATAAACTGATTCAAAGTTCACTGATAGGTTGATAGGGCTATCTATGCTCATGTCTCTTGAATACTGCAGAAAACCTATCTAATGCCCTCTGAAAGGTAGAACATTCACCAATAAGTATGGCATTACAGAGTATGAATAAGTAATGTTGATAAATATTTAGAACCCTGGCAGTACAAAGAAAGAGAAAACATGTCAGATGACTTTCCACAGCCGCCCCACAATCTCTTTACAGTTAAGGTAATAGTGTAAATACAAAATTTTGATGCCCAATCAGCATACCAGGATTAAAAAGTCTATGACAGAAGTACCATCTGTCTACATGAAAGTATGTGCCCTTACACCCTGTAAGAATTACAGCAACATACGTAATTTTGAACATCAGAGGCACCATAAATATGACTAATTTAAAATGTTTGGTGAAGATGGAGCAAACTGGTATTTTGATAGGATAGAAAAAGACACCGAAATGGCAATCTGCTCACTTTACAGCTCAACAAGTCTCTCCTCTTTCTGAGTCACTACACTCTTACTCTTAGAGCAGATGGATCTCTTAGTATCAATTTCCTACCTATATATCAATTATAAACCGTCAATAAGAATGAGGAATTGCCTAGGATACAAAGTGGTTCCTAATTTTCCCTCACTGGCATCTTCCTTTCTCTTTTCAATGTCTTATACAGAATGTCTAAAGGATAAAATGTTCCCTGGGCAGGGAAAATTGGACATACCTATTGAAGGAAAAAGGCAGCAGTCACTCTGTGGTAGAATCACAATGAGCAGAGATGGAGGATGGACGAAGTCTACCCCTGGGGGCAGACCCAGGAATATTTCAATTGTGAACAAAAGCCCACCACAAAGGGCCTGGGTTCACATTACCCCGCATTCAATTGGCAACAAAAGTTTAGAGGGCTTTTCAGGTAGCAGTCTGCTGCTGCTAAGTCACTTCAGTCATATCTGACTCTGTGTGACCCCACAGACAGCAGCCCACCAGGCTCCCCCGTCCCTGGGATTCTCCAGGCAAGAACACTGGAGTGGGTTGTCATTTCCTTCTCCAGTGCATGAAAGTGAAAAGTGAAAGTGAAGTCACTCAGTCGTGCCCGACTCTTTGCGACCCCATGGACTGCAGCCCACCAGGCTCCTCCATCTGTGGGATTTTCCAGGCAAGAGTACTGGAGTAGGGTGCCATTGTCTTCTCCGAGCAGTCTACATTCCAGCAATTCTATGAACCCAAAGACCCCAAACATCACTTTCATATCCCTTGCTTAATACAATGTATTTTCTCTACTCTTCTGCTACTGTGAGAGAGACAAAAGAAGTTTGAACAAGACATCAATATTAACCTCAATAATCTGATGATCCAAATGAACCAAAAAATACTAAAGTAACCAAGAAGTCAAAAGTCTGCTTCCCTGTCAAGATCTGTAGTTCATTCTCCTGAGCAAGTCAAGTTTTCAAATGGAGCCAGTACAGCAAGGGACGGAGCTAGGAAAGTGTCAGATGAAACACATCTGAGACTTAGTTGGGACAGTCTCATGCTGCCATAAGTGAGTCCCAGTTTCACAGTACTCTGTTGATCTTCACCACCAAGATACCTAAACCAGCTGGCTTTCAATTTACTTTCGACTCACAGCTGCCATGAGCAGCTTCTGAAATTACATCACAACAAAGCCATTCCATTAACAGCATAAACTCATCATACATCACACATCATAGTGGTTTAGTCACACAGGTCTCTCTCCAAACTTGTATACAACCATTCAGTATGTGATATCAATCATTTCTGGATCAGTATATCTGTACCACTGCCAAATAAACATATCATGATAAATGTACAGAATATGAAAACACCCAAGTAATGGGCATGCCACCTTGGCCTTCAAAGGGAAAGAAAGAACAGAACAGACTATGGCTGGATGGAACAGGCTTTAGGTTGGCCAAAAGAATCACTTCACTATTTCCCACTCCTGACTTTCTATAATTCCTCACAGTTATTCATAAGAGATCAAGTAGTGGCAGTACCTCTTAAGACTATGTCCTCTACGTGCAGTCATGAACAATGACCATAAACTAAATATGGCACTTTTAGAAAACATTTAGCAGTTCTCTTATTAACCTAATCATGTCTGATTTATCTTCTCTAGTCAAAAATAAAATATTTTAACCAGCTGTTCCATTCCTTCCAAAAGCACACAAGGTGAAATTACATTTATAGGAACTTCTTGGCAACATTTCATGTGAGCATTTTAGTCAGAGGGAATAGGGAAAAGTTCCACTCTAACCCTTCCCTATTCTCTTCCGAGTTTTAGAATATTTTAATTTATAAAGTTTTACTAAAAGCTTAAAAGCAAATAGACATAAGAATAAATTTTGAAGAGATAATTACATCAATTATTGATCAGATTTCAGAAGTAATCACAAAACAAGTAGTATTAAACACAGTAGCAACTCTTATTGCTAAGGATGCCCTTGTGTCAACAACACAATTAGTCATACTTCTTTCAGAAACTTCTGAGGTCACCAACACAAATCTAAATGTTTTTGTGGCTCAATTATGTGGTAGCAATATATACTTGAAGACAAAAACAGCAACTTCACAGAACTCTGGAAACATAAAGGACCCTTGACGACCATCTAGTTGAGTGCTTTTTCAAATTCCTTATTCTCAACTCTTCTTCTAAATAAACTCAAGATAATACCAAGAAGAAAGAAAGAAAAAGAAAAGCAGGAGCTATTCTTGACAGAGTGTCTTCTCTCCTCAACCACAGCCAGTCAGGAGGCTCCCTGAGGAAGGTCATTTCACCTCAAGGCTTGCACTTCAGAGATTCCTGGAAGCTCATTAGCCTAGTTTTGCTAAGAGGTCTGCAGGTTCTCAAGGCAGTGAGCAACCAAAGCAGTACAGTCCTAGAAGAAACACAAGTCTGTCACATCCAACTCAAAAGTACTTCCTTCTTACTACACAACCTTTTTAAAATTCAAATTTCACATATAGCTTTGAGGAAAAAAGTTCAGATGTACTATCTTCCAAATGTTTTCATGTTTCAGATGGAGAACAGCACGAACTCACAGTTGAAGGCATGCCTGCTGAGAACCGCAGAGCTCTTCTGCACCAGAGTGGAGGCTGGCAGAGGTGAGCCTCAGCCCGGTCCAGGCTCCTTGACCCACACCTGCACTTCAGGAACTCGGCACTCTGCCCCTTTCTCTAACTGCCCCTGCACCTGCTGGGCCAGGCCCTGGCATGCTCCCATTCCAGCCTGACGTCCCTTACCTCATACTGCTGAGGCACTTAAGCTGAGTCAATCCTTACCTTAAGTCTGACCTCACCAACACCCTCCCATCATTCCATGGCTTTCTTTTCTTTCCTCTCATCCACCCTGCTGTTTTTCATATTAACACTCATCACTACCTGATCTCATCGTCTCTTGCTTCGAATATAAGCAGCATAAGTATAGTAGAGACTGTGTTCACTAGTTTATCACAAATAGCAGCAGGGTGCAGGAGGAAGAACTTTGGTCTCAGCGAAGCCCTCCTTGTATGACTGTGCTGTGCTTAGTCACTCAGTCATGCCTGACTCGTCAGCATGTCAATCCCCTTATGACTAGGACTCAGTTTTTCGAGTCCTGATTCCTCCTAAGCCCCAGGAGTTCCCAAGGTGTTTGGTTTTCCAAAAAAGATCTATTTGAAGGGAAAGGGGGCTGGGGGGAGGTAAAACCTTAGTGATCACTTTTAGGATAACCACTAAAAATATGATCTGGAGCTCTAAGCTCAATTTCAATTTTCATGTTTCCTGACCATCAACAGGGTATTCTTCCAGACACTCAAAAACTCTGCATGCCCATAGCTGAGCTCATCATCTTCCTAAACTCAAAGTTTATGGAGCACCCTTCTTATCAGGATTGTAATAGTTATCTAATTCACTCTTATGATTTCTTCATGAACCAAGCAGGAATGGTACAGAAATGTTTTATAAGCTAGAGTCCATGAACCAATGGCATCAGAATCAGGACAGGAATGAACACTTCTCTTACTTTCCACTTGAAAACACCATTAAGCTCTTTTGTCCATTTTCTCATATGGAAGAAGCATCTTGGCCAAACTGGTATGAGCAGGCTGTTTAGCAATCTACAGTGACTCCATCTGTCATAATCAACAGGAGAGTCATCAAAAATGAAGCTAAAGCATCATTGAAATTGCACTGAAGTAACTGGAAAATGTAACATTACGTAGATACTCAATGTTCTCAACATTTTGGGAGTTATCATAGTAAACATGGTTAGTAGATAGTGAAAGTCATTCAGTCCTGTCTGACTATCTGCGACTCCAGAGAATTCACAGAAAATGGAACTCTCCAGGCCAGAATACTGAAGTGGGTAGCCATTCCCTTCTCCAGGGTATTTTGCCACCTGAGGGACTGAACCCAGGTCTCCCGCATTGCAGATGGATTCTTTACCAACTGAGCTATGAAGCCCTAAACGTTATTAGAAAGTAATAATGATAAAGAATTGGAGTGACTTCCCTGGTGGTCCAGTGGTTAAGAATCCACCTGCCAATGCAGGGGATGTAGGTTCCAATCTTGGTTCGGGAAGATTCCACATGCCATGGAGCAACTAAGCCCGTGCAACATAACTACTGAGTCTGTGCTCTAGAGCCCATTCACAACAATGAAGAGTAGCCCACACGCTGCAAGCCCTCACGCTGCCATGAAGATTCAGCACAGTCCTGCTGCTGCTGCTGCTAAGTCGCTTCAGTCGTGTCCGACTCTGTGCGACCCCATAGACGGCAGCCCACCAGGCTTCCCCGTCCCTGGGATTCTCCAGGCAAGAACACCGGAGTGGGTTGCCATTTCCTTCTCCAATGCATGAAATTGAAAAGTGAAAGTGAAGTCGTTCAGTCATGTCTGACTCTAGCGACCCCATGGACTGCAGCCTTCCAGGCTCCTCCGTCCATGGGATTTTCCAGGCAAAAGTACTGGAGTGGGGTGCCATTGCCTTCTCCGCAGCACAGCCCTAAATAAGTAAAAAAAATAAATTTTTAAAAAAAGAATTGGCAACTCCAGTCAATTTGGAAGATGCATATAAAAATAATATCTAACTTGCTATACACTTACATTCCAGATTAGCTAATAAAGTTTTCTGAAAACATATAATAAGAAGATTGTAAGACCAGCTTGAGTAATGAACCCAAATCATCCCCAAAAGAACTTTTTAAAAAAGTTAATACACCTATTCCAGTAATTATTACTAACAAGTAAGAGAAGAGTAAAAGCTTAATTTTATGTTTAACTTGCTTCCCACTTTTGACAGTAGATGCACTAAATTATCAGTGAGATAACCATCCCTCAGGAACACAAGTATAAGAAGCAACGGTTATAAAAACTACAAAGTCAATAAACCAGATAACTCTCAGATATTCACAGTTGGATCAGCTGTTTTCAAGGAATAACTCCATGATGGTAGGGCAAGATGAACTGCTACATAAATCATTTGTTCAACATTTACTGAATGTCCCCTTTATGAAACCTGGCACTGGGCATGTACTTTATAGAAATCTATTTATATTGAGTTCCTAGTACTGATGCAAAGTTAAGAGTATAGAAGTCACTGCAAAGCTCCATTCACCATCTCTCAAATTATTAATGAAAACTAGCAAATGTACATGTGGTCATTTCCCAAGAAATACCACACTGTCAGCACTATACACATTTAATCAAAATAAGTAAAATGCAATATTCTCAGAATAGCAAAAAAAGGTAATATAGCTAAAAATCCAAGTTAAATATAAGTTTGGGAACCATACAAACTCCAATAAACCATTCTTACCTTTCCTTTGTTCTCTTATACCTCAACTCATTATATTTGAAAATCACAACAGATCACTGCTTACTTGATTTCTCAACCAGTAGTGCTGAACGCGCAGTCTCGCAGGGCCAACACCACCCCAACCTGCCGAATCAGACTCTGGGAGTAAGCATGGCTATTTGTTTTTAACAAGCCCTCTGGGTGGTCCTGATACACACTGAAGGCTGAGAAAACCCAAAACAACAAATCAGAGAGTACATTCATAACTGCGTACACAAAGATGAAGACATAGTTTGGGTAATACTTATAGAAAAGCTTATAATAAAAATGTTAAAGATAATTTTTTAACTATAGGAATAATGTACTTTTAGAATGTTAATAATTAACTCAAAATATTTCATTTACTAGACTTGGAATTAAAAACAGTTCTGAGTAAATGAATGGTTATGAACTATGCCCAGCTGCTAAAATTTCCTATTAAAAAAATGGAGGTGTTTAAAATATTTGCAATGTTCAAATTTTCAACATAAAATTTCAATGAGATATCTAAGATCTTAAATTTAAGGCATAATTTTAAAAATTGCAATTATATCCCCACTAAGAAAATAATTTGATAAAATATTAATTTTTATATAAGCATACAGTCTCACTTTACCAAAATATTCTTTCCTTTATAAAATTACTTAATGGGACTTCATTTTAATAGCAATTTCCCTTAGTCTGCTATTGAACTATCTGTTTATAAGTTACCACAATATTTTTGAATCTTTGGAGAAGGAGGAAATTAGAGGTAAAAGGAGATTCAAGAGGATCTATACTAAAGTGTTAAACAGCTACTGATTAAACTATGAAACAAATTACAAATAAAGCATCACTGAAACTCCTGGTGACATATCTTCTACATGAGTAGACGTGCATCTAAGAAATACCAGAAACATAGTAACTACAGCTAACAACTTGAATACTGCTTATATCATCTGACAAATGTCGCTTCCAGGAGCGCTTCCAATTCCTTCACATGTGTTATGGCTCAAAGTTTTAATTAGGCTGAAGAATTCCTACGAGGGGAGGGTCTAACTGAATTTATGCAAAACAGATGTGGATAGCAAAGCTAAGAAGTGTAAGTAGGCCCGAAACCTTCTTACTGAGAATTCTCATAGCATTCTTAAAGGTATAAATAGAAGGCCAGAGAGCAGAAAGTCTGGAGAATTTGTGCCAAAAGTTTATTTTAAAACAGGGAGAGCTTACTATTCTTTGCTTTTATGAATGTCTAACTTTTAATCTTACAGAACCCCTCTCTCACACACTGTAGAGGCTGTACGACAAGTAAACACTGAGTCACCATCAGCACCTGTTAGCATGTATGAGTTAACTTTGTGAACCGCCTTTCTCTCTCACTGCACCAAGGGCATCTGGGTATTCTCTAACCGGGAGCAGTGCCTTGGAAACATTTTATATTCGACACGGGACTAGCTGGGCTGAGGGGCCGCAGAAGGCCAGTGGCAGCAGGGTTTCAGCTGAAGTGACAGCAGGGATCCACAGAGAAGGTGAGCGGTGACTGGAAGACACTTCAGCTGCAGACCCGATGAGACATGGAGACAGGTTAGATGTCAGGGAGAGAGCAGTGGCAGGAACTGAAGGAGAAGCATCATGTCATGGAATCTTAAAGCTCAAATGGACTTGAGAGATGATAGAAATTAAGGTTTTCGGCCCAGGGCACTAGTTGGGAATGAGAGATCGAGCGTCTATGAAAGTTTGCAGGGAGCCCCACAAGAGGAATAGGAAGATATACCTCAGAAGAGATCAGAACCAGAGTTTGTATGCACCGTAAGCTACAAAGGCAGGAATCTGGGTTCTAATGGAGCTGGAGGTCACCAATGTGTCTAGTGTCTTATTTCCAGGAACTATCAAGATATTGCAAAGTTTACATCACCAGTCAACCCGGATTATCCCAGTTCCTAAAATATAACTGCTCTGACATAGTAAGAACTTGAGGTTTCATGATCAGTCTTCTGAATTCATAAGGAGGGTCATGAATGTAGCAAAGCAAACTCATTAATAGCCTCCATTTTACTTTACCAAGTGCTTTCAGCTTTCAGAAAACCTGAGTGAGAATGTAAGTATGAACTAGTGTGCTTTATAAATATTGTCCTGAAGCTGCCCACTGCCAACAACCATGCTCCTGAAGTAACATATCTGGAGAAGCCCCAGGGTGATCTTAAAGATACTAGGTGTCTTAAAGATACTACAGAGTCTACAGTACCAGGGAAGATCAAGGTCACAACCTGCTTTAGGCAAGGAAAAAACCTCACCTAGTAAACAATGCATGGTGATACTGCACATGTGCTTGAGAAGAAAATATGAACATGAACCAAAACCAACACACTTTAGAGAGACTGAAGATAGCTATGCACCTTTCACAAAGCTGTGAAACTTGGTTCTACTCTTTTTGAAATGTTTAAATCTGCTTTTTCAAAAAGACACTGAACATCAGAGAGTAAGACTGGAGTGGCAAAGTCCTGGAGCGTAGCCAGTTCACCAGTACTGAAGCCCTGCTCACTCCAATTTAGCTCTGTTGGCTGGACATGTGCTGTGGATGGATGTCAGCAGGGTGTGTGAGCAGCTGCTATGCGAGAACCTCAAGCAGGCAGGCTGTGCAGGGCAGGGAGGGGGAAATCTGTGAAGACACTCTAAAGCACAGCTTTCAGTAATGTGGCATCCGTGGAACGCTGAGAAACAGAAGCACATAAAACAACCTGGTGTGTAGCGATTAGAAGTAAAATGATTCCTTTAGGCAACATCAATGGATACTCAGAAAGGCCCAAAAGGCAGAGTTTCAAGGCAATAACAAATGGGATTCTGGTTGCACTGGCTGTTGTCCTATGAAGTGAGAGGTTATCATTGGTAATGACAGGCTTTTTGGTAATACACCTCAGAAGTCAAACAGCCTACTCAAGGTCGTAGCCCAGGAGGCAGCAGAGCAGGAAAGCCTGCCCCAGGGAGCACAGTGTTTGCGGAGCACTGTTGAGCCAGGACCCTTGTCCATTTGAAGTTCAATCTAAAACCTCTCTGCGCCCAGGTCTAGCAGCTAAATTCTCCCAGATTTCTGAGTTCTCAGACAAAGCAATAGCTCTACAAGATGGCTAGTAGTGAAGGGCAGCCTCAACCAGCAGAGTACAAGCAGGGAGGCTGGGCATTCAGATTAGGGGTCTGTCACAACTCTCTGGTACCCATTCTGCCCAAAACAGACCTGCAGGCCAGAATGACTAGATTGGCCCTAAAGGCACACCTGTCACAGTCGCTCAGAATACACATCATACACACACACACACATTTTCATTAGTCCATGCCCTCTCCCAGATACCTACATCTCTCTGCAATTTTTTTCTCTAGTATTAGAGTCTAAAATGTTCTCGTAGAGAAAACCTTTTCTAATTAACAGAAGAATGGATATCATTTCTTATGGTAGTCAACCCTTATGATTTCTTCAACACACAAACTCCCATGGCCTGTTAGAAAACTAAAAAATGCATTTAATGTATCTTTTCATATTGATTTATGTATTTAGACCACAAAGCACAAAAAGGTAGGTGTGTCTCCATTCTGTTTCTATAATGCTATCTTTCCCTGCTTACAGACAGAACACAATTAAACATTACCATCAGTTCAGTTCAGTTCAGTTGCTCAGTCATGTCCGACTCTTTGCGACCCCATGAATCGTAGGATGCCAGGCCTCCCTGTCCATCACCATCTCCCGGAGTTCACTCAAACTCACATCCATCCAGTCAGTTATGCCATCCAGCCATCTCATCCTCTGTCATCCCCTTCTCCTCCTGCCCCCAATCCCTCCCAGCATCAGAGTCTTTTCCAATGAGGCAACTCTTCGCATGAGGTGGCCAAAGTACTGGAGTTTCAGCTTTAGCATCATTCCTTCCAAAGAAATCCCAGGGCTGATCTCCTTCAGAATGGACTGGTTGGATCTCCTTGCCGTCCAAGGGACTCTCAAGAGTCTTCTCCAACACCACAGTTCAAAAGCATCAATGTTACCATAAAATCCTCATAAACTGGCTAACACAGAGATGAAGGAATTAACTTTTATTAAAACTGGCCAAGGACTGATTTTTTTTGACATTAATTTCTGCACAGTTTACAAAGGGATTTTGTAGAGAATGAAACACAGACAGGTGGGAATCTTAACAATCAAAATCTGGATCCATTTATTGATTTATGTGTGGGACACCATGCCTGGTACCATGGAGAATAGGATGGTGAATCAGAAACGAACTGACCACAAAGAAATTAAGTTCAGAAGTAAATAATGGGACACATAGCTATAAACACATTGTTAAAAAGTATCTGAGGTAATTAGAATAAAACAGGCACAAGGGAAGTGGTAAATGGCACGCACGCGCATGTGTGTATGTATACATGTAGGGGGAAGGAGGGTGTCAGGGTCAGGAATATCTTTGTGGAAGAAATACTTGAGAAGGGCCTTGCAGATGTAAAGTCCTTGGACAGTGAGTGACAAATGGGAAGAAGAATGGGGGCAACATACTTTAGCCTGTGTGTAGAGCTGAATGGCACTGTGCTTGAAGGAGACAGTAGTGAATCCTAGGAAACGAAGGATGGCTGGTATTACAGATGAGGTCTCATCTGCATGGTGGGCATTAGGGCTCCAATGGAAATATCTGAGCAGGAGAGTGATGCCATCACCTGTGTGCTTCAGGAAGCTGTGTGCTGACTGGAAAGAAGAGCAGAAAGGAGGCTTCGCTGGGAGCTATCCCAACAGTTCAGGCAGGAGGAAACGTGGAAGGAAGCATTGAGCTGAGACCATAGGTAAGAGAAATACTACAGAAATAATTCAAACAATTAAGTCAATAAGACTTGATAACTGACTGGACATGGGGGCAGAAGAAAGAAAAGAATCAAAGATGAGCTAGGGTCTGAGGTCTGGTACCATGAATGAAACTAGGGAAAATGAGAGAAGAGTCCAGGTCAGGTGCTCAGTTTGGACATATGGGATTCACAGACCTGCTGGGTCACTGCGATGGAGAAGGCCACAGAAAAACAGCAAGGACCTAGGCTGGAACTGCAACTTCATCAGCTACCAGCTGGCTTTGCTCAGTCCAGGCTCAAGTCTCAAAGTGGGCAACTCTACAAGCAGAGCTCAACAGACCAGAGGGCCCTAGGCCACAACGCATGAGAGTTGGCTCGACTGCACACGTGCTGTTATGGACCCCAGGCTGAAGTTAAGCCTAGACCTGGGGGTATCTCTGTGGAAAAAACGGAGGCCATTACCATCTGCAGGCTCCTGTTTTCCTAAAGCACTGCTACTAAGTTAAACAAGGACTGCATTTTCTGTTGCCCAGGGAAACAAAACATCTATAAATGCTGTTGCACCTTTTCTTGATAGAACTCAGATTTCAGTAAGGATGAGTTATCTTTACTTTTTGCTATTATGCATGTTTATCAAAGAACAAAAATATATTTGAAAGGCAAAAACAAAAATTTCTGCGTGCTTAATAATAGACCTTGGCTGGTATAAGCAACAAGGCTGTCACTGGCAGTTCTCGGGATGATTGCTTTCTCTACAGAAGCAGCGGAGCTGACTAGGGCCTTCACCTCTGCCACTGCACCACGAATACGCGCATGCCACCGCATTTGGGGGTTTCAGTAGAAAGAGACATGACGGGGGTGCTAAAAATAAAGCAATTAGGAAACAAACATGCAAGATTAGTCTGCTCTGATTATCTGTGGATGTAAACCACACGAAATTACCTCATATACTGTACATAAAAGTGCCGACAAATTGCTACTGAAGATGATTTTCTTGACTGCTTTCTTTAGCAACAGACAATAATTAGAACTTCCTAACATGTCTGGGAGAATACCATCTAACTTTCTGACACGTTACTGTGCATAATAATAGAATCAGATACTGCAAATTAAAGTTTGGGGAGGTGAGGCTTTGATCAATTCATGCATCCTACCCTCTAAACCCAGACTCTCTATACTCTCTATACTTCAATAACTCCATTTTATTCCAGAAGCCTGAAACAAGTCTACAGGCAAGGGCTTTTTTTCCCCCCAGCTTGGTGCAAGTGTTACCCATTTTTTTCCCAGAAATAGCTGACCTCATTTTTAGCTAAGTGGATGAGTAGGTACTAGGACGATGGCATGATTGATAACATCCCTTCATGAAGTCAGGCCACCTAGCTTTCAAAATGTAGTAAGGATCAGTGGTGCTCTCTTTGGCCACCCACCCAAATACAAATTTCTCTCCAGGCCAGCGGACACATGGCCAATCATCCTTTAGGATTATCAGAACACTGACCTCTGCTATTCTAACTTAAAATGCAGATACATGCTAAATATTATTTGGCCAAAACTCAGTGATTGTATAGTTTCTCTAGGGCTAGACATACAAAGAGGTCACAGAACAACAGGCCAGGAAACTGAGCAAGGTGGGTACTGGGATGCTTTGCAGTCCGAGGGGTCCAGCTGGGGCAAGGTGCTCAGCAAGAGGGCTGTGGAACCTGGTCGGGTTCAGAGTGGGGGCCCCACTGGAACATCACCCTCTGAGGTTGGCAACTGTGCACCTTAGGCAATGTTCATATCTACCGTGCTGATGTCAAAGGGGTCCATTTTTTAATTAAACAAGAGCCCAATTGGTCATTTAGCCTCATGCATTTAAAATTAAGTTTCACAGGCTGTCCTCATTAGCCACCATCAGGAACAGCTCAAACATGCAGGGAATCTAAAGTGATTGCTATTTTGGACCCCTGAAGGCAACCCCATGGCAGCTTCTTTCATGTGGAGTGTTTTGCTGCTCTTACTGTACAAGCTTCCACACTTATTTTGGATTCAGGAGCTGAACTGATGCACTAGCCCTAAAGGCTCAATCTCTGGGGGAGGCGGGGAGCTCTGCTCCCTTCTGTGGCCACAGGCTGTGATGTGACTGTCACCCACTGTGGCAGAGAAAGCCACTCATGGTCAGGAGAGGCAGGGCACCTGGCTTTCCCCAAATCTCCCATCTTTGTAGAAAAAAGCATTTACAACCTTCCTGCTGGAGGTACAGGGCAACAGCAAGTGTCTGAACTAAAGGATCAGAAGTGTACAGAGGAGCAAGGCAGAGAGGAACAAGTTCTGGAAGGGCCTCAGACTTCTGCCCTACCAACTTGCCTCCCAAGGTTCAACACTGCAGAATCTCCAGATATTATAAAGAAGGATCTTGGGGAAGATGGCTATATGGTCAATATCAACATAATAAGCTAGATTTCCAATGATCTGTACCACTGAAGAAATGTTGTAAAGAAAAATGAAGCTCAAAATTTACTTTTCACAACACAATTAACATTTGGGAACACTATGTAAAACTAATAATATGGCAAAGTTCTGAGACAAAGCACCAAAATACAGGGTTTATCATGAGAATGTAGTGAAGACTGTAAAAATGCTTTTATTATATCTGGATATGGTTTTTGTCCATTTCAAATTATTTATATTCATATTCATTTTAAAGTGTGTGAAAAGCTCTCCCCTCCCATTTTTTGCCCATGCTCACATTGCCTCAAGGAAGTTAACCAGTCATCATTTATCTTTTTATTTACTTGGAGAATCCCATGGACAGAGGAACCTGGTGGGCTATAGTTCATGGGATCGCAAGAGTCGGACATGACTTAACAACCAAACCACCACCACCAAGACTTGTTTATTCCCCCTTTCCCCACAGTCCTTTCCTCATTCTCTATCTGCCGTGCTTCATATCAAAGTTCATAACACTTCTGAAACAACAGTTGTAAAGCAGTTGTACTCCACATTTCTGTCTTATCAGTTGGTTTGGTTTGGGTTCTGAATCTACAGTGAGTAGGCAACATTTACTGGGATTTTTAACACTGACACAGTACTTGAAATAAGATGTCTGGCCTCCATTTCATCTCGGGAAAGTTAATGCGATCATTTGTTGAATACTTTTTATGAGTCAGGTGAGCACTTTACAAATATTATATCATTAATCTTCAAGGTAAAACTGAGTTACATATTATCCCTGTTTCGCTGTTGAGAATACAGAAGCCAAAGAAGTTAAATAACTTGCATAAGGTCACACACTGAGCAGGTGACACAGTCTGGATTCAAGCCAGGGTCTAATCGACTCCTAAACTCTCAACACTCTATGTTTCCAGAAAAAAAAAAACAGCAGACCATTTTATACAGAAACACTCTAAAGAAGTGGAAGATAATTTTTTAAGATAACTTCTCCTCAATCAGTATTAATTTTCTTCATGTGATTTATACCTAGCACTGGGCAAGCAAAAGCAAAGGAACTAAAGAGGAGTAGGAAAAGGAGGCAAAAGGGAAAGGATCATAGAGCTATGGTAACCTAGGCAGAACCAAACAAGAAGGAAGGCACTCAAAAACGCATAAACACAAATGCAGCCCAACATGGACTAGAAAGAGTCAGCGTATCACTGTAGTCATTTTAAAAAGGTATGTTTAAATTGATATACATTTACTTAAATAAAAGTTAAAAGTACATACATACACCTCTCCTTTATTTTTGAAACACATAGGTATTGGCTTTACAGAAGTCTTTAATGGCTATGGGCTTCCCCCATGACTTGGCAGGTAAAGAATCTGCCTTGCAGGAGATGCAAGAGACACGGGTTCAATCCCTGGATCTGGAAATCCCCTGGAGGAGGGCATGGCAACCCACTCCACTATTCTTGCCTGGAGAATCCCCATGGACACAGGAGCCTGGCGGGCTACAGTCCATGGGGTCGCAAAGAGTTTAAACTGACTGAGTGACTAATACTTTATTGGCTATACAGAAGTCTCTTGTATGATGTATTTGCTTAATATTTTTTATTCCTGTTTTTTTAATTGAAGTACAGTTGGTTTATAATGTATTAATTTCTGCTATATAGCAAAGTGATTGTTATAATATATATATACACACATACACACGCACACATCTTTTTACATTCTTTTCAATTATGGTTTATCACAGGATATTGAATACAGTTCCCTGTGCTATACAGTAGAATCCTGTTGTTCATCCATCCTATATATCACAGTTTGCATCTGCTAATCCCGAATTCCCACTCCATTCAACCCCCAGCTCCTCTCTCGCTTAGCTTAATATTTACATGCATAGCTTTTAATACTTGTCTACCTGATTGATTACTGCCTCACAGTACATTAGAAGTTGTGGACAAGATGTTCTTTCTGGATTTCTGAGGGCTGTTGACGCCTAGTGCCAACTTCTTCTATAGAAGACTTGTAGCAGTGTGAGCCAGTGTCTCTGACCCTTGTTGACACAAGGTTCTATTGTTCCTTCCAGTCTCTTATCAGTCTCAAAAATGGTACCATATTGTTTTAATAGTTTCATTTATTATTAAAAAGGGAAGAACTAAAAAAAAACAGAATGGCCATTTAGTTCATCTCATTGAATTTTAACAAACCCTACAGGCATGAATTATCTTGATAATTCCTTATCTTCATTGATAAGGAAATAGGCTCAAAGCAGTTAAAATATTTGCTCAAATTTAAGGACTAGCAAATAGCCAAACTAAACCTTTTGGTCAGTTTTAAAAGCTCATAACTGTTTACTCACACAAATTAAAAGAAATAAATATTAAATGTATTTTATCTACAATGAAAGTATTTTATATCTCAAAAAAGTCTTTGCAATTCATCTACAAATTTTCATATTAAAAAATCTAAATAAACTGAATAATGAAAGCAATCTACCATCAAATTTAAAGTGTTTTTACTATCTGTGATTGCCTCATTCAAATATTTTATTCCAAAATAAATCATCCTTAATGTTATTAATCATCACTTCAGACAGCAGTTTCATAATTTGCTCATCTACCTTCAAATAACTAAGGCATATTTTAAGTCACTTACTCACACTTGCAAATCACTTCCTAGTTCACAGAATGTTTTTGGCACAGTTGCTATTTCAAATGGACTTCAGGTAAGACTGTATAAAGGTCACTTTTTTTGCTACTAAAAAGTCTTTTCTGTTTTAAATAGAACTCATTTCCCACTCCATAATTTTTTTAAAAATTTATTGCTGCAGTGAAATGATTTTTACAATGCACATAATGAAAACATAATCTCTTGTCCTAGACTGCTGAAAACAGAGCAAAATGCCTAAAGTAGTGTAAGGGATGAGGATCTTGAGTTGTATAATGAGAAATACACTAAGTGCAAACAACTCTTCTTCCCTCTTCATCAGTGAATCATTTAAAGGTCCTAAATTTTAAAAAGAAAATAACCCAATTTTTTATAATAGTAAGAGTCTAATTCCTGAAGTCTGAAAATGTCAACCTCATTTTAAATAAATCTTGCCCCTGGATTCCACTTCTTTCTTCCTGGCCACCACCCTCCCCCCCCTCCCCCCCCCACCCCGCCCCAATGCAAAAAAAACGTTAGCAGTACAATCAATTATCACACAGGAGAATTAAGGAGATTGAGAGAAGGGATCTCCAGAGGGCAGGGAGAGGGGAAGTGGGAAAAAGGAAACCAATGGTCAGACCAAGACTAGCATTCCTGAGAGGTAAAAAGTGTGCTGGCAAATGAGCAGGCACACACACGTCTGAAGGCTGGGCTGAGCCATGCTCACCGTCAGCAGCAAGTGCTTGACACCCAGAGAGACTAGAGGCTTTCTGAGACCTTCTCAAATGCCCAAATTTGCTAACATCATTGTATCAATGAATTTAGCTCTCAACATGCCTTATTGTCAGAGATTCCTTCAGTCCCTTGATGAAGGTTATCCTGGTGCAATGGACGTTGTGAAGCAGCCCTGCAAAGCAACTAGCCGAGTCTGGAGCAGGAAGACAGAAGGGCTGGCCCCAGTAGGGTGAGTCAAAAGAAAACACTGAAACACAATTATTATCTGCTAGAGTAACCACCACATGGAAAGCGGTACTGAGAGGCAGAAGGAGAGTATGGGAAGATTCAGCCATAGAGCAAAACAGAATTAAGGAAATGGAAAAATGAGGCAAGTATTTCCACTGGAGGATAAATACAAAAAGAAAGACGACTTGATTCATCTGTGAATCAAAATAATGGTGAGTCAAAATAATACAAACAATTACTATGATTAAATTGTACCAATGTTTTCTTAGGACAGCCTCTCAAGGGAATAGAGGGCCTCTCAGGTGGTGCTAGTGGTAAAGAACCCACCTGCCAATGCAGGAGATGTAAGAGACTTGGGTTCAATTCCTAGGTTGGGAAGATCTGTTGAGTAGGAAATGGCAACCCACTCCAGTATTCTTGCCTGGAGAATCCCATGGAGAGAGGAGACTGGTGGGCTACAGTCCATAGGGTCGTAAGAGTTGGACACGACTGAAGTGACTCACCAAGCTTAAGGGAACAGAAACAAAAGCAAAAATAAATAAATGGGGCCAAATCAAACTTACAAGCTTTTGCACAGCAAAGGAAAATCATACACAACATGAAAAAAGAACCTTACAGAATGGGAGAAGATATTTTCAAACAATGTGACTGACAAGGGCTTAATTTCCAAAATATACAAATAGCTCATAAAACTCAGCAACAAAAAAACAAACAACCCAGTTGGAAAAATGGGCAGAAGATCTAAACAGACATATCTCCAAAGAAACCATACTGATGGTCCATACACATATAAAAAGATGCTTGAAATGCAAATAAAAACTACAATGAGGTACCACCTCACACTGGGCAAAATGGCCATCATGTAAAGGTCTACAATAACAAATGCTGAAGAGAGTGTGGAGAAAAGGGAACCCTCATACACTGCTGGTGGGAATGTAAACTGGTGGACAACTACGGGCACTACGGGCAAGAGTACGGAGGTTCCACAAAAACTGGAGTTGTCATAGATCCAGCGATCCTGCCCCTGGCCATATAGCTGGAGAAACTGTAATTAGAAAAGATACACATGGATGGACCTAGAGATTATCATAATAAATGAAGTCAGTCATAAAGAGAAAGACAAATACATACTGTATCACTGATATGTGGAATTTAAAACATGCCACAAATGAACTTATCTACAAAACAGGGACAGTCTCACAGACAAGGAGAACTGATCTGTGGTTGCCAAGTGGGGAGGATGGTGGAGGGATGGAGTAGGAGTTTGGGATTAGCGATGCAAACTAGAATGCACAGGACAGATAAACAGTAAGGTCGTACTTATAGCACTGGGAACTATATTGAATATCCTGTGATAAACCATAATGAAAAAGAATATAAAATTGTGTGCGTGTGTGTGTATGTACATAACTGAATAACTCTGCTGTACAGCAGAAAATAACACAACATTATAAATCAACTATACTTCAACTAAAAAAAGAAAAGAAACAGTGATTCAATTTTAAAAGACTGAAAGTATTAAGAAAGTGAAGAGGAAAGAGAAAAGTGAAAGTGAAAGTCATGTCCAACTCTTTGCCACCCCATGGACAGTCCGTCCATGGAATTCTCTAGGGCAGAATACTGGAATGGGTAGCCTATCCCTTCTCCAGCAGATCTTCACGACCCAGGAATCAAACCAGGGTCTCCTGCACTGCAGGCGGATTCTTTACCAACTGAGCTATCAGGGAAGCCCGAGGAAAGAGAAGCAAGGCAGAAATTTTCACTTACAAAATAAGAAGAAGTAGAGAGATACTGTCTAATGTTGATGATTCAAGAAACATTACAACCATGTTGTTTAGAAGTTGAGAGAAAAATATCAGAAAAAAAGCTACCATAATTAAAAGTCCATGCCTCTGGGAAAAAGAATGAGGCAAGGTGACTACTGTAATTTATTATATGCCTTTTGGTATTACTTGACTCTAACTATATGCACATTAATTTAAAAGAATTTTTAAAACTGAAACAGTAACCAAAACTGAAACAGTTTAGTAAACATGTTGCAGGAAGAGGGACCCCTTCCAGGGCCCAAAATTGGGCTATTGTCTAACAGCTGGAAATGAATTGTCCGAGGAGATATATGTGCTGACAAAGCAAGACATTTTATTGGGAAAGGGCACCGGGGCGGAGAGCAGTAGGGTAAGGGAACCCAGAAGAACAGCTTTGCCACGTGGCTCACAGTCTTGGGTTTTATGGTGATGGGGTTAGTTTCCGGGTTGTCTTTAGCCAATCATTCTGACTCAGAGTCCTTCCTGGTGGCGCACACCTTGTTCAGCCAAGATGGATGCCAGCAAGAAGGATTCTGGGAGGTGGTCGGACATGTGGTGTCTCCTTTTGACCTTTCCTGAACTCTTTTGGTTGGTGGTGGCTTATTAGTTCTGTGTTCCTTACCAGGACCCTGTCGTAAAACAGCTCATGCAAATGGTTACCATGGTGCCTGGCCAGGGTGGGCGGTTTCAGTCAGTGTGCTTCCCCTAACAAACACAATGATTAGGCAGAGAAGAAATAAAGGCTATGGATATCTAAAGACTGCATAGGTAGCATGATCCCATTTTTCACAAAGAATCAAAAAAATCTGAAATGCTATTTCTAGTGAGATTTTGAATACTTTTTTTTAACTATTCCATACTTTCTACTGGAAACAAGCATAACACTTTTACAAGAAGGGTAAAAAAGGTAACTTTTAAAAGAAAGACAGTGGTCAGCTGGAATTGAGATTAAAGAAACAAAAGTCAAAGATAAAAGGAAACTGCAAAAAAAGAGGATCCTAATAGGCAAGGAAGAAAAGAAATTTCACTAAGGAGTGGCCATCGATGGACTACTTGCTGCTGGGAAGACCTCTACTAGGACAGCATGAGCATCTTCCCTAGCAGGGCTAGGGGAGGACAGGACTGGGGACTGAGGAAGATGAGAGTGCATCCCAGCATCAGGCACCAGACTCAAAGGCAGCAGGGAGCGCAGGACAGCTCACAGGTGGTGAAGCAGGTTTCTAGCTGTTAACATCTGGGGAGAGCGATGTTTAAGGAAAATAAGCCAGAGGAGAGGAAGCGACTGAAAATAAGAGATAAGGTGATTTCTCAGTTAAAAAAAAAAAGGTGTGTGGGGGGGGGGGGCACAATTTAACTCTGAGTAAATTGATTCTTTTGGTTTCTAAGTTTTTTACAAAACTTAGGTCCTACTGATTACTTGACTATATTCTGCCGTTTGGCACCATAGAAACAAAGTTCCCACAAGGACACTGGCCATTCAGTAGGAATTTTGACAAACTCTGAATCTTAATTTAAAAAGGGAAGAATTTGATACTACTACTAACAAGTCAAAAGTTACCATTATTCCCAGGAATAGTTAATCCATCTAAAATAACTATTCTATAATGCTAATCAAATGCTTAACAAGGCTGACAGACTTGAGAACATTTTCAAAATAAATGGAGTTTTTAACTACAGATAAACTTTAAACCAAAGGGAGGGTTTTTTTTTTTTTTTTTTATTGTAGTTGATTCAGAATGTTGTGCTAATTTATGCTATAAAGCAAAGTGTTTCTAAATCCTGCAAAGCAAGTATCTGGGAAAAAAGCAAGATGCTGAACGCTACATGACCCACTTTTTATGTTTTAAAGTATTGTAAAAGCATTTACAACATTGGCTGCTATTAGAAACACCTAGAGAGCTATCAAAAATCCAATGCTTGGGTCCCACTTCCAGCGATTCTGGTCTATTTGGTCTGGAACATGGCCTGGCACTGGGATTTTCGACATCCCTCCCCAGACTTCTACTCAAATAATTCTATATATATTAAAGAGGAAGAAATAGTATTTTGAAAGGGCTGGGATTTAAAATTTATCATTCCCTACTTTGCACACTTTTGTATTACTTTACTTCTGAAGTAATGAGAAGGTACTACCTTTACAATTTACATAAAAGTATTTCAATTTAAAAAATCAAGAAAAGCAAAGTCTTTTTCTAGACTTGAAAATGATTTAAGCAGGAAAAATACGTTTTCAATTATGTAACAATGCTCACTTTACCATTAGGGGATGTTTTCAGACAACGTGATATTCTCTATGCCTGAGGTCCAAAGATGAGTAAAGTCTGTAGTGCAAATACATCTGACTGGAAGGAACACATTCACAGAAGGAAAAGTGCGACAGATGTTGAGAGGCTTCATATACCCTCTGGGTGCTTGGACTTCACTCTATAGGTAACTTAGGCTACCTGAAGTTTTTTATTTTTTTGGCTGCACTGCTTGGCATTTGGGATCTTACTTCCCTGAACAGGGATCGAACCTGTGCTCCTTGCGGTTAAAGCACAGACTCTTAACCACTGGACCACCAGAGAAGGTCATGCTTGAAGGCTTTAGATCAGGGCAGTGAGATACGATGGGAACTCCAGATGGAAGAAAGCCGAACTGGGAAAGGTAAAACTGCAAAGTTAAAAAAAAATGTTGTAGAGCACCTTTGAACCCTAGTAGGGAAGGACTTAAATCTACAAGCCATAAGTAAGAAAAAAGTTTTTTGAAAACACATTTAAGAGTATCTTTTTCATGGATAAAGTTTACAGATAGATGAAAAATCAGAAGATTTTTGTTTTGCCCTCAAATCAACATAAGATGGGAATCCCAACAGAAAAATGGCCAAAAGCTATCCACAAAAAATTAGTAGAAAAGGATACTCCCCTCCCCAAAATGGAAAGCTAATGAAAAGATGATGAAGTTCACACACAAAGAAATATAAACTAAGAATGAGATGTTTTATACCTGATACCCTGGCAAAAGTATTTGAAAGCTGTACCATGTTGAGTGTTGGTTGGGTATGAGGATATATAGATGGATGCAGTCATTCCAGAGACCATCAGGTATAAATTATGCAAATTAAATGCAGTCACTGGACAACCAACTCCAGTATTGTTGCCTGGAGAATCCAGTGGACAGAGAAGCCTGGGGGGCAGAGTTGGACACGAATGAGGTGCCTTAGCAGGCACACATCAGTCTATGACCCAGCAATCATAGTTCTAGACATAGTTCCCAGAGAAAATATCAAACAGGTCCCAAGAGACATGCAGCCCACTCTGTGATGATGGGGATGTGGAAGCAATCTGGATTCCGGTCACAGGAGTAGAGGAACAAAACTGGATGAATGTACATCACAAAATATCCAATGGCAGTCAGAATCAATAAGCTAATATTCACACAGGACCAGGGACAGAACTTTACATTACACCACGGAGTGAAAATATTAACTGGAGGAGAATAATACCATTTATGTAACAGTTTATATAATATAAAATACAGATTATACAGAGTACATACAAACAAACAAAAAAACCCCACACGCTAACCCCACTAGACTAGTGTGCATGGTAATGGGGGTTGGGGGTATATGTAGTGGATGGTAATAACAAGGAATTGATCAATAAAACACAGGCTTGGCCCAGACCAATGGTGTCAATGGGCCACCAACCTAGATGCATGAAAAACTCAACCATCACTGAAGTCCAACTAGAAACTGTCTATAAAATAAAAATTAGCAATGTGAAGCAAACAAACAAAGGCTGTTTCGTCAGTCTTTTAGAGTGTTCACTTCTGAAAATCTAGACACTCATGCCCTTTTCAAGACCGATTAAATGGATGTTTAAAACCATCCCCTGCACTGACTCTGAAGGAGCATTGCAATTTGTACTTCTTCCTCTAGAAAAATACCTTATTCCAACTTGCTATTTTCCACTTCCAAACTTCAAGTCTCTATGGACAAATCAGCTATTATCAACCATTTCAAGCCCAACAGCAATTTTTAAAAGCAGCCATTAAAAGTGGAAATCTGTTACAGGTGTTTTTGAAAGTATAAAAATATATATATACTTTACTTATGTATGCTTTAGCCTCTCAAAACATTTTAGTAAATATATTTGTCTGCAGATACCATATTTGCTTTCCCTTCAAAGCGTTTTCTCCCCCCGCCGCCCTATATTTGATTTGGTAACCAGGTCCATTATCAGAGAGGTACCAGAAGCCTGGCAAGAAAGAAGGGTGGACCACTAATGCCCTAAATCCCCTTGCATCGCGATGTGCACAGTGGCACCAACCAATCTGCTGGCACAGTAACTGTTCACAAGCTAAATTCACACACGCCGGCTACAAGGATCCCAATTTCACCCTTCAAAAATTTTAGGTAGATGCCATCTTGTACTAACGATCTGCACACCCTTAAATTGACTGAAAATATTTTAAGTAAATCCAACTGTTTGATCTAATATTTTCAATGCATCTATTTAAAAATGCAATTTGACATGTCTCCTAAATGTTGATCTTTCATAATGACCAAGAGCTGAAGAAAAATGATTCATATTGTTAGGTGTTTTCTCAAAGAAGACGGAGCTAGGGGTTAGGAGAAAACAGTGGCAAGGGATATAGAACTCAGCACAAGAGCCAAACCTGAGGAATCCAGATTCCCCTCACTTTACATCCTCCTCATATATGTGGTTGATATTTTCCTAAACATAATTTTATTTTTACCATACCTACTTTTGTCTTAATGATAAATATAGCTTTAAAAGTATTTTCACTGATTCCCAAAGACAGGAAAATTTTGTAAGTCACATGGGCTTAAATGGGCTTCCCTGGTGGCTCAGATGGTAAAGAATCTGCCTGCAATGTGAGAGACTGGGGTTCTATCCCTGGGTTGGGAAGATATCCTGGGGAAGGGAATGGCTACCCACTCCAGTATTCTTGCCTGGAGAATTTCATGGACAGAGGAGCCCTGTGGACTACAGTCCATGGGGCTGCAGAGTCGGACATGACTGACTAACACACACACACATGGGCTTAAAGGAAATTAGTAGAATTTAGTTTCTGAAACACTGCCATTGAAAAGAAGCTGTTAATAAACCACAGAGAGCTGAGTGGGAAGAGGCTCAGTAGAGACAGATCATGGCAAAAAAAAAAAAAAAAAAAGCCACTTGCCTGTGTCCAGTTATAGCAGGTGGCCAGAGGGTCGTGGGAACCTCGTCAGTATTTCACGTGCCATTATTAGATACCAGCAACATTTTAGAGCTCAGAAGATGGTTTCAGGCACATCATGCCAGCTCCACAGGAGGAACAAAATACATGCAGTGTACAGAAAGGGACATGTATCATTTTCCCCGAGCGAGTCATTTTTAGCTTCAGAAACCTTTTTGACTTGCCAGGAACACAAACTCAAAAAGACTAAGATAGTGTGACCACATTCAAATTGCCTTTACAACTATAAAAAGTATATCTCTAGGAAGTTACTGTAAACAGTAACTCAATAAAAGAGACACCCAGATATACTAATATCCAGAGAAATAATATCAGAATATTTAAGATGGTATATAAATTTCAAATCTACAACATAAGGTTTCTGAAGGAAGTAATTAACCTGCCCAGATGAGATTTTGTTGTTGTTGTTAACATCCTTATCAAAAAGCAAAATATTAAATATCTGGATGTAGAGAATGTGGACTGAAGACATTCAGTACGATCCTAAATTTGAACTCCAGCCATTGTAGAAATGAGAAAATAATGGCTCAGAGAGATGCACTACCTCCTCCAAGACCAGAGGTAGCCAACAGAAGTGGAGACAAATCTTCTAGGAAGGTCAGTACCTGGCTCTCCTGTTCCTGTCTGTTTCCAGATATCAACACCTTTTTGGACAGCTCTTTTTAAACAGTCAGAGGCCTTGTCCTTTTCCTGACTCAGAGGCCAATTCTAAGTTCTTCCAGCACAAAGCTGTCAAGGATCACGATACTGGTAACATTGCTATTGCTGGAAGTGACATTCTATCACCCCATAGGAATATTCTATTTAATAGAGGTGAATATTAGACCCTGCTCAAGAGAAAGGTAGGAATTCCAGAAAGTAGGGATCATAGAAGGCTATCTTACGAGCTGTCTACCATATCCTACCATATATTGGATATCTGGGTATCAGTGAGACAGGAAGCAGCAAGCAAGGTTAAGACAGTCAGGGGTGATCCCTTCTTTCCTGTGGATGCTTCCTCACATTGGTGGGACAATGTAAGTGGTAAAGAAGGGGAAAAAAAATAGGGAAAGTGCATATGATATGTAAGTGAGTTCAGCAAGGTACCAGCTCTGCAGAAGCCTCAGTTGTCAGAGAAGAACAAAAGAGTCATCTCTGAAGAAGATGCAGCAAGTGCTGAGGAGAAGGTGAAGGAATTTGGGTAAGGATAATGTGTGCTATTGAGTGCTAAAGAGGATGCCCCAAGCACATCATAGGGTCAACAAATATTTGTTAAACTTTTATACATTTTTAAAGTTCATATCCTATCTGTATCTTACAGCTCTCCCTCAAAATTATTTTATAATCCGGTTTCATGAGAAGATGAAATCTGATAGTAGTGTATGTGTGCAGAAATCTACTGTATGCAGACAGTGGTTAGGAATGATTTAGTGAGCTGTAGTGATAAATTTGTGGATATAAAGGAAAGAAATTGAAAAATGTGGAGGGTCTACCTAGAAGATGATCTAATCCTGTGGAATGAATTCATAAGTGAATAATTCCCAAACTGAAGAAACAAGTCATCCTTTTCATTTATGACTTAGGCACATCTCTGGAGTTTTCTACTTAATTTATCAGACATGTTGTATTTCATCACTAGTTATTTACAAGATACAAACATTGGCCAAATCTGTTTTTCATTCATTCCTTCGACATCATTGAGTCTCCCTGATCTAGGACTGTGCCTGGCAGTAGGACAGTGCAATGTCTTTACTCAGCAAACAAAAATATATGAAGAAAAAAAAAAGTATAGAACAGTATCTGCAGAAGCTATCCCAACACCCGAGTTCTGTTAGCACAAATCTACCAAAATTTAACTTGAATGATTACATAAACACCACACTGAACAAAAAAAAAACTCTAAACCCATGGGAGCCTTCTACATAGGACATCACCCACATTAACTCACAACAGCTGCATGGTCAAATAGAGGCCTTTACTTTTTACATCAGAAAACTAAGGTTTGAATTCCCATTCTACTATGTACTAGCTGCAAGATTCTAGGCAAGTCATAGATTTCTTTCAGCCTGCTTCCTGGTATATAGAACACATACAATGATAACACTGTATACTTACAAAGATGATGGTAAAGACAACTGGTAAATGATAAAATATACAGAAGCATTATATAGTTTACAAAATGCACTTTTATAAAGGCCTCGTGCTAGTTTAAAATGTCCTGTTTATGGCCTTTAAGGCTCCACTATGTCACCTGCAATTGCTTTTAACTGTTTACATGACGCTGACATGTTCTGTAGTCATCACTAACTGAAGGTTGAACCACTGTGTGATAAACTCCATGTTCTGGCCACTTCTCTGTATTCTCTTTGTTTACAGTTATACCATATATAAGGCTGTTGATACAACATTTCTTAAGGCATGTATCAGAGGGCTGGAAACAGATACATGACTATAAAGTTATATACAAGTTACGTGGAAGATACTTTTCTTTGTGTTTAAAATGTTACCTTAATTTTGACATTAAGTATTCTCTGCATACACAGCTATAACTGAAAAGACCAGGGCCCAAATAGCTGTACTCAACCTTTAAGCACTGTCCCTGGATTCACACACTGTATATGATCCATCCTCAAGCTTTACACATTCAAGAGGGACCATCCCAAGCAAACAGAATGGCCTTCAATAATTGTTATTCTACATACTTCATGACAATGACATGTTGCTGGTGACATGAAACATACATCTTTCAAGTGTATTTCTAGACTGCTTCCCCAAATCAGTTTGCCATGTAACAGGTACTAACTTATTACACTTTAATTGATACTCTGCCCTGTGGTTTAGTTGAGAAGAGCTGGATTTGGAATGCAGGCCACTTTGTTCTAAATCCCAACCTTAGAGGACCGCCCACAGCTCTTCGTAAGCTGCAACAATGCACAAAAACTGGATGAGATCTGTAGGCCTCAGGGATCTCATAGTCATTCAAAACTCTGTGCTTTAAGTTTTTAGTTTCACCTAAAACTAAGTTCTACATTGCCACTAAACAAGTAGCTCTCAAAAACATCCACTGGAAGTAACGGAAAGTGTTCAGTCGTATTTTGTTTAAATTTCTTGACTTCACCATGATTTATTACTTTAATATTATCAAAGGAAAAAACATTCTGCTTTTTCATGACACAATTAACAATTAATATTGTCTCCGTACTTCATACAACTTAATAAAATTTTCTTTTTATATCGTATCAAACATACATTCAAATAGCAAGAAACTAGTTTAATTATAACCTATCACAAAAGTAAAAGTTTGGACACTGAGCTGCCAAGCATCTTCAAAATAAGTTTACCACGATTATTAATTAAATGCCAAAAAAACAATTCTCCTTATCAAATTCTGTTTTTTGTAATGCTTTTAGTTTGAACTCCACTCTTAATGATTACATAGATTTAATTAGAAATAAAAAATTCAATGTGGCCCAAATCAGAATATGTATTTTCTTTTGATAACAAAATATGAATGCTGTTAAAAAGTTTTAAATAACAAGTTATTATAAACATAACTTTAATTAGATTACATATGCCAGTGTATTTTAATTATTGACATAATGGATGGGTGTTACTGAACATAAGCTAATTAATACCTGTTCTCATACTTTGTGATCAAAACAAGACTACAAAAACAAATCTCTAGGCATTATGAAGTTACACATTTTTTGTATCAGAATTCAACTTGCTTTACTGAAATTTCAGTATCATTCCCTGATTTTACAAATGACAATGAACTAAAGGATTAAATATTTTGGCTTCTAAAAGGTTCCGGTCTCATGTTGAAGCTTAGTGATGAGTCATGTCAAACCACTTTCACTTATTCCTTCAACAAACATACACCAACTACCTATTACATGTCAAAATGGTAAAGCAGGAAAAGGACCCAGTTCTCCTTCATGGAACTTACAACTTTCTTGTTGGGGAAAGAGACTTCAATCAAACAATCCTACAAATAAATGCAAAACTCTGAACAATGGTGTTATGGGTTATACTAAGCCTAACTCAGGCAGTAGAGCACAGGTTATAAGTATGGGGGGATCTAGATTAACTGCCCTGAACTGAAATTCCAGTCTTGTCACTTCCAAGCTATCTATCTCTTGATGACATACTTCACTATTTTGTTTTTCTATGTTATTTTCTGTAAGATAGAGCTAATAACACCTGGTTCATAGGGTTGTTGTGAGAGTTAGACGAATTAATTCACAAAAAAATACTTAGAATAGTTCCTTCCATATACTGATTGCAAGCAATTGATTATAAGTCAATAAACAATGACTACTGTTTTGGAAAGCTGGAAATTTGGACTTGTATAGAGGCCAAGCTGCCAGTTGAGAACTTCTGCTGAGAGAGAAAGGTGGTCAGGCGAGGCTCTGTGGATCATGTTCAAGTTTTCCGTCTTTATCTCAGAACAATGGGAAGACATGTAAGTGTGGAAACAACCTAATCAAATGCCACTTCAGTTTTTTCTTTTTAAAAATCTGTCACTTGAGGGCAACTGAATAAAATAATTGCAGACCGGAATCGCCCAATCAATGCAAACATGTATTTGTGGTGTTGTTCTGTGTGTCAGCCACTAGCCATTAAAGGCAATCAAGCACTTGAAATGTGGCAAGTGTGGCTGAGGAACTGAGTTTTTAATTTTAATTAAGTTTAAATTTAAACTTACACAGCTAAAGGTGGTTTGTGGATATGTATCAGACAGGACAGTTAAAGAAGGTATGATCCCAGTTTACAAATATGCACACTTTACCAATTATTACTCTCTAAGGAAAATACAATGAAATATAACTAACATTCACAACGTTTTAAAATCTGACACTAAAAGCTATAAACTAATTTGGTACATTTCAATAACACATATAGATGAGTAATGTTAATTAGTACAACCAGTTTCACTGTTTTTGTGTGTTATGTGATAGTTAATTCTTCATGCATTTTACCCATACATTATAATTCATTCCTATAAAATTTTCTTCCCCCAAAGGTAATCTCAATACTTGTAATAAATGTACTTGAAATAAGCCAATCAAAAAATAGGCAAGTAAGTGAATACTTTTCTAAAGACAAACAAACAGCCAATAAGTACATGAAAATGGGCTCCAATGAGCTTTCCTGGTGGCTCAGATGCTAAAGAATCTGCCTGCAATTCTGCCGGGGACCTGGTTTTGATCCCTGTGTCAAGAAGACTCCCTGGAAAAGGGAATGGCAACTCACTCCGATATTCTTGCCTGGAGAATCTCATGGGCAGAGGATACAGTCCATGGGGTCAAGAATCAGACACGACTGAGCAATTAACACAACACTTCATGGGTATTTATTACATTACTCTTTGTATTTTTCTGCATTTGAAATATTGCATAAAAGCTCTAAACAAAGTCTCATTATCACTGTGATCATCAGTTTCTAGTTATCCCAAAAGTTCAAATTATGTTTTTCTTTTTATTAAGGTATAACTGACTTACAATACTATATTAGTTTCAGGTTTACAACATGATGATTCAGTATTTGTACATATTGTGATATGATCACCACAGTAAGTCTAGTTAACATCCATCACCACACAGTTACAAAACATTTTTTCTTGTGATGAGAATTTCTAAGCTCTACTCTTTTAGCAACTTTCATATATGCAATGTGCTATTATTAACTACAGTCATCATGCTTTACATTACATCCTCTTGGGTTATTTCTTTTATAACTAGAAATTTGTACCTTTTGACCCCTTTCACTCATCACACTTCAAATTATGTTTCTGAAGAACTACTAAAATATTATGTAGTTAATTAACATTTCGTCTGTACTTCGCCCTGTTGATTCAGGTTTAAACCATTACTAATACCTTAGGTGATTCAGTTAAAAAATGTATAAAGCTATTTAACAGAAAAATTGAGAAGAGGTGGACAGAAGACTGATGACACATGCTTGCTAAGGATTTCATTTATCTTGATTAGGATCTAGTACACTTCTTAAATGGGTACCTTTCCGTACAAAGAATTTAAAGACCACATTGTCAACATAGTCCAAAGTGTTTATTAAACTTTGAAAATCAAAATCATAGCAAGTCATCTGCCTACAAGCATCTCATCTTACAATATTCTAACTCACTGCATGGCAGAAACAAAGCACACAACAGAATGTGATCACTTTTAAGGCACAGAAGTAAACACAGTGAATGCTTCCCTAACTAAAAACATAATAATCTAAGCAATGATTATGTCTTTACAATCTGGGATAAAGCTACCATTCCTCCTATTCAACCTCACATCTTGTACCTAACAAGAGGCTAAGCTTCAAACCACACCCTTTCAAAAGCAAAACTGCACATTTAAGATCTCTAAACTTTGCCAGTATATTTTAGAAAACACTGAAAATGTTTTTCTGCCTAAATGAGAAGTTTCTCTCTAGGAGCTGAGACTATAAACTTTGTTCCTGGCTTATCAGTTACATACATGAGGCATTCTAATAGTTATCACAGTGTTATTTGCATACCTCAGAAGCTGGTTCCTACAGCTTAGCTGGCATGGGCTTTAGTCATTTTTTTAAATCAGGAAATTGTTATCAGGAAATTGAACCTTGGCCTAATCCCAGTTGATCAATATTACAGAATTCCAGGGAACCCTGCTGTAAGACTGATATTTCACTTCTCTTCACAGAGTCTGTCCCTTGCTGCTTGGCTTCTAGAGAAATCAGACCATAATTAATATTTCAATGACACAAGAGCTGATACTTATGCTGCAGTGAAGTAGTTCATTCACTTTGGCAAGCTTTTCCTCCAATTCCTTATTTGCTGAAGGCACACCTCCAGGTTAGTTGGCCTAGATCATTTCCTGTTTTTTAAAAAATTTTCTGTGGGGGAGGGAGAGAGGGGATTAGAGTTCTGAATTCTCATCTAAATTATCTAATGGGAAACATGGTACCTTGCCCAGGATGCCGTGATTCGACCCTACTGGCCTTGCAGTTTTGAGAAGGCTCCCTGTGGCTGTGAGGCAGCTGGGCCACCATCAACTGCTGTCAAGTTTTCTTTGTCTCCTTGGGGCACACTGCTTTCTCTCCTTGGAGGCAGACTGTATATTAAAGGCCTATGGAATGCACTGAGTTCCCGTGTGTGACTTCCCTATCAGGTCTAGCACTGTGCATGTAGACATCTAAGGATCTGAAGCAGTTCTGGCCAAACCATGAGGTCAGCTTCAGACTCCAGACCTAAAGATCTGGCCATTTCCAGTGCTGCAAAGTCAGAGATAACATAACCAGCACTTAAGATGTCTATAATTACTGATGATAGTTTTACTGCTTTACTTTGAGATAATGACTAATGGATACCAACTGGTTCCTATCCTGAATTTGTTTCTGGCCTCCAACAAATTCAGGACCAAAAAAAGTCTGGTACCTACAAAGGAAAGGCTTTATGTACTGGGCAATTGCCTCACAACTACATATATTTGGATAATGTGAATTCACATACAAAAAAACGTATATATAACCAAATGTACTGACAGCCAAACTCCTGGATTTTGTGGCTGGCTATTTGTGTGCACACCTACTTTGGTGACTTCATCAACCTTGCCATGATTCACCTCCATGTTTCTAGGACTGAATTTTTTGTATTCCCACTAACACTACCATGGCAGGGTTTGACTGCGGTCCTTCGAAGACTGTAAACCAACCAGCTAGGTAGCATGGATAGGCCTTCCCCACCCACTCTGAGTTTCTTAGATTTGAGTAAAATGACCTCAATACATGATACTTGAAGCAACAAGCAAATATGAACTATACCAACAAAAGACAAATCCTGATGCAGATTTCTTTTGCCTATCATCCACAGTCACCTCACTGATTTCTTTCAGGACCTAAGATTTTGTTCAATAATATCTTTAGTTTGAAGTGAAGTGAAGTGAAGTCGCTCAGTCGTGTCCGACTCTCTGCGACCCCATGGACTGTAGCCTACCAGGATCCTCCGTCCATGGAATTTTCCAGGCAAGAATAGTGGAGTGGTTGCCATTTCCTTCTCCAGGGGATCTCCCTGACCCAGGGATTGAACCCAGATCTCCCGCATTGTAGGCAGACGCTTTACCGTCTGAGCCACCAGGGAAGTCCACCATCTTTAGTTTAGCTTCTCATATTTACTTGTCAACATCACAATGTACCACTAGACCAAAGCTTCAAGTACTAAGGCAGGTATTTAACGTGAAGCAGAAAGATTTTCCTGGGTTAGACCATTTCATCAAGATAATAAATCCAAGAGTAGATATGAGGGGGCCAACTGAATGTCTTGGTGACACGGTGAGAATGAATGATTCAGGGACCAACAACTTGATTCATCTCACTGAACATGTGAGTCATTCAAGAAAAGTGTGTATCTTGTATTTACTTTTTAGAAAAAGGTACATTTTGAATAAGCGGAACAGTTTGATTCCATTTTTTTTTTTTTTTTTAAGACATTTGAATGTCAAGTCTGGGGCTATATCTGGATTCCTTAACACTTGTATGTGTGGTTTTTTTTTTAAGCACTTTCTAAAATTTTAAAGCATAAAGCAGCAATTACTATACAAAGATAAAAAAGAACTCATACAACCTAAAATCTAAATACAAACACAAAATTAATCCATGAAATGACCAGTAAGAGCTCTCAAAGAGATCAACATATCTTTTATGGCCAGGCTAATAATTTGGGGATATTAACATGGTATTTGGCTTAGGCTTCAGGTCATGAGTTAGGTCTGTTTTTTTCTTCAAGACTTAAACCTGCCTTAGAGACTGGATGACCAAAATGATGCCAGTAACACAAATTCCAAAGATGCTGCACACATGCCATTGTTTCCTGCCACTCTACTGAAGGCAAGTCGTCCAAGTAACTCTACCAGAGGAACCCAAGTAGAGGAAACCACTGGAGCAGCAAATTCGATAACACCTTAAGAAATAAAGCAGAGATGTGGCCTACAGAAAACAATCTGGCATCCATCAAGGGAAGGACTCAATGAGATTTGGAGAGGCTCAGACAGCAAAGGCTATTTCCACAAGGATGACCAGACTGCAGACACACACAGATACAACCCCTGAGGAAGTGCCTCCACCTCCTGATTCAGGCATGAACTTGAACCTGAGTGACGACCTCTCCAGACCTCAGGTTTTCCACCTGTAAAAGGAAGGGACTGCACATTGTGATTCCATAAACCCTAACCTTGTCAGCAGTGTTACTGTCAAACAAGTGTGATTGTATCTATGGCTTAATTTTAACACAGTCATACATTTTAAAAGGAATTTGACTATTTATTAAAAAATGCTTACAGTGATCACCTCTGGATGCAGGGAAATAAAGGTGGGTTTTACTTTCCTCTTTCATGGTTTTCTAAATTTAAAGATTTTTCTATAAAAGTAGGGATCACGTTTATAATTAGCAAAAAATCTATTTTTAAAGTGAATTTTCCTGTATTTAAAATAGCAGTTCTCTGATCCAAAAGTGATGCTATTTTAATTCAATTAAGCCTTCAGAAGATGAGCTCCCAATTTAAAGTGAGGAAAAGGATGTTAAAATGTGACATCATAGTACATTTTGCTACGCGTGTGGATGATAACCAATAACATAAAGTTAAACCTGAAATCATACCTTTAAATTCCAGTTGAAATGTGTCCACATGTGCACCTGATGCTCAGTAATTTCCTGATCATATCTAAAAAGATTCAGTGTTCCAGCCCTCTAAAAAGGAAAGAACTGCTCTAAAGTCTTAAGCTAAAGGGAAAAAAATTTTTTTTTTCCTTTTCCTTTATTGCAATTATCCTCCTATCTTTGGAGTGGAGAAGCAAAGAAACATTTGAAAATCTGTTGAAAGTTGTAATTCATCTCAAAAAAAAAAAAAAAAAGACTGCATTAAGTCTTGATTTTGTTGATTGTTCCCAATATACAGAACTTCAAACATCTGAGTATCTATGTGCATCATAACTGTACTGAATTGGAATTCCCCCAAATCAAACCCAAGACAAGGGCTGGAAATCAAGCAACTGACAGGAGGTGGACAAGTAAGGTAGGGAAGGATGTACTAAGGGGTACATTAGTGAGTCAATGTTCCGAATAAATGGATCTCCTGTCTGCTGGGACCTCAGGGAGCCTGTAGAGGGCAGGACCCAGGGATGTCTCAACCAAGAGGCTAAGAAGTTAGGCTACTAGTTCATTTCCCGTTGATTGATGGTTGGGGGCTACCTCCTGCATTTCTGACTTGACCCAACACTGGTGGCAGAGCCTTCAGGCTAAAAGTCCCAGGGGCCTGTAGCAGAAAGCTACAAGATAATGAACTGGTTGTGAGAGCCATGGCAAGTGGGCAGGGCACAGACAGAACATGCTGTAACCATTAAGTATAAGAAAAATACCTTTATTTAGATTAAAATGCAAACCACAATGTCTATACTTACTGAGTGCCCTTTCTGTGTCAGACATAGTTTTATGATTTCTAGTCTACGAAGGCAATGGCACCCCACTCCAGTACTCTTGCCTGGAAAATCCCATGGACGGAGGAGCCTGGTAGGCTGCAATCCATGGGGTTGCTAAGAGTCAGACACGACTGAAGCGACTTAGCAGCAGCAGCAACAGTCTACTGTCTAGTGGCAAGACAGCACATAGATAGGTTGCTGAAAAATTAAAAAGCTCTAAGAAAAAGATTTTACAAGTGGGGGCAGGGGCTCTTGACACTGGGAGTGGATACACTGAGCTTCATCAAAGTGGCTGAAAAGGCATATAACCCAGGAGAAGAGAAAAAAGAGCAGAGATCTTACCCTCATGATGGCGGCACCACCACCACAGTCTGCCAACGTATAATTTTCGTCAGCTCATCGGAGGGGCGATGGGAGAAACCTCAGTATAACCCACTAACCTGAAATTAAGGAAAGAGAGGCACCTCCAAGGAGATGGACCTGCCTACCTGGGGTGATGCTGCTGGATGCTGGCAAGGAGAAATGAGCTAGAGTTTTCAGCAAACTGATAAAGGCTGAATGAGGGCAAGCAAGAGAATACAGAACTCTGCAGGGTCACAGACAGGAGGTGAACCCACAAACAGGTTCTTTTACATGGACCTCTGCAGGTACCAACGTATGATTCTGGCCAGAGTCCAGAGCTCACCTCCCACTACGTGCCAGCCTGGGGAAGAGAACAGCAGCTGCCTTGGGAGAGGCATGAAATCCTACCTGGATCTTTCTCTTCTATCTCTGGTACTGAACTGCTGAGGAAAGGGCAAAAACCCTGTCCTCCTTGGAACACTGGTGAAAGCCCACTGTAGCTGGGAATTCATCAATATAGTGTGGTCATCCTGTTCTATGAACAGTCTAACTCAAAAGCAGCTTCAGGACCCTGGTCCCACCTTCAGCCAGCCTGCCAACCTATGCCCCTTCTCAGCAAACACTGGGAAGCCACCCAGGGCAGAGGAATCTCTTTCTCAGGGCCTTGGACGTGAAGAAGAGAAAGTTATGGCCCGACAGGGGGCTTTGACAGAAGAAAAGCTGTAAGGATGAAGACATGAGCCTGGTTATAGATGGGGCTTACTCCTTGGAAGGAAAGTTATGACCAATCTAGACGGCATATTAAAAAGCAGAGACATTACTTTGCCAATAAAGGTCCGTCTAGTCAAGGCTATGGTTTTTCCAGTGGTCATGTATGGATGTGAGAGTTGGACTATAAAGAAAGCTGAGTGCTTAAGAATTGATGCTTTTGAACCATGGTATTGGAGAAGACTCTTGAGAGTCCCTTGGACTGCAAGGAAATCCAACCAGTCCATCCTAAATGAGATCAGTCCTGGGTGTTCATTGGAAGGACTGATGTTGAAGCTGAAACTCTAATCCTTTGGCCACCTGATGCAAAGAGCTGACTTATATGAAAAGACCCTGATGCTGGGAAAGATTGAGGGCAGGAGGAAAAAGGGACGACAGAGGATGAGATGGTTGGATGGCATCACCGACTCGATGGACATGGGTTTGGGTGGACTCCGGGAGTTGGTGATGACAGAGAGGCCTGGTGTGCTGCAGTTCATGGGGTCACAAAGAGTCAGACACGACTGAGCGACTGAACTCAACTGAATGGATGGGGCCAGATAAGTCAAAGAACAGGATTAATAACGATCAGGGAGTAAGGAGGATGGGTTATAAATCACTTAGCATGAAGTTTCTTCTGAATGTTACATCCATTTAGTTGCTTAGACATGCAAGTTTAATTTTTGTTTGATATAAGGGAGAAAATCCTACATGAAAAGATTCTGGATTAAATTTAGTATCAGATTTAATTTTTACAGTCAAGAACAATTAAATTGTCTGCTCGAATTTTCTGGATCACAAGAGCTATTCACACTGAAATGTCTAATGTTCTGCTCATTGTCAAAAAAAAGCCTTCAAGTGCTGACGCAAAAAATTGTGCTTTATTTCCAACTGTGCACATCACTGCAGTAACAGAAGCTCATCATACGTATGAGAGAAGACACACTGGAAATAAGATTCATCTTTTCTTCTAGTTGATCTGACATAAGCAGTAGCTTCCAACCTAAATATCAATAAATGCCTGTTTTAATATTTCTCCAATCTTATTCATAGTTACAAAATCAAGATATTTCCTTCTTCTATTAACTGCCATTTATCGAACTAAGCATTATTTCAAAGAAACGAAGAACTACTCAATGAAAAATAATTCCATTTCAGAATCCATATTAAACTTAACAAAGGCATTTAAACATTTCTAACTGCTGAAAGATTAAACACGGTTAAGCTATTCAGTCTCATTCTACAGCTAGCCCAAACTTAAATAAATCTTATCATATGGATTCTTAAAGATATAGAGTGAAAATGTATTCTCCAGCTCTTCCCTCTTCCAAAAAGCTTTAAGAAGCTCAGCACAAAACTGAAAATTAAAATGAATCCCAAAAAGGTGAATGAAAACTTATCTTCAGACTGACTCCATCAGTTCTAATGTCTTTACAAGCAAACTAAGTCAGACACACAGAAGGGAGCTGCATGCTAGTTACAGCCCATTCTCTCCCTAAGAGGCTCAATCACCTAGCTTCTTAAAAGCAGTGAAAAATGAGAATATAGGATAGAGTACAGATTACAGTCCATGGGGTCGCAAAGAGACAGACATGAGTTAGTAACTGAACAATGACAATAACGAATATTAAAACATGAAATGTCAAGATACATTTAAGTAACTCAAATTGTACATCAGGATTTTTTTTTTTTTTTTTTTTTTTGCTCTGAAGCTAGTTCATCAAAATTTAATAATCAGCTGAAATTTGTCTTAGATCAGCACAAAAAGAAAAAATAAGGAAGTGGGAGGGCTCTGCTTGGCTTTCCTGTGATTGTGAAGCAAGGTTATACTCTACACTGCTGCTGCTAAGTCGCTTCAGTCGTGTCCGACTCTTAGAGACCCCGTGGACTGCAGCCTTGCAGGCTCCTCCGTCCATGGGATTTTCCAGGCAAGAGTACTGGAGTGGGGTGCCATTGCCTTCTCCGGATACTCTACACACTGCTGCTGCTACTGCTGCTAAGTCACTTCAATTGTGTCCGACTCTGTGTGACCCCATAGACGGCAGCCCACCAGGCTCCCCTGTCCCTGGGATCCTCCAGGCAAGAACACTGGAGTGGGTTGCCATTTCCTTCTTCAATGCGTGAAAGTGAAGTCGCTCAGTCGTGTCCGACTCCTAGCGACCCCATGGACTGCAGCCTACCAGGCTCCTCCGTTCATGGGATTTTCCAGGCAAGAGTACTGGAGTGGGGTGCCATTGCCTTCTCCGACTTTACACACTAAATTAATTCTATTCAGCAGGCTTTTTAACTTACTTTGCATACCCACACTTCAGTGTGTTTCAGGCAGTATTTAATTTTCCAAGCAAAACTACAAATCAAAGCTGTTTAGAACAACTCTTTCTTTCTATTATCCCCAGAATTGTGGACAAGCTCCTTGAAGACAGGCACTCTGTTTTATACCTTTGCTGCCCTGACAGGTCTCAGCCTGCAGACATAATGCAGGAGAGGGAAAGGCTCTGGCAGACCTGCAGTTCCACACTGATGAAGACAGTCGAGCCTCTCTGCAGTCAGTAACGATGTTTCTGGCATTGCTGAGGCTCACCTGCTACTTTAATATCACTTCTAAGAGCGAATGCCCTGAATGTAGGACATAAACAAAGGGACAAGGCCTTTTGTGCATCATTTCTGTACCGTTTCCCAAGGCCCCCTTCCCATACCAAGCACTGGGGCCTCTGTATTAAATGGCTATTGACTAAAACTCCATGAATTCTACTGAAAATTTCAAAAGATAAGCCCAATAGAATTTTTTTAACCTCATGAAATTTTAAGTGAAGAAAAAAATAAGATCACACATTCTTATACATCAAATGCTTTCTATAATTCAGTAATCAAATATTAACACTAAATAACAACTATCTTGTTTTAGTATGAAGAACTGAACCACAAACTAAACTTATAGTTTACTTTGATACTCTTTCTACTCCTGTGACTCACTAATAATTTCCTTGCTCATGAAATGAAAGTAGAATATCACCTATTTTTACAGAGCTATTAGAAGGATTGCTGCTGCTGCTGCTGCTAAGTCGCTTCAGTTGTGTCCGACTCTGTGCGACCCCCTAGACGGCAGCCCACCAGGCTCCCCCGTCCCTGGGATTCTCCAGGCAAGAACACTGGAGTGGGTTGCCATTTCCTTCTCCAATGCATGAAAGTGAAAAGTGAAAGTGAAGTCGCTCAGTTGTGTCCGACTCTTAGTGACCCCATAGACTGCAGCCTACCAGGCTCCTCCATCCATGGCATTTTCCAGGCAAGAGTACTGGAGTGGGGTGCCATTGCCTTCTCCATTAGAAGCATTCAGTTCAGTTCAGTTCAGTCACTTAGTCGTGTCCGACTCTTTGCGACCCCATGAATCACAGCACGCCAGGCCTCCCTGTCCATCACCAACTCCTGGAGTTCACCCAGACTCACGTCCATCGAGTCAGTGATGCCATCCAGCCATCTCATCCTCTGTCGTCCCCTTCTCCTCCTGCCCCCAATCCCTCCCAGCATCAGAGTCGTTTCCAATGAGTCAGCTCTTTGCAACAGGTGGCCAAAGTACTGGAGTTTCAGCTTCAGCATCATTCCCTCCAAAGAAATCCCAGGGCTGATCTCCTTCAGAATGGACTGGTTGGATCTCCTTGTAGTCCAAGGGACTCTCAAGAGTCTTCTCCAACACCACAGTTCAAAAGCATCAATTCTTCGGCGCTCAGCCTTCTTCACAGTCCAACTCTCACATCCATACATGACCACAGGAAAAACCATAGCCTTGACTAGACGAACCTTTGTTGGCAAAGTAATGTCTCTGCTTTTGAATATGCTATCTAGGTTGGTCATAACCTTCCCTCCAAGAAGTAAGCATCTTTTAATTTCATGGCTGCAGTCACCATCTGCAATGATTTTGGAGCCCAAAAAAATAACATCTGACACTGTTTCCACTGTTTCCCCATCTATTTCATTAGATAGATATTAATAGAAATGCTTTGGAAACTGTAAAGTTATGTCATACTGCTTTGTTAATTGAAAAGCATTTAATATTTTATTTACAATTGGTCCCCGCTACACTCTATACCAGCTCCAACAGAATTTTTTGCAATGACAAAAATGTTCTGTATCTGCCTATTAGTATAGCACTTGCCCTATGTGGCTGTTCAACACTTAAAATGTGGCTAGTGAAGATAAGACACTGAATTTTTCATTTAAATAGTCCATATGGTCAGTGGTTATTAGACTGGACATCACAGTAGCTTCAGAAACATAATCTTTTCATTGTAGAAAAAAAAAAAAGTACAAGAGATAAAATTTTGTTTTCTCAGCCACAGTACTCACTCTTTTCAACATGGGACAGTACTATATAAAAATCAGAGACAACACCTTACAGAAGCAAAACCCCACTTAATATAGCATATTTGGCAAAGGGATCTTTAAAAACAAACCATCAAAACTTCATTTTGATGTAGCTTATTTGACAGCTGAGTTCTCCAAACCATCTAAATGGCATACACTAAAGACTGGCATGCGCTAGGTGCTTTGCAAATAACTAATAATGAAAGAAGGATATGAGAGACTGTTAATATACATCTCAGTAATCCGAAGTTAGAGGTTGACCCTGTCCCCCAACATCATCAAGGCACTCACTACCTCTACTTTCTGAGAGAGCTCTACTTGAAATGTATCACTTGAAAAGTGAAGTTGCTCAGTCGTGTCTGACTCTTTGCGACCCCATGGAGTGTAGCCTACCAGGCTCCCCAGTCCACGGAATTTTCCAGTCAAGAGTACTGGAGTGGGTTGCCATTTCCTTCTCCAAGTAGACAGCAAATGTACAAGACAAGGGCTTTTCCTCAAAAGCTACAGTCAATTTGGAGGAAAGAGATGAGAGACGAGTTAATCAGCAGATGTTAACAGTCCCAACAAAACAACAAAAAACCAACAGGTGGAGTTTAGCATTAAAACCCAGAGAAGAGAGGCATTTGGAGAAGGAAAGATGACCACCAGCCAATAGCTGAACAAGGTCTTGGAGGACCGTGAGGATTAAAACAGATAGCTCAGAGAGGCAAGGAACAGTGAGTAGAAGCCAGTTCTGCTGATGCAGAAGGTTCAGGAAGGAGAATAATCAAGGTTTGCTTGTGAAGGGCCTCCACTGGTAGGCAAGTTGGAGTCTGAAGTGATCTTACAGAGTGGGGAATCACTTAAGGTTAGAGGGGAGAAGGACTACTAAGGTTATAAACAAAGTATTTCATTATTCATTCATCCAAAGCAGGCATCTGGTGCTTAAAAAATATTATGCGAGGCACACTGATAGGTGAGGGTTACAATGGCTGTGCCAGTGCTAACCTGGACAGCACTCAAAACAGCCAGAACACAGGCGCAGGAAAGACCTGAACCCCATATGGCACGTATTTGTAGCAGAACTACATGCAGAGTGCTAAGAGGCACAGGTGGGAAGGTTTCAGTTGGACAGAAGAGCTAGGAGGCTTCACCAAGGAGAGAATATTAAGTTAAACTAAGGAAAAGAAACCGCAGGCTCACCAGAGAAGCACATACTAGTTACTTACTGAAAAGCCTTCAGGAAATATACGATTTGGTGGAAAGACCATATTTCTGTGAAATTAAAGGGTGCTGAGGTCATATTATTCAAATATAGAGAAACGATCAAATCCTTAAAAGCACAGTGTTGAAGAAGACTGTAACTGGATAAGCTATGTTTTAGGACTAAGCGTAGTCATCACTTCTCAGCTTTGATTTCAGAAGACTGTAAATGTAAAAGCATTGATAAAAATCTTAGAATATAAACAATACAGAACAAGATATATGATCAGATGGTATTTTAACTATGAAAAGAATTTGACATTTGACATTCAAGGTACAAAAGGACACTAATAAAAACAAATCAAGTTATCAACTGTGATAATTTTATTTAGACCAGACACAATTTCAATGTTTTTCTCTGGCAGAAATTGTATGCAAAAAGCTGGGGTGTTGGGGGGTAGAAATTGGGGAGAGATGGAAAATGAAAAAGTTATGCTTTAGAAAACATCTTCTCTTCTAGGGAAAAAAGCAGACTCCTTGCCTTTAAAAGTTTCAGTTATGCTTGCTGGCTTCCACCTGACAACTGAATGGATTCCAGTCACACAAAAATATACTGTCTTCATTTTAAATTCCTAGTTGGCCTGTTAGGATGGTACACAATAAACTTTTGTTTTGCAAGAATGTTACCTAAATTGTTTACATCAAATATAGGTGAAATTTTGAAAGAACTTATATTAACAAATACATTTTGAAATACAGTATTGTTATTGGAAATTAAATATACTTGCTATCTAAAAAACAAAATGTAACAAAAAAACAAACCCTGAGGTTAAGCTACAGAGTAACTTTATGAATTCCATTTTAAATCAATGATGAGGCTAATGTTCATAGCATTATTTACAACTGCCAAGACATGGAAGCAGTCTAAGTGCCCATCAATAGATGAATAGATAATGAAAATGTGGTATATATATCCAATGGACTACTACCCAGCTATGACAAATGAAATACTGCCATTTGCAGAAACATGGATGGACTTAGAGGGCATTATGCTAAGTGAAACAAGCCAGAGAAAGACAAATACTGTATGATATCACATACACATGGAATCTAAAAAATACAACAAACTAGTGGATATGAAAAGAAGCAGACTCACAGATGTAGAGAACAAATTAGTTCTCATTCTCTATATCCAATAGGGAAAGGGAAGAGGGGAGGAAATATATAAAGGTAGGGGATTTTGAGGTACAAACTATTAGGTATAAAATAAGTTACAAAGATGTACCATACAACTCGGGGAATGTAGCCAATATTTTATAATAAGTGAAAATGGAGTATAACAGTATACAGTACCACATAATACCTGTATGCAGGTCAAGAAGCAACAGTTAGAACCCTGTATGGAACAACTGATTGGTTCAGGATTGAGAAAGGAATATGACAGGGCTGTCTGTTGTCACCCTGTTTATTTAACTTATATACTGAGCACATCATGAGAAATGCTAGGCTAGATGAGTTATAAGCTGGAATTAAGATAGGTGGGGGAAACATCAACAGCCTCAGATATGCAGATGATACCACTCTAATGGCAGAAAGTGAAGAGGAACTAAAGCACCTCTTGATGAGAGTGAAGGAAGAGAGTGAAAAAGCTGGCTCAAAAATCAATATTAAAAAAACTAAGATCATGGCATCTGGCCCCTTTACCTCATGGCAAATAGAGGGGAGAAAGGTGGGAGCAGTGACAGGTTTCCTCTTCTTGGGTTCTAAAATCACTGCAGATGGTGACTGCTGCCATGAAATCAGAAGATGACTGCATCTTGGCAGGGAAACTATGACAAACCTAGACAGTGTGTTGAAAAGCAGAAACATTACTCTGTCGACAAAGGTCCATATAGTCAAGGCTATGGTCTTCCCAGTGGTCACATACGGTTATGAGAGCTGGACTGTAAAGAAGGCAGAGCACCAAAGAATTGATGCCTTGGAACTGTGGCACCGAGAAGACTCCTGAGAGTCCCTTGGACAGCAAGATCAAACCAGTCAATCTTAAAAGAAATCAATCCTGAATAGTCTTGGAAGGACTGATGCTGAAGCTGAATTTTGGTCACCTAATTTGGTCTCCTAATTTTGGTCACCTGATACGAAGAGCCAACTCACTGGAAAAGTCTATGATGCTGGGAAAGATTGAGGGCAGAAGGAGAAGAGGGCGTCAGAGAATGAGACAGCTGGATGGCATCACTGATGAAATGGACATGAACTTGGGCAAACTCCGGGAGATGGTGAGGGACAGGGAGACCTGGCATGCTGCAGTCCTTAAGGTAGCAAAGAGTTGGACACAACTGGGCACCTAAACAACAAATACATCGTACACCTGTAACTTACATAACCTTGTCCATCAACTATACTTCAATAAAATAATAAAATAAAATCAATGACGGGGATTTGCTAAAAACAAGGTAAACTCATAGAAGGCAGTATTTGTGGGGGGAAAAAAAAAGATGAAACACTCGACTTTACAGACAAGTTTTTGTAATTTACCAAAGCTATAAATCTAACTTTAAAATTACTGAGGTCACATGTAATTCAGTGTATAATTATAGAAAGGAAGCTTTAAAAATTATAATTTAACCCAGTAATTGCATTCCTGGACATCTATCCCAGAGAAATAAACTTATGAAAACATGAAAACCTGTAGATAGTTATAGCAGCTCTGTAAATTAAAAAATAAATTCAGATGTCCTTCAAAGTGTGAGTGGTTAAACTCTAGTACATTCTTATTATAGAATACTACTCAGCAACAGAACAGGAGAGAACACTGATACATGTTAACAACCTGCTTGAATTTCTAAAATATTATGCTGAATAGAAACAAAAAACTCTCAAGTTGCATACTGTATGATTTCATTTATGTAATATTCTTAAAATGATGAAATTACAGAAATTACACAACTAATATATTCCTATAATACATAGAAAGAGGACAATTAGTGGTTCCTAGGAATTAAGGAGGGGATGAGGTAGAAGAGAAGTGGAAGTATGATTTCAAAAGGGCCACATAAGGGTCCCTGGGAGTGATGGAAATGTTCTGTATCTTGACTGCATTGACGTCAAGATACAGGATATAATACTGTACTGTAGTTCTGCAAGATGTTACCATTAGGGGAAATGGGCGATGGGTACATAGGATGTGTGTATTGTTCCTAATAAGTGCCTGTGAGTTCATAATCATATCATGATTAAACATTTAAGTTTTAAATTTTAACTTCTTCAAATTTTATCACAGTGATTACTTGAGGTTGGGGAAGGAACCACCAAAATGTTTAAGAGTATTTCTAATTACACTGTCAAAACCAAATAAAGATTTGCTATACCCACTAGGTCACAACAAGCTGTGAAATTCCCTGTTTTGTTTTTTTTTTTTTTTTCCTGATTATTAATGTGTATTTATTTTTACAGTTTTAATTATACTTGTATTATTTTAGTAACTTTTTCCTTTGAAAGACTCCATGTGCTTAGAAATGCACCTACTTTTCTTTTTTACTTCATCAACTGAATATACAAAAGATATTACTAATTCACAAAAGGCAAGGACATAGAAAGTTTGCTCAACATCATACAGCCAAAGCCTGACCAAGCTGGAGTTGGTGCTCTATAGCTACATATTAATGGCCTGAGAAGGAGAGTAGTATGTAAACTCATCTCACCATAGTTATAAACCATGCAATAATGAATATGAACCAGTCTGTTCAAAAATTTCTAGCATGGGTATACCTGTGGCGGATTCATTTCGATGTTTGGCAAAACTAATACAATATTGTAAAGTTTAAAAATAAAATAAAATTAAAAAAATAAATAAATAAAAATTTCTAATGTTTTTAGCAAGTAATTTGAAATAAAGAATTATTTATCTAGCAAGTTGCATTATAATGGTAATTGTTTAGATAAGGCAGAATGCATTTTTCCATTGAAACATGAACAATAAATAGTTCTGAGCATCTAAGACCAAAACAATTTTATAAAAGTAGTAAACAAAAGTAAGTTCAATTCAGTTCAGTCGCTCAGTCGTGTCCAACTCTTTGCGACCCCATGAACCCCAGCACGCCAGGCCTCCCTGTCCATCATCAACTACTGGTCCACCCAAACCCACGTCCATCGAGTCGGTGATGCCATCCGACCATCTCATCCTCTGTCGTCCCCTTCTCCTCCTGCCCTCAATCTTTCCCAGCATCAGGGTCTTTTCAAATGAGTCAGCTCTTCACATCAGGTGGCCAAAGTAAAGAGGGCTGCTAATAGATTTATCCAAGAGTAGTAGGTGAGGGTATGCCAAGGCTGGAATTAAAAACCCATTAATCCTGTTGAGATATCTAGAAAGACTGGAAGTCAAGATTAAGTCATGCAAAAACACAGAGTCTCTGGCCTCAAGTAGCTCAGGGAAGCAGAAGAACCAAAGGAACTTGGAACTGATATTCTTCAGTGTTGCTTCTATATAAAAGTGTATTCAGAGTTCTGATGAAGTAACTCATAGAGAATATTTTGGAAGATTGATACCTGCCAATACACTATGCAGAGATATCAAACTGACATATTTTTCCTGTATGGATAATCTGAGTTAGACACTTAACAATTGAGTTGCTTACTGCAGGTTACAAAATAATAGTTCTTGTGAAAGTCCAATTGCGCTTTCTAATTCCTTTTGTGGTGCTTTTTTAAAAACGGACTTTTCTGCTTATTCAGTCATTGACAAATTGACAATAAGCAGGAAATTCCCATCACTGCATCAGTCCGAGATTCAAGGTATGATTCAATGAGACCATTTATTCTAGCAGATGTCACAAGAGATTTTCAAAACATTCTGCTAGTTATTCATAACAAAAGGGACTATTTTCAATAACAGATAATAAGTTTGGACTTATAAAGGCACACAAATTGCCTAAAGAATAAAAAAAACCCACAATAAACCAAAGTAATGCAATATGAAGGTAAGAACTTACCTAAAATAGTTGTTCTTAAGGCATAAATTATGTTTCTTCATATATAATGAATTTTCATTGATTAAAATCTTTTCTGAAATCACTATTTTATTATTGGTAGGAAGCACTTTTTCAAATGCAAGTTTTTTTTCCAAACAAAGCCACTGATGGTGCTTAACGCAGCTGTCTATAGACTCTGGTAATGTTATCACATAAACACACCTAAAAAGTAGGTTTAGCTAAAACCTAGTTAATACAAAGTCATTTTACAGCTCATCCTTAACACTTACAGAACAATTTTGCATGTTTATTTATATACCAAAGTTTTCTAGGACAATTTTTTCCAGTTCATTATGTCTTATCTTTCCCAACTAGATTGTGAAATTAATCACTGTTTCCTCAAAGATGCAGACTCTGAATACTGAATCCAACCTAGATGACAAAACTCCCCAGGAAAAATCATTTTTTGGCTATGAGGTCTAGCACTGAGTCCAATACAGAGCAGGGGACAGATAAATGTTAACTGAATGGAACCAAAATGAATCATGTATCTTTTTAAAATAAGAGGTATATAACACAGAACACAGCTCTTCACATACAGTAGACCTTCAGCAAATACCTGAAGTGCTACTTGTATTCAGTCCCCTCACATGGATCTCTGGTGGTACTTAGGACAAGAAGTAACTTCTAAATAGATTAGCCCGTTTCCCATTCAATCGAAGAGCAAAGTATCAGACAGAATGATGAACTTCACTGCAAAGTGGTTATTACTGGTTTTCACATTGAATGTTTATAATTCTCTTCACGGTACAGAAACTTAAGAGTGGGTTCAAGTGTGTACTTTGATCACAATGAGAATTCAATCAATATTGCACTGTTAGCAATATAATTGATTCTCTTTTTTGAAAATAATGTACTTATTGTATGAGCAAAGGGAAACAGCCAATCTCAATAAATTTTTAAACAACTGTGTATGAATGTATATGTATGTAAGTTCTATAGAGATCTCCCCTCTTTGTGGAAGAGAGCAGGATTCATGTCAAAATCTCTTCACTTGGATTTTTTAATTGCTTTTTACAAGAACAACACAGATCCCAGAGCACAGATTTAAGTAAAATATCATCCTGTTGAACTACACTACAACTTCTAAACACTGGTTGGTTATGTCCTAAAAAATTACAGTTAAATGAAAGTACCTATATTCTATGATGAGAGGTGGATGAATGAGCTCCATTCATGGAAAAGCAACAGTTTCTCCAGAGGAACAACTCTCAGTTGTTTAATTTCTTTGAAGACAAATCAAACCTCTGAGGATAAATAAGACCAAAACAAATGATAAGTGAGTCTTTATCATTTTAACTAGACCAGTTCCATCTAACCACCATTTAAATTCTCTTCTGTTTCAATCCAATTTCCAGAAAATTTAGTCTCAACAAGAGGTTAAGCCTCAAATGTGTACAGTAGACTGGCTGTTTGTTAACCAATGAGTCCAAGAAGGTAGCCACTAACTCAGCCATTATGGGGACAAATGTTTGTCTGGCTGCAACATTTATATTTTTAGGAGTTGAGCATTTCAGATGTATAACTTCAATCTTCTTCCCTTACCCCAGAGGGTAAATTGTAATAAATTCTTGAGAAGACAGTACATTCTTGCCAAGGAAAAAAATGCAACAGAATGAGAATGCTTGCTGTGCTAAAGTGAAATATAAGTACCAGAAGGGCTCTAGAGAGCATCTGGTCCAACATCTTCATTTTATAAGATGAGAAAACCAGAGCCCAGAGGAGTTAAATGACTTGCTCATGGGACACATACCGCTTAGTAACACGGCCAGGTCTAGGACTAGAGACTCTTTATTAAATTACTGTCTGTTGGTTTACATCAAGTATCTTCCCAACTTTTCTTCTAGTCTTTCTTGCTTTTGTAGTTTCCTGCCAATTTCAAGTGTGAATTTCAGACAGAAAAGGCAGAAAAGAGTTTATTTACAAGGTGCATTTTAGCTCATAAATGATCACACTAGCATTTTCTTCATACGTTGACTAGCAAAGACGCTGGACATAACGACCACAGTTAGAACTACAAATACCATGGTAGTATACACATTTAAAAGGTATGCTTTACATTTTCAAGTGCATAATACTGTCAGTTTTTACCTTTTAAACATAACAATTAAGCTGTTTACCCAAACCTCCTACACATGATGGTTAGTGGTGTTTACATGCCTCAAGTACTGCATGCCTAAGGAAGGTCCAACTTCCCTATTTTAAAAATACCCTTAGTTGACTTATTTTTTATCAATTCTCTTCTTTAAAGGCAATCTCTTGCAAACCATCCAGTTCATCGTATTTTTTGTTTGGTAGTTTTCTTTCCTGAAATATCCTATTCAGATCCATAATCATATTGACTAAGAACACAGAAAACAAGCCAATAATTTGCCTGGGACATAGCAGATGCTACAGAAAGCATCATTAAGTATCACAACATAAGAATAAAAATGACTTGATGTATTAAAGCCAGCCTTAAGCCAGGCCTTGTTTTAAGTGCTCTACATATATTAGCCCACTTAGTCCTCAAACAACCATATGAGGTGGACAGTTTTGTCATTCTGTTTTACAGATGAGCAGAACAAGATCCAGAGAGGTTAGATAATTTACCAAGTTAGACACCTTGCAAACAGAAGAGCCAGAATTGAACTATGACACTCTGGCTGCTAATTACGATACCTCACTGCCTTATAATACTTTTCAAGGGCTTTTACTCAGTGTGTGGGTGAAATCCCAAAGGCTTTCCCTGGCCTAAACTACATTGGTTCACCTTGAACTAGAGTTGGGGTAAATAGGTACCTTCAACACATTATATGGTCTATTCCCTTCCCCTCACTTTCCAAAATTAACCTATTAAAGAAAACAAAGTTATTTAAGATGAACACAAAGGAGAATCAAGAGTCTCAAAAGAGAACCCAAATCTCCTGTTGGTATGATTTGGGATAGAAGGGAAAACAGGACTGATTATATACAGGAATGCTTTTGAAACCATTTTGTTTTCTTAAAAAACAAACAAACCAAAAAACCCTGAGAACTCTGGGAACCTTGAATTGAAATATATCTTAGATCAATGCAATCCAAACCCTGTATCTTTAAAAGTAGGAAGCTGTAACCCAAATATTAAATGGTTTGTCAAGGTTATATGGTTTAACGGCAGATCTTCTAATTCCTAGCTTAGGGTGCTTTTCACCTCCTTTTCATGTTTGCAATTAAAGAGAGAGCTTACAAGGGACCAGAATTTCAGATACCACCTATCCAGTGTTTTAAAAGTCTATTTGTAATGGGCTGTGGAGCCTGGTGGGCTGCAGTCCATGGGGTCGCTAGAGTCGGACACGATTGAGCAACTTCAATTTCACTTTTCACTTTCATGCATTGGAGAAGGAAATGGCAACCCACTCCAGTGTTTTTGCCTGGAGAATCCCAGGGACGGGGAAGCCTGGTGGGTTGCCGTCTCTGGGGTCGCACAGAGTCGGACACGACTGAAGCGACTTAGCAGCAGCAGCAGTGCGTGCCCATAAAACACTGTATTCAAAGTTCTAGGCCAGCCCCCAAAGCCTGCACAGTATGCTGATAGCCCACCTTCAACCTCACATTTTACCTTTTGTATTCATATACAATATCATTTTTATGACAAAAATGCACATCTGCTCTAAATTCAACCTACAACACTAGGTGCCAATTTCTATATTCTATATAAGTGGCTCTTGAAAGCGGGCTTTTTCTGGCTCTCCAAGCAGGCAGATGCATTGGTGGTGGTGGTGGTGGTATGTGTGTTGTGGGGAGAAAGGACAGGGATGCAGATTAGGGAAGAGCAGAATAAACATCCTTGCATATTTGCAACCCACTAAACTCATACTGAATAAAGCAACAATTATAGAAGTTAAACATGCCTTTCTTGTTGATGAAAAAAGCGTTACTGATTCCTCTGATCCTTTCCCTCTCCACACTTAATTTGTGAGTTCTGGACTCTGGGAGGGCTATATGATATACTGTCCTTCAGAGAATGGCATCTAACCAATCCTCAGGCATTATTCACTTCATGAAAAATGCTTCACCATGACATGACTTAAAATAATTCAAATACTTCCATATTTTAATTTATATATTTTATAGTATTAAAGATTTAGTATAATTTCTAATGATATTTTATCACTTGCAATGAATCACTATATCACCATATATGAGTCATAATAAACTATAATATTATTAAGACTATGAATAATGAAATGATCAGCAGTGTAGCCAACACTTACTGGTATATCAAATAAAAGTAAATCTAAATTATATATATAAAAAAAAACCTCAGACCAATGACAAATGGAATGTCTGTAGCATTCTAAATTTAAACATAGAGCACCATCATGTAATGTCCCCAATTTAGTTTTGGCAACATAGCCTCCAAAAGATGAACATAATTCCACTGAATTATTGAAGTGACAGAGGGACCAACTTTTGAATGACATACATACAACTTCTCAACTGCAACCAGCAAGCACATGAATCACTGCTGTTTGTGACTCAGGGCCTGATCCCCTTACCCTAAAAGAAATGTTATTTTCCACTGCTGGGCATCAAACTAATTTGCTAACTGTTATTATCACTTATTGGCAGGATTCCAAGTCTTATAGCCAGGTATACTTAAAGTTTTACTTTGTCTGTCTGTCTTCTCTCTCTGTTTGCAGCTATTTGTAGTTACAGTTTGGGCATGAAATAGTTACTGGATACTGCCAACATATCCAGTTCATTGGTGTTATGAATTAGGTTTGTTTCCCCTCTTCATTGCAGGAAAGGCACTACAAAACCATTTAACACATTGAGGAAGTAATTATCTCCCAGTACACTGAAGGTGTGAAGGTAACTTCCCAAAGTGACATACAATTCCATGAATGCTTAATCCCTAGAAGAAACCTTGAATAACCTCTACTTCATCTTTCACTTAAAAAGGAAGCAATAATATCCACTTTAGAATGAAGCAAATTAGGGACATCCTTCTTGACTGGAAAAAAAAAAAAAGCTTATGGAGCAATCTCAAAATACCTTAATATTTCAAAGCTGTAAGGTTAAGCCCTGGATGTAAATGATTGGTATCATCCAGGGTATGGAAATTCTCTATTTAAATCAACCCCTGGTCAAAAACAAGGAAATAACTCAGTTTGAAAACTGACAATAACTGGATTTTTAAAAATTAAGCAAATTTAAGAGCTTTAAACTAAAATCCCTTTCCCGATTTGTATAGAAAGGAAAGAAAATTGTAACTCTGACTTAATATAGACAATCCAAATACTCAAGGTTATAAAATTGCTAAAGTTCCTGTTGAATTGAGTTTGGTAGTAATTTCCTGAAATTCAAATGATGTCAGAACCAACCACTGATAGAATTAGATTTGGTTTATTCAGCTTGTAAATGCAGCAGTAGCCTTTTTCCCCCCTCCTGAATGAATGCCAGCTGCTCCTACTTTCTGCTTACCTTCTCTTACTCGTGCTTTCCATCACTACCTTGGTCCTCTATTTCCTTCCAAAAACAACATGGGTAAGAATTAAGATAACTGAACATTTGTCCCCAATTTAGAATCTTCTATATAACATATAAGACATGAAATACAGCACTTTCTCTTATATAATAGTGGGAGTTGGGGAGGGAATGACTGAAATAGTTTGTTATTTTATTGTGAACAATAACCAATTTTAAAACTTCTTCTCTTCAAATGTCAATAACAAATAGACGATAATTCTAACTGAAAGCCTACCTTGAAGCATGTAAAACTATTTGTACAGCCAATCATATATACCAATGTATATACACATTTTCTATATGCCTGAATGGGCTATTTCAATTTCTAATGTAGCAGATAAACTAAATGTGCTTTTACTTTCTAATATTCATATCACATCAAATATGCACATGTTAAACTCTGCTGTGAGGTGTTACATAATAAGTTTCCTGTTCACATCTCCAAACACTTCTCGATACCCAACACAGTGTTATTAATTCTAATTTAGAGCTAACCCTCTAAATTAGAAGGCCCACTTACTATGAACATATCTGAAAAGCAATGTAGCAGCCAAAAGACATAACTTTATCCATCACAAAGTTTTTTTCTTTTCTCTTTTTCCTTTCCCGCTGGGTCCTTAACCAAATAAAAGGCTCGCATTTTATACTTTTCAACGCCCTTGATCCCTACACAGAAGGTGTTAGTGGACAGCTGGACAATCAACTATTTTCCTGAATCTGATACAAAATAGCCAAGCATGGAGAGGCTTATAGTAAATTCAACCTCCAAAGCAAACTGTGTCAAATAAAAGCACACATAGTATACTTTTCCAAATCCAGAAATACTTAATTTGGACATCAACTGTTCTCATGCTGATGAGTTACCATTTTCCGTAACTGTTTCACTAGTACCAGAAAGGAAATTAAATACTTTCTACAGCAATACACTACATTCAAAAAGAGTAGTGGTCTTCTACTCTACCTTTTAAAAGAAAACAATCTAAGCCCTGTTCTAGCAAAGCAACTTCTGTCAAAAATTTGCTTTTCTGCATTAAGGAAATAAAATTTGACCAAAACTATATACTAATCATTTTGGATTTTACACATAAATAACCACCATTCTTTAAAAGTCGTAGACCCGTATTTTTATTTTATGTTCAAACTCGGTGCCAAAAAAATAAAGAACTGCGACCTCAACTAATAAATTACATCTTGAAATACACATCATTTGTAGTACCCCGTTACTTCCAATGGTAACTGACACGCCCCGAATTTAACTGTACCAGACAGTCCTATCTGTCCCATCGCTGACCAAACACTGCTTCTCTGTTTCTATTCATTGTGGATTGTAAGAGGTCTAAACACAGCCCAGTATGAGAGAAAAAAATCACAATTTTCGAGAAAAAAATTACAATTTTTATGACAGTAAAGTGATGCATTCAAGTTATCTCCTGAAGAACATCCCCGTCCATGAGCATTAACAACATTTTTTGATAGAGCCAAAATACGTTGGCTGCAAGCTCATTACTCAAAGAACCTTAGGCACCCTTTCCTGCAGATCAAAAAAAAAAAAAAAAAAAACTCAAAAAATCCAGGCACTATTTAAACCTTGTAAACCAAAGTCGCCAAGAACCTTGTGCAATTATCAATAACCTTGGCTATACCGCCATCGGCACGAAATTCACGGTCCTGGAGACCAATGCAGCAAAATCCCAGACGAAAGACTAGCTGAAGCCCAACAGAACTGCCGCGCTTCCCCTCCGCCGCCCTCTGCCGCATGGAGAAAAGCCAGGGGAGGAGAGGAGTGGAGAGAGGCTCACCAGCTCCGAAGATGCTCCGGTGACCTCTGACTGCTCAGTGAGAGCTGGGCTGGGGAAGGCTCTAGTTCTGCCGCGGCGGGCCGCGTGGACTATGCTCCCGGTGCATTCCTCGCATTCCTGCACAATCTGTCGCCAGCCGAAGAGCCCGCGGTGCGCGTCCCCCCCGGACACACACACCTGCTTACTGCTGCGCCCCGCGCGGCCACGGCCGCCGCGGCGCCTCTACTGCCCGCTCTCGCTGTTTGTCGCACTCAGCCAACACGCAGCCAAATTTCGGCCCAACCGCTCAGCCCCTCGCTTCCCGGGTAGAGGGGGAAAGAGAGAGGGGTGGGCAGCGCCAGCGGCGGACAGGGACACTATCCGCCCCGGGGTGCCGCAGCTCTTCAACTCCAGGCAGGGAGAGAAGGAAGCGGCCGCGCAAGAGGGGAACCGGGGAAGCTTGCGGCTGGAGAACCGGGAGGGGTGGAGCGTGAGGATACGCGGCGAGGAGAGAGGGGCGCACTGGACAGGGTGGGTGGGCAGGACCAGCTAGAAGCGCGGGACGCCGGGCAAACGCAAGACAGCCCCGGCAGAAGGGACGTGGGAGGAAGGGGGGGCGGGGCAAGGTGCAGGAGTTGGGGCTGGAGGGAAGGACGGACCGCCCCGAGGGTTCGGGAAGGCGGGCGCCCAGGGGTGTTGGGGGCGCGAGGCGGCGTACCAGGCGGGCAGGAGAGGGGAAGCCTCCCGGCAGACGTCCAGGAGGGCTCGGCGTGGCGCTCAAGTTTGGGGCTGCGGGCCCTAGATCCAAAAAGGCCAATGCGGGGTGGGGTCGTGCGCTGCATGTAGGGGAGACCGGGGGAAGAGTAATCGCCGGGAAAAGCAAATGGAGGGTGAAACTTGTGCGCCTACCGGGGGGAGGGGAGCAGGCAGGCGAGTGCGGGCAGGAACACGAGGCGGGGCAGGAAAGCCGAGGCGGCCGCGAGGCGGTGGGGACGGAGTAACGGGAGGGAGGCGCCCGTCCCCGTCCCTCCCCGCGCCCCTCGCAGGCAGGTCTTGTCTCTGGCCCGAGGGGGCGAGGGCCGGGGGTCTTGTGGGCAGGAGTCTCCGCGCCTTCCCGCGAGCCCGCACACTTACTTTCTAGGTTAGGCAGCAGCCGCCGTCGCTCCGGGGATCAGGAACATCGGCGCGGTGGGGTCGCCGCTGCGGCACTCGAAAAAATTAAAAAAGTGCCGCGGCCGAGCGGCTGCCCGCCCCTCCCTCCCCCACCCGCCCCCTACCCCGAAGCGGCTCTCCCACCACCCCTGGCGGCGGCGGTGGCCAACTTGCCCCGCTACCCCTTGCCCATGGTGCCGCCTCCGCGGCCGGCGTCGACGCGGACTCAGCCCCGGAGCCCCCTCTACTGCCCAGAGGCCGCCGCCGCCCGCCCAGCACTCAGCCCGCCTGCCCAGCCAGCACCAGGCTCCCGGGAACGTCAGCACGCCGCCGTCTCCGGACCTGCTCCCTGCCTACCCCATTGGTCGGAAGGAGAAGGCTGGCCCTTCCCATTGGACCGGCCCTCATATTGAACTGGCCAATGGAAACTGAGGTTTCAGGTCGCCATAGAGACCGATGCTGTTAAGAGCTAGAGGGCCTGGAGAAGGTGGGGAGTGAGGATGAAGGTGTCTCTGGCTTTGGGTGCGGGAGGGGGTAGAGGAAAGAGCTACCGAGGGATTCGTGAGTGCTGATTGAAATTGGGACAGCTTTCGCTTTGTCTCCCTGTCAAACCCAGTTGTGCATGGAAGGGTTAGTCCGTCGCGTCAAAGGCAGGGACAACTGAGCCCCTAAAGGAATCCTTGAGAACCCGGGAGTGGGCATTTCACTTTTTCTGCGATTAGGGAGTCCCTCGGCCTCTACCCTTTGGCCTTTGACACGTGTGCACCTTCTGCTTCTCCAGGTGAGTTTGCACCCCATCCCTTAAATCATTGCTTCTTCCTGACGTCACTGATCCACATCACATCTACTTGTTCTTCCCAACCACTCCCCCTTCCCTGGGGTAGATCTTGCATCAAAATTTTGGGTCTAAAGACTTAAAAGGAGACTAAACATCATTCAAAGACTTCCTTTGGATGATATTTTGATGAGGAAACAGGCTGACGTATTGTATGATGGATGTCATCTAGTCAGTGCATGAGGTGTGTTCCCTGCTTCCCAAAGAAAACCTCTGATCTCTCCATTGAAGGATATTTATTAAATGCCCATCTGTGTGTGCATTCTGCACTATAAGCTTGACAGGTGCATGCTCTTTCCCCTAAGAGTTTACAAGGTGGGGCAAGACACAGGCAATTGATCCTTCATGTCTTCTGATGATTTCACAAGAGAGGAAAGGAAGGAGATTACACTTGCTAGATTTTCTTTTCTGCGTATTTTCAAGTTTACCTGTAAATTTGATAAATAAACTGAGACGTGGAGTCACATAGAAAATCTTGAGCTTTAATTACAAGTGCTTTGCTTTCATTTAAAGTCACTTTGCTAGTTCGTAAATACCAATTGTTTTTTTGTAAATAATTTTCATATATAGATACTAGCTATTAAAATAGAACTTTGTGAACATATTGGGCTTTTAAGCGTTATATTGCTTTGTGATATAGTCACTGATATTCTTATGTTCCTTCTTTTTGTTGATTTTGCCATTTTTACATTAATTTTTTTAGTAAGAAGACTATGTTTAGGCTGCTGCCCTTCAATTTGAAGGGACCACATTGTATGAAAAAACTGATAGAATTTTGGAAATTACAAATATTTTGTTAAGAGCAACAGATTAATGTGTGTGCAAGCCACATATGTCTTTCTACTGTCCTGAATTTTAAGTTGGATAATATGCTATTGTTTGTTATCTTGCCATAATTAAAAATGACAAAAATAAACAAGAATTGTTCAATGGTACCTTAATTAGAAAGTGTCTTTCGCAATTTGTAGTAAAATTTGAACTTTGTCCATAATCCTATGCAGGATTGGACTGTGAAACAAAACAGCTAAACATACAAGTGCTCCCCCCTAAATATTTATAGACTTGGGAAGAAATCAGCAGGGACTTTGGAGTGCTGTCTCATGCCTTGCCATCATGGAAATTAGCTCATCATGCTTTCAATTTCTGCCTTTTGTTTTCTTTCTGGTGTTTGTTTATAAGAGAATAGAAAAAGTAAAGTGCAAATTTTTATAAATAAAAACTCAGTTTTAATGTACTAGCAAAATACCAATGACTATTTTAAAATTTTATAATAATCAATAGAAGATATGTCAAATGGAAAGAAAACATTGATATGTCCTTTTTCCTTCCCTTAGGCTAATATAAAAGGAAAGAAACAAGAACTAATTTATTTTTTACTCTTATAGTCTTTTCTTTTTTGCATATTTCTCAGATCACATGTTTGATGAGTATTTTGATACTGTGTATTTCATGTTTGTAATGATTAAAATGTTACTAAAATCCACCATTAATAATGTCCCTTAAAATGTTGTCATTCAAATTATTAGTCGTCATTTTTATGCTCCAGTGAAAACTTTAAACTTGCTCCTGCACAACCAAGCATTGTTGGATAAAAAAATTACTTTGTTCCACTTAAAGTTTATGCTATCCAGTCTTGGCTGGATCTTCACTGATTCTCTAAATTCCTTTCCTCATCAGGAGGGTGATTATCTAGGATACTGATGCAAAGACATTATTCAGGGCACTTCTCCCAAAACTGTCCTATTTCTGCTCTACTCAGCCTCCACTGTACTTGGTCTTCTTCCAGTTCTGCAAATGATCTTGTCTCCTACTTGACTGAGGCATCCTCCATGAGGTTTCTCAACTTAACTTTCCTAAATCTCAGTCTCAGTTTTCACACTTCATCACTTCTTTCAGTCCTGGCTGAGAAGGGTGCCAGCCTTCTGTTCTGAGCTCACACTTCACTTGTGCTCTTAAACATTGGCCATCCTCCCACCCCAGAATTTTCCTCCATTGATTATAATCACTCTCTTAGATCATGTGTTACATCCTCTCCTCCAAAAATTTTATCCTATATCTTACAAATATGTGACCTTCAGTAACATCACCTCCCTTCTATCCTTCTATTGGCCAAATCCCTAAGAAACGATTTGAAGGGAATTTCTTGTGGCTTCTATTTTTTCCACTTTCAATTTTCTGCCCTTGAGTACTACTGAAATGATTCTGAAGATTGTGCTCTTTGCCCTCAAAACCCTAACTCTTTTTGCCAACAAAGTTTTCCTTTATAAATGTGCCTTTTACTTGCAAATTGCAGTGCCTCAATCCAGATTTCCAGTGCAGGATAGAAACCATTGTCTCCCACCCTTTTGGATACATAGAAATGCAAATTATTTACTTGAGAAAAGGAAGCATTTCACCTGCTAGCCCCACCACCTTGGTGGCTCTAACTGCTGGGAAATTGAGGTAGGAAACCGGGCCTCTACTTCGCCTGACAGTGGAGCATGCTCAAGTACAAAAGTAAACAGCAGAAATCCAAAGAAACTTTTAAATTACCATCTCAGAAAGAAGTCAGCCTGAACCTTTCATAATTAGGAAAATTTTGTAACTTTCTAAAGTTATTTTAATATTAGCCTATAATGTTTAGTAGTGAATTCCTGACAAAGAATAGCAAAGGCAGCAAGGGAAAGAGAGAAGCAGGAACACTCTTTCCTCATTCTTAGATGCCGAGGGAGGAGGTGGGAAAAGTGAAGATAAAAATTCCACAAAGCGTGCTGGTTAGGGGATGAGGGTGGTGTTTGTTTTAAAAGGAATGTTAAAAAGAGGCAGGTGGCAAAGGAGGGAAAGGGTGCAGTGGAATAAACTTGTCCTGGGAGAGGATGCTAGAGCTTAATAACAATTCCTCTCAGGATTGCAGAATTGGCTGTATCCCACCTGTAGCACATTCTCTGAATATGCAAATCATCCCTCTGCCTTTAGCAACCCAGCCAAATTGTTACCTGTAGAGTCTTTTCTGTAAGGGTCCTGATAGTACCCATCTCCAAAGAGGATTATTTCTGCTTTAGTGTTTTATTGAGGCACCAACACTTTCGACCCCAAGGTGCAGATAAATAGTGTGTGAGCCTTATGTCGTGGTCATGATAATAGCCTCTGCAGTGCTGCTAAAGTGTCTTCCACACTAGAAAAATGCCAACAGTCTTGAATCCTTCTTTTAGCCTTTGGAAGAATTTGGCTTCCAACAATGAAAAATTGGAATCGGTAATGTTGGGCGGTAATTAGAAAAAGATGGGACTAGAGGTTCAATGTGGAAAAGTGAGGTAATGTATGGCAGAGCGGAGTAGAGGTTTCTGCCATGTATCCTCCTAAGAGAGAAAGACCTCAGATCTCATCTCTACCATGACCTATCTCTACTCCTCTGTGAGGGAAGGGACCAATGTGAACAGAACTGGCTGCATGTCTTTTGGCACGAACTTATCATATCCAGAGCTAAGGCTATAAAATCTGTATGTTGGAGAAAGCAGTTGAAACTCAAGTTTGTCAAACAGTTTAAATAAGGGTTGTCTACATTTTTTCCATCTGAAGCATCCAGGTTGCTCTGTCTTTTGAAACACCATAGAATCATGCAAATTTAACAACTTCATAAAATCAGAAAGTCATTAAACATCTGGAAAGTGTAATTGACATGATATCAAGTACCTATATATGCATAGCCCTTGAAGTAAGCAGTCCTGTATGTCTCATGACCTTGCATCTAACCATGGAACCAGCCCTGCTGGGGGCCTGACACAGATGTAACCAATCCATCAGCTGACTATTGACCCATAAACTATAATAATACCAATCATATTTTTTCCCAAGAAATTTGGGATTCAGAAAACAAGTGAGCCAGAGAGAATAGCTGCCTTCATCCTGATGTTTTCTGGGTTCTTATTCTCTCCATGAAGGCAGAATATATACTTCATTTTTTATTGATCAATGAGATTTTTTAAAATTAAATATATTTGACATATAACACTGTGTTAATTTAAGGTATATAATGTATTACTTTTATACACATATATTGTAATATGATTGCTAATGTAGCAATATTTATCACATTACATAATTATACAATAAACTATTATTGTCTATATTAATTATATAGTATATTAGATCTCCATTGCTAATTTGCCAATTATTGCAAGTTTGTAGCCTTAAACATCAATCATATTGCTCCACTCCCTATCCCCTGGTAAATCATTTTACTCTGATTTTTAGAAATTTGACTTTTTAAGATCCCAAATTAAGTAATAGATCAGATCAGATCAGATCAGTCGCTCAGTCGTGTCCGACTCTTTGCGACCCCATGAATCGCAGCATGCCAGGCTTCCCTGTCCATCACCAACTCCCAGAGTTCACTGAGACTCAGGTCCATCGAGTCAGTGATGCCATCCAGCCATCTCATCCTCTGTTGGCCCCTTCTCCTCTTGCCCCCAATCCCTCCCAGCATCAGAGTCTCTTCCAATGAGTCAACTCTTCGCATGAGGTGGCCAAAGTACTGGAGTTTCAGCTTTAGCATCATTCCTTCCAAAGAAATCCCTGGGCTGATCTCCTTCAGAATGGACTGGTTGGATCTCCTTGCAGTCCAAGGGACTCTCAAGAGTCTTCTCCAACACCACAGTTCAAAAGCATCAATTCTTCAGCGCTCAGCCTTCTTCACAGTCCAACTCTCACATCCATACATGACCACAGGAAAAACCATAGCCTTGACTAGAGGGACCTTTGTTGGCAAAGTAATGTCTCTGCTTTTGAATATGCTATCTAGGTTGGTCATAACTTTCCTTCCAAGGAGTAAGCGTCTTTTAATTTCATGGCTGCAGTCACCATCTGCAGTGATTTTGGAGCCCAGAAAAATAAAGTCTGACGCTGTTTCCACTGTTTCCCCATCTATTTCCCATGAAGTGATGGGACGAGATGCCATGATCTTCGTTTTCTGAATGTTGAGCTTTAAGCCAACTTTTTCACTCTCCACTTTCACTTTCATCAAGAGGCTTTTGAGTTCCTCTTCACTTTCTGCCATAAGGGTGGTGTCATCTGCATATCTGAGGTTATTGATATTTCTCCCAGCAATCTTGATTCCAGCTTGTGTTTCTTCCAGTCCAATGTTTCTCATGATGTACTCTGCATAAGTTAAATAAGCAGGGTGACAATATACAGCCCTGACATACTCCTTTTCCTATTTGGAACCAGTCTGTTGTTCCAAGTAACATATAGTACTTATCTTTCTCCAACTTACCTTACATAGTATAATGTGCTCAAGGTCCATCCATGTTTTTGCAAGTGGCAGGCTATCCTCCTTTCTTATGGTTGAATAATATTGCTCCATTGTGTTTATATACATCTTTTTTTAATCCATTCATCTGCTTGATGAACATTTAAGATGTTTCCATATCTAGGCTACTGAGAATAATGCTGCAGTAAACATGGGAGTGCAGATATCACTTTAAGAGATTTGTTACTTAAAATCACCCAACCCATCCTTTTCCTATTTTGCCTTTAATGAGTCTTTGTTTCTTTTCTTTTTTTACTTGATCAACAGCTTGATTTATTTTTTTAATTTAAATTTATTTATTTTAATTGGAAGCTAATTACAATATTGTATTGGTTTTGCCATACATCAACATGAATCCGCCATGGGTGTACACGTGTTCTCCATCCTGAACCCCCCTCCCACCTCCCTCCCCATACCATCCCTCTGGGTCATCCCAGTGCACCAGCCCCAAGCATCCTGTATCCTGCATTGAACCTGGACTGGCAATTTGTTTCTTATATTATACATGTTTAAATGCCATTCTCCCAAATCATCCCACCCTCTCTTTCTCCCACAGAGTCCAAAAGATTGTTTTATATATCTGTGTCTCTTTTGCTGGCTCGCATACAGGGTTATCATTACCATCTTTCTAAATTCCATATATATGCGTTAGTATACTGTATTGGTGTCTTTCTTTTTGGCTTCCTTCACTCTGTAAAATAGGCTCCAGTTTCATCCACCTCATTAGAACTGATTCAAATGTATTATTTTTAATGGCTGAGTAATACTCCATTGTGTATATGTACCACAGCTTTCTGATCCATTCATCTGCTGATGGACATCTAGGTTGTTTCCATGTCCTGGCTATTATAAACAGTGCTGCAATGAACATTAGGGTACACGTGTCTCTTTCAATTCTGGTTTCCTCAGTGTGTATGCCCAGAAGTGGGATTGCTAGGTCATAAGGCAGTTCTATTTCCAGTTTTTAAAGGAATCCCCACACTGTTCTCCATAGTGGCTGTACTAGTTTGCATTCCCACCAACAGTGTAAGAGGGTTCCCTTTTCTCCACACCCTCTCCAGCATTTATTGCTTGTAGACTTTTGGATAGCAGCCATTCTGACTGGCATGAAATGGTACCTCATTGTGGTTTTGATTTGCATTTCTCTGATAATGAGTGATGTTGAGCATCTTTTCATGTGTTTGTTAGCCATCTGTATGTCTTCTTTGGAGAAATGTCTGTTTAGTTCTTTGGCCCATTTTTTGATTAGGTCGTTAATTTTTCTGGAATTGAGCTGCAGGAGTTGCTTGTATATTTTTGAGATTAGTCCTTTGTCAGTTGCTTCATTTGCTATTATTTTCTCCCATTCTGAAGGTTGTCTTTTCACCTTGCTTATAGTTTCTTTTGTTGTGCAGAAGCTTTTAATTTTAATTAGATCCCATTTGTTTATTTTTGCTTTTATTTCCAATATTCTGGGAGGTGGGTTGTAGAGGATCCTGCTGTGATGTATGTCGGAGAGTGTTTTGCCTATGTTCTCCTCTAGGAGTTTTATAGTTTCTGGTCTTACATTTAGATCTTTAATCCATTTTGAGTTTATTTTTGTGTATGGTGTTAGAAAGTGTTCTGGTTTCATTCTTTTACAAGTGGTTGACCAGTTTTCCCAGCACCACTTGTTAAAGAGATTGTCTTTTCTCCATTGTATATTCTTGCCTCCTTTGTCAAAGATAAGGTGTCCATAGGTGCGTGGATTTATCTCTGGGCTTTCTATTTTGTTCCATTGGTCTATATTTCTGTCTTTGTGCCAGTACCATACTGTCTTGATGACTATGGCTTTGTAGTAGAGCCTGAAGTCAGGCAGGTTGATTCCTCCAGTTCCATTCTTCTTTCTCAAGATTGCTCTGGTTATTCGAGGTTTTTTGTATTTCCTTACAAATTGTGAAATTATTTTTTCTAGCTCTGTGAAAAATACCATTGGTAGCTTGATAAGGATTGCATTGAATCTGTAGATTGCTTTGGGAAGTATACTCATTTTCACTATATTGATTCTTCCAATCCATGAACATGGTATATTTCTCCATCTATTAGTGTCCTCTTTGATTTCTTTCACCAGTGTTTTATAGTTTTCTATATATAGGTCTTTAGTTTCTTTAGGTAGATATATTCCTAAGTATTTTATTCTTTTCATTGCAATGGTGAGTGGAATTGTTTCCTTAATTTCTCTTTCTGTTTTCTCATTGTTAGTGTATAGGAATGCAAGGGATTTCTGTGTGTTGATTTTATATCCTGCAACTTTACTATATTCATTCATTAGGTCTAGTAATTTTCTGGTGGAGTCTTGAGGGTTTTCTATGTAGAGGATCATGTCATCTGCAAACAGTGAGAGTTTTACTTCTTCTTTT